>NC_062287.1:69344687-69955520 GCF_902655055.1 Lutra lutra
AGCTCACACTAAGCATGGCCCACAGTATATGTAGCAAACGTCTTTTCTGCTTCAGCACTGTTACTTATTGTGGTAGGCAAGTCACTTAGCTATTCTTTACCTCAGGAAGGATGTAAAATCAGCTGTGTTCTTAACACGCATTAGCTGTTATGGTTGTCATAATTGTTACTTGATTAGTCTTCAAAACAGTGAACGGGTTGAATCGATTGTGGTATATCATAGGCAATGACAAATTGTTCAAAGTAACAAGGAAGCAGACGTTGACTTGTTGATATATAAGTTTATATCATTGAATAAGAAGGTCATATTATGATATTTTGATGTAAAAGTATGTATATATAAATGGCATATACCAAAATGATAACCAGCACTTACCTGTATTTATCTTTGGGTGGTTTGTGGATAATTTTTAAATTTTGCCTTATTTCATTTTCTATCTTCATGATAAGACATTACTGAGTACTAAGTACTGAGTACTGAGTACTGAGTGTAGTGAGAAAAGGCCGTACTTACCAGAGAACCGAGGACTTTGACTTGATTTCAGTCAGGGGCAAATGTGAGGGGTAGGGCAAAGCAGCCAGGCTCCATGCAACAGCCATATGCTCGGAAAAGCAGTCACAGAATGCTTCTGGACGGCACTCAACTGGGGTTAAAGGAAGGTCCGAGGCCTGGCTGTCTGCAGAAGCCAACTCTCCAGGGAAGCTGGAGGTCAAAACTCAGAGAGTAATGTTTATCTGCTCCTTGTCTACCTTTCCTACTGCATCTTCCTACAACTCACCTTATCCCTCTGTCGCAAAAAAGGATAAAGAATCCCAACCATTCTGTTCCTCAAATATGCCAGACTCATTTTCACCTCAGGGCCTTGTTCCTGTCTTACTTCCCTGTCAACCCTGTTACCCTCTACCAGCCACTATCTATCCCATTAGCCTATTTAGTTCCTGCACAGCACCCATCCACTCTGAAAATATTTGATTGTTGTCTCAAAAATGTAAGCTCAAGAGTGCAAAGATTTTGTCTGTCTTCTTCACCATAGACGTGCTGGGACAAGAATGGTGCTTGCACAAAGTAGAAGCTCAATAAGAAAAAAAAAAATCTGAGTAAATGCGTAGTCCGAACTCCTCATAAGGGGAAATGTTCAGCAGGGAAACTGAGGCAGAAATCCAGTTGTGCTATCCAGACCCAGAGTGTGGAGGGTTAGCAATTGTGACTTCACCTTTTGGGCTGCATTCAGAGTCATGAATATAAGGAAATAAATACTACTACAGTTTTTTTTTTTCTTTTGTAAAAAGCAGTTATCACATTAAAAAAAAAAGGTGGTGACACTACCAGGGGAGTATGACACAGTCTGTATGGATGAGTTTATTGGAAAGGCTAAATGAGTAACTTCCTGAATGATGTGGAAAGTGATGAGGCTTGTGGCATTCCGGAAAAACTTGACACAAATTGTGCACTAAAGCAGTTCCATGGAATCAAGTTTGATAGTTTAAATGGTCACTAGTTTCAAAAGTTTTGGCTTTAAGTTATTATGACAGCTGAACATTTCTGACGCACCAAAATCCCCGGTATGCAGCTCTTAACTTGGCTTTTCTGGGCCACAAGTAAGCCGATAACTAGGATTCTATGCCAAGCCTTCTGTGAACAAGTAGGGAAAATGAGAAGGGGTAGGGGGAGGAGTGGTAGAGACTAACTTTTATTCATCACTTTGTACATACCACACACTCATGAGGCATGACTTCTCTTGTTTAGTAGCACTGCAAGGCAAGCATTATTTCTATTTTCCAGATGGGAAAAATAAAATAAGGCTAAAACAGACCAACTAGTCCAAGATCTCTGTTCATCAATTGCAGAGAAAAATCGGATTCTGGGTTTGACTCCAAAGCCTGTAGACTTTATACTCTTGCCTTCCCAGAATTCCTGGAAATCCCCTTGATGAAATGCATTGCTCATCTTAAAAAAGAGGGGGCGGAGGGGTGGCAATGATATGGCCAAAAAGGAGGCAGGAAATAACAGGGAAAAAGTCACAAACTATTAAGTTGAATCATATGAAATTTCTGATGCTTGATTTTTGGGGGAGGGAGGCCATAAAAGAGGCAATTTCATATCATCCCACATCATAGTATTTGTTCTGTGCATGAAAATCATTATAACAATACTATTAAATACAGATTATGTTTCATGCCATTTCAGTAACCTTTTAAGACAGGAAGGGTAAGGATAATTGTTCCCATTTTCCGCATGAGGAAAAGCTGACCTGGCAACCCTGCCCACTTGTCAGAGCACCATCTGGCCTTGGGGACACCTGTAACAACCTTTTTTTGTTTTGTTTTGTTTTTTGTTTTTTAAAGGCTTCTACCTGTCCTCCACTCTCTGCCCCCCACCATGTCCCACCCTCTGTATCACCTCCTGTCACAAAGTAACTCTGACTTCTGTAACACGTTCCTGTTTTCCCACACCCTCAATCTATTCTCCCAACTTGTGGCCGTTGGGAGATTTGCCACCCCTCTGGTGGTTTCACTCATCTGCTTAAAATCCTTAGTAGTTCTTCACCACTACAAGATAAAGTTCAAATGCCTCAGCCTCATGATCTACCCTTGTCTACCATCTCTGGCTTCACCATCTGCCATTGCCCCCAACATGCCCCATGCCGAGTAAACACATCTCTCTTGTACCATGCCCTCTGTGACTTGCTGAGTTCCGATGTCACCTCTTGGTGAAACCATGCCTGACTTTCTTCTGTTATCAGTTTTCTGTACTCTCTCAGCAGCTGGTAAGACTTACTAAAACCAGTGCTCTGATGAGGTATTTACGTGCTGTCATTAAAACATGCACCAAAGTGTACCTTAACCGTAGTGACTTCAGGACATGCCATGGCACTAGACGTATAGCAGGTGTTCTTAATCAGAAAACAAGGGGCCTAGAAAGTCCCCATCCTGTGCCTTAGGTTAGGGAATAAGGGAAAAGTCTGATAGTGCCAAAAACCAGAGCACATTCTTCTAAGGCTTTTCCAGAATCTTTACATTGAAGGCATAAGCCAGGGACTACCGGAATGTGGACTTGTACTTCCATTAGCAAGGCTTATTTTCATTAAGGTAAGTGGTTCCTAGGAGAATATGATCCACATGACTCACATAAGAACATTTGGATTTTATATTTCACACACACACCAAGGCCAGTAGTGGAGCACCTAGAGATCAAGTTACCCTTTGCTGACCCCATGACAGTAACACATTTAATTCAGTTTGATGAACAAGGAGCAGCTTACTAGCAGAAAATATATGTATACAATATAAAACCCCCAGGGGAACACGTGGCCACGAAGACAAGCTATTAGACCAAGAACATTCAGCTAGCCAAATAATCCCATAATGCTTCTTTATTACTCTTTAAATTAGGCAGCAGGTATTAACGTGTTAAAAACATCCATGGAGAAAAAAACATAACATTGACAAAATTCTTTCTACCAACTTCTCTTGGACCTAAGAAAAAGACCACCATTATTTGATTTTATCTGTGGGCACACACTGGTCTAGCTTGTGGAATCCTAGTATACCAGCAAAGACAGTTTGAAAACCATGTTCTCAATAGTCATACCTTCAATCAAAGCATGAGTAACAGTCATACCTTTACTCAAAGCACAGTCACTGAAAAAAAGGTCTGACCTTAGGCAACTTCGTAGAGAAAATTTTGATTATGATTAATTAAATTTACTTTTTAATGTTGTTGGGCTTTAAGGAATGGTTTACATAGCTTAGCAGAGTTCAGTAATTTTCCAGATAGGCGTTCCCCGCCACCTCCCCCGCGCCCCGCCCCCCCGGTCCTGGCTGGTGAAGTCCTGGTACGGTGATTCAGTCCCCCACCCTCTTAGAAGAGAATGCAGTGCTTACTTACAAGGGGATGCCAGCTCCTGGGTGGGCCCAGAAGAAGCTGAGCTTTCAGCCACTTAGAAGCCCAAGAGATCAAGATCACAGATCTAAAAATCCACAAGAGTTGGACTCAGGGACTCCAGCCAATGAAATATCTTAGCCACACCCAGTGTCCTGAGGGGGTAGACAGCACGTATTTTCAAGATGTATTAGTGATAGGACAGATGTGATTTTGGTTTTCTATTCACTTGAGAGACAGTGTATAACATATCCTGATTTATCTGAATGCAGAAAACATTCTTACAGACCAGTATCTTTTTTTCCCAGCTAACATTATTTCATAGACATGTCAATGGTATGATTTAATCCACACCCTGTTATCTTGATAGCTACATGCCTCATTCATTCGGTCACTCAATAAGAAGTCATTGAGCATCTACTATCTAGTGAGGATTCTGATACACACTGTATATAATTTACACCATTTGCTCACTAATACTCATTTTGGGGTGTCCCAGTTGTTTTCATTTTTCATTATTGAAAATACCATTATTAAAATCCTTGGACTTCTTTTTTTCAGGTAGCTCTCTCAAAACACTATTACCAGGGAAGAGTCTGAATAGGTCAAGGAATTGTACAGCTACTGTTGTATATGGTCAAGATTAAAATGGAGGCTTTAATTTTAGAGTTATATGTAAAATTTATGGTTAGGCCACTGTAGTAGACCAAAGATGACAAGAGTCTAAATTGGGGCAACGGTGGTAGGAGTAGGAAAAAAAGATGAGAAAAGGAATGAGGAAGAAAGAATATGGGACTTGGTGCCTCATGAGATATAGGGGGTAAGGGAAGAGGTTAAGGTGACCACTAGGATTCAAGCATAAGTGACCAGACACAATACAGCAGAGGAATAAGTTTGAGGGGCAAGAGATGTTCATTTTATTTTTTTATTTTTATTTTATTTTTTTTAAGATTTTATTTATTTATTTGACAGAGTTCACAAGTAGGCAGAGAGGCAGGCAGAGAGAGAGAGAGGGAAGCAGGCTCCCCACTGAGCAGAGAGCCCGATGCGGGACTCGATCCCAGGAACCTGAGATCATGACCTGAGCCGAAGGCAGCGGCTCAACCCACTGAGCAACCCAGGCACCCGAGATGTTCATTTTACAATGTTAATTTTAAGTTGCCTGTGGGTAGTATCTAGGAGATATCCCAGTTGCTTATAAAACTTGTTGATGAGGTAGCTGTAAAAACACAAGGCTAATTTTTAGTAAGAATTTTTCAGCTGGGAACCCTGAAGATCAGCTAACTGAATTATTTCATTTTACAGTTAAGGAGCTAGGCCACACAGATATGTCTACTTTCAGAAAATTACATAGAGAATTGAGGTCAGATTTAAAAAGACTCATGCAGGACTATCTCAGGTCACCATGCTGCATTCCATTGGTAAATCTTGTTGGTTTTACAATTATTCAAAAAGACATAGAGTTGTTTTCTCAGAATCCCAGAATTATGCACAGAACCCCAGTAAAAGGCACAAATCCCACTTGCATTCTTTTGTCACTGCATAACTGACTTCTTAATCAAAGAGGTCCTGCCATAGCTAGGTGGAGAAAACAAAGAGAAGATAGTCAGACTGCCAGAAATGGCTCGATCAGTGAGTGACTCTAGATACCATGTGGTTACTGTAACCTGGCTGCACATAGCTCTGTGCTCAATTTTTAAAAAACTAGTCATTTGTCATTCTGAAAGCAAATAAAACCAGCGTGTTCACCACAGACCATTTATCATATGCGGTATATGGGTGTGACAGTCACATTAGCTGTGATAACAATGGCTGCTAACAATGGCTGAAGTGCCAAGAGCTAATTAAAAAATTGACATGACCAAAAACATCATGAAGTTGAGAGCCAATGATACCTCAATTAAAGAATTCTTGAGAACTGAGGATTCTTTTGAAGTTATTAGTGTTAAAAAAAAAACAAAAGCATTCAAGTAGAGTATAGAATTAGGACCTAAATTCACAGGGAGGTACGGGGAGAGTGAGAGCAGGTTACCATCCTCTCTGCAGTGTTAGAAAGGAAGGGGAGTGGGGAAAGAAATGAGATTAACCCTTAAATGATAAGCAACTGCTCTGTGTGAAATAGTCACAATTGATATATAATTTCATCCTCCACCAACTCTGTGACAAAGACATTGTAAGCACATTCCAAGTATGGAAACTGAGGCACAAAGAGAGGGGCAGTGTGTGACTAGCTGTAGGGGCTTACTGTCTGATACCCTGGCTTTATATCTGGGGTCAAGTCTTCCTATTAGGCCTTTATTCATAGTAAGTAACCTATCCTCTCCTAAGGCTGTAATCACCTATAAATGATGACATTAACAGTATTTCTTCAGAGTCACTGGCAGGCTTCTGAAGGTCATGGAGAAAGCACTATTATGCCCAGCACCAACACTCAGCAAACCAGCTATTTACCTTGCCTAAGGCCACCCAGCAAGTAAGAATACAGGATTCCACATTTCTCTGATTCTAAGCAGAACTCAACTCAACTCAACTGTACTGTACTCACCTGGTTACATCTTAAAGCTCCTGAGATCCTGGTGGTGGAGAGCGGAGCTCAGGGGTAGGAACAGGGAACATTACTGGTGTGTGGAGAGTGTGAGTGAGGGCAGTTAAGGCACACAGCTGATAGGCCTGACCCTACTTTGAGGACAGTATTTAGAATTGTTAAAAACAAAAAACAAAAAACCAACAAAGTATAATTTTAAACTAAATCTTGATTTAATTAAGGGAAAGGCTAGAATTTATTAGCTAAGAACATTTACCAATGTGGAAGGAAAAAGTCACCAGTAAAACGACTTACTTTACCCAATATATAGCAGTTATTTCACTTCCAATACTACTTAGTTTCTTTTAAATTATTTTTAAAGATTTGACTTGTCAGAAAGTGAGAGCAAGCAGGGGGAGCGGCAGGCAGAGGGAGAAGCAGGCTCTCCACTGAGCAAGGAGCCTGATGTGGGACTTCAATCCTTGGACCCTGGGATCATGACCCGAGCTGAAGGCAGATGCTTGACCGACTGAGCCATCCAGGTGTCCCGATACTATGTAGTTTCTAAAACTTCGTGGCTCTCTTGCCTTTTTAGATATTATGAAAGGAGTTCTGTCACCTATGTTATTTATAAATCCTGTAGCAAAGTTTCTCACAGATAGCAGAATGGCACTAGTATCAATCTCCTGGCTAAAAGAAAAAAAACTACCCTGTTTTCCTACTTATAAAAACAACTTTAGGGACGTCTGGGTAGCCTAGTCAGTTAAGCGTCTACCTTCAGCTCAGGTCATGATCCTAGGATTTTGGGACTGAGTCCCACATTGGGCTCCTTGCTCAACAGGGAGCCTACTTCTCCCTCTGCCTGCTGTTTTCACTACTTGTACTCTCTCTCTGACAAATACATTTTTTAAAAAATCTTAAAAAACAAAACAAAACAACTCCCCCAAAACAACTTTAAATTGTAATTACTTCTAATCCCAAAATGAAAGTAACTTCCTTCCTAAGAGCGCTAAGGGAGCACTGAGAGCTCCCTCTAGTGTCATGATTCCTAAATATAAGTGCCATTTAAGTCTTAAGATTTACAGGTTTATTCATTCAATACCTTCATAGTATAAAGCCCTTACTTGGTGTCAGATACTATGTTTATTCTCTTACCACACACCATGGTCCTAATTATATGATCTTTTAATATGAGCAACCACAACCTTTAAATGTAATTTATATCCTAATTAAAAGAGCACAGTATGAACAGCCTCTGTAAGCTATCCAATTCAGTTTACATTTATTAAGGCACAAAGCTAAGAAAATGTTAATGAAGTAAGTGGCTTAATGTAGTATAGATATCTGACATCTGTGTTAACTTCTTTCTCTCTGTTCTCCTTATTTATGAATTTAAGAAAATGGCAATGTGAGCCAATCTGATCCCACCAACAACAGCTGAAGTATGTTAGGCAATTTCCTGAGAGTATCAAGAGAGATATTCTAGATGTTGAGGCATAACTTCTTATAACTTTAAATACAATACTGGTTGCTTGTGAATATAAAACCAAAACCTTTAACATGCTAAGTCACTTTTCCTGTCCTACCATCTATGGGTATTCTATGAAAATGGATTCCCAGGACAAGTAAGATGAAGATACAGTGGGTTAAACCCAACAAATCTGCTTCTTTACTGAAGGACCTCTCAGAATTTCTAGTATGCTAATGTACATGGTGAATCTCCAGTGTAGGACAGTATGAAGCTGTTCCTGAACTTACTTGACTATGGAATCCTTTATCTCCCAGAATATCTAACGATATTAAGGAAGGAAGCTAATGTTCAGTGGAACAGTTTGGGAAATGATCTAATCCAAAGTTTCATCAGTTCCTCGGCTCTCATCATAAATCTCCAGCACTTGATTTAATGCACCAAACTGACCCTTTGCTGCATTCCTAGTATTTTCCCCAGTGGGAGCCACTGACTTGGCTTTGAGATCTCAGTGCTGTGGTATCTCACATGTAATCCCTGTAATCCTCTGGTTCTTTCTGAGTAAAAAAGCCTGTGGCTTCAAAATTTATGACATCACACAAGGTATCAATCTCCTTTATACTCCAAACAAATCATTTCACTGACTCGAGCGCTGAAATAGGAGATGCTGCTTTCACTCTTTCACAGACCTTATCTGTGGGCACATCCTGACTGTAGCCTGAAGCCTCGCTGAAGGACAAAGCATAATAGCTCAGTGTTCAGACTTAGCTAAAAGATCAGACCACCTCAATCATCCCCAAGGCAGGCAAGGGCCAAATGGACGCACAATCAGACCCTAGGGGACTCAGCACAGAAAGCCACACAGAAGCATACTGAGCGGCGAGGGTGGCCAAGCAGCAGTGTGAAGGAAGGAAAGGGGAGGCTGAGTTAAGGCTCCGAGGAGACACTGGCCCAGCACAGCTTTTTGAAGCCCCTGGAGTGGGATCCTCCCAGTGTAGTCTCAGTAACTGGCTGCAGCCAACATAATTCCACAAACATAAAAAAGACTCTGAGCTAAATGTGAATGATTAAAATATCTACTTTGGATTATTACTTTTCATTATGATTCAGGATAATTAAGAAGAGTATGTTTATTTAAATCAGGGTTCACAATACTCTTTTAAACTGAAGATGGATCTGTTTTCTCAAGTTATTTGATACTTTCCTCCTAGAGCTCAATTTCCAGAAAAAGCTCTTTGAACACAGTAAGGCATTTTTAGAGATACTCATGTCGAAATAATAAATAAGTAAAAGTCCATCAAGTAAATCAAGGTCTGTCTCATTTCAGATCACCAAATTTGTAAATTTTCTTAACAAAGTTTGTATGCAAAAAAAGTGATTTAAATTTGTAATAGAAACCTATAACCCAACTAAAAGAAATCCATTGCTACATAACTAAAATTAGGTAATTATATATTTATTTATAAAATAACAAAAGATTTAGGAATAGATCTGTTTATTGTACTGTGAAAATGGTCTTGGTACATGTGAGAAACATTATATACTTTGAGGACAGCATTCAGAACTGTTAAGACAAAAGACAAAACTATAATTTTAAACTCAATCTTGATTTAAGGGAAAGGCGATAAATTATTGGCTGGAATGCATTCAGCATGAACTCAGATTCTATATAACATAAAGCATGAAAGAGTACAAAAGATGTTGGAAGTCCAATAAGCCCATACCTAAATTTTAACTGTAAAGCTGCAAGGACTTTTTGTTTATTCTTATATACTAGTTTTCTTCTGAGACAAGTTGATTTTATCTCCAAGACTTAAGGCCATTCCCTGTAAGGAAGAATGAAAATGTTCAGAATTATTAAATCTATATAAAACCAGTATGTTTTGGTATCTTAACCAAGCCCCCATCAGTGATACCACATCAATAATGAAACCAAGGATATACAAAACAGACTCACCAAAATATTACTTTGTTAAGTACTTTTAGTACTTAACAAGTCAACAGATTTGTAGTTTAGACTTCAAAAAACTCGAAAGAACCCTTTTCACAAACACCCTACAGGAATTAATCTTGGTTTAGGCAAATAATCCAGAGTGATAGGTCCAAAAAAGTGGGCCATCTTAATGAACCAAAAGTTTATTTCTATTCAGAGAATATTATTATTATATATATGCATCTAATATATAAAACACTAGTACAACAGAAAATACTACATATAGAAATAATAAAGAAATAAATTCTTCCTTTTTGTTCAGTTCGGAGATGACCTCAAAAAGAAAAAAACAAACAAAAAAAAAAAACAAAAAAACAAAACAAAACACCCAGTTGTTACCTGACTCTTCGCACGAATTCTTATGTGGCCAGTAACAGGGGCCTCTGGTCCCTGTTGAATTGGCTTTTCAATGCTGACATTTGCAAGTGCATCTTCTCCAAATATGGACCGAGCATACAGGTTGGCTGCCATAAAGCCACAGTAACCAGAAAGAGCCTGGAAGAAATGTATGATATATTCAATACTTCACTAGAGAACGAATGACACATAAGCAAAGACCACCAGCATATATAAATTATCATTTAAAATAAGAGTTATTATGTGGTGGTGGTTACATGACTACATACCTCAATAAACGTGACTTTAAAGAAATAGCACTTATTCCAGTTTGCATATATACATTCCCCATTTACTTACAGAGTTGTCTGACTACACCAGACCTTAAGCTCCATGAAGGAGAAGGAGAGACAATTTTTATTTTGCTCATTTCTTTTTTTTTTTTAAGATTTTATTTGTTTATTTGACACAGAGAGAGAGAGATCACAAGTAGGAAGAGAGGCAGGCAGAAGAGAGAAGGAAAGCAGACTCCCTGCTGAGCAGACAGCCCAACGTGGGGCTCGATCCCAGGATCCTGAGAACATGACCTGAGCCGAACGCACAGGCTTAACCCACAGAGCCACCCACACATCCCTATTTTGTTCATTTCTGTATAAAAGTAGCTCACAGAGTACTGGGCATATGATATTTGTGTATCTGCTAGAGTATTTGTTGAATAAACTAATATATGAATTAAAACCCATTCGTCTGGCAGAACTTTGCTGATAAAATTAGTTTTATAACATTAGCAAGAATTCTACAAAGAAAAAAAATTCCTTAAAGCCTTAGCTTCATTTTTATTTCTATTCTTTTTTCATATATACAGAACTTAGTAGAAAATTCCGTATTTGAACAGATATATTCTGACCCACAATCAGAGCCAAGAGAAGAGGTCACGGATATTTTTAATCCAGTATCAAAACCTATTTTGGAATGAGCCTTTAGCTGAAAGGGAGAAGACTGAAAAGAAAAACGAGTCTGACTATTCAGTTTGATCACTGCACTAGGAACAAGCAGGTTGGTATATTCCAGTAGAAAGAGATAAGCAGATTGATGCATTCAGTGGGATAACTTCTTTAGCTAGTCCAGAATGTCACTGCTCTTCTCATGTTGAACAGTAACAAAAATACACTAAAGGAAATACAAGTAAGCCAGGAATCTGCCATGCTACTCTCTATCAGATTTAAGAAGTTCTTGGTCAAATCTTACCTTCTCTGGAGTGAGACATTTCATGTTAGTTGACTTTAATATATGCTGTAAGTAGTCATTTAAATCTATTATATTTGTGTTAACCGTCACCTGTACAGAGAGGGAAAAAAGTCAAGGAGATCATAAACCTTACAATGAGAGAGTTGCATATTTCTGATCTTAGGATTGAGAAAACAGATTCACATATCGTATGGAACCCCCTTTCATGTATTTAGTGGGGAAGGTGGGCAAAAAAAAAAGGTAAATGACACCTACAAAATCCAACAAACTGCAAGCTGATATCCGAACTTGCATATACAGATAATGTCATAAAAGATCAAAATGCTGCCTATAAAATATTTTTAATAAACATCAAGGCCACTGACGTTGTAAAACTTCTTCTAGATACTAGATTCAATGGTAAATTATTATTCGTACATCCAAGGGATGGGGTATTATCTTTAATATCTTGATCGATCAGACTAATCGTACAACTGCTACCCTCATCAGTTTACAACAACTTACCAAGCTACTCGCATCGTTTCCGGCTAAGGCTAAGTTGCAAGAACAGCTATTGAGAGACCACTTCTTGCGCCTGACACTTTTTTTAGTGGGACTACTCTTATCAGAGAATTCCTCAACACTAGCCAGAAAGGAAGATAAGGAGTTCAAGGAAATCTCCCAAGGACTAACTTTGTTTTCCCATTCGAATTCAGCCCACATCTGACGGAATTCAGCATCAGTGCACGTGGCAGGCTGGATATAGTCCATGATGTCGATGTGAATATCACTGAGGACGACACAATTTCTGTCACTTGCTGCTCCAGAGACATCATAAACTGCAATGTACACACAAAAAAAGGCCCTGAGTCACCAGAGGCAAATTTCAATTTAAAAAGCTTTAATATTTCCTAATAATTATGATATTAGCCAACTATTTATGGAATGCTTAGTCTATCCTGGGCCATATTTTAAATGCTTCACAAAGATTTACCTCTTAAATAGTCTCTTCAATCTTACGTTTGGCTATTATCATTGTCCATGTTATGGATGAGGAAACAAAGAGAAGTCACGTAAGGTGCTCAAGGTCACAAATCTGATTAAGTGGCAGGGCCAGGATTAAAACTCAGTCAGTATGTATGTAGCAGGTAAACAGTAGTATTCCCTCAGAGGTGCCTAACTAATATTTCTGAATGAATATTGAGGAGCCACAGTACTTAATAATACAAGATTATTTACTTCTATGACTGCCTTATATACAGCAGAAAGTTGTCATCTGATTGGAGCCTATGTTTCCTCCTCCTAGCCTCCTCTCTTGACATTCCCCTACTCTATCTACTTTCAGTGAAAACTGAGGTCACTGAAAATAAGTTTAATTTCTAACCCCACATCTAAAAACAAATTTCTCTCTCTCTGAATCCACACTCACCTCCCTACCCTTCATATCAAAGAAGTGCTGTCTCTTCTCTTCCAGATTCGTATTTCCTGCTATCTGTGATCCCTGCTCTGGTTCAGGACATCACTCCAGCAATCGTTACCCACCTCACTCTTAAGTTTTTACCTTCATATTCTCTACTGGCTCTTCTCTTAGTCTATAAACATACTCACCTTTAAAAAAAATTCTCCCTCGTCCCCTTTCTTCCATCTACTGCCCTCTCTCATTCTTATCAAAACCACAGTTCTACACTCAAGAACAGTCTACACGTACTGTCCTTATTTCTCCATCTCCGAGTCTTCAACCTACCCACCACTGCCCAAGATATACCACAAACAATATTTAATTTCACTGATGATCAAAGCCAAAGGGCTCTTCTTTTAGACTTCCTGTTACTTGACCTTTTGTAACTCCGGATACTTTTGGAAGATTTTTCCTTATTTCTCTATCACATTTCAGGTACCTTTGTAGGCTTCTCATTTGACCAAGTTTTCAATATTGCTATTCTCTTAGATTCAGTTTCCAAATCTCCCCTCTTCCCTCTTGATGCCCTCAGTGATTTCTTCCATTTCTATGTTTTCAAACAAGTACTTATCTCTCGTTTAGACCTCCTATTCAAATGCTACACTCATATCAAATTGCCCTTAGACATCTTTAGATATCCAAGCTTGAGATATTATTCAAGCTGCTCAAGACTTACCTTAGTCTCGCTCTCAAATTTGTTCTTCTCTCCTATATTCCGTTTTGGTGATTGCCAAAAATATCAACATAATAAACCCAATAAAAAAAATTTGAGGGTTACTCTAGTTATTCCCTCTTCAATCAGTCTATGTCCTGGGCATTCTCTCTCCTTAATATTGATAATATTCAGCCTTCTCTCCAACCCAACCACTACTGCACTAGTTTGAGCTCTGTCATCTCTCACCTGTTCTACTACAACAGTTAGTTGTACTAGTTAGTAGTTTCTGCCTCTTCTAACTGGTTGGGGGGGCGCCTGGGTGGGTTGTACTAGTTAGTAGTTTCTGCCTCTTCTAACTGGTTTTCTACGGTGCTATCACAGAAGTGTTTAATAACGGGCATGCCTGGGTGGCTCAGATGATTAAGCATTCTTGACTCTTGATTTCAGTTCAGGTCATGACCTCAGGATCCTGAGATTGAGCCCCACATTAGTCTCTGTGCTGAGTGTGAAGCCTGCTTAAGATTTTCTCTCCCTCTCCCTCTGCCCCCTCCCCCGCCACCCTGCTCATGTGCACGCATTCTCTCTCGAAAGAAAGAAAGAAAGAAGAAAAGAGAAAAGAGAAGAGAAGAGAAGGAAGAAAGAAATGTAATCATGTAATTCACTGAGAATTCCCTAACAGCTCTAACCCTTTATATCCAGGACTAAGTCTGAAATCCTTAGCATGACAAGTAAAACTGAGCTCCCACTAACCTTCCTAACCTAATTTTTTATTTTTATTTATTTTTATTATTTTTTTAAGATTTTATTTATTTATTTGACAGACAGAGATCACAAGTAGGCAGAGAGGCAGGCAGAGAGAGAGGAAGGGAAGCAGGCTCCCCGCTGAGCAGAGAGCCCGACGCAGGACTCGATCCCAGGACCCTGAGATCATGACCTGAGCCGAAGGCAGCGGCCTAACCCACTGAGCCACCCAGGCGCCCCCTAACCTAATTTTTTTAAAAAAATATTATTTATTTATTTATTTGACAGACAGGGATCACAATTAGGCAGAGAGGCAGGCAGAGAGCGGGGAAAGCAGGCTCCCCGCTAAGCGGAGAGCCTGATGTGGGGCTCAATCCCAGAACCCTGAGACCATGACCTGAGCCAAAGGCAGAGACCCAACCCACTGAGCCACCCAGGTGCCCCCTGAATCTCATTTTTTAAACCACTACCCTCCAGCCCACTTTGAACTCCCAACTGTATCAAACTACTTGCATTTGTTCCGGCTGAATCCTATTTGCAGAACACTTAACTGAACTTTCAGAATGCCACGTGAGCACTTAGTTGTTCCACAAAGCCTTTCTTAACCTTCCCTCCCCACTCTACCACCACTTTGAGAAAAATGACTAAATTCTACACAGGCTCCAACTTTACCTCACACAAGCTTCCTTTGTAGTATTTACCATTATGTATTACACATATTTATTCTGCTTATCTGTCTTCCCTCACTCCACCACGTATTACCTGAGCAGAGATCTTTTGTCCTCACCATGGTAGCCCGATTCCTACCACAGAACTTACTTAAAAAAAAATGCTTATTGACTGACTGAATGCCTCCATATAAGTCAGTCCCCACGTTCCTATGGAACCTCTGCCTATACAAAATTTTAGACTCAGTTCAAACATTATCCCTTGATAACATATCCTCCTCCTCTATAAAGCCTTCTGTATGGTTAGCATTTTTCCTCTGATCCCAAAGCACATAGTATATAAACTAGAACCTCTCACATTGTGTTGCACTTAAATATATTTTACTTATCTATTTCCTTCTTTTGCTTGGCAGTTTCTTGAGGACAATCTCTCTATGGTTCATTTCTGTACATCCACGAACACAGTACAATGCTTAGTAGAATAGTAGGTGCCCCCATAAATGAGAGAGTGAATGAATGGATTTAGGTCCTGTCCTCAAGAAATGTCACACAACTGCTTATTACAGATATCCTTTAATAAAAAGATCACATGCTACAAAACAATTCCTTACCTATATTACCAAAAATTATTCCATTTTCTGTTGATGCTACTTTAACATTAGCTTTAATATTCGCAAAATCATGAGGAGCAAGAGTCAAAGGAGATGGTTTTTCCACAAGTTTCAGATCCCCTAAAAAAGATATGGTTTTGATATGGTTAAAATATACATTAAATCACATATATTCTCTCAAATCATAAATCTTATCTCCCCAAAAATAAAATCTTAAAATGTATGCAGCTTAATAGTGTTTAGCAAAGTAAGGAACAAGAGAAGAGTTATGATTCAAATATTTTGAGGACAAAATAAAGAAATCATTTAACACCTTATTTTTCATATCAGTTTGCACATTTTCTTTGAAAAAGTAACAGGGGGGCGCCTGGGTGGCTCAGTGGGTTAAAGCCTCTGCCTTCAGCTCAGGTCATGATCCCAGGGTCCTGGGTTCAAGCCCCGCATCGGGCTCTCTGCTCGGCAGGGAGCCTGCTTCCTTCTCTCTCTCTGCCTGCCTCTCTGCCTACTTGTGATCCCTGTGTGTCAAATAAATAAATAAAATCTTAAAAAAAAAAAAAAAAGAAAAAGAAAAAAGAAAAAAGAAAAGAAAAAGTAACAGGTTCCTCAGAATTAGTTTGTATGTGTGTGTGTGTACTTTGGGCTTACCATTCTTTTTCAATGATTGAATATGAAGTTCTCAAAAAGCTTAAGTCTTAAACTATAGATTCCATTACAAAGAATGATAATCCACAGATGATTTATAAATTTTTAGAAACATAGTTCTTTATAGAGGCATCAAGCTATGCTGAGGAAGATAGGGTAGAAGTTATCTTTTCCCTTAAAGTCCTTTAACTCTTGCTTAAAAGCCACATGGAATTTCCTAGAGGCACTGCACCTTTTTTTTTTTTTTTTTTAAGATTTTATTGGGACATCTGGGTGGCTTAGTTGGTTAAGCATCTGCCTTAGGCTCAGGTCATGATTCCAGGGTCCTATAATCAAGTCCACATCAGGCACCATGCTTGGCAGGGAGTTTGCCCGCTCCATCTGTCCCTCTCCCTGCTTACGCTCTCTCTCTCTCTGTTAAATAAAATTTTTTTGAAGATTTTATTTATTTATTTGACAGAAAAAGAGAGATCACAAGTAGGCAGAGAGGCAGGCAGAGAGAGATGGGGAAGCAGGCTCCCTGCTGAGCAGGGAGCCCAATGTGGGGCTCAACACCAGTACCCTGGGATCATGACCTAAAGCCGAAGGCTGCTGTTTAACTGACCGAGCCACCCAGACGCCCTGGCACTGCACTGTTTCTATATACAATTTATATTTTCCAACTTCAAAGCCATTGTATAAGTGGTCAGAGAGAGTAAGAGTCATGTGTTTTTATTAAGAAGAAAAACACACCTCAAGTTGCTAATTGAAATAATATTACTTAGGCTACATGTGGTAGGTATCAGCTATAGACTCAGAAATTACCTAGTTCTGTTCTAAGGCAATTAAAAATTTAAGTGAGCCATGTGGTAAATCTGTAAGTTATATAACTCTTATTTTTATCTAGAAAAACTGACATTTGCTAGTTTGAGCTTACTGAATAAACCCATCTGGATGTACCAAGAGCAAAAACCTAAGAAAGTCAGGTACCACAGAGGTTCAGAAAATTGGAGCTGAAGGAGACTAAATAGTAAATGTAAAACTAAGCCTTGATTAAAAATTCTTTTTTTTTTTTAAAGATTTTATTTATTTATTTGAGAGAGAGAGAGACAGTGAGAGAGAGCATGAGGGAGGAGAAGGTCAGAGAGAGAAGCAGACTCCCCGTGGAGCTGGGAGCCTGATGCGGGACTCAATCCCAGGACTCCGGGATCATGACCTGAGCCGAAGGCAGTCGTCCAACCAACTGAGCCACCCAGGCGTCCCTTGATTAAAAATTCTTATACTGGGGCACTTGGGTGGCTCAGTTGGTTATGCGACTGCCTTCAACTCAGGTCATGATCCCAGGGTCCTGGGATCAAGCCCCACATCGGACTCCCTGCTCAGCGGGAAGCCTGCTTCTCCCTCTCCCACTCCCCTGCTTGTCTTCCCTCTCTCGCTGTGTCTCTCTCTCTGTCAAATAAATAAACAAAATCTTAAAAAAAAAAAAAGTTCTTATACTAAAAAGATTTCTTATACAAAACATGTACATATCTCTTAATAATCTGTCATATAGACTTATTATATAACAAAATTTTTCCTTTATGGTAAATTTCCTTACCCAGAGTAGCTAACTCTAATGTGCAGTTCTGCAAAGTATCACTGGTTTGGTTTACAACAAGTACATCCAGGACAATATCATACTGGTTGACATGAACATAAGCTTCTGCATATACAGGATCTGAGAAACCTGTCAACTGGGTGACCTGTTAAACAAAAATAAAGAGAAAAATCAAGTGACTGAGACAATTTAACCAAACATATCCTAGCCAAATGACTAAGTCTGTTAGGTAATTAACAGATGTGCTTAGATCAGACAAGTCATTTTGAAACTAGTACAATAAAATTGTATATAATATAGAGGTGGTAATTGCAAATGGGACATTAGAACTAACAGGTACTAGAGTTTACAGTTCAGTAGGAAAAAGATGTTAAATATGTTGAGCAAATACCTTAAACATGATCTCAATTTAAGGACTGAATAGATTTGGATACATTTTCAGATAAATCCCTCAGCATCTCAATTCACTAGTTGCTCTCCAAAACTTGGGAACTAAATAAAATCCAAATCACACGGTAGTCCCTGCTACCTAAATTCAAGAACTAAATAGATTATACAGCAAGAAATGCTTGTAATTCCAAGAAGATAAATTTTATATGCTTCCCCCGCAACCAAAGTAAAAAAAAAAAAAAACCAAAAAAACAAAAAAACCCCCTGAGTACAGCACTTTAAACTTAATATTGGGGACACCTGGGTGGCTCAGTTGGTTAAGTGGCTGCCTTCGGCTCAGGTCATGATCCCAGCGTCCTGGGATCGAGTCCCACATCGGGCTCCTTGCTTGGCAGGGAGCCTGCTTCTCCCTCTGCCTCTGCCTGCCACTCTGTCTGCCTGGGCTTGCTCTCACATCTCTCTATATGACAAATAAACAAATAAAATCTTTAAAAAAAAACAAAAAACAAAAAACAAACAAAAAAAAAACTTAATATTGTCACCAAAACTACGTGCAACAAAAAATAGATTAAAACTGGATTATATCAGGCGCCTGGGTGGCTCAGCTGGTTGAGAGACTGCCTTCAGCTCAGGTCATGATCGCAGAGTCCCGGGATCGAGTCCTGCATTGTGCTCCCAGCTCCGCGGGGAGTCTGCTTCTCCCTCTGATCTTCTCCCCTTTCCTGCTCTCTCTCACTCTCTATCAAATAAATAAATAAATAAAATCTTAAAAAAAAAAACTGGATTATATTAAAATGAAAAATTTTTGTGCATCAAAGGACATTATTAACAGAGTGAAAAGGCAACCTACAGAAGGGGAGAAAATACTTGCCAACCATACATCTGATAAGGGACTTGTGATCCAGCAATTTCACCTCTGGGTATAACCCAAAAGAAATGAAATCAGTGCCTCAAAGAGGTATTTGTGGTCTATGTTCGTAACAGCATTATTCACAAGAGCCAAAAAGTGGAAGCAACCCAAGTGTCTATCAACAGATAAATGGATAAACAATATGTAGTATATATTCATAATGGAATATCATGCAGCCTTAAAAAAGAAATTCTGACACATTCTACAGTATGGAAGAACCTTGAAGACATTATGTTAAGTGAAATAAGCCAGTCACGAAAGGGCAAATACTATATGATTCTACTAATATAAAGTACCTGGAGCAATCAAATTCATAGTGATAGAAAGCAGACTGGTGGTTTCCAGCAACTGAGGAGAAGGGAGTGTGGGGAGTTATTGTTCAATGGGCATGAGTCTTAGCTTTACAAGATGAAAAAAGTGCTGGAGATGGATGGGAACACAGTGATGGTTGCACAATGATGTGCACATACTTGGTGCCAGTGAACTGTACACTTAAGGATAGTTAAGAGGATAAGTTTAATATTATGCAAATTTTATAATTTTTAAATTATTTATTATAAATTTATTACAAAATTTAAAAATGTGTAACTGTAATATTATCAACATCAATTCCCAAATTTAACAGAGAGAAAGTGTTTCAGTAGTTCTAATTCTACTACTAACCTTATCTTGGACCAATTAATCTAAGACTGTTTATTCATCTAATAGAAGGGACTATTTTTTTTTTTTTTTAAAGATTTTATTTATTTATTTGACAGAGAGATCACAAGCAGGCAGAGAGGCAGGCAGAGAGAGAGGAGGAAGCAGGCTCCCTGCTGAGCAGAGAGCCCGATGCGGGGCTCGATCCCAGGACTCTGAGATCATGACCTGAGCCGAAGGCAGCGGCTTAACCCACTGAGCCACCCAGGCGCCCCTAGAAGGGACTATTTGAGTCTGACTTGTAAATTTATACATTTTAAGGGTAGGAAAACTTTCTCTATAAAATCTGACATGGAAGTCAATACACTAAGAATATAAAAGTGGAGCTGTCCTGTTTAAAGTAACAGAGGACAGGAGAAACAGGGCAGGGTGTCAGAGTAGAGGCCAGAGCCCAGCCCTTTAAAAGTTTTAGTTAATCTTCAGGGGCCTGGGTAGCTTAGTCAGTTACGTGTCCAACTCTTAATATCTGCTCAGGCCTTGATCTCAGGGTTGCGAGTTTAAGTACCACATTGAAATAAACAAATTTTTTTTAAAGTTTTAGTTAATCTTTATGGATCTCCCAGTTTACGTGTTAGGCTATGATTCCACACACAACTGAAACAAGTTGTCAAACCATCTACTAGATGTATGGTACTAGTGTACAGTAAAATATCAGCATCTGAGTATTCTTTCTTTCTTCCTTTCTTTCTTTTTTAAAATTTTATTTATTCATTTGAGAGAGAGAGACAGCACAATCTGCAGGAGTAGCAGAGGGACAGGGAGAAGCAGGCTCTCCACTGAGCAGGGAGCCTGACACAGGGCTGGATCCCAGAACCCTGCGACCATGACCTGAGCTGAAGGCAGACACTTAACCAACTGAACCACCCAGGTGCCCCAGCATCTGAGTTTTAATTCCTGTTTCACGAGCCTATCAATCATAGTGACTTGAAAAACCTGATGCTATATAACAAGTTATTTTTTCTTTTAAAGAACATTGGGACTAGCCACTTCCTAATTACTACTTTCTAAAGTGGCTCATTTAAATAATTTACCAGTGTATTTGACATTTTGTTACCTTGTTAAGTTTAGATGCGAGGGGATCTGCTGCCTCTTTCCTCTGTGTGTTGCCCATTGCTGCCAGCAAGCTCAGCTGAAACTGATCTTCCTTGCAGTTCATTTCATTCTTTGCAGTTAGTTGCATAAAGGAAATGGGGTCATCGGGCTGTACTGTCACATTCCTCTTTTCAGATTCTTTCTGTGTTGAGAAAACAATACATCTCTCTTTAATATGGAAAAAAAGACAGCTTTCTGTAAACCTATAATAGGGACAGCCCTCATATAGAACCGAAAAACCAAGAGAATTTTTTTAAAACCCACAAACCACTTTTAGTAATCACTTATAAATACCTTACCTTCTGGGATAATTTCTCTTCTTCGAGTTTAGCAGACAGCATGTGAGAAAGGGACTGCCTACACTCCTTATTGAAAATGTCATTCATTAAAGGTGAACATTCAGACAAGACCTTGAGGCACAGCGAAATTCGATCTACATCATCATCTGTAATTGGCTTCTTAGGAAGAGATGATTTTCCCAAATGAAGGATAGTGGCCATGAGCAACATAGCCTCAGCAACAAAAGACTAGAAAAGTAAAGAAATGGATTATTTACTGTCATGGTTCTCCAATTCAGTAATGTCACTTTATTGTAACTTCAAAATCCAAAAAATAAACCTAATTTTCACTTCACCCGAATAAGAATTCAAATGCTTTAGATTTTTATCTCCATATGTTTGATGTAACCTTTCCCTTCCTATCTTTTTAACTGCCACCTTCCCATACCTTCATTAACTTTCAACAGAAAGATAGCAACAGCTTTTTAACTGTTTTCCCTTACTCTAATCCCTTCACATGCCAATGCTGTCTTTTTTAAAATTCCAACTACAGGGGCACCTGTATGGCTCAGTGGTTAAGCATCTGCCTTTGGCTCAGGTCAGGGTCCTGGGATGGAGCCTGGCGTCGGGCTGCCTGCTCCGCGGGAAGCCTGCTTCTCCCTCTGCCTCTCCCTGCAGTTCCCCCTGCTTATGTTCTCTATCTCCCTCTCTCTGTCAAATAAATAAAAAAAATCTTTTTTTTTTTAAGATCTTATTTATTTATTTGACAGAGAGAGATCACAAGTAGGCAGAGAGGCAGGCAGAGAGAGAAAAGCAGACCCCCAGCTGAGCAGAGAGCCCGACGCGGGACTCAATCCCAGGACCCCGGGATCATGACCTGAGCCGAAGGCAGAGGCTTAAGCCACTAAGCCAACCAGGCGCCCCAATAAAATCTTTCTTTAAAAGATTTTATTTGTTTATTTGACAGAGATCACATGTAGGCAGAGAGACAGGCAAAGAGAAAGGAAGGGAAGCAGGCTTCCTGCTGAGCAGAGAGCCCAATGCGGGGCTCGATCCCAGGACCCTGGGATCATAACCTGAGCCGAAGGCAGAGGCTTTAACCCTCTGAGCCACCCAGGTGCCCATAAATAAATAAAATCTTAAAAAAAATTTTTTTTAAATTCCAACTACAGAAAAGTTAAAAGAACAGATACACTTTACTAGTTGCTTACATTATGCCGTATTTGCCTTCTTATTCTACCTATTCATGTACACTTACTTTTTTTGGCTAAACATATGAAAGAAGGGTTCTTCACCCTATAAG
Organism: Lutra lutra; assembly: GCF_902655055.1. Taxonomy (NCBI): domain Eukaryota; kingdom Metazoa; phylum Chordata; class Mammalia; order Carnivora; family Mustelidae; genus Lutra; species Lutra lutra. The sequence continues at coordinate 69,367,142 of NC_062287.1, forward strand.
CACGTTAGCATAAATCTCTTAAGAATCAGGACAGTTTCCTTTAGAACCACAGTATCATTATCTCACCTGAGAAACAGAACAATCCCAAAAACTTTACACTTAAATGCAAATAAATTTTCCAAAAGTCACCAAGTGTTTTTATGTTTTTTTTTTTTTTTAAATACAGGATCAGCTTCATGCATTTTATTTGGCTGTTATTCTCTTTAGTCCCTTTTAACCTAGACCAGTCCCTCTGATTCTTTGTATTATTTCTCATCACAATGACTTTTTTAAAAAGCTGGGCCAGTTTTGTAGAATGTTCCCCACTTTTGGTTAGAATAGGTGCTGTTTTATATCTCTTACTGTATTGCATTAGGAGCACATAATGTCAGGTTGCCCCATTATTGGTGGCACAAAGTGTGATCCCTTGCTGCTGCTATCTTAATCCTTATTGTGCACCAATCACTTCACTCTACATGCAAGTACCTCAGTGACTTCCGACAGCCTTCATGTTGAAGTTTGTACTACCTAGCCTGCTATTCACAGTTTCCACAAGTGACTCCAACTTGCTTTTTTAGTATTGTGTACAATTATCCCGACACATGCTCTATATCCCTGCCAACCCATCTTTGGCTAAGTGATACTCTGCACACATGCCTGAAAAGACTCCCAGAGGCCTGGGAACGAATGAGCAGAAGAATGAGTGTAATAATCCTGAGTCTGGATACAGTCTCCAGAAGAAGAAAGGCGAAGAAACAGGAAAAAAATAGCTATAGAATCATGGCCAAGGAGCACCTGGGTGGCTCAGTCGTTAAGCATCTGCCTTTGGCTCAGGTCATGATCCCAGGGTCCTGGATCGAGCCCTGCTCAGCGGGAAGCCTGCTTCTCCCTCTCCCACTCCCCCTGCTTGTGTTCTTGCTATTGCTTTATCTCTCTCAAATAAATAAATAAAATCTTTAAAAAAAAAATATGGCCAAAAAGTTCCCACATTTAATGAAAACTATAAACCTGCACATCCAAGAAGCCTAATGAACCAGAAACAAAGGAAACATAAAGAAAACCACACCAAGACAAACCCTAATCAAACTACTGAAACCTATGATAGGGAGAAAATCTAAAACCAGTCAGAGGGAATAGGACACATCCACACAGAGGTGTAAGAATGAGAGCAGGCTTCTCATCAGAAAGCCAAAAGATCCTTATGCTACATCTTTTTTATTTTTTTAAGATTTTATCTATTAATTTGAGAGAATGAGTGAGAGAGAGCATGAGCGAGGAGAAGGTCAGAGGGAGAAGCAGACTCCCCAAGGAGCTGGGAGCCCGATGCGGGACTCGATTCTGGGAAGTCCGGGATCATGACCTGAAGGCAGTTGCTCAACCAACTGAGCCACCCAGTCGCCCTTTGTGCTACATCTTTATAGTAAACTGCAAGCCAGAAGACAATGGAGTAACCTCTTTATAGAACCAAAAGAAAAAAACTGTCAATTTAGAATTCTATATCCATAAAGGTATCTTTCAAAAATGAAGGGAAAATAAGGCTATTTTAGACAAACAAAAACCAAGAAAATTGTCAACAGACATCACTATAAGAAAAGTTAAAGCAAAGGGTACCTGGGTAGCTCAGTTGGTTAAGCATCTACCTTCAGCTTAGGTCATGATCCCAGGGTTCTGGGATCGAGTCCCGCACACCGGGCTCTCTGCTCAGCAGGGGGCCTGCCTCTCCCTCTGCCTCTGCCCCTTTCCCCACCCCCAACTCGTGCTTTCACTTGCTCTCTTGCTCTTAAATAAATAAATAACTTTTAAAAAGTCTCTTATTAAGGGTGCCTGAGTGGCTCAGTGGGTTAAAGTCTGTGCCTTTGGCTCAGGTCATGATCTCAGGGTTCTGGGATCGAGCCCCACATCAGGCTCTCTGCTTAGCAGGGAGCCGGCCTCCCACTCTCTCTGCCTGCCTCTCTGCCTGCTTGTGATCTATCAAATAAATAAATAAAATCTTTTTTAAAAAGTCTCTTATTAAAAAAAATACTAAAGCAAAGCCTATAATATTTGGTATATAAAAGGTATACAACCAGGGAAACTCTAGAAAAGGCGTAAGTGAAGGAGAGTCAGGGAAGTGATAACCCAACTTTCTGCCTTGTACTACATGTGACAAACTTCATGAACCAGTTACTAGTAAACTGGTTCTCTTTAACAAGTATCAGCAAATGCACAAATGGTCTCCCAATCTGCAGAACTGAGCAGCTATTCCATGAAAAGAAGTCAAACTGGACCCAAATACAAATCTTTGGAGACTTTTAAAAAGCAAAATTTAAAGAATAGACAATTACTCTGTGACAAAAACCTAAATAAATAAACAGCCCACAGAGAGCTGCAAAATAATTATCACCCACAAATCAAAATAAATTGATAAAAAAGAGATAATACAGGGGCGCCTGGGTGGCTTAGCCGGTTAAGCATCTGCCTTAGGCTTAGGTCATGATCCCAGGGTTCTGAGATGGCCTGAGCTGGGCTCTCTGCTCAGTAGGGGGCCTGTTTCTCCCTCTCCCTGCGCATCTCTCTCTCTCTCTCTGTCAAATAAATAAATAAATAATCTTTTTTTTTTTTTAAGATTTTATTTATTTATTTGACAGAGAGAAATCACAAGTAAGCAGAGAGGCAGGCAGAGAGAGAGGAGGAAGCAGGCTCCCTGCTGAGCAGAAAGCCCGATGTGGGGCTCGAACCCAGGACTTGGGATCATGACCTGAGCCGAAGGCAGCGGCTTAACCCACTGAGCCACCCAGGCGCCCCCCCCCCTTTTTTTTTTAAAGAGAGATAATACACCTCATAATTTACTTGGCCCTCTAAATCTCACTTACGGCTCTCTTCATGATGGAATTTTTTTAAAAAATCCTTTGAAAATTCCAATCTAAAATGGGAGCTTAAGTAAATGAAGGAATCTAATGGGCTACTATACAGCTATTAAATACAAGGATTAGGAAGGTCTTAGAGGAACATGGGACTGTTTGCTACAATGTGAAGTGAAGCTGCAGTGCTATAAAACACAGAATGATCAATACTGGGAAAAACATTGTTTCACAGAGAAAAGCTGTATGAAACTCTTTCTGGAAGAAGGATTTTTGTCATCATATTTGGTAATATAATTCTATCTTTTGATGTTTCTATCTCCACTATAATATTAGTAAGATTTGTACTTCAGTCCTCTAGCCATGAGTGATTTTTTTCTTAGTTTTTATATATCACTTCTTATTTTAACAATATTAAAAATGAACAAAAATTAAACACATTCACAGGCACCTGGGTGGCTCAGTGGGTTAAGCTGCTGCCTTCGGCTCAGGTCATGATCTCAGGGTCCTAGGATCGAGTCCCACATTGGGCTCTCTGCCCAGCAGGGAGCCTGCTTCCCTCTCTGCCTCTCTGCCTACTTGTGATCTCTGTCTGTCAGATAAATAAATAAAATCTTTAAAAAAAAACAACACATTCACGATTCCTTTTTTTTTTTTTTTTAAGATTTTTACCATCCATTTGACAGAGAGACAGTGAGAGCAGGAACACAAGCAGGGGGACTGGGAGAGGGAAAAGCAGGCTTCCTGCTGAGCCCAGAGCCAGATGTGGGGCTTGATCCCATAACCTCAGGACCACGACCCGAAGCCAAGGCAGACGCCCAACTGACTGAGCCACCCAGGTGCCCCTGCATTCACAATTCTACCACAGAAAGATTTTTTTAAATGAAGGCAAAGTGAAGATTTTTTTCAGACAAATGAAAGCTGACAGAATTTGTTATGAACAGTCATGAATTATAAGAATGATCAAGTTCTTTAGGCAGAAAGAATCACTTGGAAATCTGAATTTACACAAAAGAATGAAAATGAAAAACCCCATAAATGGCAAATATGTGGGTAGATACAAGACTGTTTTCTCACTAAAAAAAAAAAATATATATATATATATTTAAAAGAATATTGACTATCGGGGGCGCCTGGGTGGCTCACTGGGTCAAGACTCTGCCTTCGGCTCAGGTCATGATCTCAGGGTTCTGGGATCAAGCCCCACATTGGGCTCTCTGCCCAGCAGGGAGCTGGCTTCCCCTCTCTCTCTCTCTGCCTGTCTCTCTGCCTACTTGTGATTTCTCTGTCAAATTAAAAAATAAAATCCAAAAACAAAAAATAAAAAAGAATATTAACTATTTACAACAGATGAATACATAAACAAAAACAGCACATTTACAAGCTTAAAAAGGAAAGAAATTCTGACACATGCTACTATATGGATGAAATTTTTTCTTAAAAGAGTTTTCTTTATTTGACAGAGAGAGTGAGCAATCACAAGTAGGTAGAGAGAGGGGGGAAGGAGGCTCCCAGCTGAGCAGAGGACCCAATGTGGGACTCCATCCCAGGACCCTGAGATCATGACCTGAGCTGAAGACATAGGCTTAACCCACTGAACCACCCAGGCGCCCCATATATGGATGAACTTTGAAAACATTATGCTAAGCAAAATAAACCAGTTGTGAAGGACAAATTTTTATGATTCTACTTATATGAGGTATGTAGAATAGGCCAATTCATACAGGCAGAAGGCAGAATGGTGGTTGCCAGGGACTGGTGGGGAGGACTGTGAGAGGATTATTGTTCACTAGGTACAGTTTCAATTTGGGATAATGAAGTTCTGAAGATGGATGATGGTAATGGCTGTGCAACAATATGAATGTACTTAATGTCACTGAGCGGCACTTTTAAAAATGGTTAAAATGGTAAACTTTACATTATGTGTATTTTATTGTAAAGAAAAAAAAACTGCCAAAAAAGGTCACCCAGAAAGGTACTTGAACTTCGTCCTATTCCCACCTCTCGACTTCTTACAACTAATTATGCCCCCCTTCATACTCAAGCCCAGCCTATATACTAAATAAATAAGAAATATAAAAAAATATAAAAATAAAATAAATGATGCATATATATGTATATAAATACACACACACAAATAATTCTTAACTGTTTAAAGCAAAAATAATAGCAATGCATGTTAGGGCTGATAGCATGACACAGAAATAAAAGGCAGGAAAACAGCACAAAAGGTTGGGGGAAATGGAAATGGATTACTGTCAATGAGTGTACAGTCAGAATGGGTCAGAAGCTATGATGAAGGCATAAACTGTAGAAATGAAAACACATTTAAAAGACATTTCTGGGATAAAACAGACAATGACTCTTTGGATGAAAATGCTTGAGAGAGAGGTCTTTCCTTCTCTGGGCCTTGACTGGTGCTAGCAAGCAAATGACTGATTTCATAAGCCCTTATATCTCTTCCACTGGACTAATCACAAGGTAACATGATTGTATTAGTTTGTCAATTTTACAATAACATTATATTACTATGTCCATTTCCCCCATTACCATAAGCTCTTTAATGATAAGAACTTCAGCATTCACTTTTAGGTCCTTCACTGTCCAATGCATATGGTAGGCACTCAACATTTGCTGGGTAAATGAAGGATAAATGAACTTACATTTTGCTTTTTCTTCTCCTGAACCAAAGCTACATAGCGCAAGGCAATCTTGGTCAGAGTTGTGGCAAGGGAGGCAGCAACAAAGAAATCTCCATCCAAAAGGAAGCCTCGCAGGGGAGGTCTGCAAAGCAATCAAGGAAAATGAAATCCAATCATTTCTTAAGCAGCATACAGCTTTTGCAAAAATGATTCAAATAAGCCTATTTAACATTCTCACTGCTACCCTTCAGTGAAGAGGATCTCAATTAGCTCCCTCTTTAGCTTTTAGAAGGAAAATATAATGGAAAATAGAAAAAGGAAAATATACACGGTTTCACAACTTATCTTCAAAAGAACTAGAGCCAAGTCAATATGGAAAGAGAAAATGATTGCAAGTCTATGCACTAGAGCCAAAAAGCTACATTCAAATTCCAGCTTATCTATTTATTGTGTCCCTATGGTTAAGTTACAAACCTTCCTAAGCCTCAGATTCCTCTTCTGTAAAATGGGGATAATAATAAACTGTATCTCAATGAGTTGCTAAAGATTACAAGGGACAAACTACTTAGTACAATGCCTAGCATATAATAAGCAACGATTAAAATTTTAGGCATTATTTTTACTGTGTTCATTATAATACTGGAGAGCAAAATAAGGCAAAAAAATTTTAAATTTTATTCCATCAATTAGGTGGAAAATCTTCAAAATATGTTTCCCAAGCACTAACACAGGCAACAAAATTCACAGTTACCTCCACTTAGCATTTTCTTTAAATCTTCTTTTTAGGATTGTATTTACTTATTTGAGAGAGAGAATGCATGCACTAACAGGGAGAGGGACAGAGGGAGAGAGAGAGGCAGACTCCCCACTGACTGGAGAGCCTGATGTGGGGCTCGATCCCAGGACCCTGAGCCAAAATCAGATGCTCAACTGACTGAGCCACCCAGGTGCCGCTCCACTTAGCAATTTCTATAAGAGTAATATAATTTTAAATAGAATAGTTATTTCAATGAAAACAGTTTTAGGAAGCAGAGGAGTAAAACCATCAACGCAATTCCGGAGAGAAATTAAACCTCCTTTCAAGTATCTTAAATGCCAAAGATTTCCAAAAAGCAAATAAGAGGAAAAAAAAATCACTTGACTGTACTATGCTCAGGAGTAATAGTTTAAAAAGTATAGATGGTAAGGCACAGGTGCTGCAGATTACCTTTCTTCCTCTTTCTTTGTGGGTCGAGAACTGCTAAGTGCACTCTGAGTTGCATAGGTGCCCATCTCAGTTACCAACTTCTGAACCGGCCCCACAGATATTTCCTCTTCAGGTTTTAATTCGCCAGCTTCTTTCTTTATTTCTGACTCTACAATTGGGATCTAAAAATCAATTGGAAACATCAGTCTAGTAATAATATCAATAGCAAGCAAAATCATATTTAAATATTCAATCATTTCTATGGAGAAGGCAATTCCCCCAAGGTGATTTTTGTAACTCTGCATTCACTCTTCTTTCCTTCCCAAGGAAAGAAATTTTTCTTTTTTTTCCTAAGTGAAATTCCCTTTTTTCCTTTTCTTCCTAAGTGAGAAACCTCAAGCCCAGTCAGGTTAAGAAATTTATATCCAAGATTCTGGAGTTAATTAATGGTGGAAACAAGACTGTAACCCAGGTCTCCTCACAAACACTGTTCTTCCTATTCTATCATATGGTTATTTGGATGAGGAAACACTGCCAGTTTTAGTACTTTAATAGTCTAATGTTAGCATGGTTCTTGTAATACTCGCATTCTCCTTTCAGAATACACAGGTTAACACAGAGTTTTAAAAGTCTTTCCTTTTTTTACACGAATAATCTTTTCTTCAAATAGAATCTTACCTGAAAGGGTAAGTAAGACAGACAATAGAACAGGTGTTATGGCTCCATGCAGGGAGAGGGACGCCCCTAATACCCCACGGCCTCTAAGCTTTATCTGGGTAATTAAAACACATTTTTTAGTGTTTTTAACTCCAACACTACTAAATAAAAATACAAAAGCAAACTACCACATAAAAGATTTACTAAAGTAAAAATCACCATATACAGTAGCATTTACTGAAGTAAAACATACCTCCCCAAGGGACCTGCGGACCTCAGTCATCACACTCTGAATGTCTTCCTTGGTACTACAGTATTCTCCCAGGATCCACAACGCTCCTCGGTAAATCCTAAGGGAAGAACAAGTTCTGAAACACTGACATTGCTAACAAATCTTAAAGGAGAGATCTTTCTCTGTGAATTTAAGCTCAAGCAGAAAACAAGATTCTGCAGTTCCAAGGGACTACGGATGAAATTTTAAGAAGGAATGTAACAAAGACATTAAGTTTGATTCTCTGCGAAATCACAAGCTTCAAAAGGAAGGTAAATATTCTCACCATTATTATTAGGAACACCTTAAAATTGGTAAACTCATTAGTAAAAATAACAAAATATCTCCCAGAAAGGTGTTATCCTCCATTTAGGACAAAGTTAAGGTAACTTTTATCATTTACTATTATAAAAAATACATAACTTTGATGTAAAAAGTAATTCACTTTTTATTTGTAGTCACCGAAAAGAAAAGGCAAGATGCTGAACAGAATCATGGATAAGGAAGGAGTGCAAAGGATCAGTAATTAAAACACTCCAGAAACATAAAGCAAGCAACAATTCTCTAGTTGAGTGTTAAACTGAATAAAGTCTTCAGTTACCTCTTCCTTAAGATTATCATTAAATTTATTCAAGAGAACATTTTAGAAACTAAAGTTTTTTTTTTTTTTTAAAGATTTTATTTATTTATTTGACAGACAAATCACAAGCAGGCAGAGAGGCAGGCAGAGAGAAAGGAAGGGAAGCAGGCTCCCCGCTGAGCAGAGAGCCCGATGTGGGGCTCGATCCCAGGACCCTGGGATCATGACCCGAGCCGAAGGCAGCGGCTTTAACCCACTGAGCCACCCAGGCACCCCTAGAAACTAAAGTTCTGAGAGATGATAGCCATTAAAGGCAAAACTTTGGTATGGTTTTTTTTTTCCTCACAAAGGAAGCAAATCTTTCTCACTTTTATAAATATCAGAACATTTTATCATAAAAACTTTACAGTGGACCTTTCTTTTCTATCCAACATGGATAGAATGCAAGTCTAGTATACTCTATTCATCAGATGCTTTAAATGAAGTAAACTTGGATGCAACAGTCCTTTCTCATTAGCAAAGGCTATTTAAGGGAAATGCATTATGTCAGATTTAGTCCGCATTTTCAATCCCTCACTTTAATAAATACTAATGGGGGATTATAAACAATGATATTCCAAAAGTGATAAACTTTAAAAATATGTCCCTTAGTCACTTGATGATTCACCATGTTTTTGAGGAAATAAGGGTAGAGAAACCTAGCTAAATCACAATTACAAAAGCAAATTTTTGTGCACAGATTATGGATTTACTGAGGGTGGGGTGAGGGGATGTCTATTGTGATACTTATATTGACGTAAGTACCTTTTTTTTTTTTTTAAAGATTTTACTTATTTGTCAGAGAGAGAGGGAGAGAGAGCGAGCACAGGCAGACAGAATGGCAGGCAGAGGCAGAGGGAGAAGCAGGCTCCCTGCTGAGCAAGGAGCCCGATGCGGGACTCGATCCCAGGACGCTGGGATCATGACCTGAGCCGAAGGCAGCTGCTTAACCAACTGAGCCACCCAGGCGTCCCTTGACGTAAGTATCTTGATTCATTTCTTCTCCCTTACATTTTCAATCCACTGACCCTTTAAAGATAGAAACTGGTGAATTGCTTACTTGACCTTACATTTAAACAGACTTTAAACCTACTTGACAGATTTAATAGCATGAAAGACTTCAAGCATCTTCTCAACAATAAGCATTCTCAGGTTATCAAAGCGCTGAATGGCTTCACGAACAAACTCCAAGACATCAGCAGCTGCTGCTTCATTATTGTCACTGAGAAATTCCATTAACTGAAAGGTAAAAAAAAGAACAAGATACAGGTCAGATAATTTTTTAAAAAGATTTATTTATTTATTTGAGAGAGAGTGAGGGACATGTGCATACAAGTCAGGGGAAGAGCGGAGGAAGAGGGAGAGAAAGAATCTCAAGCAGACCCCACATTGAGCACTGAGTCCTACATAGGACTCAATCTCAGGACCCTAAGATCATGACCTGAGCTGAAATCAAGAGTCAGACATCTAACTGACTGAGCCATCCAGGCACCCCATAAGTTATATAATTTTCAGAAAGAAAATTATCTAAGTTCTAAGAAGTAAACAACTTTACTTAGAATATAATAATTTTAAAACATATAACAAAATGTAAGTTGAGAAACACGCACTACTGTGTAAAGGAAGTCACAATGTCTTTTCTGGGTTTTGTGCAGCCAAGTTTACAACAAAAAAACTCACTATAAAACAAAAGCTGGAAATACACAACTCAAAATAAATTAATTGGATACTTCTAAGTTGTAACTAAAAGTAAAATCATTTCAGAGAAAATGTGGGGTTCAAAGACAAAATTTCAAATTACAATAACATATCTCATCTATCTAACAGTGGCAGAAGCCAATGATTCTAAGTATCTATATTATTCCTATAACAAAAATCCTTCAACTTTAAAGAGGTACAACTATTTGAAAGAAATACTTGTTTGTGCTACTGAATGATATCTATACACAGCATAATTTTACCATAGGTAACTGTAACAAACATCAGTTATAATAATATGCAGAGGTATTTTTGTCATTATATTTTTGTGTTTACTTTTTTGATGAAGATGTAAGAGAAAGAAGTCAGATTCTTTATCCTTCTGAGCTTAAGGGTGAACAGAAAGATCACTTCTGACCCCAAGATTTAGTGATTCTACTAGATAGTTTAACTGCTAAATAACTAAAACTTTATACCCCTTTAGAGAATTTCAAAATTAAAGTCATCAGAACTACATACCACAGGAATAACATTTGCAGCCATATCTGGAAATCGGACAGAACAGGAGTGCAATGTTCTCACAAGGAGTTGTCTGTATTTGTCAGTATCTTCATGCTCAGACACATTATTTGTTTTAATCACTTCCTTCTTCAAAACAATAACCAACTAGAGAACAAAGTAAAAATAAGTGGGAATTATACCATGTTTGGCCTGACAGCTTACAACAGTGCTGTCAGAGTTTTGTTTTACCTCTTCAACATTCCTAGAAGAGACGAGATCCAGTGCTAACTGCAGAGTTTTCTTGCGTACTTCTAAGTCTGGTGTGCTCAGTACTCTCAGGATGTCCATAACCAGATCCTGAGAAAGAACAAGAAATCCAGAATTAACACCAACATTAAGAGAAAAAAATCTTAACCACAGAATGGAGGGTTCTCACCATTATCACCTTAATTCTTTATCAATAATAAAATCACTGGTAGTGGAAAAACCAGATATTTTGGGTTTCCTGATATAATGCAGTATGAAGTATATATCACATATAATGCATTCAAACTACAAATCTTTACTGTGACTCTATCAAGCTTTAGATCAAACTCATAGTTTATAGAAAATTCAGAAGTTAGAGAAACAAACTAAATGACACCACCAAAAAGTAATCAGATGTATCTTCAAGGAGTGGCCTCTTACAGGACAATTGGTCTGGTCTCTTCAACAAGCCCATATCATGAAAAAAATTACTGCTCCAATCGAAACATCAAGGACATAGCCAGGTAAGATATATGGTCATGACTGGATAAACCAAACAAAAGGGGTATTTCAGGGACACTTGGGGAAATCTGACTTTGGAGTTAGTACTGGATTATATTAAGAAACTATTAATTTCGGGGCGCCTGGGTGGCTCAGTTGGTTGAGTGACTGCCTTCGGCTCAGGTCATGATCATGGAGTCCAAGGACCGAGTCCAACATCAGGCTCCCTGAATGGCAGGGAGTCTGCATCTCCCGCTGACTTCTCTCATGCCCTCTCTCTCTCAAATAAATAAATAAAATCTTTTAAAAAAAGAAAGAAACTAGGGGCGCCTGGGTGGCTCAGTGGGTTAAAGTCTCTGCCTTCAGCTTAGGTCATGATCTCACGGTCCTGGGATCGAGCCCCACGTGGGGCTCTCTGCTCAGCGGGGAGCATGCTTCCTCCTCTCTCTCTGCCTGTCTCTCTGTCTACTTGTGGTCTCTGTATGTCAAATAAATAAATAAAAATCTTTAAAAATAAAAAATAATTTTAAAAAAGAAACTATTAATTTCATTAAGTGAGATGTTATTTTCACTCTGCAGGAAAATGTAATGTTTTACTGGCACATATTTTAAAAAACACTATGGCAGATAAAGATTTTAAAATACAGCAAAACTAATTTACAAGTGATTTTACTTAAAATTTTATTTAAAAAAAATTCACTGATAAAAAGTTCTAAAAACTGGGGCGCCTGGGCAGCTCAGTGGGTTAAACCCTCTGCCTTCAGCTTGGGTCATGGTCCCGGGGTCCTGGGATCGAGCCCCACATCAGGCTTTCTGCTTAGCAAGGAGCGGGCTTCCTCTTCTCTCTCTCTCTCTGCCTGCCTCTCTGCCTACTTGTAATCTCTGTCTGTCAAATAAATAAATAAAATCTTTAAAAAAAAAGTTCTAAAAGCCAATATTTATATAATTTTCACTTACAGTCACCAGTTGTTAATATTTTGTCATATAGACTTTTTTAAAAAAGATTTTATTTACTTATTTATTTGTCAGAGACAGAGAGAGAGAAAGAACACAAGCAGAGAAAGGGAGAAGCAGGCTCCCTGCTGAGCAAGGAGCAGGATTCGGGACTAGATCCCAGTACCCTGGGATCATGACCCGAGCCGAAGGCAGACGCTTAAGCAACTGAGCCACCCAGGTGTCCCTGCCATGTATGCTTTATCCCACTCTCCTAACACCTAAATGATTTAGTGTACACCTCCCAAGAATAAGAATAAACTCTCCTATAACCACAATTATCATATCCAGAGGACACTGGTAACAATATTACATAATATACAGTCTATAATTCTCATTTCTCCAACTGTCCCAATAAATGTCCTGTATAGCAAATTATTTGTTGCTGCTCTGATATAGAATAACATTGAATTTAGCTGTCATGGGCCTTTATTTTTATAACAATCATTATTCTCACAGATTAAATAGGTATGCTGATAATTCCATAGACTTATCTTTTATTCTCAGTTGGCTTATTTTTCAAAAACTGTAAATTATATTCAAATTAAAATGAATATATCTCTATTGTTAAGAATACCAAATGCAGTACAAATAGAAAAGATATCACATATTAATTCATGTCAGAAATATTTTTCATGGCAAATTCTCTAAAAGGCTATGCTGATTCAAGAGTACACCAGAGCTGATCAAAATTCAAACTACCCAGTCTCCAAGAATTTAAGTTAACCAAGATATCAAGGCTTGAGTGTTACCTCAATTTGAGAAAGATTTTATCTAGGACTTCTCTCTTTCAGATAACAGTTACCTGTAATACTCGTTCATGAGCAGGATGCTCTTTTAATTCTATCAATCGATCCAGAACTATGAGCTTTACATTGTTGTCACTCTCCTTAATAATTAAATCAATATAACACTGAGCAGCAGCCTATATAAAAAAAGGAAACACATTTTAGGAACACATTAATCCATCTTAAACACAGACCCTGAAAATAAGAAGAAAAAAAATAAAAGTTTCCAAAGAAGCCAAAATACATTAACTACTCCTGCACTAAAAGTTTATGCATTTTCCCCAAAGGAATGTGTCCCTCTGTTCCCTAAATTCCAATAAATCTCATTATTTTCAAGTTTAAAAAAGTTAAGAAGAATCACAAGTTGAAAGAATGAAACGGGGTGGCTATAGACAGAAGTACTTACAGTCAAAAATTAAGGGTTGAAGCTAAGGAACAAGGCAGAAAAAAGCAGACGGGGTATCCCCCAAAATATAGCTATTGAGTATCTCTGAGTTTAGGTGCAAAGTCTAAATTTTCTGCATTATGGTACAGAAAAATCAGGACCACAAAGTCTAACCCTGACTTAGTAAAAGCATTAGACAAAGGAGCAAACCTAAAGCGCTCCCAACAGCCAAAGCTAGAACAGTATGATAAATGAAACAAATAACGATAATGATTATAATACACAGAATAAAACAGCCATACTGATACGAAGAATGAAAGAAGGGCGGGTGGTAAAGGGACAGCTCTTCTTGCAGGACTCCAGTTAATAAATGTATAATGAGGGAAATAGAAAGTCATTATTAGAATAACACATCAGGGGCGCCTGGGTGGCTCAGTGGGTTGGGCCGCTGCCTTCGGCTCAGGTCATGATCTCAGGGTCCTGGGATCGAGTCCCACATCGGGCTCTCTGCTCAGCAAGAAGTCTGCTTCCCTCTCTCTCTCTGCCTGCCTCTCTGTCTACTTGTGATCTCTCTCTGTCAAATAAATAAATAAAATCTTAAAAAAAAAAAAAAGAATAACACATCAATAACTGCTATACAGAAATGCTAAAATTAGTTGGTATAAGTTTGAGGAGAAATAAGATACCTGCAGTTTCAAAGTACCTTACTACGTTATTTATTGATTACAAAAGGAAAAATCCTAACTCAACAGTGGAGAAATCTGGCAGGCATCATCTTAACCCACTGATCAAGGTTAACATCACTGATAGTATTCCAACATCATGTATACTCTGTGATATATTACATTGAGAAAGGTTCATCACTTCCATAGTATGCTTCCCCAAAATGCATAATAACCTCAGTCTATCTGTCAGAAAACATTAGACAAACTCAAATTGAGGGACATTTTACAAACAAACTGCCCTAGTATTCTTCCAAAGTGTTACGGTCATGAAAAATAAGAAAAGGCTTGAGAAAGTGGAACAGACTGGAGGAAACTAACACATGACAACTAACATAAAATGTGGGATCCTCAACTGAATCCTGGTACAAAAAAAGGAGATTAGTGATAAAATCGGTGGAATTCAAGTAACATCTATAGTTTAGTTAACAATATTTATTCTAGTGGTAATTCCTTAATTTTGACAATTACACAATTGCTATGAAGACACAAACATTATGGGAAGCTGGTGAAGGATAACAAGAAGTTTGTCCTATTTTTACACCTTTTGCTGTTTTGTTGTTCTGTAAGTCTAAAATTATTTCAAAATAAAGTCAAACAATTTTTTCTAAGTACTGGCAGGTAAAGCAATCAAGTCTCCTAGTTATACAAGCTGGCTTTAAAGAACTATTCATTCTCTGACTATATTAAGGGTTCCTCATGCAGTCTTGATACAATATATTAAAGAGAAAGCTAACATTCCATTATTGAAAATAGGCACTGTAAACTTTTTTAAATATCCATCATGTAGGATCCAAAATTCATTTTCCCAGATACAGGTTTTAACGTAATTATTGCATGGGAGAGATCTTAACATACCAGTATCATTCTCCAGAACCTAGAAATATTAGTATTCTCTGTGTCTCTTTCTCCTCACATATATGTATGAAAGCAAGAAAGAAGAAAGATTGGACTATGTAAGGAATCCAATAATTTCACAATGTTCATAAACTGTTATTTCTGGGCCACGTAATGCCATGTAATCACAGAGTAAACTGCAATGCCACTAAGTCATTAAGCACTGGGGTTTAATGTTTCTTTACTTAAATGTGTCTTAAATGACACTTAAATGTGTCTTTTTAGGTGTCTGACTCCTGGTTTCAGTTCAGGTTGTGATACTGGGGTCCTGGGATTAAGCCCTACCTTGGGCTACACACTTCCCGCAGGGTCTGCTTGAGATTCTCTCTCTCTCTCTCTCTGCCTCTCCCCTCCCCTGCATTCTCTCTCACTCTCTCTCAAGTGAATAAATAAATCTTTTAAAAAAGAGAACAAAATAATAAAAAAATAAATAAATCTCGAGTGCTAAAACAGCATATCTATCATCTCACGGGCACCAAAAGAAATAAGCAGTACCTTGATTGCGGTGGGTGCACTGGAGAGTGTCACTAATGTTCCGGCAGCTTCGTATTTTACAGCTGGGCTAGATGACTGTAACAGGTTATAGATGCAGCGAATGAAACGAGCCCTTTCTGATGGATTAGCATGACAGACCTGGAGAAGAAAATATTTAGGTTTCAACTGACTCCAGGGACACTTGCTTTCAAACAGATCTACAGATCTTTTTTTTTTATAGATGTCAGCTTAGATGCTAGTTTTCTTAATTTGAAAGCAAAGAACACTAAGTGCATCTGAAGATACCAGCCAACAGGAGATAAGACACTATGACTAGTAATTTCAGGAAGAAATAGGTTTTACTTCAGACAACTGTTACAGCTACTCACTCACTCATTTATCCAAACACAATTAATATTCTCACTCTTTCACAAAAAATTTCCAATAGTTTATAATAAAAGATATGCATACTATACACAACTGAAATAGAACAAGAAAATGTAAAGTAATAAAATCAATGACGAAGAGCATTAATGTGGGTACTGTGATAGGATATTAAATTTGGTCCTAAAATTTTATTCTGGATGTCAGGTCAAAAAGGGAAACATGATGGACACCAACCTCAATAGCTGATAAAAGGAAAATACCTGTTCTTAAAGCCAAGAAAGATAACCCCTTTGTCAAGTACTACTACTTATTTATTTGGAATGATATTCCAAATCCACTCCACTCCACTGTGGAGACAACTAGAATTCCCTATGCTATCCTAAATATATATATATATATATATTTTTTTTTAAAGATATTATTTATTTATTTGACAGAGATCACAAGTAGGCAGAGAGGTAGACACAGAAAGAGAGGGGGGAAGCAGGCTCCCCGCCGAGCAGAGAGCCTGATGCGGGGCTCGATCCCAGGACCCAGAGATCATGACCTAAGCCGAAGGCAGAGGTGTAACCCACTGAGCCACCCAGGCGCCCCTATCCTAAATATATTTTAATACCTTTACCTATGAAGCAAATATTCCTTATTCTTTTTTTATGAAGTTGGTTTTTATGTCAGATTTTCCTCTAACATATATACAGTCAAATCTCTTTTATTCAGGCATGACTCAAAAGCTATTTCCTCTTGGGGCGCCTGGGTGGCTCAGTGGGTTGAGCCTCTGCCTTGGGCCCGGGTCATGGTATCAGGGTCCTGGGATCGAGCCCTGCATCGGACTCCCTGCTCAGCGGCGAGCCTGCTTCCCTCTCTCTCTCTGCCTGCCTCTCTGCCTACTTGTGATCTCTGTCAAATAAATAAATAAAATCTTAAAAAAAAAAAAAAAGCTATTTCCTCTTACTGTAATGTGGACCCTGCTAGACAAAAAAGTCCAGGAATAGCAGAGAATCCCTACTTTGGAGAGCCTCAGCAGCATCTCTAAACCACACAATGAATTAAAAGGAACCATACATTTACAGATCTGGTTTCATCTTAAATGCCAAATCCAAATGACTGGTTGCTTGTGTTGAAAAGGGCCCTTTTCTTTCAGAATCAAAGACAGCTGTAATCAGCAGTGTCTGCTGTGGGTACTTTGTCAATATTACCCTATTTAGTAAAGTCTTTCCTGTTGTATATTTTTGTTGGCTTCCAATGTTATCAATACCAAAACAGGATGTTATTTACCTTTCATCAGAACATTAAGATGCAATCAATTCTTTCAAGGAATGTATCAAATTTAAATGTTGCCAAAAAAACACTTCATTTTAAAAACCAAATCTCATCTAGTTTTAGACTTCCTATTGGTCAATGGCTGACAATGTCATACTGACATATTTAAAGTCTATTTTCTTTTACACACATGGAACACAGAAAGTATTTGTTTGTTTGTTTGTTTATTTATTTATTGAAACACAGAAAGTATTTAAAGCTTTTCTCCTTTGTTTATAACATTTCCAAAGTAGTCTGGTATGTACTCAAGAAAAGATTTTGAATTTTTTTCCAAAGCCTGATTCATAACCTACTCAGTTACTGAACAGTGGATAATGATTTCTCTGCTGCTATATTGGGTCAAGCCATGAGTTTTTAACAGAATTCTTTAAGGAGCTTTAGAAAAATTGAAGTGCTTGAAAAACATAATAAACCAAAGGAAAGGAAAACAAAAAACAAAAGGGAAAAAAAAAGCTTTCATAGACTATGTTTTAAAATATTTCTGGGGGCGCCTGAGTGGCTCAGTCATTAAGCATCTGCCTTCAGCTCAGGTCCTGATCCCAGGGCCCTGGGATCGGCCCACATCTGGCTCCCTGCTCAGCAGGAAGCCTGTTTCTCCTCCTCCCACTCCCCCTGCTTGTGTTCCCGCTCTCACTGTGTCTCTCTCTGTCAAAAAAATTAATAAAATCTTTTAAAAAATAAATATTTCTGCTATTAAAACATTATCTTAGCAATTGAGCAACATTCCAGAAAAAGACAATTTAACATTGTCTTAAACTCTTAAAGTGTATTTTACCCATTTTAGTCTTACCTTATAAATGAGTTCAACAATCACCAATTGAAGAATGTCTCCAAATGTTTGAACTTGATCAATGCAAGTACTTAGGTAATCCAAAGCTCGATCCTAACAAAATAAAAATATATTTATCAAATTCCACCTCATTCAATAAATGGACACAGACAGAGTACCCCTACAATCAAAACAAACCAGCTATTTAGGATCATGGTTTTTCCTGCTTCTAAGATTTATAGAAAAATCTCAATGATGCTTATATACTGAATGCTGACAAAGAAAACTATGACCTCAACAATATCTCTACTGCAAAAGTATCAGGAAATTTTACTGAACTTTTTCTAATTATGCTCCCCATGTAGGTAAAGAGCACAACACCAAATATATAGGTCAATAAAACCAACTGTACAAGAGGACAAAATATCCTGGCCCAAACAAGCAGCTTTCTAATAATCTTGTTCCACAAAGATAAAATGACAGCATCTAGATTTCAGAGACATGGACAGATTCCATATTTTTCAGTCTTCATGCATATTACTTCCCACATTTTGAGAATACTGGACAGCAAAAATTCCAAGATTAGATGTCACCAAAGTACGCAGTCACTGCTGATCCATACACTTTAAGCACCAGCAGAGCCAGATGTAGAGTTGACACCAACTTAGGAAATTTGAAGAGCCTAGTAAGGATACTCACATACAATGAAGACAATGCTTCTTTCACAGACATGGCCTATATAAAGCTAATACTTTTCTCTATTAAACAATTTTAGATATATACCAACATAAGGAAAAACTGGTTTAAACCCCAAAACAGAGTGCTACAAAATACGGCCATAATAATTTCATTCTGGAAAAACCGCCAAGTGGCTATTATTATATACCTCTCAGACGTTTAAAATATTAAGTAGTTACATAAGCAATTGTCTGGAGAAAGATTAAGAAAATACTATTTTATACAAATTAAGTTCAAAAATCTAAAAAAACCCAAAATACACAGTTGTTCTATAAATAAAATCACTGACTAAAAACTTGATTAGGTCTATGTAAATACTTTTAATTCTCATTTGAATACAGTCCTAAAAGTATTTTTTAGAAAGTCCATCACCTGATCTGCATGAATTAGCATCATAAATGCATTCCTTTTGCAACTTGCATCCTTCTCATTCACCAGAAAATCATGTATCAGTTCAGGAGCATCAGGAATAAGATGTTCAAAATTCCTTAAAATAAAACAGGTAATAATCATATTTAATAAAAACCTATTTGTTATTTTAGTAACTCCCTGGACACCTATAAAATTAATCTTTATCAAGCTTACATCTTCATTTATTATCAAATTAAGCATTAAGCATCAGCCTTCAGCTCAGGTCACGATCCCAGGGTCCTGGGATGGAGCCCTGCATCATCGCATTGGGCTCCCTGCTCGGTGGGTGGCCTGTTTCTCCCTCTCCCACTCCCCCTGCTTGTGTTCCCTCTCTTGCTATCTCTCTGTCAAATAAATAAATAAAATAAAATAAAATAAAAATTATCAAATTATGTGTTTTCTAGTTTAATAAAGAAAAAGCTGACTTCTTCCACATGCTATCTTTCACTGGAATATCTCTAATAATTGTTTTTCATATACTTTAGGAATATAATAGCAATGTTCATGATGACAATCTCAAGGTACTGAAAGAGTCTTAAGAATTATCAGAAATAAAGGGGACGTCTGGGTGGCTCAGTCATTAAGGGTTTTGCTTTCCACTCAGGTCATGATCCCAGGGTCCTAGGATCAAGCCCACGTCATCTAGCTCCCTGCTCAGGGGGAAGCCTGCTTCTCCCTCTACCATTCCCTCTGCTTGTATTCCCTCTTCTAATGTCTCGTTCTGTCAGATAAATAAATACAATTAAAAAAAAAAAAGAATTATCAAGAATAAAAATAGTCCTTTGAATTGTATTAATTATGCATTATATTTACTTACTCACTTACTTGATAACTTACTTCCTATTCAGGAAATTTTTAAGTATTTGTAACATACAGATTAATGAACCCCAGCTTAAAAACTGTCACCTGACTTCAACTATTATTAACTCATGGCCAATTCTGTTTCACCTATATCCCTGCCCACTTTTTCCCCCCATATTATTTTGAAGCAAATCCCAAAGCACTCACCATCTCTTCTATAAATACATCAGCATATTATAAATGAGGACTCTTTCTTTTTAAAACAAATCATACCATTATTATGCCTTAAAAAACGTAAAAATTCCTTAATATCATCATATACAGTGTTCAAACTTCCCGCTGCTTTATAAATGTTATAATTTTTGTGTATGCAGTCTAGTTTAAGTTCTGAAATTTGTGTAGCCTGTATGGTAACTTTCAAAGAACTCTACATTATTAACCAGAATACCACTTCCCTGACAGATAACAAAATCTAATATAACAATAAGAGAACTGTGAAACAGAACAATCAACTCTTTATAGTACAAAGGTATTTGTAAAAGTTACATCCTACGTCTAAATAGATTGACACCAGCGATTATAAAAGCCAAGCATTCTAGCCTTATCTAACTGATTCTTTGAATCATTTTTAAAGTCCAAAATCTTCAGCTTTCCAAGAACAGGAATCAGTTAAGAACTGCAACCTTTCTAATTAAAAAGTTCCCTCCTTGAACCCTCCTACACTGCTGGTAGGAATGCAAGGTGGTACAGACACTCTGGAAAACAGTATGGATGTTCCTCAAAATGTTGAAAATGGAGCTACCCTATGACCCAGCAATCTCACTACTGGGTATTTACCCTAAAGATACTACTGTAGTGATCCAAAGGGGCATGTGCACCCGAATGTTTATAGTAGCAATGTCTACAATAGCCAAACTATGGAAAGAACCTAGATGTCCATCCACAGATGAATGGATAAAGAAGATGTGGTGTATATATATACAATGGAATACTATGCAGCCATCAAAAGAAATGAAATCTTGCCATTTGCAAGAGGGTATTACGTTGAGCAAAGTCAGTCAATCAGAGAAAGACAATTATCGTATGATCTCTCCGATATGAGGAATTTGAGAGGCAGGGCGGAGGGTTGTTGGGGGTAGGGAAGGAAAAAATGAAACAAGATGGGATCCGGAGGGAGACAAACCATCAGAGACTCTTAATCTCACAAAACAAACCGAGGGTTGCTGGGGGTGGGAGGGTAGGGCTGGGTGGTTGGGTTATGGACATTGGGGAGGGTGTGTGCTATGGTGAGTGCTGTGAAATGTGTAAGCCTGATGATTCACAGACCTGTACCCGTGGGGCAAATAATACATTGTATGTTAATAAAAATAATTAAAAAAAAAAAAAAGCTCCCTCAAGGCTTCTAAGGGTAAAAAGATAAGACCCACATTCCACATAAAGAGAATTCAAAAACAGGGTCAAAACTCAAAACCTACAAGGGCTAAGCAAGTTAACTAATTAAGTGGGCTGAAGTACTACAATTGAGAATGACAGGCACCGTAAACTAGAAAGTGTACAACTTATTTAAAGGGAGCTACTGTTAATTTCAGCATACTGTCATGCAGAAACTAGGACCCGGGGTTGCCAGATCTTTTCAATGTTGACAACGTAATGATAATAATAAAAAAAAAAATTGTTCAGGCCAAACAAAACATTATCACAAGCTACGTACAATCTGCAAGGAACTGCTGGGGAACCTCTAGTCTAAAAGAGTAAACAATCCTCACAAAACTAAGACACAGGAGTACCTTTATTTACCTATAGATTGTATAGATGGCCAAAACAGCATTTCTTCTAACATAGCTGTGTCGGTGCTCCAAACAAGCACGGATAGCTGGCATTAAAGGTTCTAGCAATTCTGCTTCTTTCAATTTGCAAAGAAAACGAAGAGTGGATCCTCGAATAAATTCATTAGGATGCTGAAGATCCTGATAAAATTTAAATATGAAATGTTGAATCCCAGCATTTTACAAAACAACACACAGTGAAGTGCAAAATTTCTTATGAAAAAAAAAAAAGAAAGTAGGTTTGTGGAAAAAGATCTACATTATCAGACAATTTCCTTCAGATTCCTGTCAATTTTTACTTATTACATCAATGTCTCATATTCTATGTGTTACTGTTTTTTTTTTTTTTACTAGTAACATAAAAACGCATGGAAAGGGGCGCCTGGGTGGCTCAGTGGGTTAAAGCCTCTGCCTTCGGCTCAGGTCATGATATCAGGGTCCTGGTATCGAGCCCCGCATCGGGCTCTCTGCTCAGTGGGAAGCCTGCTTCCTCCTCTCTCTCTCTGCCTGCCTCTCTGCCTACTTGTGATCTCTGTCTGTCAAATAAATAAATAAAATCTTTAAAAAAAAAAAAACGCATGGAAAATATGTCCAAAGAAAGTAACAATAACTTTCTACAATAACTTTTCACAACTTCAGTTGCAATTATTGATAATTTAGATCTTATCCAAGATTTCATTTTAAAAATGAAAACAAATCCCATTCCACCAATTTTACAATTAAAATCAAGGCAATATTCAGAAATAACCATGGTTTGGTTTACCTTTCTGTATGCATCACATACAAGGATCATTTCATGTAAAAGTCTCCCATCTGGAGTTGTTTTAGGAACAATTTCCCAAAATACCAAAAGTAATTTTTTGATGGTATGATCCTGAAGGGGTAGCACAAAACGAATGATGGTCATCAAAAGTCCAGGAAGCTTTTCACCATTAAGAATCATAATGATTACTTTCTTTAAAGCTTCAGTCTTTGACTTCACATCTCCTTTTTCTGATTCAAAAAAAAAAAAGGCACAATCATTTCAAAGAAAAATTCCTCAGGTTATTTTATAATTCACAAAGTAAAACATTTTCTCACTTTATAGGTAGTAATTGTAATAAAGGCAGTAAAGAAAGTGACAAGGGTTCTCGACCTAGCTCTACCATAAACAAGCTGAATGACTTTACACAAGTCATTTATCTCTGAACCTTATGATACTTTCTTTACACAGAACATGAAGGCACTGGATTAGATCTCTGGTCCCTAACCCATGGAGTTAATGCAGAAGCCATGAATCTGTAGGTATACCAAATGATGCATGTCTCAAATACATACGTAGCTAGTTTTCACAGTGTAAATAGAGGCTGTTAGAATAAGTGCTTCTGAATTCAACATAGCTTTTAGTCAATGGAAGTTATAACCACTATCACGAGGGGAAAACAGGGAAGATCAGTGGCTTTTTTTTTAACATTAGATCTTCAAACTCAAAAAGGCTGAGGGGAGGCCTGGGTGGCTCAGCTGGTTAAGCCTCTGCTTTCAGCTCAGGTCATGATCCCAGGGTCCTGGGATCGAGCCCTGCATGGGGCTCTCTGCTCAGCAGGGAACCTGCTTCTGCCTATCTCTCTGCCTACTTGTGATCTCTGCCCATCAAATAAATATATAAAATCTTTAAAAAACAACAACAACAACAACAACAACAACAACTGGGGGTGTCTGGGTGGCTCAGTTGGTTAAATGTCCACCTTTAACTCAGGTCAAGATCCCAGAGTCCTGGGATCAATTCCTGCATCTGGCTCGCTGCTCCACTGGGAACCTGCTTGTAACCCACCCCTAGGCCTCCCCCTGGTCATGTGCGCTCACTCTATCTCAAATACATATATAAAATTAAAAAAAAAAAACTGTAAAATGATGAACTATTAACCTGTGCAAACAAAGCATCAGGAAAGGTGACAGCAGGTGATAGCAATAACTATTTAATAAGACAGACTGACAAAGTTTTAAGTGGCTAAAGTTGTATTTGCTGAGCCTCAACAGGTTCTCTTATCTTTGTCCTGAGCTTCCTTTCTGAATATTTAAAGAAAAAAAAAAAAAAAAAAAAGTCTTTTCTTCCTAATCTGTTTGATAGCATAAAGGACACAAAGTCCAAAAGGCATAAAATTGTGTCATTATAATGCCGATGGCTTCTTCTGTTCCAGTTTTTGATTACTTTTCCCAAATTAGCAAATCTTTTTTTTTTTTTAAAGATTTTATTTATTTACTTGACAGAGGGAGAGAGATCACAAGTAGGCAGAGAGGCAGGCAGAGAGAGAGGAGGAAGCAGGCTCCCCGCCCAGCAGAGAGCCCGACGCGGGGCTCGATCCCAGGACCCTGGGATCGTGACCCGAGCCGAAGGCAGAGGCTTAACCCACTGAGCCACCCAGGCTCCCCCCAAATTAGCAAATCTTAAGAATTTAGCAGGATAAAGCTCCATTTGTAACTACATGTTAAAAAGTTTTAGAAGTTGCACAGAAAACTTGTAAAAAATCTGTACCATTTATAATTCATGCCCTCTTAGCCCTAATTTCTATTCCAACAATTCAAACTGAGGTGAAGGATGCTTTTTTCCTACATCTTCAAAATTTTCAGAACTTTTCTTCCATGAACACTACTAAAAATATGGAAAATTTCAAATATTAATTCAATTCACCAAAATCTACCAAGTAACTCCTACTGGGATCAAGAGTACATGCTCTGGGGGTGCCTGGGTGGCTCAGGGGGTTAAAGCCTCTGCCTTTGGCTCAGGTCATGATCTCAGGGTCCTGGGATGGAGCCCCACATTGGGCTCTCTGCTCAGCAGGGAGCCTACTTCCCCCTCTCTCTCTGTCAGCCTCTCTGCCTACTTGTGAGGTCTGTCAAATAAATAAATAAAAATCCTAAAAAAAAAAAAAAAAAAAAAAAAGAGTACATGCCCTGCCCACTGAGACAGCCAAGTGTCCTGAAAACTTTTAAATTATAAGAAAGAAAAAGTAATCAAGGGGCGCCTGGGTGGCTCAGTGGGTTAAGCCGCTGCCTTCGGCTCAGGTCATGATCTCAGAGTCCTGGGATCGAGCCCCGCATCGGGCTCTCTGCTCAGCGGGGAGCCTGCTTCCTCCTCTCTCTCTGCCTGCCTCTCTGCCTGCTTGTGATCTCTCTCTGTCAAATAAATAAATAAAATCTTTAAAAAAAAAAAAAAAGAAAAAAAAAAAGAAAAAGTAATCAAGTTTATTCATTAATGTGCATTTCCTTCTACTATCATACATAAACACACACATACACATAAAAAGAACTATCTGTGGCTTTGGTATATAGGGCTATAGGTTTAAGTGACATAAAGGAGGATCTCTTTTTCCTACTCTAAAAGTGGATCTCAATAGAAACCGAGTTATTAAGAAGCCTAAAATCAGGAGATAATTCTATTATTGCTGATTAAGACGTGGGAACAGGCAAGTAAAATACTGTCTCCTTTCAAATGGCAAACTATCTTCTAAAAGGATACTTTAAAGACCTGAAGCATAATTTTCACTCTTTGTTTTAAACAGTAGTTACCATTTAAGTAAAACTTATTTTTAGTAGTTCAATGAAACAAGAATCATTATTTTGGAATGTGCCTTACTTTGGAAAAAATGTTTTTCACAGAATCACTCACAAAAAGGATACCGAGTATACACTTTTAAAATCCAGAAATATACTTGTTTTCTTTTAGTAATAAATGCTTTTAAAAAGCTTAAACCTTTTTAAACCTCAAATGCTCAAAAAGCTTAAAACTTTCCAGAAAACACATGCATATTCCAAGTTCAATAGGTGGCAAACCCAAAGAACAAAGTTATTTTGGTTTTACAAGCTAAGTAATAAGAAGTTAAGTACGCAAAGGAACTGAAACATTCAAATACACATTCTCAACCTGTTACCTGCAAAGAACTGTCAGCTACACTTAAGCATAATATATTAAACTATACAAGCTATTGTTATCGTGAGGAATATCTAACAACTAAACTACTATATTTCTTTAGCTTTACTAAGCTAAGTTGACATGTTTTATTTCCAAAAACCAACACTGCAAGTCTAAATGTAACAAGTTTTCTTTTCCTAGATTTTATTTCTTTGAGAGAGAGAGCCAGAGAGAGAGAGCAGGAGCAGAGCAGAGGGTCAGAAGGAGCAGCAGACTCCCCATTGAGCAGGGAGCCTGAAGTGGGGCTCAATCCCAGGACCCTGGGATCATGACCTTAGTTAGCAGAAGGCAGACGCTTAACTGACCAACCACCCAGGCGCCCCAGGTTTTAATTTTTATTAAGACCCAAGTTCTGGGGTGCCTGGGTAGCTCAGTCTGTTGGACATCTGCCTTCAGCTCAGATCATGACAACAATGTGGGATGAGGGATCCTAACATTGGGCTCCCTACTAAGCAGGGAGCCTACTTCTCCCTCTCCCTCCTCCTGCTGCTCTGCCTACTTGTGCCCTCTATCAAAGAAATAAAATCGTTAAAAAAAAAATCAAAGTTCTACTTAAGAGAGTCTAGAAAAAAAGTATTTAGACAAAAATTAAGTATTTCTAATTACAAAGAAACTTGTAATGGAAATGAGCCTTTTATTTTCATTTTTTCTCCATATAATTTTCAAAATATCATCAGAGTTTACCTAGATCATTTTTTAAGCTAATTTCAGATGGTGGTTCTGAATCCATGGGCACGTTAATTAACGTATAGCACACGTTCTCGGCAGCCGTCATGGTTTCCGGATATAGTCAAACCTCGATACAAGATTTAAGGATGATAGATGCCAGAAAATCTAGAAAAACAGAACGATATCATTACAAGTAAACACACACACACACACTCACTCACACAAAACAAAAAACCACACACACACACAACCAGTAACTATCATGATCTTTACTGTCTAAAGTTCATTCAGTCTGGCTAATGAGTTTTAAAGTACTAGAAGGATAGGGTCAATTCATACTGTGTCCCATAAAAACAATGCCTAATATGATAAAAGACACGCTTGTCTGCCTCGGTCTTAGGATATGATCTCCCACCCCATAACCCCGCCTAGGGCTTGAGAATGCTGTACTGCACACTAAGGCCCACAATACAGTGACAGTCCCCCAGTCCCGCCCAACCGTGTAACAGAACAATAATTTTTAAACATAACACACAATCTGAACTGCTCAAATAAGAGACCCTGTGCACGAAAACTCAGCTAAAAACCTTACAACATTTTCTTGTTCATGGGTGGACCCGACTATGTGTCGGTCGGTCAATCAGTGCGCTGCACCCCCATCCCCTTCTGTCCCTCCAGCAAAGCAGCCCCGGCCCGGAATCGTGAACCCCTGGGCCCTAGGAGGGACCATACCCCTGGCCAGTACGAAAGACCGGGAAGGGGCGTTCGGCCCAGAGCTTCCCAGCCCCACGTTCTACTTCGCCAGGCCCGGACGCGAGCGGCCTAGTCGCTCCCCTTCCGCATCTTCCCGCCAGAGAGCTGGTTCCTCCGACCCAGCCCAGCTCAGCACGCCTCCGGGATTGGGGGCTTTGGGCCCGCTACCTGGCTCCAAGGGGCGGCAGCTAGGGCAATGGTGGGACCGTCGACTGTGGCTCCAACCCGCAGCAGCAGCCGCGGCTCCGCACAGTCCTCCGCTGACGTGGAAGGGGGTGGGGTGACGAGGCCAAGCCACCCAGCCCCTACGGCAACTCAGAGAGGCCAATTCTTCTCCGTTCTGCGCCTGCGCTCTGCAAGTATGCTCATGTTTCTTCCTTCCAGTCCGCGGCGGTTTTAGGTGGCAGGGGCATCTGGGAAAGCTTAAAAGCTTAAATTCCTTTTCTAGCTCACCCACTAATAAACAGGGACTGTAACTAATTACTATTTGGGAAAGTCACTTCAGTTCTTTTGATAAGTGAGACTAGATTTTGTGAAGATCCATTTCAGTTCTTAACCTCTCCAGGAATCTCGGTTTCTGCCTCTGCAGTTAGGCTGGGGTTGCTGGGACTTCGGCACTTTATTTCGTAATGGTTCCTTTCAAGATCCTTTCTGAGCATCCAAGAAATTAACATACATACATACATACATACATACATTTATTTGCAAAAAGGGAGATTGACAGTCACTATTTTAAAAAGAATTTACCTTTCTCCAAAAACCCAATTGTTGCAGCTACCAACAGCCATAGCACCTTCGGAATTGTTCTTGAGGTTCCATATGCCCCCACGCAGCACCTCCCCCTCAAAAACTTTTCTGGCCAATTGTTATTAAAAATTTTTTTTTGAAGCCTTGAACAAAACACTGTGAATAAAAGACATCTGACAGAACTCACCCTTAACAGGTACATACTTCATTAGGAACATAGAAAACAAATATTGTCTCACATATCTAGAATCCAGCTATTTGAGATTTCTTCTTTTTAGAACCATCAAGCAAAGTATAAATTCTTTGAGCACCCAGAATATATCACAAAGGCCATGTGTTCACATCATGTTCTAAGAATGTTCTTCAAATCCTATGTACTGATTAAAAAAACACAAAACTTTTTATCTTGAAATAATTGCAGATACAGAGATCCCATATACTCTTCCCTAGTTACTCCCAACTAGGGAGAAAACTAACATTTTGTGTACAGTTCAATATCCAATGCAGGAAATTGACATTGATATAATTTACTCCTCATTCAGATTCACCAGTTTTACATGCAGTCACTTCTGCATTTAGTTCTAGGCAATTTTACCTAGATTCATGTGACCATGGGGCACCTGGATGGCTCAGTGGGTTGAGCCTCTGCCTTTGGCTCAGGTCATGATTTCAGGGTCCTGGGATGGAGCCCCAAATCGGGCTCTCTGCTCGGCAGTGTGTCTGCTTCCCCCTCTCTCTCTGCCTGCCTCTCTGCCTACTTGTGATCTCTCTCTGTCAAATAAATAAATAAAATCTTTAAAAAAAAAAAAAAAAGCTCCTGCCTTCAGCTCCTGTCATGATCTCAGGGTCCTGGGATCAAGCCCCCACATCGGGCTTTCTGCTCAGCAGGAGCCTGCTTCCTCCTCTCTCTGCCTGTGTCTCTGCCTACTTGTGATCTCTGTCTCTCTGTCAAATAAATAAATAAAATCTTAAAAAAAAAATAGATTCATGTGACCACCACCAGGCATGATACAGAACAATTTCAAGGATCCTTCCTGCTATCCTTTTATGGTCACAGCCACTTCCCTCCTCACCCCCTGGCAACTACTAAGCTGTTTGTCCATATCTCTGTAATTTTGTCAAAGATGTAATATATATTAACTGTACAATGTAACCACAGAGATTGTATTTTCATGCAACATAATTCCTTTGAGATGAACCCAAGTTGTGTATACAACAGGTTGTTTCACTTCTGTGTATTCATGTTTAACATGAAATTTTACAAGAACTGTATCTGGTTTCCAAGCCCACTTATCAAGAAGGAACAATCTGTTGGCGTGAAATGAGACCCCCAAAAGCATAAAAACTAGACTTAGCAATAACAAAGGTCTGCGGTTTAGAGCCACCATAGTGCAGGACCAACCACACCCACTTCAACTGCCCTGGAGGCTCATTGTGTTACAGAAGAAAAAAATAATTTTTAAGATTTTATTTATTTATTTGACAGAGAGAGACAGTGAAAGAAGGAACACAAGCAAGGGGAGTGGGAGGGAGAAGCAGGTTTCCCACTGAGCAAGGAGCCCGATGAAGGGCTCGATGGATCTCCACACCCTGGGATCATGACCTGAGCTGAAGGCAGATGCTTAACGACAGCCACACAGGCGCACCTACAGAAGAAAATTTGAAGACTTATCATGACCAAGTCATTAAGGAAACTATTAAGTATGAAAAGATGGGGCGCCTGGGTGGCTCAGCGGGTTAAGCCGCTGCCTTCGGCTCAGGTCATGATCTCAGGGTCCTGGGATCGAGCCCCGCATCGGGCTCTCTGCTCAGCGGAGAACCTGCTTCCTCCTCTCTCTCTGCCTGCCTCTCTGCCTGCTTGTGATCTCTCTCTGTCAAATAAATAAATAAAAATTCTTTAAAAAAAAAAAAAGAAAAGACAAGACATAGTACATTTTATAAAACCTCATTTTAGGTCTGCACTTAAAATGTCATTGACAGTGTATATACATTGTTGTGTACTCTTTTTTTTTTTTTAAAGATTTTATTCATTTATTTGACAGGCAGAGATCACAAGTAGGCAGAGAGGCAGGCAGAGAGAGAGGGAGAAGCAGGCTCTCTGCTGAGCAGAAGGCCTGATGCGGGGCTCGATCCCAGGACCCTGAGATCATGAACTGAGCCGAAGGCAGAGGCTTTACGCCACTGAGCCACCCAGGTGCCCCTGTTGTGTACTTTTTTTTTTTTTTTAAGATTTTATTGGGGCACCTGGGTGGCTCAGTGGGTTGAGCCTCTGCCTTCGGCTCAGGTCATGGTCCTGGAGTCCTGGGATCGAGCCCCACATCAGGATTTCTGCTCGGTGTGGAGCCTGCTTTCCCCTCTCTGCCTGCCTCTCTGCCTACTTGTGATCTCTCTCTCTTTCAAGTGTATAAATAAAATCTTAAAAAAAAAAGATTTTATTTATTTGACAGCGAGAGAGAGAGCACAAGCAGGAGGAGCGGCAGGCAGAAGGAAAGGGAGAAGCAGGTTCCTCGCTGAGCAGGGAGCCTAATGCAGGGTTCGATCCCAGGACCCTGAGACCATGACCTAAGCTGAAGGCAGATACTTAACCCACTGAGCCACCCAGCTGCCCCACATTGTTGTATATTCTTTTTTTTTTTTTAAGATTTATTTATTTATTTATTTGACAGATAGAGATCACAAGTAGCCAGAGAGGCAGGCAGAGAGAGAGAGGAGGAAGCAGGCTCCCTGCCGAGCAGAGAGCCCGATTCGAGGCTCGATCCCAGGACTCTGGGACCATGACCTGAGCTGAAGGCAGAGGCTTTAACCCACTGAGCCACCCAGGTGCCCTGTTGTATATTCTTAAATACAGAGCTTATTCCATATATATCAGGACCTTATATACCTGATTTCCTCCTGACTTATAATATGCACCTTGTTTTGGGTCTTGTTTTTACTCTAGTATATAATTATATAATTTTGAATGCTTTTTCCTTTTTTTAAAGATTTTTGTTGTTGTTGTTGTTGTTGTTTTTGAGAGAGGGAGCACGCAAGAACAGGGGAGGGGTAGAGGGAGAGTATCTGAAGCAGACTCCACACTGAGCGGAGAAGCCCCAGTTGGGAGTTTGAACTCATGACCCTGAGATCATTACCTGAGCTGAAACGGAGTCTGACTGAGCCACCTAGGCACCCCTCATTTTGAATGCTTTTTTTTTTTAAGTTTTTATTTATTTGACACAGAGAGAGTGAGACCAAGAGGGAGAACACAAGCAGGCAGAGTGGCAAGCAGAGAAAGAGGGAGAAACAGGCCCCTGCTGAGCAGAGAGCCAGAAACAGGGCTGAATCCCAGGACCCTGGGATCATGAGCTGAGCCAAAGACAGACGCTTAACCGACTAAGACACCAAGGTGCCCCCGTTTTTTCCCCAAAGATTTAATGCTTTCTAACTTTAAGTTGAGAGCAAAAGCCTTGTCATATACCAAGAATCATAAAAATTTAGGTGTCCAGGAAATCAAAGCCTAGAGAAAAGGAACTTGTCTTCATATCACAAAATGGTCAAACATTGAAAAACCTGGAATTAGAACCTGAATCCTGTCACCTACTTTACTGCCTTTATTTTTTTAACCAGATGAGTTCTTCAAAGCTGCACCTATAGATGCCTAATATATTCCAGATGAGTTGAATATTTTTTAAGATTTTTATTTATTTATTTGACAGAGATCACAAGTAGGCGGAGAGGCAGGCAGATAGAGAGGGGGAAGCAGGCTCCCTGCTGAGCAGAGAGCCCGATGTGGGGCTCGATCCTAGGACCCTGAGATAACCTGAGCCGAAGGCAGAGGCCTAACCCACTGAGCCACCCAGGAGCCCCGAATATTATTTTTATATCAGTGATAGGTTTAATGAGAGATTATTAGGGATTTGTTTATCATTATTTAACACAGATTAAACAGAATAACTAAATATAACACACTAGACAAAACAACAATGGAAATGCTTCACAAAGAACTCTGTACAGACAGTGGAGTTGATTGAATCTTATTGGGGTGGAAAGGATTTTAAGTTCTAAGGTCAGTGTATAAGACTAACATCATATATTAAAAAGATTACCAAGGGAGCACCTGGGTGGCTCACGGTTAAGCCTCTGCCTTTGGCTCAGGTCATGATCCGGCATCCTGGGACTGAGCCCTGCAACCCTGCAATGGGTTCCCTGCTCGGCAGAGAGCCTGCTTCTCCCTCTCCCTGCCACTCCCCCTACTTGTGCTCTATCTCTCTGTCAAAGAAATAAATAAAATCCTAAAAAAAAAAAAAAAAAAAATTACTAAGGGGCTCCCGGGTGGCTCAGTTGCTTAGGTGTCTGTCTGCCTTTGGCTCAGGTCATGATCTGTGGGTATTAGGATCAAACTCTACATCAGCCCCATACTCAGTGCGGCTCTGCTTTTTGCTCTCCCTCTATGGCCCCTGTGTCCGTACCCTCTGTTTCAAATAAATGAAATCTTTACAAAAATAAAAATAAAAAGATTACTAAAACTGGCTCTGAGGGATGACTTTTTTTTTTTCCCAGCTGAGCGCCAGTCAAGTAATTTGTTTGCATTTAGGGAACAGATACAAAATGTTACTTACACATTATCTTTAAACAACAGAATCACCCAACAAGACAAGAGGCTCATACAATGCTAGGCACAGAGGAAGAGAGACTTGCCTGAGGCTTTAAAGAGATTATGAAATTTCCCACTTATGTTCCCTCCTCCAGACTATAAGAGCCATTGAGTGTGAAGGCGGGTGGGACCCCTCCCTCCCATTCACGTTGTGTGTGGAAGTTGCACATGCTCAAGCCAACTCTATGGTAGGTAAAATGGCCACATGGTCCTTGTGGCCTCATCCCAAGCTCCAATGGCCGATTCCTGGGTCTACTTCCAGAATAAAGACCCAACACCTCACACATTCCTGTGTTTAGTCAGGTCTTTCTCTCAACAAGGTTGCCAGAGTTTGTCTTAGCACTTTACCTTCAAGAAGCCAGAGAGATTTAAATCTACTAACACTTTTAAACTTTTGGGTAATCTGTAAGGGCACCTGGTTGGCTCAGTCAGCAGAGCGTTGTGACTCTTGGTCTTGGGCTTGTAGGTTCAAGCCCTACATTGGGTGTAGAGATTACTTAAAATATTATTTTTAAAATATTTGAGAGAGAGAGAGCACAAGCAGGGGGAGTGGCAGGCAGACAGGGAGAAGGAGAAGCAGGCTCGAGCTCAACAGCAAGCATCATGTGGGGCTTGATCCCAGGATGCTGGGACCACAACCAGAGCCAAAGGTAGACGCTTAACCAACTGAGCCACGCAGGTGCCCCCAAAATAAAATCTTTAAGTAAAAATAAATTTTGGGCAATTTAGAAAAAAAAAATAAACTAACATTTTATGAATTTTAGAGTGTATAAGGTATTTTCACATAAATTTTCCCATTTAACCTTTAAAATAATTCTCCAAACATCAACTAATTAGTAGAATTAGAGCTAAAATCCAAGTTCCCTATCTACAAATGAACTGTTCCTCTCTAGAAAGATAGGAATCTCAGGAAATAAAAAACTCCACAAGGTTTCTAAGCAGCAAAATTTTGGAGTGTTTGGTTTGTAGATCAGATTTCCTCAAATCTCATTTTACATGGCCTAAGATAAAAATTGTATTGCAGGGGCGCCTGGGTGGCTCAGTGGGTTAAGCCGCTGCCTTCGGCTCAGGTCATGATCTCAGGGTCCTGGGATCGAGCCCCGCATCGGGCTCTCTGCTCAGCAGGGAGCCTGCTTCCTCCTCTCTCTCTGCCTGCCTCTCTGCCTGCTTGTGATCTCTCTCTGTCAAATAAATAAATAAAATCTTTAAAAAAAAAAAAATTGTATTGCAGTATCTGGATACACCACTCACAAAAATAATGGAAGGCTGTCTAAAGATTACGCCAGAGTGGGGCTGGACATGATAAGAGGAAATGATGGTTTGGAATTAAAACTTCCCTCTTGTCATTTTTGCAAAAGTTCCCTACACTGAGACCAGTGCTATCACTACTGCCATCTGCTGGTTGTAATGAAAAACCATTCATTTGTTAAAAACCTTGCTATTATGCTCGCTGGAAAGTCGTGGTTTCTCAGGTTTTAATAAGAATCTCCAGGGTTGGGGCGCCTCGGTGGCTCAGTGGGTTAAAGCCTCTGCCTTCGGCTCAGGTCATGATCCCAGGATCCTGGGATCGAGCCCCGCATCGGGCCCTCTGCTCAGCCAGAAGCCTGCTTCCTCCTCTCTCTCTGCCTGCCTCTCTGCCTACTTGTGATCTCTGTCTAATAAATAAATAAAATCTTTAAAAAAAAAAAAAAAAAAGAATCTCCAGGGTTGGGGTGCCTGGGTGGCTCAGTGGATTAAAGCCTCTGCCTTCAGCTCCGGTCTTGATCTCAGGGTCCTGGGATCAAGCCCCACATCTTGCTTTCTGCTCAGCGGGGAGCCTGCTTTCTCCTCTCTCTCTGCCTGCCTCTCTGCCTACTTGTGATCTCTCTGTCAAATAAATAAATAAAATCTTAAAAAAAAAAAAATCTCCAGGGTTGAACCCTGCAATTTGTATTCTGAACCAAATCTCCATGGACATGTAGCCAGTCCATACCTAGGGGACTGGTATAAGGCTGTGATAGATAAGAGGTACTATTTTTCCCCATCACTAAACCTAAGGCAAATTAATTTGGCAAACATGGCAGACTACCAGTTGTAATCTCATTACTATTTATAGTTGAAGCTACTTAAAAAACAAAAACCCAACACACGGGCAGGTGAAACAATTTTATTTCACAGTTGTCTTTAAAAACACAAAGACACTATGTTCTTCATATAAAAACATTAGTACAGATAACTATACTTACTAGAAAATGATTATATAGACCCTCTCAAAGAAAAATCATACCATTATATGGTTTCAGACAAGTTGCTTAGGAAAAACACATCCGGACTGATTCCTAAAACATACCATAAGACCACCCTGCATCTTTTGGTTCAAAGTATAGATTACTGTCATCAGTACATGTTCCTGAATTCTTACAGATTTGATAATACACACATAGACTGGCTTGTAACTTAATGTTCCATCGGTTCATCAGCCTTTTCTGCAGGTTCATCAGCAGGTTGAGCAGGCTGTAAGGGGAAGAAAAAAGAAAACAGGTTAAAAAGAAAAAAAATCATTGACCAATATATACTTCTTATCACAAATATTATAAAAAATATGCAAGAAAAAGGGGCTAGGAGATATTCTGGATATTCAGATTTAGTTCACTGCCCTGTTAAAGTTTCTGAACAAACGTTTTTTGTTTTTAAGCAGGCATCATTTTATAGGACTGAAAACCTAAGCATCATTGAACAATTCCAGCATTTTATCATACTTTGTCTTGTTCAGGAATAAAGGCCTCCTTTTTATTATCACTTCTAGCCTTAGAATATAGTCAGTACATTTTTGACATTCCCATCCTCTTCAGCACTAATAAACACAGAGAAAACATGATCAAGCAAATCAGCTGTGTGGAACTCACAGCATTCTTCCCAACAGCACTGGTTCTTACCAACAACAGTTTAAATAATGCAAATCCTACTCCTCCAAATAGTACCAACCATATCCTCTCCAAGATGAAAAAAAAAATTCACAGTGCAGAAAATATTTCTCTCTAGGACACTTTATTTTCAATTACACAGCCATCAAATAAGTATCTATAAATAGCAACTGTATATTCTAAATACCCAACAAAAAAGAGCAGTATTTAATCTAAGATTTCCCAACACTTCCTGATCCTTTTCTCAGTATTTGTGAAGGGCCAATTCAGTTTCCAAAGGGACCCCAATAAACTTTCTCTCAGTCCCCACTCCTATAGACTCGTGGCTGGCCTTATGATTTCCTTTAACCAACAGAATAAGCAAAACTAATGCTGTGCCCCTCCCAGGCCTAGCCTTTAAGAATGTCTGGCACCTTCCATTTTTGAGCTTTTGAACTTTTGCAAGCTCTGAGCTGTTACCCTGCTAAAGAGACCCTTGGGAAGAGAGGCTCTGAGACTACATGGACAGTGGTCCAGTCATCTTAGCAGAGGTCCCAACCTTCTAGCTGTCCCTCTAGGATATACCTAGAGAATATGAATAACAAAGACTGTGAATAAAGCCATCTTGGATGTTCCAGTCCCACTGCTTCAACTGAGTACAAGAGACCCTAAATGAGACCAGCAAAAGAATGACTTAGCCACAGTCCACAAACAGATTTGCGAAAAACAGCAACAGAGAGCCAAATCATCAACCCTTGTTGCTTATGGAGATCACTGCCCCCTCAGTACTTTACATTGTTCAGTTCCAAGTTTTCCTACTGTCATTTGAACTGTGAGCCTACCTCAATGATTAAAGCCAAAAACGGTGTCTTTCCTCAACAACTGTGGTAGGAACAGCAGTTTATGATAGAACTAAACCTTCTGGTATCATGATTAGTTATATACCTGTGCCTTTCTCTGCGGTCTTTCTTCAAGACCTTCCAGGAATGGAGATACATCATCATCATCATAAATCGTGAACTCCAAGTCTTTACCAACAATTCCAATGGAAACATTCTGGGGGCAGGAGGAGGGAAAGATAAAAATTGAAAATCAAGAGAATTCATATTGGAAAATGCTTTTGATTAAATGTTGAGTGAAAAAAACAAAATAAAAGTTTATATAGCACTTAATAAGACTAAAAAGTACTTAAGTGTAGAGAAAAAAGGAAGAAGAAAACTAGCAGATCCCTGTTTAACTTGCAGATTTAATATTCACTTTTGATAATCATGAGTAACGCCAAAGGTCTGGCCTCCTAGGAATTTGTAACTAGGCTCATAATGGAAATGTGCTGCAGACCAGTGTTACCAGAGCGAGCAACTTGGCTGGGAAGTAAGCCTAACTCCAAAGAAATAATCGGGTTTGTTTCCTATGTGCATTAAGACATGGTGATTCCTAATAAGGAAAGAGAACAAGTTTTAGGTTCTAAAATGTTGACTTTGGTGGGTTCTTGGAACTATTTTCTACATGTTAAAATTTAAGAGCAATTCTTAAAATGCTCAGTGAATGCCAACCAGTGTAAAAAAGCCTCCTATAAGATTAAAATTTTAGTGAAAAATTGAGGCATAATATACAGGCCTTCTCTCAATGATTTCATTAATCATTCTCCATGATTCGGTAAAAATATGAAATGAGAAAGCCAGATACCTGAGCAAACTTTTCCAAATTGCAAATGTCAACAGGTAACTGTAAACCCCAATTTTAAAAGATAGTCGTCTTGGAGTGATGGCATGATGGGTACTTTACTCATTTTTGCGGGGAGTGGGTGGGGAGGGAGAGAGAGAATCTTAAGCAGGTTCCACACTCAGCATGGAGCCTGATGCAGGTTCGATCTTATTATGACCTGAACCAAAATCAAGAGTCAGATCCTTAACCAACTGAGCCACCCAGGTGCCCCTATGGTAAACAAATAAAAATAATTTAATGTACGTTCCTGATTTTTTAAAAATTATTTTTAGGATAGGAAAAATTATTTTTAAAAGATTACACAGGTTATAAATTCTTCACATACATATGCAATAATAACTATCCAATCACGATAATAAGATGGATTTACAAAATGCTGACTCATTTCCCTTTAATGATCATTAACCACAAGGAGGCCTGTAGTGGATCCTGCATTGTACTATACGGGTCCCTAGATCATCCAATCTCCTCTCTCCTGGACATCTTTCTAGGATTTTCCATTCTCCTTGCTCCTTATTTCACTGAGAAAACAGAAGCAATTAGAAGAGAATGTTCAGGGGCACCTGGGTGGCTCAGTGGGTTAAAGCCTCTGCCTTCGGCTCAGGTCATGATCTCAGGGTCCTGGGATCGAGCCCCACATCGGGCTCTCCGCTCAGCGGGGAGCCTACATCCTCCTCTCTCTCTGCCTGCCTCTCTGCCTGCTTGTGATCTCTGTCCGTCAAATAAATAAATAAATAATCTTAAAAAATATATACTTTCAGAAGAGAATGTTCACAGGCTCCCATAATAACTACCGTTTCCTGTATCTACGTCCCTAGATTCTCTCCCTTCCTGTTAGTGTGAATGAACCAATATCCCAAGGTCTATCTTTCCACCTGTATACGTTTAAGGACATTGGTCCAGCAGTTTTTCCTCATATTTCTCCTACATAAATGTTTCTCTTTACAATGGATTATTCTTATAATCATGCACCAGACATGCTGTAATTTCTCCCATTTTAAAAAACCAAACCAACGAAAAACTCTCACCACATTCTCTTCCAACCACCACCCCATTTCTCTGAACCTGCAAGAGAATATCTCCAAAAAGCCACTTCCAATTCCTCTTCTCCCATTCTGTCCCGGTTCCATTCCTTTCAGTTTTGGGCTCACCATTCCAATAAAATTGTCTAGTCAAGTCCCCATCATTATTAATCTAATGGCTAATTCTCATTCCCTATCTTCCTTGATGTACTAGCAATTTTTCATTCCCTCTTCCTCGAAATAGTTTCTTCATTTGTTTTCAAGAATGCTTTTCTCCAACCTTCCTCGTCATCTTTCTCAGTCTCTTTTTGTTGATACTCACCTTCCAATCTCTAAAGGTGTGATAGGCACTCTAGAGGGCCCCTTGCCCAGGCCTCAAACCTCTTGAGAACTATTCAATTCCTTCAGTGGTTCCATCCAATTCAATCTCTAAATGCCATTTCTACATAAAGACTCCAAACTTTCTAAGTCCAGCTAGACCATTCTCCACCAAACTCCAGGGCATACACATCTGATAGCTGCTTATTATTATTATTATTTTTTTTAAAGTAAGCGTTATGCCCAACATGGGGCTTGAACTCATAACCCCAAGATCAAGAGCTGTATGGTCTACTGACTGAGCCAGCCTGGTGCCCCAATATCTGCTTATTCTCTATCAGTAATGGACAGTAGGCATTAATAAGTTTCAAGTCCTAAGCTAACTGCCTGATCTTTCTCCACAACTCCTACCCCAAGACTTGTTCCTTCCACTGTCTTATATCCAGCTCAGTAAATCGTAAATCTCTCCTTCCTCTAATCAAGCCCAAAATCATGAAAACAACTTTTTTTGTTATTTTTACACCCTCACAACCAATGCACTAACAAATGTTTTTAGCTCTAATTTTAAAAGATACCCAAAAGTGAACCACTTATCCTGATCTTCAACTTCAAGGCTCTTTTACACCACAATTTCTCTGTATTCTGTATCACCGTAAGACTTTCAAAACTATTTTCACCCAT
Source organism: Lutra lutra (assembly GCF_902655055.1). Lineage (NCBI taxonomy): Eukaryota > Metazoa > Chordata > Mammalia > Carnivora > Mustelidae > Lutra > Lutra lutra. The sequence continues at coordinate 69,406,169 of NC_062287.1, forward strand.
GTTGCCCACTACAATCTATTTTCAGAATGGTGTCCAGAATAACTCTTTTGAAACCTAAATCAAATCATGGTATTCTTCTGTTCAAACTTAATAATCTATTCAGTAAAATCCAAAGTACCTACAATGGTTTATACATGATCTGGGCTCCATTATTTCACTTTAGTCATTCTCTTCCTCTTGATCTCCAACACTCCTGGCCTTCTTGCCTCAAAGACTAGAAATATTCTGGACTCAAAGCCCTTATACTTGTATTCCCTGGAATCATCTTGCTCTAGACATCTGAATCACTCACTCACTCACCTCCTTTAGACATCTTCCTCAAATTTCACTTTCTCAGTGAAGCCATCCTTAACCAACCTATTTTAAATGTCCCTCACCACACCTTCTTCCCATACCCAGATGGTCCTTCTTTTTCCTCTTAACCTATTTTTTCTGTAGTATTTATCATTTTCTTTTTTTTTTTTTAAAGATTTTATTTATTTATTTGATAGAGAGAGATCACAAGTAGATGGAGAGGCAGGCAGAGAGAGAGAGAGGGAAGCAGGATCTCCGCTGAGCAGAGAACCCATGTGGGACTCGATCCCAGGACCCTGAGATCATGACCTGAGCCGAAGGCAGCGGCTTAACCCACTGAGCCACCCAGGCGCCCAGTATTTATCATTTTCTAATGTATTATATAATTTACTTATGCATATATTGTCTATCTCCCCGACCTGAATGTATGCTCCAAGAAAGCCAAGATGTTTGCTGTGTTTATTATATTCTCAATGTCTACTGCCTATACATGATAGGTGCTCAATATATATATTTGTTAACTGAGTTAATAATACAAAGATATTTCTACCTGCTGAAGAAACTGAAGGACATTCTACCTAAGACTTACTGGTTTTATTGCTTTATTCCAAAAAGAAATGTTTGAAAATCATTTCAAAATCAGATCACTTAGTGAATAGCTTAAAGAAAAAGGATGACCAACCAAGGGAGCCATCTCCCAAATTAAAGAATTGTTAAGCATATACTTCTCTATTATATTTATGAAATAAATGATTGACCTATAATGTTGAAATCTCAAATTGAAGAACATGATATCTACCTTTGTAGTTAGGTCCTGTTCTGCTGGAAGCGTCTCTCGTAAGGCACGCAGACCATGTTTCACCAGTTCATTTAAATTGCCTATGTAATAAATTAACAATTATTTCTTAATTTCACCTTCATGCTAGGCTACTTTTATTTGTTAGGTCTATTATGGTTTCAGTCACATACTAAATACATCACAATAATAACAGCCAAAATTATAATGTTTAGCCATATAATCTTCTAATAATAATAAATAACATCACTATTATTTTATGTAATAAGAGAATACATGATTTTTATGCCTAAATTTGGCCTTTTTTATGCTAAATCAAATGGAAATCTTGATTCACAAATGCTACAGCACAAAGTTTTGTAGAATGTATTCTATGGAAGGTGTTTGCTCTTTATAAACAAAGTCTCCAACTCTTTCTATGTGGCCAGTATTAACCTGATACCAAACTAGAAGAAGATATCACAAGAAACTAAAACTACAGATCAATAATCCTTATGGATACAGACACACAAAAAAAACTCAACAAAATATCAGCAAAATGAATCCAGCAACATTTATGTTTATGTAAACATTTATATATATATATAGTTTATATTATTAATCATGAGCAAGAAGGATTTATCCTAGGAATGCAAAGCTGGTTTAACATTCAAAAGTCAAATAATGCAATATACCATGATAGAATGAAGGGGAAACAACCACATGGTCCCCTCAAGAGATGTCCAAAAAGAATGTGTTAAAGTCTAAGACCCTTGCATAAGCAAAGCACTTGAAAAGCTTGTCCTATGATCACATCTTACATCAACATTTTACTTTTCTTTCCCATAGTTACATTAATTTTTTACTTGTTTATGGACTACTTAATACAGAAATATCTGTGTGGCTAAAAATAAGAGAATCACAGAAAACTAAAAGCTGGTAACAGAACTTATAACTGGTAAAGAGTACACTGGTCCTCAACTCTGGTTGGGGCACACTTCAGACCAACAGAACCAACACTCTTCAAAGCTGAGGACATTTGTATTTTGACAAAGTTCTATTGTGACGGAAACTACTGTGATGGCTACATGGGGTAATAACCAGTATGTATGAGAGAAATAATGAACACTCCATGGGCTTATTTGAAAACAAAATAAAACAAAAACTCTTTCTGTAAGGCTAATAGTTTTCTTCATTTAGGATACTATTTATTCACTATATAAAGACTAGAGGGGACCAAAACAAAAAAAAATCACTCACACTCCATAAATCCAGACATATGTCTCTCCAAGTAAGTACGAGCTGATTGAGAACGGGCTCCAATGGACATGGCTCTACAGTCAAAATAGTTGGCAGACGGACAGGTTTGGAAAATGTGAGGGCCCATATCCTACAAATAGAAAAGAAATATATATACATACACACACTGTATAATTTCTAGTCAGTTTTCTTTTGTTTTTGTTTTTTTTTTTAAAGATTTCTTTATTTATTTGACAGAAAGAGAGAGATCACTAGTAGGCATAGAGGTAGGCAGAGAGAGGGGGAAGTAGTAGGCTCCCGGCTGACCAGAGAGGCTGATGTGGGCCTCGATCCTAGGACCCAAGATCATGACCCAAGCCAAAGGCAGAGGCTTAACCCACTAACCCACCCAGGCACCCTCTAGTCAGTTTTTTAAAAAATCATAAAAATATATTAATTCTATTAACTTACATCATAACCAGCAATAAGTAGTCCAACGCCATATGGTCTCCGGCCATATCGCTGGGTTGGTATCTGGGTCTCTTAAACTAGTTAAAGAAACTGTTCTAACAAGGAATAAAGTACTAAATTTATTCTCAAATTAAACACTATTAACAAAGAGCTCTGTTTTCGTTTTTTGTTTTTTTTTTAAGTTGCTGCACAATCCACCACAGCAAGAAGAAATACAAGAGAAATATTTCTTTGGCCTAGTATTACAAAAATGTTAGAACTATCCACCAAACCCAAGAATGAGTGCTAGCAAAATGGTCTCTTTTCACATAGAGAACCTCATCTGTTTTGGATATAAGGGATCAAGAATTTTGAAGGACACCTAGAACCACCAATAAAAAACTTTAAATCTTCTCTAAAAATGAGACTTGACTGGTTTTCCTCAAATTGAGCTTATCTAGGTCTAGAAAAGGGCTGACGAAAGAGCAACCCAAATCCTTATTTAGAATACATTTTTCCATGACAAAATGCCCCACAATTCCTTCTAAATTTTAAACATTTTGTTGTTGAAAAGTAACTAACCTTAAAAGTTTTCAAAATTTTACCTACGCTATGTATTATATTCCCAATAATTAACATAACACTTAAGTATCAAAACTCCATTTAAAGTTCACATTCATAAATGCTAACAAAAAAAGGATACTGCTTCCAATTAGAGATACAAGACGAGACACAGGAAGAGGTCTGTCAAATACAAATCTGGAATCCAAACACTCCTGGCGCATAAAATTACTAAAAAGGAAACAAGGAAAATTAGTTATTTCTCATCAGAGTTATTTCAGTCTAAATAAAGTAGTTTGATTTTTTTTTTGTTTGTTTTCTTCACATGGATTACATCCATGTAAGGGAATGAGAAAGACATGCCACAAGGATGCGTATTTATACCAAACTCTTGGGACACATGAGTTTAAAAAAAAAAAAAAAGATTAAAATACTCCTTAGCTCTAGATAAACTTGGTCTCTGAGCACTTTAGAGAACAGAGAAGGCTGAGCAAGAGTAAAAAGAGCAATAAATTACCCAAAAGGTACTGTGTTACATGCTCTACATGTTGGGCTCTTAAACAATAACCTTGAAAAAGTAAATACTAAAAGAACTGATGGTTTAAGTAACTAGCCTCATCTCAAATACTAAGGGGTAAAAGTAAGAATGAAACTCAATCTGTGTGACTTCAAAGCCCCAGCTCTTCATTTTTAGAACGCCTCTCAACTAGATACAATCTGTTTCCTCTGGACTCACAGAAATCTACCTGTTACTCTTCACTTTCTACCTTGTATTATGGATATACTACTAGATTTTAAGTTCCTAGAAAAGATGCGTATCTGACTCACCCTTGTGTACCCTGCAGTATCCAGTATTGAGCTTTGCAAGAAATATATGTTTAATAAATACTGGCATATTAAAGAAAGCAAGAGTAGTTCCCCCAACCCTCAGAAACCAGACCGAAGTGTCAAGGTCTTCTTAGTCATAACATTGTCTCAAACAATATATCCTGAGTTAACAAGTATCACATTATTTGGTGACTTCTCAGAAGCTTTGATCTTTTTTTTTTTTTAGATTTTATTTATTTATTTTTTTGACAGAGAGATCACAGCAGGCAGAGAGTGAGAGGGAAGCAGGCTCCCCGCCAAGCCGAGAGCCTGATGCGGGGCTCGATCCCAGGACCCCGAGATCATGACCTGAGCCGAAGGCAGAGGCTTAACCCACTGAGCCACCCAGGTGCCCCACAATCTTTAATCTTAACATGGTTAAATCTAGTAGTTTCTATTAGAGGGATCAAGAAACAGACCATTCAGCAACTGAGCCCAAATCCACTAAGGTATCACAATCTGAACTTAGAATCTCTACCAGACAACTTCCTAAAATATCTTAGCTGGACGAATCAAAAGGGATATTTCTTTTGTTTTACATAATCATACTCACCATAACAGTCTAGCATCAGCAGTAAGTCCCGCAATTGAGATACCAATATGGTTGTCAACATGGAGAATTTTTTTCTGATGAGCTGCAAGCTCTGACTGTGCTCTCTAAACAGGGACATTATAAAACACAAAAACACATTTATAGTTTTATTATTTACACAGTGAAACTTACATTTGTTAGTTCCATTTCCTACATGAGGAAGATTTATTTACTGCCTCACTCACCTTTAGTGCAACCAACACTGCATGGGTTTTTGATTTCAGACCAACCGTGGCTGAACCTTGCTTGACAGCTTCCATTGCATACTCAATTTGATGAATCCTGCCCTAAAGAGAAAACAACAACACATCTTAGAGTCATCTTACAAGACCCTTCATATATTCAAAATTGATCTCGTGTTCTTAAATCTCAGGTGAATATATTTAAATCTCAGATGATTTTTCTTTTCTATTTTTTTTTTTAATTTTATTTATTCATTTGAGAGAGAGAGAGAGCATGACAGACGAGAAGGTCAGAGGGAGAAGCAGACTCTCCATGGAGCTCGATCCCTGGATTCTGGGACCACAACTTGAGCCTAAGGCAGTCCCTTAATCAACTGAGCGACCCAGGCGCCCCTGATTTTTCCTTTAAATTAGGAAAGTTACTTTAATGATAAATCTAGGTTCCAGGAATGTCTAAAATGATTATATTCCATTTTCTCACAGCCTACAATTTCATGAGTTTTTCTTTCTTTTTAAAGTAGGCTCCACACCCAATGTGTGTCTCAAATTCACCACCCCAAGATCAAGAGTTGCATGCTCTACTAGTGAGCTAGGTGACCCTCTAAAGCCACTTCACAGATAAAGTATAAAACATCTTTACCTGAGGGCTCCAAACAGTGACATCATTGTCATACTGGTTGCGAAACTGAAAGTAAAAGAAAAAACACCTATTGATTTAAGAACATTACAAATTCAAATTTTTAATAAGCTCTATCATTAAAAAATGTTCTCCCATCTGTTTCCATTCAACATTAACACATGCTGTTAATACAACCTCATTGGTAGATTACTCAGTTGCAAAACAAATTCTAAAACTTACCAGGAGCTAAAAGGGAGGAGCAGATCTAGATGGGACCTAACTTCCCAACTTTCTATCTGTAGCACTCCCTTTGGGTTCAATTACTAAAGTTCATAGTGTTCAACTTTCCTTCCCTGTTTATGCTCTTTCCTTATTCTGGGCCCTAATAAAAAGAGTTAAAAGCACGCTTCCTCTTTAAACTAGCTCAAATGTCTACCTCTTTAAGTCTTCATCTTTTCTCCCAAAATTCCAACATACACTCCCATCAGTTCTTTATCTGCACGTCCCTTTCTGCTTAATGATTAGGAACAGCGGAGATTTATCTTTGAACCCTTGCTGCACTCAAAACAGTGCCTTGAACGTATAAACATTCATACTGAATGAATAAACACAAGAATGTTCTCAGGAAGTCTGACGTTGACACAAACAGTTAAAGCCATCAGAACCATTACTGCTTAATAGACATTGAAACAAGTCTACTAGCCAAATACTGGAAGAATAATCCGGACCGCGGGAGAGTGAGAAAGTTGAGTGCTGGAATGGCAGATTATGGCTGGAAGTCCTGAGGCCAAGTGGTATCCGTGACACCACCACTTCTCCCAGCTTCGGTTTATTCATCCGTAAAACCAGGTGACTGGACAAAATGAAAAGAACCCTTTCTTTTTAAAAAAGATTTCTTGAGAGAGAGTGAGATAGCACAACAGCGCGGGGGACGGGGAGGGAGGGAGAGGGAGAGAAGCAGACTCCCTGAGAAGCAGGGAACCCGACATGGGGCTTGACCCCAGGATCCTGGGATCATGACCCGAGACAAAGGCAGACAATTAACTAACTGAACCACTCAGACGCCCCGAAAGAACCCTTTCTGATCAAGCCCTAGGGGAGAAAGAAATCAGACGGACCCACAAGTAAAATGGACGCTGTCATGGAACGCAAACCCAGGGATCAAGTCTGCTGGGGGCAATACAGTGAAGCGTCGAAGTCAAGTCCCTATGTCCCCCTTCTCTCCCACACAGAGCACGAGGGGCCACTCTGAGCTCCTTGGAATTACACCACTGAAATAACTGGAGGGGCGAACTCAGCTGGTTGACCGAGGAAACAGTGTCCCAGGCTTGGAAGAAAGTGAAACAAACCCCGGAGAACAGCAGCACCGACTACCCACCGCCCCTCTCCCCGCCAGGCCGGAGATGCTGAATCACTGCCGGAATCCTCCCGTTGGCGGGGGTTCTCATACCCCCTAGCCCCGGGCCGCTCTGAGAATGACAGGAGGGGGGGCTCGCCATTCACCCCGCCGGCGGACCTCAGGCCCAAAACTGCCCGCGCTCAGAATCCAACGCACCATGGTTCCGGCGCGGATCTGGCTGCGGCCTCCTGCAGAGGTGCGGAATCAGGAAGGTTGCCGAAACTACAGCTCGACAATCTACAGAGAAGCCTTCGGGATTTTGACGAAGGCGGCGCAGGGCAGGGCAGTCTATCCCAGAGATATCGATAGAACCCGACGCTTCCCCGCCCTCCTCGACGCTCGCCGCCTCTCCAAAGTGGGCGTGGCTTGGGAAGGAGGAGTTGAGATTGGCGGGAAATCTTGGGCAAGGAGTGCGGGCGGCAGCAGAGTTGCGGGGCTGCCGCTACAAAGTCGCCCTTCTTGGATTCTCAGTGATTATTACCTGTGTTTTGCAGATTCCCTCCAAGTCCTCACCGGCCCGACCGATACACCTGAAATCGATCGAGACAACACCTGCGACTCCAGGTGATCCAGTGTGCCGCTGGACATCTTTCGTTCAGGGTCCAGAGATTTGGGGTGTTGTGTGACTGGGAGAAGGAGGAAGCTGTAAGAAAGGCCACAAAATAATGGTCCGTTTGTATGTGTGAACCACACTCTTCGTCAAGTATGTTGTCTGTGTACATGCTTTTCTTTCTACTTTGGGATCCTTTTCTCCATTTCCTGGAGAAAACATTTTTCAAGGCTGTTACCATTGATCGCGCTTTATCGTGATTGGTTTCCTTTACAAGACTTTGAACTCCATGAGGGCAGTAATGTCTTTCTATAGTCTCAAAACCAAGCATGATGCTTGGTTTTTATCTTTTTTTTTTAATATAATATTTTAATCTGGTAGATTAGACCACGGGGGGGGGGGGAAACCTGGGCATTTTCTTCTGAAACACATATTTTCTCTCTTGAGAACTTTCAGTAAATCCTCAGATAAAAGACTTTGGTACAGTAACATCCACTTTGTGCCAGCGTTTTCTTTACAAAGTAGAAAAGATACGTACCTAGGCTCAGTTAAGGTATGAATTGAAAGGATCCTTAATGATCTTAGCTTTGCAGGTAAGTAACAGACTCAGATCACTTAAGTGATTTGCTCAAATTGAGAGCAATTTAGTATCACACTCTTTTTAAACCTTTCGCTTTTATATTTTGGTCTTTTTCCCCTGTTAAACATTTTTAGGTTAAATATGACTTTCTAGTATTCTGCGTTATGCATATATGATGTTTTATTTACCGAAGTCCCCATTGTTTAATATTTAGCCCCCCCCACTCACCCACTCATTTATGAGCTGCTTGATAAATATTTTTAGAATCTCTTTTTTTTTTTAAAGATTTTATTTATTTGTCAGAAGGAGAGCACAAGCAGGGGAAGTGTCAGGCAGAGGGAGAAGCAGGCTATACTCTTTTCTTTAGAATAAATTCCTGGGGCACCTGGGTGGCTCAGTGGGTTAAGGCCTCTGCCTTTGGCTCCAGTCATGATCCCGGGGTCCTGGGATTGAGCCCCACAGAGCCCAACATCGGGCTCTCTGCTCCATGGGGAGCCTGCTTCCTCCTCTCTGTCTGCTGCCTCTCTGCCTACTTGTGATCTCTGTCTGTCAAATAAATAAATAAAAACCTTTAGAATAAATTCCTAAAAGTGGAATTGCAGGGTCAAATGAAATGGATTTTTCTAAAGCTTTTAATAGAATGTGCTAAATTGCCCTCCAGAAATGTTTTGCCATTTTATACTCTGCACAATATTATATGAAACCTCTCTGGCAGTCTAGTGGTTAGGATTTGGTGCTCTTTTTTTTTTTTTTTTTTTTAATTTGACAGAGATCACAAGTAGGCAGAGCAGCAGGCAGAGAGAGAGGGAGAAGCAGGCTCCCCGCTGAGCAGAGAGCCTGATGTGGGGCTCGAACCCAGGACCCTGGGACCATGACCTGAGTCGAAGGCAGAGGCTTAACCCTCTGAGCCACCCAGGTGCCCCATGGATTTGGCGCTCTTTACAATAGTATATGAGGGTCTTCTCCCTAAATTCACCAATACTGGTTGTCATTTTTTTTTTTTAAAGATTTTATTTATTTATTTGACAGACAGAGATCACAAGTAGGCAGAGAGGCAGACAGAGAGAGAGAGAGGAGGAAGCAGGCTCCCCACAGAGCAGAGAGCCTGATATGGGGCTCGATCCCAGGACCCTGGGATCATGACCTGAGCTAAAGGCAGAGGCCTTAACCCACTGAGCCACCCAGGTGCCCCCTGGTTGTCATTTTTAAAAATCACTGTTAATTTAGTGAATTAAATTAACAGGTTTAAATTAACAGATTGTTCTCTTTTGTTTCTCTAGCACTCAGCATAATGCCTAGCACATACTAAATGTTTAATAAATACTGAATGTTGAGAGACTAAGGAACTATTCATTTAAAATTGTTCATGTATCCCAAAAACATTTTGACTCTTCTTCATATGTATATATTCACTTGCTTCAAAAATACGTATAATGGAGGCACCTGGGTTGCTCAGTCTGTTAAGGGTCCAACTCTTGATCTCAGTTCAGGTCTTGATCTCAGGATTGTGAGTTCAAGCCCCACCTTGGGCTTCACACTAGGCATGGAGCCTACTTAAAAATATACATATGTATAATAGATATATAATTGTTTTTACAAATAAGATCATACTAAATTGTTTTATACTACACTTAAAAAGTTATGGTGGGGGCGCCTGGATGGCTCAGTCGGTTAAGCATCTGACTCTTAGTTTCGGCTTAGGTCATGATCTCAGGATCATGGAATGGAGCTCCATATGGGCTCCATGCTCAGTGAGGAGTCTGCTTGAAATTGTCTACCTCTGTCCCTCCCCCTCTGCCCCTTTCCCTGCTTGTCCATGTGCAAGCGCTCTCTCTCCCCTTCTCTCAAATAAATAAATAAATAAATAATTAAAAAAAAAAGTTATGGCCATGTTTTTGTGTTCGTTAAATAATGATATATATTATTTTCAATAGTTGCATATTATTCCATTGTGTAGAAATATGTTAATTAACTATGGGTAAGCCATTAGATCATTTCCAAGCCTTTGCTATTATAAAAATACTATAATGAATATTCTTATACATACACACATTTCGTGTACTTTCCTGATTACCTCTTTATGATGAATTAATTCATAGTGATAGAATTGCCAGGTCAAAGGGAACCTGCATTTACAATTAGGATAAATATGGCTAAGTTACAAAACAGTAAAAAGTTATATCAATTTATATTCTACAGTGCCTGAGAGTTTCACTTTCTGACTTCACCAGCACTGGATAGGGTGAGTACTTTTTACCTTTATCAAGTTGATAGGCAAGAAAAGAAAAAAAAAATTTAATTTTAATTGTGTTTTTTGATTACTAGCAAAAAAAAAAAACCTTTGCATGTATTTCTTGGCAATTTATGTTGCTTTAGGGAATTGTCACTTAATTCCTTTTCTCAATTTATTATTATTAGTCATTTTCTCATTGATTTGTAGGAGTTCCTTCCATTATCTTGTTACTGTGTTACTTTTGTAGAAGGATCCTGTTGAATACAAAGAAAAGAAACTCAATGAAATTAATTCAAGTAAAAGTTGGTGGGCTACAGCATAGGGATACTGTAAATATGTAACAGGAAATCACATAAATACTCAAGGATATAAATTTTTTTATTTACTGAGGTATTTCTAGTTGTTAGGACAAAGCCTGGCATAGTAATAGGTACTCACTAAATATTTGTTGAATGAAAGAGTGGTTAATCTCTTACTCCCAAACTTGCCCTTTTGTAAATACCTGGGGCTTTGTGATATATTATTCATTCACAGTGATTGGCTCTTATCAAAGCTCCACTTATGAGACATCAGAAGAGGCATTTGGTTGTCCTTTTTGTCAAAACTGAAGGTCCTAAGTACTTAATATAGTTTTTATATGACTTTCAGCTCCTCTCTGCATGTTTTGGGGATTTGGCTTGGGATACATCTTGGTCCTTAACCAAGAGCTGAAAAATTAGTCAATAAAGATATTTTGTAAGAAGACTGGGTCAGCAAATGTAACACTGCTTCTTCAATTTAATGGTCATTAGTTAATATATTTTTTAAAGATTTTACTTCTTTATTTGACAGAGAGAGAGGTCACAAGTAGGCAGAGAGGCAGGCAGAGAGAGAGGGGGAAACAGGCTCCCTGCTGAGCAGAGAGCCTGATGTGGGTCTTGATCCCAGGACCTTAGGATAACAACCCAAGCCGAAGGCAGAGGCTTTAACTCACTGAGCCACCAGGTGCCCCGGTCATTGGTTAATTTATGTCAGGCTTTTTAATTTTATTTTTAAAAAATATTTTATTTATTATTTATTAGAGAGAGAGGGAGAGAGTGGACAACAAGAGAGAGAGCACAAGCAGAGTAGGGAGGGAGGCAGAGGGAGAAGGAGACTGCCTGCTGAGCAGGGAGCCGGATGCAGGGCTCCATTCCAGGATCCAGAGATCATGACCTGAGCCCAAGGCAGAGGCTTAACCACCTGAGCTACCTAGCCACCCTTATGCCAGGCTTTTTTAGAATCAAGTAAAAAGTAAATGCTCAATAAAAGCCAAGTTGGAAATTTTCCCCATGGGGATATAAATCTCAATATGTTACTGTTTAACAGCTGTAATTGTTACATTGTGCAAATGAGATGTGTAAGTTACAATTTGCAAATAACTTATTATTTTCCCCCATACATTAAAACACACCCAGTGGTTGGGGTGCCTGGGTGGCACAGGCAGTTGAGCGTCGGACTCTTGATTTTGGCTTGGGTCATGGTCTCAGTCATGAGATCAAGCCCAGAGTGGGGCTCAATGCTGAGCGTGGAGCCTACTGAAGATTCTCTCTCTCCTTCTGCCCCTCCCACACTCCCCCCAGTGCCCATGCCCTCCCACTCTTTCTCCCTTAAAGAACAAAAACCAAAACCACACTCAGTGGAGTTAATTCCTCCCTGCTCCTTGAATGAAACATGACAGAAATATCACCAGTATTATCTTCCCTCCAGCTTGAGCCTGTTATGACAGAAAGGGGAATGGTTGACTTCGTTTCTGTGTCCCTACCTAAAATTTCTTTTTTAATACCCCTTCCCTTTACCAAGGAGGTTTCCTTACTTCTCCCAAGTTGGAACAGAGGGAAGGGCAAGAGCGTTCTTAACATGGCTAATACAGTTCTGCAATTAAGGGTTGATGCTCTCTGAACTTAACAGGTGTTTACACTTGATACTTGTTACTTTATGCATTCTTTGGAAACACCTCTACCCTCACCTTACCCTGATGAGCAAATACTGGCAATCTCTTGCTTACACTTGGGTGAATATATGTCATCTGGCAATCAGTTGAATGCTGGCATCTGTGCTCTATGCCTCAAGCTTCTTTCTGTGGAAGTCTCTACTCTCCCACTTGACTTTCTTCAGTAGTCCATATCTGATCCAGATATCCAGAGAGGCTTTGCCTCACACCTCTGGGAGTATATATTTGGACCAAACTCAAAACTCATCTTTGCAATTAGCCAGCCATCTTTGCTTGTCCAGATTCCACTAGAATGTTGGCTCCATGAAGGCAGGAGGTTTTCATGTATTTCATTCACTGCTGTAGTCACCTGTGCCTAGAATATACTTGTACTCAGTAAGTGCTCTGTAAGTACCGAATGAACGATATCCTCAGATATGATCCTGACACTAGTGCATTATGACCCCCAGAACCCCCAGCTCTAAGGGCCGTATATCAAAGTTCTATAAAGCCTCTCTCCCTAGGCATGAGGTGAGGAAAAAAGCAATGTCAACACACTGCACACTGAAAACCCTCTCAAAATCTTTTTTTTTTCTTTTAAGATTTTATTTATTTATTTATTTCACAGAGAGCTAGAGAAAGAGCACAAGTAGACAGAACAGCAGGCAGAGGGAGAGGGAGAAGCAGGCTCTCCACTGAGCAGGGAGCCCAACGTGGGGCTCGATCCCAAGACCCTGGAATCATGACCTGAGCCAAAGGCAGATGCTTCACCAACTGAGCCACACAGGCGCCCCCTCTCAAAATCTTCTAAACTTCAACTTTTTTCTGACTTAGAAATGGATAGACAAGAGTTGCAAAAGCAGCCCCCCATTTTTTTCAGTTTCCCCCTTTGATGGCCCTCCACTTTACTGTGGAATGTGGGAATAATTCACTTTCTTAGAGGCGCAGACAAAAGTAAGAGTCTCATTTTAACATCCTGCTACACACACATAACAATTGCACCTGTTTTGAGTGCTGTGAAGTATGTAAGCCTGATGATTCACAGACCTGTACCCCTGGGGCAAATAATACATTGTATTAATAAAAACAATTTTAGGGGCGCCTGGGTGGCTCAGTGGGTTAAGCCGCTGCCTTCGGCTCAGGTCATGATCTCAGGGTCCTGGGATCGGGCCCCGCATGGGGCTCTCTGCTCGGCAGGGAGCCTGCTTCCTCCTCTCTCTCTGCCTGCCTCTCTGCCTGCTTGTGATCTCTCTCTGTCAAATAAATAAATAAAATCTTTAAAAAAAAAAATAAAAATAAAAACAATTTTAAAAAGCAAAAAAAAACCCAATTGTACCTGTTTGTTTATGTACTGTCTCCATCTATTAAATCATAAGCTCCTGGAAGACAGGGCCTATGTTTTATACACACACACGCACACACACACATACACATACACACACATCCACACACACACATACATATATATACACACACCCACACATATACATATATATACATACACATATATCATTTATATATATTACATATAAATATATATACTTATATTATACACACAAACACACACACACACACACATATGGTGTCATGCAAACTGAGTGCTGGATATGGTTTAAAAAGTTAAGAATGAATAAAAGTACCTTAGCAGTAATAATAATAATTCCAAACATATTGCACAGTACCAGAGATTAATGTCGAAAACTGTCTTCCGAGTACTCTTCTAGAAGAAATCTTTAAGTTTGGAAGTATTTTTTTTCTATTAAAAAAATTTTTTTTAAGATTTTATTTATTTATGACAGAGAGAGATAGGGAGAGAGGGAACCCAAGCACAGGGGAGCTGGAGGGGGAGAAGCAGGCTCCCTGCCAAGCAGGGAGCCCAGTGTGGGGCTCCATGCCAGGATGCAGGGATTATAAACTGAGCTGAACACAGATGCTTAATGACTGAGCCCCCCAGGCGCCCCTAAAAAAATTTCTTTAATTGAAGTATAATTGACGTATAATATTATATTAGTTTTAGCCACAACATAGTGATCCAACAATTATATATGTTACAAAATGCTCACGTCAGTAAGTGTTGTCACTACCCGTCCACCATACAAAGTTATTATAATATTATTGACTATATACCCTATGCTGTACTCTTCGTCCCTGTGACTTATTTATTACTGGAAGTTTGTACCTCTTAATTCCTAAATTTGGAAATATTTATAGCAGCTTTGTAGGATTGCTTACACCTTGATGTTTCTGAGCTAGATAGTCTCCATTGCCCCTATAGATCTTCTTCAGCAACATCCCTTTCCCCTCTGGCTTCTGGTTGATCTCAGCGGATTGAGGGCACTAGCAGGACATCAGAAAGTAGTGGGAGAGGGACACCTGGGTGGCTCAGTGGGTTAAGCCTCTGCCTTCGGCTCAGGGCTCAGGTCATGATCCCAGGGTCCTGGGATCTAGCCCTGTATCGGGCTCTCTGCTCAGCAGGGAGCCTACTTCCACCTCCCCCCCCACCCCCCCAGCCCCACCTGCCTCTCTGCCTACTTGTGATTTCTCTCACTGTCAAAAAACCAAATCTTAAAAAAAAAAAAGAAAAAGAAGAAGAAGAAGGTAGTGGGAGAAAGAGATCAGTGTATTTATTACCCTCCCTCCCTCCCTCCATACTGGCCCAAGTTGGCAGTGGTACTGTACCATCTCTTACTGTTTCCCTGCCCACATTCTGATGTACTCTCTTCAGTTGTGCCTTTTGTGTGCGCCATCTGTTTCCTGCTGGGACCCTGATGGATTCGAATAATATTTTAAATATTTACAGGGTACAGTAGGTATACAATGCCTCTTTTTTTTTTAAATGTGAGAAAAGCTTGTTTTCTTTTCTTGAAGTTGAGTTTATATAATATCTCTCAGAAGGTTAATATTGGTAGGTCTGAAACAGCTGGAAAATAGAACCTAAGATTATGATATATCCCCTTCCCTGTTTTTTTCCTGCTCAAATATACAGGGAAAAAGTCAGCTTACAGTTGGTTTTGTAATTTTTTCCAATACTAAAAGGAATACACATTTAAACTTTTTCAAATGCAAACAGCATGAAAAAAATCCCTTATAATTCACTAGGTAGAGAAAAATCAGTTAAAATTTTAGTGATTTTTTTTTTCTCCTACAATAATGTATATCTAAAGAAAGGAAGAAAATTTACCCCGAGAATATATTTTCTAATATTTATAATATGTAATACATTGTATAAATATATATGTATTGTAGGTGTGGCTCTCATTCCACTGAAATAAATATTGCATTTCTTTAGATCAACCTGAATCTAATCCTGAGCTCTCACCCTGCCACGCTGGTGGGAAAGTCAGTCTCAGTTACTGAGCGTTTCCTCTCCACCTAAGATTGTACAAAGTTTCTAGGGCCTTAATTATTTTGGAAGTATGTGGAAATTATTATTTTTTAAAGGTTTTATTTTTCATTTCTTTGAGAGAGCTAAAGAGAGTACATGAGTGGGGGGAGAAGGGCAGAGGGAAAGGGAGAAGCAGACTTCCCGCTGAGCAGGGAGCTTGATGTGATGCAGGGCTCCATCCCAGGACCCTGAGACCATGAACTGAGCCACCCAGATGCCCTATACCTGGGAATTATTTAGTTGTCTGTCCACATTGGTTTACTGCTGAGATTTCCTTTTATGCCATCTTTCCTTCTGGTCTCATGATTCCAGTATTCCTTTACCACTCTTGGAACTCAAGAATCTGGAATCAAATGAGTGAATCTGGCAAACCCAGCACCCAGGTGCAGCCTTCCCCTTTGAGGTTTTGCCATCATCCTGGGCTCTGTCACAGAGCAAGATGGAACACTTAGCTGCTCACTCAACCTTTTGGGTTTCAGACTTCTAAGTCTTGAAGAATCTCTTTTCCACCTCACTTTCAAAGGCATTCCTATCTTCCCACCCCCACTTCTCATTTCAAAAGACAGCAAGAACCTATGTTGTCACTAAGCAGCTTTTGTTTTTTGCCTTATGAAAATATTAGGATCTGGATACCTGATTGCATGGGGGCAAGAGGTAGGGGAATAGGAGAACACACAGAATTAAAATCTCAACAAAATAACCTGCTATAAAAAATATATGTATCAAATGATAAATGTTTATTTTTCCCCTGCTTTTTTATTTGAACACTGTACCATAAACATTTCATGTCACAATTCATGCTTGTATTTATTTTTAATTTTAAAATATTTTATTTATTTATTTGGCAGAAAGAGAGAGACCACAAGGTAGGCAGAGAGAGAGGGGGAAGCAGGCTCCCCAGTGAGCAGAGAGCCTGATGCAGGGCTCGATCCCAGGACCCCAAGACCATGACCGGAGCCAAAGACAGAGGCTTAACCCACCTAGCCACCCAGGCACCCCATAGTTCATGCTTTTAAATGTCTGTATAACAGTAGGATCCTCTATCATACGAACATATCATCATTTATTTAACAGACATTTAACTGATACCTCGTTCTAAAGGCAGCCTTATCTGTGTTTATTACCTTTTTATTTTTACTTTTTCTAGTTATTCAGAAGCTACAGTTCTCTTCTGGTAATAACTAAAGCTTGGAATAGAACAGTTGGAACTAATAGACATAATTTAGAAGAGCAACAATTTATAGAGTCTTATCTAAACTCTATAATATAATTTCCCTCCCTTAGTATTACCAAAAGTGAGGCCTGTACAAAAGCCATTGGCATCCTTCAGTTGTTTAGAAATATTTTTTCCAGAAATGAAGCAATTATTACAGAATGTATCTAGATAGTTGAGTAACAATGAATGTTACATGTCCATGGGAGAATTTCAACTTGGCTCTTATTAGAATTTATTTTTATTTAATTCTAAAAAATCCTGAACTGGGGTGTGTGGATGGCTCAGTCATTAAGCATCTGTCTTCATCTCGGGTCATGATCCATCCTGGGGTCCTGGGATTGAACCCCTTGTCGGGCTCCTTGCTCAGCAGGAAGCCTGCTTCTCCCTCTCCCAGTCCCCGTGCTTGTGTTCCCTCTCTCACTGTTTCTCTCTCTGTCAAATAAATAAATAAAATCCTTAAAAAAATTAAAAAATCCTGAGCTAATAAACAATGGCTTTTATTTTTTTATTTTTTAAAGATTTTATTTATTTATTTGTCAGAGAGAGCGAGGGAGAGAGAGCGAGCACAGGCAGACAGAATGGCAGGCAGAGGCAGAGGGAGAAGCAGGTTCCCTGACGAGCAAGGAGCCCGATGCGGGACTCGATCCCAGGATGCTGGGATCATGACCTGAGCCGAAGGCAGCTGCTCAACCAACTGAGCCACCCAGGCGTCCCAACAATGGCCTTTAAATTAGAGAAGTAGTACTGCTTTTCTGGTCTATTCTTTCTACCAAATACCCTTACGGATCAATTTTGCAACTACTGGTTAGGAATCAGGGTGTACCCTGAGCCAAGCCCCCACATCATGCTTAAAGGAACTGAAAACCATTAATACCCTAAGAGACCAAATGTCTCTTCTGGTTGGCCCCCAAGTTAGGCTTTGATATGAAGGCTTCTCTAAAGAGTCCAGCCAACCACCTTCAACTCACAGAGTCACTGATACATGCATGAAAGGGAATGATGAGAAAAAGAAAAATTTCTGGAATCAGGTATTTTTCATTTATTCAATAAATAATTGTTGGTCTTAGTATATTCTAAACATTATCACTAAGATACTAAGAATACCTCAATAAACAGACAAAAATTCCAGAAGAAGAATAAAATGAGATGAAATCAAAGAACAAATGGGATGGAGATTACAGGTGGCATAGGACCTACAGGCCACAGTAAAGACTGACTCTGAGAGAGATAGAAAGCTACTAGAGGGTTTTGAGTACAGAAATATCATGACTGACATTTTATTTTCATTTTCTTTTTTAAAAGGTTTTATTTATTTATTTATTTGTTTGTCAGAGAGAGAGAGAGAGAGAGAACACACACAAGCAGGCAGTGTGGCAGGCAGAGGCGGAGAGAGACGCAGGCTCCCTGCGGAGCAACGAGCCCGATACAGGACTCATTCCCAGGACCCTGGGATCATGGCCTGAGCCAAAGGCAGTGGCTTAACTGACTGAGCCACTCAGGCGTCCCTTATTTTCATTTTCTTAAGTTTATTTATTTTTAAGTAATCTCTATACCTAATGTGGGGCTCGAACTCACAACCCTGAGATCAAGAGTCCCAAGCTCTTCCAACTGAGCCAGCCGAGTGCCCCGAGACTGACATTTAAAAAAGATTGTCCTGACCCATGTATTGAGAACAGATTATAGAGGACCAAGCAGGCTAATAAGATCAAGGCTCTTAGAGATGACGGTGGCTTAGGCCAGAGTTGTAATGCTGAGATGGTGGGACATAGTTGGATTCTGCATCTATTTTGAAGGCAGAGCCTGATGGATTGGATGTGGCAGGTAAGAGGAAGAGAGGTTTCAAAAGGATGAATGTTACTGGCCTGAGCAGATGAAAGAATGGAGTTCCAGTGAACTGTACGGAAGGAGAGGTGGGAGGAGCAGGTTTTGGGTCGGGGGGGAGATGAGGAGGCAGTTTTGTATATTTCAACTTTGGGATATCTGCTGGACTGTCTAGTGGAGTTGAGGCATAGTTTGTTGGCATGTGAGTTGGAATTCAGTGGAGAGATGGAGGCTGCTGATCTAAAATTGGGAGTCACCAGGGCTTCTGGCTGGTTCAGTTGGTAGAACCTGTGACTCTTGATCTTGGGGTTGAGTTCAAGCCACACATTGGGTGCAGATAAAATCTTTAAGGGGTACCTGGGTGGTTCAGTTGGTTAAATGTCTGCCTTTAGCTCAGGTCATCATTCTAGGGTCCTGGGATCGAGACCCACATCGAGCTCCCTGCTTGGTAGGGAATCTGCTTCTCCCTTTGCCTGCCACTCCCCCTGCTTGTGCTCACTTACTATCTGTCAAATAAATAAAATCTTTTTAAAAATTTTTAAAAATAAAATAAAGATAATATTGGCTAGTATCTTTTATGATTATTATGAAGACTAAGTGAACTTTTTTATTTAAAGTGCTTAACACACTGTCTGGCTCATCGTAAATACTCAATAAAATATTAGCTACTACTATTATCTTTAAACCAGCATTTGTCTTCCAAAATGTTGCTGGTTGCCTTGGTGATAATATACTCATAGAATCTATACTGTAACAATACCTACTATTTAGCTAAATAAAATGTGGCAAACTGAAGTATCCAGTGAGTGACTTCCTCCCCCATATATAGTATCTTAAATAAATAAATAAAGTAATGGGGCTCTTGGGTGGCTCAATCAGTTAAGTGTCTGCCTTTAGCTCAGGTCATAATCTCAGGGTCCTGGGATCAAGCCCCACATCAGGCTCCCTGCTCAGCAAGGAATCGGTTTCTCCTTCTCCCTCTGCCCCTCCTGCTCATGCTCTCTCTGTCTCTCAAATACATTTTTTTTTTTAAGATTTTATTTATTTATTTGACAGAGAGATCACAAGCAGGCAGAGAGGCAGGCAGAGAGAGAGGAGGAAGCAGGCTCCCTGCTGAGCAGAGAGCCCGATGCAGGGCTCGATCCCAGGACTCTGAGATCATGACCTGAGCCGAAGGCAGCGGCTTAACCCACTGAGCCACCCAGGCGCCCCATCAAATAAATATTTTTTAAAAAGCACAGTTTAAAAAAAATAAATAAAATAAACATTTCTCAAAGGAGATTCAAGCAAAATTAAATATTTAGGAGAACTTCAAAAGCTAAGAAGTTGAAAAAAAGTTTCCTGGCTAAAAATGTAACTTATTTTTCATCATGAGAAACATACTCCTTAATCCCCATCACCTAATTCACCCTTACCCCCACCCACCTCCCCTCTGGTAACCATCAGTTTGTTCTCTATAGTTAAGAGTCTATATCCTGGTTGACTGGTTCAATTGGTAGAACATGAAACTCTTTCTGTCAGGATTGTGAGTTCAAGCATCACGTTGGGCAGAAAGCTTAGTTTTAAAAAAAAAAGAGTCTATTTCTTTGTTTTTTTTTTCCATTTGCTCATTTAGTTTTTTAAATTCCACATATGAGTGAAATCATATAGTATTTGTCTTTTGCTGACTAATTTTGCTTAGTATTATACTTTCTAGCTCCATCCATGTTGTTGCAGATGGCAAGATTTCATTCTTTTTGATGGCTGAATAGTATTTCATTATATGTATATGTGTGTATATATATATATCATATTGTCTTTATCCATTCATCAATCAGTGGGCACATGGGCAGTTTCCATAGTTTGGCTATGGAATATAATGCTGCAGTAAACATAGGGGTGCATGTATCCCTTTGAATTAGTGTTTTTGCATTTTTTTGTGTAAATACCCAGTAGTGCAATCACTAGATTATAGGGTAGTTCTATGTTTAATGTTTTGAGGAACCTCCATTCTGTCTTCCACAGTGGCTGCATGAGTTTGGATTCCCACCAACAGCATACGGGAGTTCCTTTTTCTCCACATCCTTACCAACACTTGTTGTTTCTTGTGTTTTTATTTTAGCCGTTCTGACAGGTATGAGGTGATATCTCATTGTGGTTTTGACTGGCATTTCCCTGTTGATGAGTGATACTGAACACCTTTTCATGTGTCTGTTGGCCACCTGTAGGTCTTCTTTGAAGAAAGAAGTAACTTTTATTTTTATTGCCAAGATCTCTGAAATACAAGGATAGAGTTTCCTTTAAAACTTTGGCTGTATGGCTGTATGGCTGACTGCTATAAAAGTAGACACATAGTTGGTAAAGTTTGAAATAAGGATGTCCTTCTTCAACAGATTTGAATAATCATTGGTCTAGAAATTATTTCATGCTTTATAGGAAGAGGTCTTCTAATTTTTAAAATAAACAACCTCTTATCCTAACCAAATAAAATCCATTTTGATCCTTTTTTTATAGAAATCCACCCCAAGATTATTTGGGAAATCACTTTCCGTATTAAAAACAGACAGTTCTGGGGCACCTGGGTGGCTCAGTGGCTTAAAGCCTCTGCCTTCGGCTCAGGTCATGATCCCAGGGTCCTGGGATCAAGTCCCGCATCGGGCTCTCTGCTCAGTGGGGAGCCTGCTTCCCTTCCTCTATCTCTGCCTGCCTCTCTGTCTACTTGTGATCTCTGTCTGTCAAATAAATAAATAAGATCTTTAAAATAAAGATGCCTACACCCAGTTCTACCTTTAATAAGCCAAAGCCAGCATTTTTTAGTCCCAGAGTGAGTTCAGCCTTTCTTTCCCTTCGGCTATTGCTGAGGTGGCAGGGGTAACCATTGAGAAACAACAACAACAACAAAAACCAAGACATTTTGTGATGGAAAGAGCATTCTTAGCAATAAGCCAAAATTTTTCATTTGTTGTATTTCTTTTTGTTTCCTCATGACAAGAGTGAAAAAAATTCAATCCCTAATCTACGAGTAGGCTAATTATTCTTCAAATATTGGTCATGATAAAAATAACGTGCCTTTCGCCTGGGGGACTCAGTCGGTTAAGTGTCTCCCTTCCGCTCAGGGCATGACCTCCAGGTCCTGGGATTGAGTTCCGCATCAGGGTCCTTGCTCATCTGGTTCTCCCTCTGCCTCTCCCCCTGCTTGTCCTCTCTCTCTCTCTCTCTCTCTCTCTCTCTCGTTCACGCTTGCTCTCTCTCTCTCACAAATAAATAAATAAAATCTTAAAAAAAAAAAAAAGTAACATGCCCTTTAGGGGTGCCTGGCTGGCTTAGTTTGTGGAGCGGGCAACTCTCAATCCTGCGGTTGTGGGTTCAAGTCCCATGTTGAGTGTAGGGATTACTGTAAAAAAAAAAAGTAATGTGCCCTTTAAAACCAATTGACTTGAAGTCCAGTGTGCAATTCCCTTCTCTGCTGCTAGGTGGCAATTAATGCCTTGGAGAGGAAAAAGTCTGCCCGCCCTCCCCCCCCCACCCTTTCCCCACCCAGAAAGATACGTGCGTTTTCTCTTCCTTAAGGTAAGAATTCTCTTAAGGATAATATTCTCTTTCCTGTTTTGTTTTGTCCAAGTGAATTTACATTCACCTTTTCCTTTAATTGTTAAGAATAACACATACAAATCTAAAGCAGACTGCTATAGCTAGGGAAGAATAGATCATATCTTTTAAAGAGGGTGGTTTCCAAAAAGAGTGTATGTTCATGAGTGATATAGAGTAGGAAGTTGCTATAATTTCCCTGCAGCATTTTTTCTTCTTTCATTTTTACTAAAGAAAATTTCCTGTGAAAGGAATTATTACTGGCCCATGCCAACTTTATGCCAAATGTAATATAGTTAAATATAAAACAAAAATGGAGAAGGAAAATAATTTTAAAGACCTCAAAGTAATTCCAGTGTGGTGAAGCTGCTTTCCAGGTGAACTATAGGAAAAATAATAAAACAATTCTTTATCAGAATCACAGACTGGTACAATATTTTTTTTAAAAACCAAGGTTTTGTTTTTTTTTCCTTTTCAGACAACCTATTCAGATTTATCTATTCCTATCAAAATTAATTAAAGACTACGCATACTTTCTGTGTATTTATAAATCTAGGAGTCTGGTCTGAATGCTTTTAAAAATATATTTACTCATGTACATTGCTTTTTGTGACTTTCCTTACCAAAAGACTGTATGTAGTGGGTGTTTTGCTCCATAAAATTCAAAATATCAAATCCCTATTCAAAGAAGACTCTCAGTTTGGGTCTCAAACCAAAAAGACTCTCCCCAGGCTGAACTTAATGAAGCCTAACACCAAAAAGAAAAGCTGTTTCTGGCATTCTAGGCCTTCCCTGCATCCAGATGGCCCGTCTGTAGCCTAGCCAGAACCAAACCCTTCCTGCTGCCTTTTCTGCCGGCCTTGGATGGCAGCCCCGGGCTACACCAGCTTCCATACCCCTTTAACTCCTCAGTACCCAAGGTTTTTAAGAGATGGGACTTACAGTGTGAATTGGTCAAAAGAGTAAATCAAATTGAAAGCTTAAAGTTTAGTTTATAAAATATTTCTCTGCATCACCTTCCCCCCTTCTCCTCCCATAGGCCTCTCCCGGAGTGGTTCAGCTAGCCAGTTGGCATCAGAAGAGCGCCGTTTGGAAGGGAGTGTGTGTGGGCTGCCTGCAGGTGAGGATGGGGCCGCCAAGGCAGACGATGCGGTTTGTCCTGTGCCTACACCCAATACCTGACTTGTGCCTTTCCAGAGCATTTGTATACACAGAGCAGTTCTGCTGTTAGGGTGTGGGTAACTTTAAAAAAGTACTTTTTAAAATAACTCGTTGACGAGACTACGTTCAGCAAACAAGAATGCATAAAGGGGAGATAGAAAATGACCATGCATGGATTTAAGTGAGAACTTCTATGAAGGAGTTGTCCCAGCAAAACAAATCTACTCTATGTTTTACAAGGACCCTTGGAAATCTAACTAGTGGCAGCCATTGTTTTCCTCAAGCTTTTCAAAGGTTGGTTTGTATGTGGGAATTGCACCAGAAGGAAATACACAAAGCAAACTTTACTCCTGAAGGCAGTATTTCCCAGTGGTTTTGCTTTTCTCCACATTGAGAGATGGCTATTAACTGATTTGTAAGGGTGCTTCTAAGTTGACCAGAATAGATATTTTTGCATGAAAGCCTAGGACTCTCTATCACTTTCCTTCTTATTTTTGAATCTCATTTCTTAGTTCTGCACTCACAGTTATTTTTAATTATTATTATTGTGCCTGTCGCCAAGCTATTTCACTTTCTGCAGAGTTGATTAGAGACCTGAGAAATCTAGGCCAACATGAAGTCCTGGTTTCCAGGTCAGACTACACGAACAAAGGGGAAAAAAAGGCAAAAATGCTAGCTTTCACAAAGCCCTTAAAGAAAACAAACCCAAAAAATGCAAAGGAACCTAGAAGTATGGAGAATGGAGTTTAAAAACAGGAACCCATCGAAGGAAGAATGAAAGGATAAAACACTATTACAGCACTGAGACGAAAAGAAAGTGTTTGAAAGAGTGAATGCAGATACGTCTGGTATACGTATTGATTTTCAATATTTAGCCTGGAGTGCTGGGCATCTGCTCCAAGCACCAGAACCTCTCTCAACAGCTGACGTAAAAGAGGCACTCTGGCCCTGCTTCCCGTTCGTAGCTTCAGAACTGAAACACTACCCTTGACCCTCTCCACCCACCTCACTCTGTTCATGGCTTCACTCACCTGATCTCAGCTTCACCACTTACCTCTCTGCATTTGCATTTGCATGACAAGGTTGTCTTCTGTACCATGACCTTGACTCCCTACAAATAGGATGATGAATATTGGGGACTATCCCTCCAGCTATGTTGTCTCAGGCTACCTTGGGTAACATTCCTCCCTGTTGGACCCACTCTTCACTATTTTCCCTCCTATGGAAAAGACAATGAACCAGACAGGCATTGGGAAAGATCATGTACTCAGGAGAGATCAGATATCCCTTATGTTTCAATGCATATTTCCAAAATATAGGCTGAGAGCACCTTAGTGCAAAAAAAGCAAAGGCCCATGATTTCTGGACGTAAATGTTTGTTTTTCAGTTTTACACATAATTTTAAAAAAATATTTTATTTATTTATTTGGCAGAGCGAGAGAGAAAGAGTACAAGCAGGGGGAGCAGCAGGTAGAGGGAGAAAAGCCCGACTTGGGTCAGCCTGACCTTAGTCAAAGACAGACACTTAACTGACTAAGCCACCCAGACATCTCCAGTTTTACACATATTACCTTACTAACAATTGATATCTGATGGATTACAGTCAGATTTTCACAGAACAGTAAAAAAGTACTCCTCTAGGAAGTAAATGTGAGAAAACAATTTATCAAAGCAAAAAAGGAACTAACACATCAAGGTAGATGTCAATTTTTCTTAGAAAATCTGAAGAAAAACCCAGTTAAACGGGAAGATTGTTTTCTAATAAGTCATCTAATGTTGGTTTAATGCTCTTTTTTAAAAAGTGCCTTTTAGGGACACCCGGGTGGCTCAGTTGGTTAGACATCTGCCTTCGGTTTGGGTCATGGTCAAGTCCCATGTGGGGCTCCCCGCTTAGCAGGGAGTCTGCTTCTCCCTCTGCCTGCTACTCCCCCTGCTTGTGCTCACTAGCTTTCTCTCTCTGACAAATAAATAAAATCTTTAAAAAAAAATAGTGCTTTTTATTTCTGTGAAAAGAATTTTACTTCCCTTTTCATTTTGAGGAGAGGGGCAAAAACTTGGGAGCATCATTCCTGCGTTCCAGTATAAAAAGAAAATTGCTGGCATGAGAAATGTTATGAATTTATGAAAAATAATAGCTTTCTTTCCTAATTAAAATATTGCATTTTCCTTACTCTTCCCCATTACCATGAGAGTGTATACATACATGTGTGTGTATGTATATATATATACACACACACATACAACCTTGCATGAAACCCTTTGACCAGATTTCACAACTCTAGTCCTATGCTCATAAGAAGTCTTTTTTTTTTTAAAGCTTTTTTTTTTTTTAAGATTTTATTTATTTATTGACAGAGAGACAGAGAGAGATCACAAGTAGGTGGAGAGGCAGGCAGAGAGAGAGAGAGAGAGGAGGAAGCAGGCTCCCCACTGAGCAGAGAACCCGATACGGGACTCGATCCCAGGACCCTGGAATCATGACCTGAGCTGAAGGCAGAGGCTTTAGCCCACTGAGCCACCCATGTGCCCCTCATAAGAAGTCTTTATTTAGTTTCAGTCTTTCCAAATAAGCCTGTAAGTTTTGACAGAGCAAATATCAGTTTGGTCCTCTCTGTCCTCTGTCCCTTGACCCCCTGCTGAAACCTGGCTCAGTCTGTTCACCTAAAAAGGTGAAACTAGACCCTATTTCTACAGAGTATTTTTGTTTTTATATAGGGCCAAACAGCCATGAAGAGCTCCAGGCGGGCCCAGGAAGGAGACACAGATTGGCTGCCCTCCAGTTGAGCTGGCTCACAAGAAATTCAGCTTCCTTGTCCTCTCACAGACAGTCCCTTCCGTGCTGACCTTTGACTAGCCTGCAGGGCTCTTGCGCCCTAACCCTGCTGCCTCTTTGCCCACACTCTTCCTCTTCCCCACACTGTTGGTACTTCTTGGAAGAGGG
The DNA here is from genome assembly GCF_902655055.1 of Lutra lutra. NCBI lineage: Eukaryota > Metazoa > Chordata > Mammalia > Carnivora > Mustelidae > Lutra > Lutra lutra. Next base: position 69,432,552 of record NC_062287.1, read on the forward strand.
GAAAAGCCTGAGGAAAAAGGGCTGGGGAGAGGAAAAGTGAAAGTCCTAACTCTCGAGCCTCTAAGGATTTTCTCCCCGTCCTTGATAGGAGAGATAGTGTTAATTTAAAAGGATGTCAATGTATGACATGCGAAATTTGCAAAAATATGGAGAATTTAGCGTGCTCTATGTATTAGGGTAATTTACAAGCCTCAGAAGAACATGCTAGCCCTTCTGCAAATATCCCATAGTCTTTTTTAAACTCCGTATTTAATCAAACTTTTTGCAGACGGTTTGCTTCCTTTTTGTAATTATTATCAGTAGTTCTGTTGTAGGGGAATAGATTTAAGGAAAAATTGCAGTGCATATAGACAATGATCAAGTAGCTTATAAATTTTAATGCCAAAGACTTTGAAAATGCAAATGATTTTTTTCATAATTATTTGATTAATTTTGAAAGAGACCCAAACAATATGTAACACCTTCTATACTGGGTTTAAGATTTAAGAAAGAGGTAAATTATATGGAGCAAAAATTGTAAAATTACCTTTATCATTGCAAAAGTAAAGATTTGATTGTATTTTCCCGATTTTCCCGATTTTTCTTCCCCTTCGATGACTTTAGTGCCAGTAGCTCAGTTGCATGCTTGGCATCTCTCCTCCTGCTAACTTTGTACAAACAATGCCCTCCCTCATTTGGGGGTGTCTATTACTCTTTCATCAGGCCTCTTCTATTTACCTTCCAAAAGCTGGCATTCAACTGAAACCAGAGGAAAAAAATCTTTTCCCAGTTTGTTGGCTACTTGTTGCAGGCAATTGACTGCTTTTCCTTCCCCTATTGTGTCACCTCTACCCCTTAAAACACTTGATAAAGCTCCGGCTGAGCCCTCTTGTAATTGTCAGAGCTTGGCTTCCTTTTAAAAAAGTACTTAGAAGCAACCGGTATTTTCTTAAGAAAAGAGTCGTTGATCTCTACCCATAATGTCTGCACAATGAAAAGCACTATAGAACTGGAAGGGACTTCCCAGTTTAATCCCACCCATGAATTTACGGGGGACTGAGGCCCAGAGAACTAAGAGTATTCCCCAATTTCTAAGGCAAAGATTTCTTACTTTTTCTATACCATGAATCACCTTGTCATCCGGTGAAACCTATGGACTCCTTCTCAAAATAGTGTTCTTGTGGTGTGTGGGTGGCTCAGTGGGTTAAGCCTTTGCCTTGGGCTCAGGTCATGGTCTCAGGATCCTGGGATCCAGCCCTGCCTCAGGCTCTCTGCTCAGCAGGGAGCCTGCTTCCCACCCCCCTCTGCCTGCCTCTGCCTACTTGTCACCTCTCTCTCAAAGAAATAAATAAAATCTTTTAAAAATTTTAAAAACAACAACAAAAAAAGATTTTATTTGTTTCTTTGAGAGAGAGAGAGAGCAAGAGAGAGCGCATGAGCACAGGGAGGGGCAGAGTGGATGCCTGAGTGGCTTAGTCCCTTAAGGCACCAACTCTTCATTTTGGCTGGGGTAGTGATCTCAGGTTCTGAGATGCAGCCCTGCATCAGGCTCCAAGCTCAGTGGGGAGTCTGCTTGAGATTGTTTTTCTCTCTCTCCTTCTGCCCCTCCCCCTGCTCATGCTCTCTCTCTCTCCCTCTCTAAAATAAATAAATAAATAAAATCTTTTTTTTTTTAAGAGCATAAAATCAAGTTTATAAAGTTGGACTCCTTCACACCATAAACAAAAATTAACTCAGAATGGATCAAAAACCTAGTAGAACTAAAATGATATAATTCTTAGAAGAAAATATAAGTAAACTTGAGTAACTGTAGATTAGGGAATGGTTTCTTCCGCCTTTTTTTTTTTTTTAAAGATTTTATTTATTTATTTGACAGAGAGAAATCACAAGTAAGCAGAGAGGCAAGCAGAGAGAGAGGAGGAAGCAGGTTCCCTGCTGAGCAGAAAGCCCAATGCGGGGCTCGAACCCAGGACCTGGGATCATGACCTGAGCCGAAGGCAGCGGCTTAACCCACTGAGCCACTCAGGCGCCCCTCTTCCGCCTTTTTAAAAACAGTTTTATCAAAATATAATCTATATATACCATAAAATCATCCACTTAAAGTATATATAGTTTTAGTATATTTACAGAGTTGTGCAACCGTTATCATGGTCTAATTTTAGGACCTGATTTATTGATTTTAATTTTTTTTAAGTAATCTTCACTTATTTTGGGGGCCTGAACTCACAACCCTGGAGATCAAGAATTGAATGGTCTTCCAACCAAGCCAGCCAGGTGCCCCACTTATTTATTTTTAAACAATAAGGAGGATTTATTGGTATATGTACAGAGATGACCAAACGGTGACAGCAAAGTCTGGATTTTTCTCAGTCTACCTCTTCTTTTCTTTTGCTATTTTTAAAAGGTATCTCTCTTAGATTAAGCCACATATTATATAATTCACTCATTTAAAATATATAATTCAATAGTTTTTGGTATATTCACAGAGTTGTTCAATCATTACCGAGACAATGATTTCTTAGGAGATATGACATCAAAAGCACAAGCGATAAAGAGAAAAGGTAAATTGTACTACTTAAAATAAAAACTTTAAATTAAAATTGATTACTTCAAAATTAGAAACTTCTCTGCTGCAAATAATACCAAGTCATTGAAAAGGCAACCCACAGAATGGGAGAAATATTTCCAAATTATACATATGATAGGGGACTTCTATCCAGAATATATAAAGAACTCTTAAACAGCTCAACAATTAATGGCAAATGATCCAATTAAAGATGGGGAAAGGATTTGAATAGATAGTTCTTCAAAAAAGAAATACAAGGGGCGCCTGGGTGGCTCAGTTGGTTAAGCGACTGCCTTCAGCTCAGGTCATGATCCCGGAGTCCCGGAATCGAGTCCTGAATTGGGCTCACTGCTCAGCGGGGAGTCTGCTTCTCCTTCTGACCTTCTCCCCTCTCATGCTCTCTCTGTGTCACTCTGTCAAATAAATAAATAAAACCTTAAAAAAAAAAAAGGAATACAGATGGCCCATAACTGGCAAAAGGGCTTCAGCAATGGAATGTAGAAAACATCCATCAGGCTCGCCCACCTCCAGATATCCATAGACCCTAACTAACCAATGGGCTACTTACAATCAGGCACAGTTACCGAAAAGGGAGAATTCCGTATGTTGCCATACCTCCTCACCTCCCCACCTTAAAAACAGCCCCCACCTACTGCTTCATTGCAGACAGCCTATTCTCTGCTGTCCTTCCTGCCACTGTTCTGCCGGCTGTTCCCCTGTGGTATGTTTAATAGACTTCTGTCTCCTTTGTTCTGCCTCAGGTGAATCCTTTCACTGCCCCTACCACTGGCCTCCACTCTATGTTGCCCCACATTTGGGGGGCCCCATCTGATCGAGGTACACCCTGTTTAGACACCACAACAACCACATGAAAAAATGCGAAGCATTATTAGCCCTTAGGGAAATGCAAACCAAAACCACAATGAGATACTACTTCATACCTACTAGAATGCTATAAACAAAAAGATACACAACCACAAGAGATAGAAAGAACATTGAGAGATCAAAACTGGCAAACACTGGGGCACCTGGGTGGCTCAGTGGGTTAAGCCTCTGCCTTCAGCTCGGGTCGTGATCTCAGGGTCCTGGGATCGAGCCCCGCATCGGGCTCTCTGCTCAGCAGTGAGCCTGCTTCTCCCTCTCTCTGCCTGCCTCTCTGCCTACTTGTGATCTCTCTCTCTCTCTGTCAAATAAATAAATAAAATCTTAAAAAAAAAAAAACTGGCAAACACTGCTGGTGGTATAAAATAGTACAACCACTTTGGAGAACAGTCTGGCAAGTCTTCAAGAGGTTAAACATGAAATTACCTTATGACCCAGCAACTCTAGGTATAAACCCATTATAAATTAAAGCAACCATCTACACAAACAATTGTACTTGAATGCTCATACCAGCATTATTCATGATAGCTAAAAAGTTGAAACAACCTAAATTTCCATCAGTATGAATAAAAACATGGTATATCTATTGCGATGGAATATTTTTTGACAGTAGAAAGAAATGAAGTCCTGATCCATGCTACAACTCAGATGAAACTTAAAAAACATTACATTAAGTGAAAGACACCAGTTACAAAAGACCACATATTGTATGACTCCATTTATATGAAAGATCTGGAATAGGCACATTTATAAAAATCGAAAGTAGATTAGTGGTTATCTAGGGCTGGGGGCTAGAAGGAGGAGAGTGGAAAGTGATAACTAATGAGGATGGGTTTCTTTTTTGTGGTAATGAAAATGTTCTAAACTTAGATTATAATGATGGTTGTATAGTTCAGTGACTACAGTAAAGCCATTGAATTGTACACTTTAAATGAATGAATTTTATGTGATATGAATTATATTTCAATAAAGATCTTTTTTTAAAATAGCATACATAAGAACCCAAAGGAAACCAATTTTATCAAAATGTGGTCATCAGTATATTAAAAAACAAATATGTGATATTGTAAGATATGTGCTTTCTTATTAACACATAAAATTTTAAGTTATAGCAGCAACTCTATTAACTACCATGATTTTGAAGTAGTGATAAATGGTTATGATACTTTGAGATAAATCAGCAACAAATGTAAAAGCAATAAAATACCTGGTTTCTATTGGTGAAAAGTCGCAAGTCCTACTAACACTCTGGTTTCTTGTCCGTAGTAATAATCGAAGGACTACATGGCATATTTAAGCCTACAAATGGGAAGAAGTAACACATAGAGGAGATGTTGGGAGGTGCTGAATGAAATGCTAAATTTCAATTAATAATGATGTAATTTTTTTCCTTTCCAAATTCACTGGCACCCTGAATTCTATCTATAGAACCTGTAGGGGTTCATCAGGAAAGTCAGTGAGAAAGGTGGTATAAAACTATGCTTCATGACAGCCCAGTACCCCATCTAACCTTACTCTTTTTTTTTTCTTTTTTAATCCATCTAACCTTACTCTTTTTTTTTCTTTTTAATAAAGGGGAGTAAGTAGAAAAGAATGAGTTTTTTAGGGGCGCCTGGGTGGCTCAGTGGGTTAAGAATGAGTTTTTTATTTAAACTGATAAAGTGAGTCATTTCTAAAAAGAGAGGGACCCAAGATTTGCTTGCATGGGAGTTTCTAAAGAAAAAAGGATTTTTGGCTATAACCTTCCCCTTCCTACCGTGTCCCACCACCTCCCCGCCCCCGCCCCACCACAACTGCCATCGTCAAACGATGCTAGAATGCTTCTTCTCCCTTTCTTTTTTTTTTTTTAATTTTTTTTTTAAGATTTTATTTATTTATTTGACCGACAGAGATCACAAGCAGGCAGAGAGGCAGGCAGAGAGAGAGAGAGGAGGAAGCAGGCTCCCTGCTGAGCAGAGAGCCCTATGCGGGGCTTGATCCCAGGACCCTGGGACCATGACCTGAGCCGAAGGCAGAGGCTTTAACCCACTGAGCCACCCAGGCGCCCCATTCTTCTCCCTTTCAATAGAATACATTGATTTTAAGAAATAATTGTTACTTAGAATTCTAGGGGAAATGTGAATTTTTCAGTTTTCTCAGAGGGAATATTTTCAAGAACTAGCCTTTGAATGCCAGGCAAGGCAGGGAAGCTGCCGGCAAAGTTTGAATCAGTGGGAAATGATGGGGTAACCAAGCTCCAACCACTGATTTTAGATTTCACAGAAATTTAGCCACTTTCTGAGTTACAGAGGAGTTTACCAGGGCACGCCATCATTAGAGACAGCCGCTAATACACATATGGTCACTAAGAGGTGGAATGGAGGAAAACAGTAAAGTTGTTTGCCTCCATTACATCCAGACAACAAATACTAGATGATTACAATATGTACACACAAATAAAGTAAATAACTTTTAAAAATGAGAACAGAATGTGTGACATTTCTGCCATTATTTAAATTCTGGAGCAAGAAATTTTTTGTGATCTATGAGGAACTATATAGTTCCTGTGAGCTATGCCTTCTTTCCAAATCACTTACACCACACAATATGTTACTGCCTGATAGAGTAGTAGGGCTTGGACCATGGATTGGGACTGGCCATTAAGAATAGTGGTCACTGGGGCGCCTGGGTGGCTCAGTGGGTTAAAGCTTCTGCCTTCGGCTCGGGTCATGATCCCAGAGTCCTGGGATTGAGCCCCGCATTGGGCTCTCTGCTCAGCAGGGAACCTGCTTCCTCCTCTCTCTCTCTGCCTGCCTCTCTGCCTACTTGTGATCTGTCTGTCAAATTAATTAAAAAAAAAACTTAATAAAAAAAATTAAAAAAAAAAGAATAGTGGTCACTTCTTGGGACACCTGGGTGGCTTAGTTGGTTAAGCATCTGCCTTCAGCTCAGGTCATGATCCCCATCGGGCTCCTTGCTCAGCGGGAAGCCTGCTTCTCTGCTTCTCTGCTTCAGGGGGGTAAGATCCTGACAAATCCTTACATCTATGTGTACACACATGTATGCACACACATAGAGTCATATGTAGGTAATAATACTAGTAGCAACAGCAATAATCATAGCCGATACTTATACAGCACTTACATGTTACTGTTAATACTTTGCATACATTAATTTATTTAATCCGCATAATGTCCTTCTAAATGGTATAATTATGTTCATAATGCAAAAGAGGAAAACTGAGGAACAGAAACATTAAGTAATTTTGCCAACTCACGTAACTAGAAATGGATTGGTAGAGGTGGGATTTCAAAGTGGGCACTGCCTTCAGTCTTTCTCTCTACTCTGTAGCCTTCTTCGTGCCCATGCGCGCGCGCATGCATGTATGTGTGTGTGTGTGGTGTGTGTATACATACCCATACACAAAGGAGTATGTGCTTTGTGTGCATACATATCTTTATATATGTGTGTACATGTGTATATGTGTACATGCATGTATGTGTATGTGTGTATGTACATGTGTATGTGTGTGTATACGTGTATGGTTGTGTGTGCGCACATATGTGTATGTATATGTGTGTGTGTATGTGTATGTATATGCTTCTACACCTATCTATAGATATAGCAGTGACGTGGGGCTTGTTGGTACTGACTTTCTAGAGCCACATGTGCATATCTTTTCCCAACTTCATGTTTAGTGGCATCATGTGGGTGGCTTGAAATTGTCCATGGTGGGAGTATTTACAGCATGGGAATTGTCAAAGGCTATAAACCAAGACTTTACTTATTTGACCAGCATACCACTGGGTACACATATCACATAGATATATTATAAACCACACATAAATTAAAAAATCCCCAAATATAAAACAAGGTTTAAAAATACTAAGACTGCATAATAACTTTATTTTGACCTACTTTCCCTCACACTCAGCCTAATTGATTTAAAAGATCAATTAAGAAGATTTCTCTAGGGTGCCTGGGTGGCTCAGTTGGTTAGGGAACTGCCTTCAGCTCAGGTCATGATCCTAGAGTCCCAGGATCGAATCCCACATTGGGCTCCCTGCCTGGCAGGGAGTCTGTTTCTCTCGCTGACCTCTCTCCTCTCATGCTCTCTCTTTCTCTCTAATAAATAAATAAGAAAAAAAAAAAAAGATTTCTTTAGAAGATACTTGCTATAAGGGGTCCCTGGGTGGGGATGATCCTGGGATTGAGCCCCACATCCAGCTGTCTACTCAGTGGGGGTCTGCTTCTCCATCTCCCTCTGCCCCTCCCCCCCAGCTCATGTGCCCTTTCTTTGTCTCTGTCAAATAAACAAAATCTTAAAAAAAAAAAAGATACTTGCTATAAAATATGAAATTAAATTTTGTTATAAGAAATAATGCCTTGATACCGCTCTGTGGACAACACTATCTGATAGGTCCCTAGACCTGCTATGTTGTTAAAAGAAAAATACTGATTAAAAAAAAATACTGATTTTTGTGATTACTGTTGGTTTGTCAGCCAGACTCATGATAGACTCAGCAGTGAGAAAGATATACAGCAATGTGTGTCTCTCTCTTTTTTTAAGATTTTATTTATTTATTTGACAGGCAGAGATCACAAGTAGGCAGAGAGGCAGGCAGTGGGTCGGGGGAGAAGCAGGCTTCCCGCTGAACAGAGAGCCCAATTCGGGGCTCGATCCCAGGCCCTAAGATCATGACCTGAGCCACCCAGGCGCCCCTACAATGTGTCTCTTGAGGGTTTTGATGACATGTGCCTCTGGGTTGCTGTGAATTTTAATATGAAACTCATTGCCTGGGATCTGCACAGCTTTTGTTGTTTGACTTAATACAATCCTCCGGATGCGGATCAACTTCCTTTGCTCAGTATTTATTATTGTTTCATCCACAATGAAATGGGAACTATAAGCATTTGGTAAGTGGGCTGAAAGGCTTCTATATCTCACTCTCGCCTCTTAGAGTGAGTCCCATTCTGTGCAGTCATCTGATTTTATAATTCCCTGCAGTGAAAATTAAACCTAAAGAGATATTCTTGTCACCTCATGCAACATGGCAACAATAGGCCACTCTCCCTGTGCCCTTGCTTCCTCCTGGCCAAGTATCACAGAGTGTGCGCAAGACAGGAGCTCTGGCCAGAGCCAGGAGGACGGGAACAGATTCTGTCCTGATGCTCCAATCCTGTTGCAAGGGGATGGAGTCAGTAGGTAATAATGATACATGGAACTGGATCTATTCTTGTCTTAGCAAAACAAAACCTGCTAACTCTTCTAAGCCTCATCTTACCCTAATGCCTGGTGTTCCGTATTTCACAAAAATGCGTCTTGGGTGAAATGGTCATCTGAACAAGATTGTGAGCACAGTCATTACTTGTAATCCTGCTGGGAGCAATGGAGACCATATGACTTCCCTCTGGGGCTATGACTGCATCTCTTCATCTCAAAGGACAGAGCTGAACACAACTAGCTTATTATTATTATTTCAAGTTTACATAAATAAAAAAGGGTCAGTATGCATGAGTTGAAGGAAAGCAAAACTCAAAGTAAATATATTCATGTATTTCATAAACATTCATGTGTTTCATAAATAGTCAAGGAATCAAATCAAAATAGAACAGCACAACTTGATAGAAACATTATGCTGTTTTACCCCCAAATCAGTTGAACTGAACTTTAAAAAACTTCATTTTTCTCATATACTGCCTTTGGAAACCTAAAATTATACTGGAATTACTCAGAAGCCCTAACATGCTAATGGCCTATCTATTTATCTTCGTAGATAAAGCTATTACAAAATCATTCATGAGGCCAATTGGCTGGTGTTTTTTTCTTGCTTTATTGGACTTAATGAATTGATTAAGATTGGGAAGATCTCGTTAGTAATGATGAGTACCCTGCTTGTGCCTTTTTGAAAAAACTAGAGAAGAAAAGTAAGATTAAAAGGGAAATAAAAAGCAAGCAGAAGTTACTAGAGAATATAAGGGAACTAAACAGTTTGAGGAAACAAGCTTAGTCTTAATTTTATTCGTGCTGCAATGGGTAATATAATTGAAACTTTTTATGGGAAAAATGACCTTGAAATCTATTATTACTGTTACTATTAATTATGTTTTCTTATTCTTCTATAAAGTAGAAAATAGGGTAATAATTCATAGTATCCACATAGATAATATAGGTGAGGAATTACCCTAAAGATTGCTTTTAAGCACTTTCAAATTGAGAGTACAATACTTTTGTTAGAACATCCATTATTTCTCTGCAAAGAGTGGGAGGAAATGTCATGGACTTGCTTATTTTATACTAGATTATCAATAATCTAGTATAAAATATACTAGATATCTCAACACAGTACAATAATAATAATCACGCAACACAATAAAATACAATAACCCCAAAAAAATATCGTTACCCACTAAAACCTAAACACCTAGGAACATTTACAGTGAAATCACTTGATACTTAACAGTATGTACTCAACACTTAAAAATCTGATTTCAGTGACATTATTATTGGATTGTTTGTATCCAGCAAATTTCACCCATCATCATGCATACTAACAATTATTCTTCTGTGGTTACCATGATGTAATTTTTTAAAAAGTATGATTATTTTGGACACCTGGGTGGCTCAGTTGGTTAAGCAGCTGCCTTCGGCTCAGGACATGATCCTGGAGTCTCAGGATCTAGTCTTGCATGGGGCTCCCTGCTCAGCAGGGAGTCTGCTTCTGCCTTTGACCCCTCCCCCAATTAAAAAAATCTTTAAAAAGAAAAATACAATTATTTAAAAAAATTTTAAGATAATTATTGTGGATGCTTCTGTGTTTAGAATCCCACACTGAAGATCTAATATAATTAGTTTTGTATATACCATTATTAGGATGTGGCAGGTACGGGAGGAGTAACCCAAGAACAAAGAAATTATATGGCTCTTTGAGAGTCCAATCTAAAGTCCCTGGGCAACTGATTGGAACAGATCTGTGCAAATTATCTCAAAGACATGTGAATCCTAGGCCAAGCAGGACTGGCCTGTTATTTGATGAAAGAAGTTGTCAGTTGTGGAAGCATTAAAAAAAGGACAGTCTCTAGGACAAATGGTCGTGGTGCTCATCCAAGTGGTCTCCTGGGAGAGAGAGTCGAAGCCAAATGCCTCTGAATATTGCAACTTCACTGGCAAGGACATTCCCAAAGTGAGCATGGACCCAGGGGACTATAGCCAATGAACTTCCAGTGTTTCCAACTCCCTTAGCATGATGTCAGTATCCCTATCGTGGGATTGATACCTGAGACTAAAACAGTCTGATTCAATTATCTATCTATCTATTTATTTATTTATTCATTCATTCATTCATTCATTCAGCCTGACCCCTTTAAATGTTGAATTGTTCTAATTTACCTGGTTCTAATTCTAGGCTCATCAAGCAACAGTCTAATTAAAATCTTGAATATATATGTTAAAGAGAGCAGAATGGAGAGCTTAGTCAGTTAAGCATCCATCTTGCTCAAATCATGATCCTGGGGCCCTGGGATTCAACCCCATGTCAAACTCCCTGCTCAGGGGGGAGTCTGCTTCTCCCTCTTCCTCTGCACCCTGCCCCCCTTCTCGTGCTCTCTTGCGTGCTCTCTTGCTGTCTCAAATAAGTAAATAAAGTCTTAAAAAAAAAAAAGAGCAGAATGGGCTAGCCATGGGAATGTGACCTGTTGCTGTGATATTCATTGCTTATTGCAAATTAATTAAATGGCTTTTCTGGTTCAGTGTAGTTTTGGCAGAATGATTTGTTAAAATACTAATTTTATTTTGTTCTCCCTATATTTTCCCCCACGTTTCAGAAGATAGTGAGGCTTTGTAATTACTGCAGGTATTTTGGCAGGACCAAAAATAAAAGTAGCTTCAAGTAAATCGTTTTTCCCACTGTCTGGAAAAGCTAATGTGATTGATCAGATGATGCTGGGTGTCCTTGAAGGACTGGGAAAGAAAGGATATTAGAGAAGTAATTCTGTAGGAGTTTCCCTGAGGCGGGGGAGGAGGATATCTCAGACCCTGAAAAGGTGCGAGACCACAGGGGAAAAAGGCTGCATGGAGTTCACAGGCAGGCTGTGTTCTAGGCACTGAATACAACGGAGTCCCAAGTATCACAAAAGCCATGGTCACCATTTTGGGAAGTACCCTTCAGACTACAGTAGTAGGTATCTGTGCGACGTCTTTGCAAATAATTACTTAGGTTGCATTTCCTCCAGGTTATAGGATGGGGGTTTGGAGTTCAAAGTAAATTGATTTTTTGAAAAAAGATTTTATTTATTTGTCAGAGAGGAAGAGAGCACAAGCAGAGGAAGCGGCAGGCAGAGGCAAAGAGAGAAGCAGGCTCTCCGCTGAGCAGGGAGCCCAACGTGGGGACTCAATCCCAGGAGCCTGGGATCGTGACCTGAGCCAAAGACAGCCGCTTAACTGACGGAGCCACCCAGGCACCCCAAAGAAAACTGATTTAAAGAACAGAGAGAAATTTGGCTTTTCTGGTACATTTGAGTGTGGCTCAGATTGTCATTCATAGCACATCAGTCTTGTGAGCTCAGTTAATGGAGAATCCAATCTGCAAGAAAATCAGGTTTGGGGGCTGAAAAACTGAGGGCCAGACACAGGACTATGGTAAGAAGTACCACTTGTCAGGACTCTCAGGACGATGCTACTTGCCTTCCTGAAACAGGGAGCACCTACAGAAGCACCCAGCGTCCACATACCCTGCCACCACAGGCTTCTTTGCCTTCACTGTATTTGGAAAGAAGCACTATTCTTAGATGAATTTTTACAATTTCTACCAATCCTTCAAATATTTAAATGATCATTTTTATACAATCTATAAAAAGCTTGCTAAATAAAGATCGCTTTAATCCCCAAATTGATAAGATTTACCTAACATTTTTCACAGCGTTTGTTTTTCCTTTTTAACTTTAGTTTGGAATAATTACAGATTCACAGGAAATTGCAGACACAATTCAGGGAGGTCTTGTGTCCTCTGCATCCAGTTCCCCCCAGTGGTTACAATAATAATATCAAATCCAGGAAATTGACCTTGGTACAATCAATAAACTTTATTCAGATTCAGATTTCGGTTTTATATGCACTTTGTGTGTGTGTGTGTGTGCATGCGTGCATACCTGTGTGTGCCCAGGAGTGTTGATTGCTGGTTCATGTGATAAGTGTATGTTCAGTGTTTTTAAGAAATTGCCAAATTATGTTGCAGAGTAGTTGCACTGTTTTACATTACAACCAGCAGTATGTGATAGAGCCAGTTTCTGTGTCAGCACTTGGTTTTATCACTATATTTTATTTTAGCCATTCTCATAGAAGTATAGTGAAATCTCAGTGTGGTTTTAATTTGCATTTCCCTAATGGCTAATGATTGCATTATAATTATAACTAATGAATGCATAAATTGCGTTTCCTTAATGGCTAATGATGTTAAATATATTTTTATTTGCTACTGTATCTCATCTTTCCAGAAACGTCTTTTCATTTCTTTTGCCTTTTTTTTTTTTTTTTTTTTTTGGTCAGAGAGAGAGAGAAAGACAGAGAGCCTAGCAGGGGTGGGGGTGGGGGCGGTGGGTGGGGGGTGGGTAGCAGGCAGAGGGAGAAGCAGGATCCCCATTGAGCAAGGAGCTCATCTCCGGGATCATAGCCTGAGCCGAAGGCAGATGCGTAAACTACTTAGCCACCCAGGCATCCTTTTTGCTCATTTTTTAATTGGATTGTTTTCTTACCATTGATTTTTTTTAGAATTCTTTATGGTTCTTTACAGATGTTTGGTTTGCAGTACTTTCTGCTATTAATACATTTTGGTTTGTAACTACTTTCTCCCAGTCTGTGTCTTGTCTTTTCATCCTATTAACATGGTCTTTTTGAGAGGTTTGCTTTTTTTTTTTTTAATTTATTTATTTGAGAGAGAGAGAGCATGCGCACATGGGGCAGTGGGGAGGGGGGTGGAGGAACACAAAGAGGGAGAGAGAAACTCCAAACAGACTCTGCACTGACCACAGGACCTGACTCAAGGTTTGATCTCATGACCCTGAACTGAAACCAAGATTCGGTCACTTAAGCAACTGCACTACCCAGGCACTCCAATGGGTTTGCTCTTAATAGAACAGAGCAAACATTTTAAGTTTGATGAAGTCCTATTTATCACATTTTCTCTTACTGAGTATGCTTGGAGTATCATATCTAAGAAATCTTCACTTAGGCTTAGGTTCTACAGATTTTCTCCTTTGTTTTTATCTAAAAGTTTTATAGTTTGACATATTACGTTTGAATCTCTTTTTTAAAAATAGATTTTATTTATTTAATTGACACAGAGAGAGGCAGTGAGAGAGGGAACACAAGCAGGGGGAGTGGGAGAGGGAGAAGCAGGCTTCCTGCTGAGCAGGGAACCCCATGCGGGGCTTGATCCCAAGACTGGGATCAAGACCTGAGCCGAAGGCAGACACCTAATGACTGAGCCACCCAGGCGCCCCTACATTTAAATCTGTGATCCATTTTGAGTTGATTTTTGTATAAGTTTACAGTAAAGTTCATTTCTTTGACTATGGACATCCAATTGCTCTAGCATCGTTTGTTGAAAAGACTATCTTTCCTCCATTAAGTATTTTGTACTTTTGTCAAAAATCAGTTGACTATGGGGCACCCGGGTGGCTCAGTCATTTAAGTGTCTGCCTTCAGCTCCGGTCATGATCCCAGAGTCCTGCCCCACATTGGGATTTCTGCTTTGTGGGGAGCCTGCTTCTCCCTCTGCCTCTGCCCGCCGCCCCCATTGTGCTCTCTCTCTGTCTGAAATAAATAAAATCTTTTTAAAAAATCAGTTGGCTATACTTGTGTGCATCTATTTCCCTATACTATTCCATTAATCAATGTATCTATCCCTTCACCAATATCTTGGTGTTTCGTTTAGTATAGTTTTATCATATGCAATCCATTAAAAAAAAATCCCTCTGAATAATAGCTCTTTTTCTTTGAGTGCTTATATATGCCAGGCATTGCTTTAAGTGCTTCAAAAGCATACTTATTTAATCCTCATAGAGTCCTGTGAAATGCTAATATTTAGGCCTATTTTATAGATGAGAAAAATGAGTATAGAAAAGTCAAGTAACTTTCTTAAGAGAGAGATTTGAAACTCAGGCCCACTCACTAGGCACCATGTTGCACTACCTTGCTGAAGTGAACAGATTTTTATCTTTTCACAGAATTGCTTTTACTGGCGTCTGCGTTGGCATTTTGTCATCGGCCTACGTCAAGAGACATCATAAGAAACAGCTCAGTGACAGTATTGTTGCAGTTACTGGAGGCAAGTTGATGAGGTTGTGGTTCACTGTGTCACATTATGTCCTCTTTAGGAGGACAGATGGGAAAAATGTCTCTCAGATCTCAGTACCCGGAATAGATATATTTTTCCTGAGTAAGTGGTTTGTTTTTATCTCTTGGACATGGTGAAACCGTATAAATGATTACATTTCCTACTTTGTGCTGGCCGCTAAAAAGCTCAGAACCAAATTTTCAGCCTATCTTTAGCAATGATGTATACTAGATCTAATATTACTTCTGACTTCATCTTGGTTTTTTTCTACTCTGATTTTCTCTTCTTCCGTATTTCCTCCCTCACTTTTTTCTTCAGTCTTTTTAAGAATCAAAATATAGACACACATAGTGTAAAAAAATAAAATACAAAGCTTTTAACAACACTGGCAAAATAAAATGGCAGTCCCTTTGCCCACTCCTTCCCACTTATGATTTCTGCTCTACAGAGCCAACTATTGTCTTTTTTAAACTAAACTTTTTTAAACTTTTTAAACTTTAAACTTTTTTAAACTATTGTCTTTTTTAAACTTTTTTAAACTTTTTGAAACAATGGGTGTTGTTTCATGGGGTGCCTGGGTGGCTCAGTGGGTTAAAGCCTCTGCCTTCAGCTCAGGTCATGATCTCAGGGTCCTGGGATTGAACCCCATATCGGGCTCTCTGCTCAGCTGGGAGCCTGCTTCCCCCTCTCTCTCTGCCTACTTGTGATCTCTGTCAAATAAATGAATAAAATCTTTAAAAAAAAACAAAAACAAACAAAAAAAACTTCAGTTTCATAATTACAGCAATCATTAATTTCTGCTGAAGCCTTCTAACAGAATTGTGAATCTCTCAGTCCATCAGTTTTGTGTGTGTGTTTTTCCCCCACGCAGACTTCTCTTCTGGAACTTTCCATCATCCAGCTTAGGTCTAAACCTAATGCTCTCTAGGCCAGCCATCCAGCTGTCATCCTAAGATTTCCCTTTTATATCATTTTAGGAATTTCTTCTGCATCTCTCTTCTGTCGGATCCCTTGTTTACCAGAGCTCATCTTCCTTTTGGTTTTACCTACTTGGTTTGGTGGAGCTCATCCTGCAATAGCTTCCTGAGAAAAAGTTCATGAAAGGTAAATATTTTTCAGACCTTACATGTCTGAAAATGCCCTTGTTTTAGCAATACCCTGGGATGAGAGTCTGGTTATGGGATTACAGGTTGGAAATTATTTTCACTTGGAATTTTAAAGGCATTGCTTCTAGTTGTCTAGCTTCCCACCTAGCTATTGAGATGCTAACACCTTCCATGGTTTTTTCCCTCCTCTCTGGAAGGTCTTGGGATCTTCCCTTTTTCCCTAATGTTCTGAAATTTCACGTTGATATACCTTGGAACAGGGTCTCTTTTCATACACTGTGTGGAATGAACTCAACACAACGGGCTCTTTCAATCTGAAAACACGTTTCCTTCGGTTTTGAGAAATTATCACTTATATTCCTTTTTTTAATATATATTCTTATTTTTGTCATCCTACTGTTGGGTCCCCCAATAATGGGTCCATGGTCAAAGTAGCGAGACTGACACAAAGCGAAGGTCAAGCAAAGCTTTATTTCTCGCCAAGCATCAAGAATCAAACGGACCGTCAAACAGACCGGTCCGGGCTGCCCCTTACAGAGAGGGTGACCTCTCTCTTCTTTACAGAATAGCTTTTAAAGGGCAAAGGCCATGTGGTTGGGCCTGGCCATGCACAGGTCACCAATGAGATTGTAACACAGAGAAAGCTGGAAAGCTGCACAGTTCTGCTACGTCATACATAAGTGACCAATTGAATTACAATTTACCCTAGTAGACATTTGAACCAGCCTATCACCTTGGTCAGAATTGGCGCCCAGAAGGCACCCAAAGGGCGGGGCCCATACTCCTTGGTAGCTAGGGAGACAGTATGCGCCCCCACTGATTGAATACCTCCACCTGGCCTGACCCACCCTTGTATTTGGGCTTTGTTACCTGGGACTGGTTTCTAAGTAAGTTCCCTGAAGGCGGGGTGGGGGGGGGAAGCAGGGTCAGGATGGAGCTGCTCTGGCTAAATAGGCCCTTACACGACCCCCTCCATTTTCTCTTTTCACTCTTTCTAGAACTCCTTTTTTTTTTTTTAAAGATCTTATTTATTTATTTTTGTGAGAGAGAGAGAGCACAAGCAGGGGAAGCAGCAGGCAGAGGTAGAGGGAGAAACAGGCTCCCTGCTGAACAAGGAGCTTGATACGAGACTCAATCCCAGGACCTGGAATCATGACCTGAGCTGAAGGCAGACACTTAACTGACTGAGCCACCCAAGCATCCCTGTTTCTAGAACTCTTGATTCAGTTGTTGGATCACTTTAACTGATGTAATAGTCTTTGAATATTTTTTTTAAGATTTTTATTTATTTATTTGACAGAGAGAGATCACAAGTAGGCAGAGAGGCAGGCAGAGAGAGAGGAAGGGAAGCAGGCTCCCTGCTGAGCAGAGAGCCTGATGCGGGGCTCGATCCCAGGACACTGGGATCATGACCTGAGCCAAAGGCAGAGGCTTAACCCACTGAGCCACCCAGGCGCCCCATCTTTGAATATTTTTTATGGGAGATTTTCTTTGTCTTCTAACTCTTCTATTGAAAATTTAAATTTCTGGTCTCATATTGTTGTTGTTTTTTTTTTCATATTGTTATTTTTTAAAAAGCTCTATCTGGTTCTCTGTCCCCTCCCTCTATTCCTGGTTTTGTTTTGCTTTGTTTTTAAATGGCATCTTGTCCTTGTCATTTAAATACTCCATGGATGGGGGAGCCTGGGTGGCTCAGTTGTTAAGCATCTGCCTTCAGCTCAGGTCTTGATCCCAGAGTCCTGGGATCGAGCCCTGCTTTGGGCTCCCTGCTAGGCAGGATGCCTGCTTCTCCCTCTCCCACTCCCCCTGCTTGTGTTCCTGCTCTTACTGTGTCTCTGTGTCAAATAAATAAAATCTTTTAAAAATAAGTAAATAGATAGATAGATAGATACTCCATGGATGCTATGTTTTCTCTCATCTAAGGACATTAACTTTAGTGTTTGAAGTTTTCCTTTATTTCCCACGTTGTCCTCTCCCTCTGAACTCTTTTTGTTTGTATTTCACATTAGTGACTTCTCATGAATGGCTGCCTATTCATATTAAAGAGTGAGACACTTAAATGCCCCTCTGAATGGGCAGATCCTGTTGGCTTTTGGGCTTCAAAGTAGTTTCACATTTCTTTTTTGCAGGGGAGGGACCTCCAAATGTCATTACAGGAAGATCTTTTCTCTTAGGCTGGGAAGTCAGTCTGTCAGTCAGAGAAATTTTTTGCATGGGAATTTATAAACCTGCCTTCTAGCCCTCTGGGAGCTTATCAGGGGAAAGGGGCTAGAGGGTAGGGTGAGGGGAGTTCATAATTCCTTGTAGAGACTTTTATTAATCAGTGGCCCCCACCCCCAAGCCTAGAGCCTTGACCCAGCCTCTCAAGAGAATAAACTTCCCAGACTCTTCTAGGGTGGTGGAAGGGTAGTCACTTGGCTGTGCTGTTGGGAAGAAGATCTGGACATTTAACTGGTCATTGTAAAGGCTTCAAAGCATCTTTCCTTTCTACCCCACATTCCCATCTTCAGGGGGCATCTGATGCCTTCAATTTCAGAGTATTCCAGGGTTCTGTGGTTCAATTTATCTTACTTCTTTCTGCCTTCTTTGATCTGTCCCAGTGAGAGGGAGCCTGAATCTTGATTCAGTAGAAAAACAAAAGTTGGAAGTTAAAGTCAGAGAAATGGTGCCTATAATCAGGTACAAAACAGGAGCAAGAAACAAGAAGGTTCTGAAACTAGAGGAGTAATTGTATTAAAAGTCACAGTCTTTTTCTACTTTCTCTACATACTTCTCTAATTGAAAAGACTGTACTTTGAGACAATGGGCTGAAGAGGAGCAGTAGTTCCCTTTGCTGATGCCAACTCTACCTGAGGGGGAGGCAAGGCTATATATGGGAGAATGTTCCAAGGTCAGAAACCTGAAGGTTGTTGAAAGATTGAGAAGTGGGTCCAGGCTTGAGAACTAAGATCTACAATAATGTGAGGCTGGGGAGGATCCAGTTTCCCGAGGCTCTTGATTCAGAAGTGCCCAAGAGGGCTTGATGTCTTAAAGGAGCCACTAGGGAGGGGGCTGGGTGGTGGTTTCCAACCTCCCTGTCCAGTTGGCTTTGAAGACCCGCAGGTTGATAGAAATCTACTAGTGGGGACATTGCACTTTACTACACTAGATATAGTGGGCCTTTACAAAACTTGGAGGCCTTCCAATATAAGGGTCTATTCAGCCAGAGCGGCCCCACCCCGGTTGAACTGCCATTTTGTTGTAAAACTTAAATTGACCTTGCCCCCCCCAGGGGAACTTATTTAAAAGCAAGTCCAGGAAACCAGTCCCATGTAACAAAGTCCAAATACAAGGGTAGGTCAGGCTAGGTGGAGGTATTCAATCAGTGGGGGCACATACTGTCTCCTAGCTACCAAGGAGTATGGGCCCCACCCTTTGGGCACCTTTGGGGTGCCAATTCTGAACTAGGTGATAGGCTGGTTCAAATGTCTACTAGGGTAAATTGTAATTCAATTGATCACCTAGCATGACTGTGGAGTTTCCTGTGTGTGTTACAATCTCATTGGCCACCTGTGCGTGGCCAGGCCCAACCACATGGCCTTTGCTCTATAAAAGTTAGTCTGGAAAGCAGAGAGGGGTCTTCCTCTGTAAGGGGCGGCCCCGGCCGGTCTGTTTGATGGTCGGTCTGATTCTTGATGCTTGGCACGAAATAAAGCTCTGCTTGACCTTCGCTTTGGATCAGTCTCGCTCCTTTAATCACGGACCCATTATTGGGGTACCCATTTTGGGGGGGCTAACATATGGGGGCTGTTCCGGGATTAAATGACGAGAAATGAGCCAACATTGGAATTTCTGGGTCTGAATTTGTCTGTCTAGTTGCAGAGCTCCAAGTTTGGCCCACCGGGGTGAAGCTGGACACAACCATGCTCCCCAGGGTGGAGTGGATGCGGGGACACCCCGTCCCTCTTCTGGTAGATCGTCTAGGGGTCCGAGTCCCCCCTAGGCGGTCATCTGGGTCTGTAGGGGGCCGGGTAACCCCTGTCTAGGGGGCTGGGAAAACCCCCACCAGCGGATGAGAGCTGCTGGGTTTGATTCTGTTCTGCGGCTCATCCCGGCGAGCGTCTGTAGGGGGGCCGGGATCCCCCGCCAGTGGCAGACTCAGGGTGAGGGCCACTGGGTCTGGTTCTGTTCTGTGGCTCATCCCGGCGAGCATCTGTAGGGGGCCGGATAACCCCTGTAGGGGCCGGGAAAACCCCCACCTGCGGCAGGCTCTGGACGAGGGCCGTTAGGTTTGCAGTTGTCTTTGTCTTGTCTTTTTGTTGTCTGTTGTGTTGTTTGTTGTGTTTGAAGGGATGGGGCAAGCAGAGCGTAAGGGGACTCTAACTTTCATCTCTCCGTTCCTCCTAATAGATGTGGGGCTTCTCCCTCACTCATTTTGTGTGTTTAGGGCTATAACTGGAGCCAACTGGGGTTAGTCTAACTCGAGACAGAGATTTTAAGGAATATTCCCAAGCAGCTGCCAAAACAAACTTTGTTTCGGGGACATTCCTTGCCCTCTCTGGCCCGAAAGAGACTGCCTAGCCCCTTCCCCCTCGCTGGTGGGAAAACATGGCGTCTGCTCCTCTCTTGGAGCTGATGAGCTCTAGAACTGGGAACCCTTTCTCTGCCTTCTGGTGGCACCTTGTTCTGTTCTTCACTGTCGGGAAACAAGAAGAGTGCCCCCTGGGTCTAACACCCCCCCACTCCGGATTTTCCCACCCGGGTCTCAGGTAAACATTCAAAACGGAGTGGGCCCAGGTGGAACGTAAATCAGTATTTGAATTAAGTTAAGTTTGTTGAGTTAATTAGGATAAACATGTCTTTTGAGTTAACAGTAGTAAATGTGAAACTTAAGAGTTCTTACTTAAAGTCAAAGAAGCTCGTGTTATTTGTTAAAATCTGTTGAAATCTGTTAGCAAAGAGATGACTAAAATGATGGTTAATTGTCTCAAAGTTTTAATGGGTAATTGTTAAAGTAGCTCTCAAAGTCTTTGCTAACCTGAAACTTTAAACCAAATGGGATAAAATGCTAGAGCGCTGGTTGCTGGAACTAGGTTTGTGCTTTTGAAATCTGTTGGTAAACATCTTTTGTGCTTAGCTGAATTCTGTTCTAACAGCCCCAGGGCCACTGTCTGAGCTAGACCCATTCGTAAAGAATGGAAGAGGGGGGGTGTCCAACCTGTTTGAATCTGAAGAGTGCCTGACTCTGAATGTGTCTGTATGGCTCCACCGCTTCGGCTACGGAGTCTGAGTGGGCTGCACCCTGAGTCTCGCGGGGCGTCATATGGCATAACGGTCATCTACTCCATGGAGTAGCCTGGTCCGGGGCTTATATGGACAGACCTTAGCTAAGACGCTCCTAAGTTCCCGCGAGGGACGGGAGCAGGACAGCATCTGAAAGATCCCCCTCCCTTTGTCTGCGGCATCACTTACGATGGGAGGGAAACCCAGAAAACTCACTATCTTAAGAAAAAAAAGAGGAAAGACACTGGTGTAGAAAAGCTGGTTTTCTCTCTGTTTAAAAGGGCAAAGGTTTCTTAGGTTAGTTGATCTGTAAATGGTTTTCTCTTTGCCTGCCCAGAGTTGTAAATGAGGTCTCTTTGACTCAAGGCTTTTCCTTGATATGCTAAGTTACTCAGGGAGTACTGCTAAACCAAGGTTAAACCTTGCCTTACATTTAGTAACCAGCCTAAGGAAATTCATATGGGAGACGTTCAGGATGAATACAGGTCTTTGATATGTTACTGAACTGAACATATGGAACTGAAATGGGTAAGAATTTCCAGAAGTAAAAGCCGCATTCGGACTAAACCAGAATTAGTAACATGGGACTAGATGAACTGAAGGAAGTTGTAATGTTGTGTCTCTTAATGTTTTGTCTTGTTTTAAACATGACTGGTTCTGTAATGTTTGCTCCTCTAGACTAGGGAAACGTTTTCTTAAGTTATCTATAACTTACAGAGATGTAAAAGTGCTCATTTGTAAACGAATCAAGGCATTCAACTTTTCTCTCTGTCTGAACCCTCTGAAACCAAAAGGTCTTTGCAAGTATTCTTCCATGGCAATCAGTCATTTGCATAAGTTCAATAAGAATCTGTTCTCCTTGTAACAGGACAGCATTGGAAAAACACTGGTTATTTTGCCAAGGCTTTGACTGGGATGTCATATTTGAAAAGACTCAGATATGACCAGACAGTTTAAAGGAACTAAGATTGACTTTATGAAACCTGAAGCTGTAAAGCCCTTTGGAACTGTTGGCCTGATACCTTGCTTACAGAGTTCCCAGCAGCCTTACCAGGTGAGTAAAGAATGTCACTCCCTGGCAGGGACAGGACCTCAGGAAGAGTAATTCACCCAAATTGACAGGTATTGCAGGCATGCCTGATGGCAAGTATGTGGCTTGGCTTCTGGCCTGGAGAGGCTACTAAAAGTTCAACCTAGAGATTCCTTATAAGAAGTCCCAGCAAAGCATGGTGGCTCAGTGCGTTAAGCCTCTGCCTTCGGCTCAGGTCATGGTCTCGGGGTCCTGGGGTTGAGCCCCGCATCAGGCTCTCTGCTGAATGGGGAGTCTGCTTCCCTCTCTCTCTCTGCCTGCCTCTCTGCCTACTTGTGATCTCTCTTTAAAAAAAAAAAAAAAAAAAGTAAAAGTCCCAGCAAAGCAGATTCTAAAAGATCTATATGATCACACTCACTGCTCTTGCTGAGCTTATGTAAATAATTAGGCCAAGTTTGTTAAAACTGAACTTGTTTTTCAAGTGAATTAGTCCTGATTTGGCTATCTCTGGAAATGAGGCTTATTTTAGAGAGAAAAATTAGTTTTAATAACACATCTTTATAGGTGTTAAATTCTAGATTTGGTTGTCTTTAAATGTTTGTTTACCTAAGCTAGATAACTTGAGGTAAACTTCAGAGAAGTTGCATGATAGCTCATTTAGATGATCTTGCTTTTGACAATCAGTCAGCCCCAGAGATAAGGAGGAAACTTCAGAAAATTGAAGGATTTGAAAGGAAGAGTCTGAGTTAGTGGGAATAGTGGAAATAGCTGCGGAGGACTATGGGTCATGCTTGCGGGGGACAAGAGCGCTCTTACAGACTCTGCAGGGAAAGGGTATCAGGTGTCAGCAACGAAAGCACAGCTTTGTCAGAGCCACACCACTTATTTAGGCTTTGATCTCCAAGAGGGAGTTTCTTGGGACGGTGGGCTACTGCAGGCTGCGGATACCGGATACCGCGGTTCACGGAGATGGCGCGACCTCTCTACAAACTGACTAAAGGAGTTTTGACTCAGACTCTGGGGCCTTGGCAAAGACCAGTAGCCTATCTTAGCAAGAAACTAGATCCAGTAGCGGCTGGGTTCCCCCCTTGCCTCCGCATAATTGCTGCCCCGGCCCTCCTGGTCAAGGATGCAAGTAAATTGACTTTGGTCAAAATCTCATCTTGACCACCACCCACGCCATCGAGGGCCTTCTTCGGACTCCACCAGATCAGTGGATGACAATTGCCCGAGTGACGGGGTATCAGGCCCTCCTCCTCAATGAACCAAAAGTGACCTTCCAGCCTCAGGCGGTGCTAAATCCAGCCACATTGCTACGAGAGGTGCTGGCTGACCACCCACGCGACTGTGGGGAGGTCCTAACCCAGGTCGCAGGAATAAGGCTGGACCTCAGAGACACTCCCCTCCCGGATGCAGAGGTAACTCTGTTCACAGACGGGAGTAGCTACATGGTCCATGGGAAGAGGTATGTGGGGGCTGCGGTGGTTTCTCCTGAGCAGGGACTCTGGACGACAGCCCTGCCACACGGAACCTTGACGCAAAAAGCGGAGCTGAGTGCGCTCACCAAGACACTGCAGATGGCCAAGGGTAAGACCGCCAACATCTATACGGACCGTAGGCTGGGCAGAGGCTTTTTCTGCTAAACAGGAGATGTCAGGAGTGGTAGCCAAAAAGGCTACTAGAGGTTTGGGTTACCTCTCGCGATTGGGTCAGACAACGGCCCTGCATTTGTGAGTTCAGTCTCACAGGCATTGGCCAAGGCCGTGGGCACTAATTGGAAACTACATTGTGCCTACCAGCCCCACAGTTCCTGGCAAGTAGAGAGAATGAACCAGACTCTTAAAGAGACCTTGACAAAGTTAATTCTAGAGACTGGTGTGGATGGGTGGATCTCCTTCCCTTCGCTCTCCTCAGGGCCCGATGTACACCCTGCTTAAACAAGGTGACCCCATTTGAAATAGTGTTCAGGAGACACCCCCTGCTCTGCCCTCGGCTACAAGAGGTCCTAGCAGAAATGACTGATCAGTCTGTACTCCAGCCACTGCAGGCATTACAGTCTGTCTTGGAAGGAGCCACGTCTCGCCAACCCAGGGACTTGGTTTGGATGTGCTGCCGCCAAGTGGGAGGCTTGGAGCCTTGCTGGAAGGGACCGTTTGCTGTCATCCCGACCACCCCCACGGCTGTGAAAGTAGAAGGCACCAGGGCCTGGATTTTCGCAGGTCACGTCAAACGAGCCAAGGATGAGGACGCCCCCCAGAGGTGGATGCCGGTGCCGATGGACCCTGCGGATCATGGGCTAAAGCTAAGACTCGGAAACAATGAGTTCATTGAGTTCATTGTTGTTCCTATTGTTAAAATATAGGGGGGAAATATAGACAATTAGGGCTTGACATACTATTTCTAAAAAGGGGGGGCTCTGCGTAGCCCTAGGAGAGAAATGCTGTCTCTGGGTAAATCACTCTGGAATCATTAAAACAGTCTGGCAGCTGTTAAAAAAGGGACATAGAACTGGCTGAAAAGTCAAAGATTTGAGTAATCTCCAAAGAAAAGGGGGGAATGTAAGGGCCTATTCAGCCAGAGCGGCCCCACCCCGGTTGAACTGCCATTTTGTTGTAAAACTTAAATTGACCTTGCCCCCCCCCAGGGGAACTTATTTAAAAGCAAGTCCAAGAAACCAGTCCCATGTAACAAAGTCCAAATACAAGGGTAGGTCAGGCCAGGTGGAGGTATTCAATCAGTGGGGGCGCATACTGTCTCCTAGCTACCAAGGAGTATGGGCCCCGCCCTTTGGGCACCTTTTGGGTGCCAGTTCTGACATAGGTGATAGGCTGGTTCAAATGTCTACTATGGTAAATTGTAACTCAGTTGGTCACCTAGCATGACTGTGGAGTTTCCTGTGTGTGTTACAATCTCATTGGTCACCTGTGTGTGGCCAGGCCCAACCACATGGCCTTTGCCCTTAAAAGCTAGTTTGTAAAGAAGAGAGAGGTCGCCCTCTCTGTAAGGGGCAGCCCCGACCAGTCTGTTTGACGGACTGATTCTTGATGCTTGGCGCGAAATAAAGCTTTGCTTGACCTTCGCTTTGTATCAGTCTCGCTCCTTTAATCACGGACCCATTATTGGGGTGTCCATTTTTGGGGGGGACCTAACACCTACACAAAGAGAATGATGTTAATATGTTCTCCATCCAAGGGCATGAGCTCTGGGTTGTTGTTCCAGTGGGATGTATTGCAAGACTCAGCCAGACTAGCAATCTGCTGCCAACTTTGGCCCCTAGGGAATTTGCAAGAAAGAATGGTTGTGTCCCTAATATTACATTTAATAACCTCAAATCGGGTGTAGGTATAGCCCAGCTTCACTTAAGAGATGATTCAGGGTTGGTTCATAAGAAATGTACTAAAGAAAGGAAGGAAAGTTAAGGAGGAAGGAAAGAGCTTAGTTTTCATTTTAGCTTTGTCATTCAAAAATTTTAAACTGTAACAATAATAATAAAATTTGAAAGTGTAATACAGAGATTTACTATCAAAGGGTATTGAAATCCCAGAGGGCATAGGAACTTGAAGTGGAGTAAGGAAGTGACTTAACTCTCTGATCATGAGAGAAAGTCAATGGGGGCAAATGAAAGAAATGGTGATTAGTAACCAGAGAAATTTAAGTTCCCCTCCTCCTGGTGACACTGAGAGATTCCCACAACTCCTTCAGCATCTGGGACTTATTGGACTGGGAGTGGAGGGAGATAAGTGACAGCTAGCAGTATCAGGAGCTTTCTAGAAAGACAGGAGAGAGAAACTTTCTGGAAAGACGGCCTGGCACAACCAGAGAGCTGAAGAAGAGAAGAAAGGACCATGAGACAGAAGCTGAACTGGAAGGCTTCCTGGCTGCTTCTAGCATTCAGCGCCTGCAACAGGGTCCCAGGAAAACAGTCTCCAAAAGGAGAAGCAACAGTGTCAGTGTTGCTGGTGAGGTCAATGAGCTTTCCAGAGGTAGATCATCTAGGGATTCTAAATATCTACTTATATATGATAGCCACACAAAGCCTGTGTGTTAGGTGTTATTTTCTGTTTAAAAACAAAAACAAAAACAATAACAAAAAACTGATAAAACTTTTGCATACTGAGTCACCCAGAAACTGACTCTGAGATGGAGATTTGCATGCAGGAAGTTTACTGGGGAGAACCTAGGGATTCAATGCCAGTAGAGGAGTAAAGGAAATAAGACTGGGTAGAAGGAAGGACGGAGTGACAATACAGCACAGCAAAGCTTCTCAGCCAGTCTGTAGGAAACTCTGTCCTGCCTTGGAGCAAAGTGGGCTGAGCCTTCACACCTGGGCATGAACCAGTCACTGTCTTGAGGGAGCAGAAGGCTGGCTGAAGACATAGCATAAGCCGACACCCCCGTAACCAACCCCTACCCCTCTCTCCTGGGTGGGATCTGTGTGACATTCTTCCAAGAATCTCCCAATTCTCTAAAAGTTAATACCCTGCTAGAGGGGAAAGTAACCTAACCTGATTATGGCAGGGCCTCAGATACCTTGCAGGTCTTCTTTAGCCTATGAAAGTTCTTTTGAGACCTCCCTTTTCCTTACCTCCCCCAACTCCCAAGTATATAATCAGCCACGCCTCCCTACCAGGGGCCAGCAGCTCTTTCTGCCCAGGGATCCCTTCCCTGTGCCTTAATAAAACCACCATTTTGGGGCACCTGGGTGGCTCAGTGGGTGAAAGCCTCTGCCTTTGGCTCAGGTCATGATCTCAGGGTCCTGGGATCGAGCCCCGCATCGGGCTCTCTGCTTAGCAAGGCGCCTGCTTCTCTTCCTCTCTCTCTGCCTGCCTCTCTGCCTACTTGTGATCTCTGCCAAATAAATAAATAAATAAATAAATCTTTAAAACAAACAAACACCTTTTTGCACCAAAGATGTCTTAAGAATTCCTTCTTGGTGGTCAGCATCAGACCTCACCTCACCAAACCTCACCTATATTCCAAAACCACATCAATTAGATGTAGGCAAGGTGACTCTCAAGACTGAGGACAATATCAGAAAAGACACTCATCTGAGAGCCATGGGCCACCAATATTTCCAGCAGCTAAGGGAATGATTGCCTTGATCCAGAAGGATCTGAGTGGCACACTGTAGCATCCATTGCGGCAAACCCTTTGCACTGGATCCACTCACTTTGTATAATAAGGTCCGAGGACTCCTCCAGTTGGTGTCTTTTGCTGGGGAAGAGGAAGGTTAGTAGGATAAACTACAGCTACCAGCAGCACCCCGGTACTGCTGGTCTGAACATTGCAACTGATACTTATCTCCTTACTCTGTAACCCATTTTTGTTTCCCTTACTCTCAGCTCTGTTTACCATCACAATTGGCGAAGCGTTTCTTACCCAATCACTAGGACCTCCAAACCCACAGAGATTAGAGTTACTGGGACAAGAAGCATAAATACTGCAAGTGGGTCACTGTGAGTGATGGTAAGCAGGGCTCAAAGCCACTGCTACTTCCTTCCCTTCAATTCCAAAACCATGTATTATGCCTACTGAGAACCGAGGCCTGTACAATAATTGTTGATTTGCATCAACATCTTGGAAGATGTCACTCTGTTCTTGAAAGGTATCACCTTCAGAGCGGTACCTCAGTTGCACCTTCAAAAGGCCATTTCTTCACTGGAGCTGACAGCTTCTATGCAGCCTGGTGTGAAATAGGAAGAGTAGATCCCAGGGTCATGGGCCGCTGGTGTAGCTACTCTGTAGTGAAATGGGTTCCTGGGTCCAATAAAAATACTACCCAGGATTCCATGTTGGTGGATCAGACACTGCAAGCCCTCAGATGGTTGTGCTGGCTGAGGGCTGAGGGCAGGAAAAGCAAACCTATACCCCAAATATATATCCATTCCTGTCAGAATGAATCACTGTCTGTTCTGGTGTAACCAACTTGTCATTAAGGGGCTGGTTGCTCTCCCAAAAGAATGGTGCTGTACTGGGGGCTCAGTCTTGGTATCTCTTGGTGGTGGGTTGGACAGAGGGAGAAGTTAACAGTGAATGCAGTGGCCACAAAGGCTCCCATAGGGAGCCCTGGGACCAGATGACCACTGGAGGTATGCTTCCTTGAGGCAAGGGAGTCTGGCCTTTTTTATCCCCACTCCCCCATCATTGGCCAGACATTAGAAGTGGCTCCCCTCAAGGAAGGGACATGACCTTGAGCAAAGCAGCTCTTTTCAGTTGAGAGAGGGCAGTTCTTTTTTATTATTTATTTATTTATTTATTTATTTATTTATTTGACACAGGGAGAGAGATCACAAGCAGGGGAAGCTGCAGGCAGAGGGAGAAGCAGGCTCCCCACTGATGTGGGGCTTGATGTGGGCCTCTCTCTAAGGTCCCTGGCTCATGACCTGAGCCAAAGGCAGACACTTAATTGACTGAGCCACCCAGGCTCTCAGGAGGGCAATTCTTGAAGAGACCCTCTTCTGAGAGTTGTCAGCCAACTCCCCTGGGATGGGCAGGGGTGTGGGGGATGAGGGTTCGTGGAGGCCGGGTGCATCAGTAGGGAAAGGGAGATCTAGGGAGGCAGCCTACCACAGAATCCACTACAATGACTAAATGGTAGGGGTTTCTGTTTTAAATTTCAGATATTCTGAGGAGTTCTGGAATGGGGATGGGTTGGAGTTAGGATAGAGATTTGTGAGATGTATCACCTGCCAAATTTCATAGCTGATTATCTGGAAAAATTCATTGAAAACTGCCTATTTTGTTGTTTTATGTTGATCCAGGCAAAAAAAAAAAAAAAAAATATCTAAACAGATCAACAAAAAACACAGAGAAGGGTTTTATCATAAAATATTCACCATTTATGAGATTCTGCTTGCTTTTTAAAAACTTGTTGTATAGACATAATGTTTGCATAGTCTTAATGAAAAGTTATTTTCATACTATTTTAATTTCTGTTTTTTCTTTTCCATGAATATACATTGTTCATAAATTTATTATTTTTATTAGCAATTCAGTATTCTTCCATATTAATTTATCAATGTTTTCATAATGACTTATTCCCTCTATTTGAGGCATTTGACCTCTATAGTTTTTCACAATAATAAATAGTGCTTATTTAGAACAGTTCTCAAGTGGCGCCTGGGTGGCCCTGTCGATTAAGCATCTGCCTTTGGCTCCGGTCATGATCTTGGGGTCCTGGGAGAGAGCTCCACGTCCCTCGTCACCTCCCTACTGCGCAGCCGGTAGTCTGCTTCTCTCTCTCCCTCTGACCCTCTGATCCTCCCTTCTCCCTGCTGCTCCTGTTCTCCCTGGCTCGCTCTCTCTCTCAAATGAATAAATAAAAAATATCTTTTTTAAAAAAAAGCAAAAACCCGATGGGCACCCGGGTGGTTCAGTTGGTTAAGTGTGTGCTTTCAGCTCAGGTTGTGATCCCAGAGTCCTGGGATCAAGTCCCCACATTGGGCTCCCTACTTACTGGGGAGTCTGCTTCTCCCCCTCTTTTCCTCTATCCTCCCCCCCACTGGCTCTCTCTTGCTGTCTCCCAAATAAAGAAATAAAATATTTTTTTAAATTAATTAATTATTTATTTATTTAAAAGACCCAGTTTTTAAAATTTTTCTCTTTTTTTCCCCCCAAAGTGGGATTAACAGGTATATTCCCATGTTGCTTTTGAGGAAGGTTTTCTTTTTCTTTTCTTTTCTTTTTTTTTTAAGATTTTATTTATTTATTTGACAGAGAGAGATCACAAGTAGGCAGAGAGGCAGGCAGAGAGAGGAGGAAGCAGGCTCCCTGCCGAGCAGAGAGCCCGGTGAGGGACTCCATCCCAGGACCCTCAGATCATGACCTGAGCCAAAGGCAGAGGCTTTAACGCACTGAGTCACCCAGGCGCCCCGAGGAAGGTTTTCTTAATTTGCAGTGCTATAAGCAATGTTCAAATGCCTGTTTACCCATTAAAATGCTAAGATTGGATTTTTCTCACTTGTATTTTTGATAGTAGAATGAATTGTCACCTCATCATTGTTTTAAATTCAGTTTCCTTAGTTATCAGTGAGGCAGGGAGTTTTTCCAAGTGTTTATTTACTTTTTGTATTTTTCGTTATTTATATCTTTTGGCTATTTATCTAAATGGGTACTGAGTTTTCATATTTCTATCAGGCCTTTATATATTACAGTTAATAAACTTTGACATTTCTTTTCAGTGGTTTCTCATTCCATTGTTCTTTATCTTGAATTCACTTTTTAAATAGTTGGCTTTGTGATTTTGTTGTTGT
The DNA here is from genome assembly GCF_902655055.1 of Lutra lutra. Taxonomy (NCBI): domain Eukaryota; kingdom Metazoa; phylum Chordata; class Mammalia; order Carnivora; family Mustelidae; genus Lutra; species Lutra lutra. The sequence continues at coordinate 69,462,941 of NC_062287.1, forward strand.
TGTTTTTAAGATTTTATTTTTATTTATTTGTCATAGAACACAAGCAGGGGGAGCGGCAGGTAGAGCGGGCAGAGGGAGAAGCAGGCTCCTGGCTGAGCAAGGAGTCTGATGAAGGACTCAATCCCAGAACGGTGGGATCATGACCTGAGCCGAAGGTGGACACTTAACTGACTGAGCCACCCGGTGTCCCAGTTGGCTTTGTGTTTTACAGCATAAAAACCCACTGACCTTGCCAGAAATCATTTCCTTAAGTGCTTCAATATTCTGACATTGATATCTTATTTTCTGTTAGGAAGGGAATATTATTGGATTGTCCTCTATGTTTTATGACAAATTTTTGAAATTTTTACCTTCAAATGAAATCGATTTTTGTTTAACTCCTCCAAGGTTATTGAGGCAAATAGTGTAAATGGGGTCATATATTTACATTCTTTTAAATGATATCCAGTTTCTCCACTATGGCTTAACAGGGATTCATTTGTTATTTATTTCAACAAATTTTTCATGTATTATTGTGTAGATTTGAATTTATTTCTGCAATTTCTAATTTGGTCAGTTGTCTACTTTTTTTTTTTTTTTAAAGATTTATTTATTTATTTGAGAGAGGGGAACAGTGAGGGGCAGAGGGAGAGAGAATCCCAAGCAGACTCCCTGCTGGATGTGCAGCCCAACTTGGGCTGATCCCACAACCCCATGATTTTATGACTCCAAAATCATGACCTGAGCTGAAACCAAGAGTTGGATGCTTATCCAGCTGTACCACCCAAGTACCCCCAATTGGTCTACTTAAAAAAAAAAAAAATCTTGTACTAGACTCTTCCCTCTAAAATATATGCATATGGGATGCCTGGGCGGCTCAGTTGGTTAAGCAGCTGCCTTCGGCTCAGGTCATGATCCCAGCGTCCTGGGATCGAGTCCCACATCGGGCTCCTTGCTTGGCGGGGAGCCTGCTTCTCCCTCTGCCTCTGCCTGCCATTCTGTCTGCCTGTGCTCGCTCGCTCTCCTCTCTCTCTGACAAATAAATAAAATCTTAAAAAAATAAAATAAAATAAAATATATGCATATGACCATAGGTATATGCATCTAAATATGGAGACAAAAGAGGCTGGAGGGTTAACTGTGGATGGTTGGATTACAGATGAACTTCATGCTTTTCTTGTCATTTATCTATAAATTCTAATATATATTACATTAATATTAACACCTATCACTTCATTACTTAAAAACGGAGGAACTCTTCAAAACAAAATGAAGAAAACAAAAATATCAATCATGAAATAAAAGGCAGTTATTAGGAAAGTAGGAAGAAGAAGGAGCAGGTTAGGGAATATGTCACATTGGGGTCAAACTCAGACAAATGGTAATTCTTCTCAAGTCCCTTCATGTAATTATGCTTGACACCATCCAGCCCTCTGTGTAAGCTTATTTCTGCAGAGCTGCCCTGAAATTTTGAAATATCCGCTCTCCTGTCCCAGCCTGTCTCAGTCCTCTTGGTGCAAACTTCTACCTGTGAGTTGCAACTTTAGCTACCTTTGGTGTTAGACCCAGTTGGTTAGCACAGTGGCTACCAGTCATTGATTTCTTTCTAGAGTTCTGATACCAGATTTTGCTCTTTCTGTGTTTGGGCAGCTGCTCAAATCTCTTTGTAGTCCTCACCTTCATACTGCCCACCCACCCCCCAGCTCTACCAGCTTCTGGGCTGCCTTATTCTCAGCTGCATCAGAACGTTGCGGGGACAGACCATCTGCTCAAAAGAGCCATGCCCTGGACATGCTTTTTTGGACCAGAAATGGATCTCTCTGCCCACAGGAGAAATAGCTTGTGCTTTGTGCACCCGAATGCTCAAAAAACCAAATGAAGCTCAGTCCTGGAGGTGGCCACATAGCAATCAGGGTCCAATCCGGAAAACCGAAACCACCGCGGACATATTAAACAGAAGGGATTTAATTCAGGGAATTTGTCAGAACGCTAGGAAGACAAATCCTCCAAGGCTGCCACTACTGCGGGAGCTGGAACCTCGGGGGCAGGTGGGAGGTGCTGTCACCCAGCCAGTGCTCAGAGCTGGGGGATCACGGAGGCAATAGGAAGGGTTCTTGGGATCTGGAGAGAGTTGCCTTGGTTCATAGTTTTCGTGCAGTGAGATCCTACTACTCTGTTTTCATCCTCAGTGAGATGAAATGACGTATTATAGTCTCCTTTTACTTGAGCTACCTTGTCTCACAAACAAACCCTCCCAAGACCCCCATTATGGCCATCACATTTGGCCTCTTCCCCCATGTTTTCCTTCACGGTGCGGACTCAGAACAGACCCTCCATTTGGGAGTCGAGCTGCCAGAGAGTTGTGCTCTGTGACATCACAATGTTTTTAAATCCAGGAAAGGGAAGTTCTGCAATGTTATCTTTTTTCCTCCCAGAACATGAGCATTTTTGTTTGCTGCTTTTCAGGTGCATTTTACAATTGTTTTGTGTTTTATATTTGTAAAACTCTTAATGCTCCATTAGTTAGCATTGCATTAAATCTGTGAACGGAAAGTGTCACTTTAACGTTTGTTCAGCCTTTCCAGTTATGAACAAGGTTAACTCTCCATCAAGTCTGATTTCCTTTTACTGTATCATCAAGGCTTTGGAGTTTCCTCTATAGTTTTTGTTAGACATTAAAATATTTAGTGAGGATCTGGAGTCTTGATTGTGAATGGATTGTTTTTTTTACACTTTCATTTCTGGCTACTACTTATAGCAACTACGTATTTTAAAATCTTTATATGTTCCCTGCTGACCACTTGAGGAAATGAGGAATTGTCCAGCATGAGAAGGTGTCACCTCTTTGCTTTCACATGTTTATGTCTCTTATATGGACAATGTTTGAGTAGCATGTGGCCCTTGTGAGCCATTGGGAAGGTGTACCTTTCCCACTTTCCCCCATGAATGACCCAAGTTAAATGACCTCTGCTCGGACCAAATCCATGTCCTTAAACCTTTACTCTGAAGGCACAGGGAGTAAAGACCTTTGCTTTCAATAGCTCTCATTTCTAATAATTAGATCTACCTGAACTGCTTTGGGAACTATTGATTTCTATGATATGAAAGACTGAAATGACTAATTATTTGGAGATTGGTCATAGGTTTTCAAGCCATGGATTAAGAGTTGGTCTGAATAATGTCCTAAAAATATGGTGTGCTTTGAAAATTGCACATAAGTATTCACTATACAAAAATGAAAAAATCCCCAGAGGCTAAGAAGAAAAGAAAAAAGACAAAAGAAAAAGAATGCTCATAATTCCACTACTTAGAGATGACTACTGTGATTTTGGTATCTTTTCTTCTAAATGGTTGCCTAGATCTGATATACAGGATTATAAAAATGAATATGCACATTCATGAGACTCTCTCTATAATCATGTGAACCAATTCCTATAATAAATCTCCTCTTATATATCTATGTCTATCTCTATCAACAGTGACATCTTTATCTATAATCATATTAGTTCTGTTTCTCTGGAGAGGCCTAATATACCCAGTTTCCTCCACTGTCTTGCAAAACTGTAGTACAGTATCACAACCAGGATTTTCTCCCTTCCTTCCTTCCTTTTTTTTTTTTTTAAGATTTATTTATTGATTTGCCAGACAGAGATCACAAGTAGGCAGAGAGGCAGGCAGAGAGAGAGTGGAGGAAGCAGGCTTCCTGCTAAGCAGAGAACCCAATGCAGGGCTCGATACCAGGACCCTGAGATCATGACCTGAGCCAAAGGCAGAGGCTTAACCCACTGAGACACCCAGGCCCCTCTCTTTCTTTCTTTTCTTCCTTTCTTTCTTTCTTTCTTTCTGAGAGGGAAGAGGGGGCTGCATAGGGGCAGAGGGAGAGAGAAAATCTTAAGCAGGCTCCACGCTCAGTTCAGAGCCTGACGTGGGGCTCTGTATCACGACCCTGAGATCATAACCTGAGCTGAAACCAAGAGTTGACACTTAACCGACTGAGACACCCAGATACCCCGCAACAAGGATATTGATACTGTACAGAACATTCCATCACCACAAGAATCCCCATGTTGCCCTTTATAAGGCAACTCAGTCCTGCTCTCCTCCCCCACCCTGGGTTTGTTATCCCTGGTGGCTATCAGTTGGTTCTTCATTTCTATAATTTTGTGGAATCACACAGTATGTATTTTTTTTGGCTTTTTTTCCCCCTAGTTCACATAATTCTTTTCTTAACTTAGTGAAATTAGTAATTTTTCACTTAGTTTAATTTCACCTAGCATGCCAAATTTAGCATGTATCAAGAATGTGTTCTTTTTTCATTGTTGAGTATTCCATGCATAGGACATATCCAATTTGTTTAACCATTCACCCACTGAAGTACATCTGGGTTGTTTTCAGCTTTTGGCTATTATAAATAAAGCTGCTGTAAACAGGGTGCCTGGGTGGCTCAGAGGGTTTAAGCCTCTGCCTTTGGCTTGGGTCATGATCCCAGGGTCCTGGGATCGAGCCCCGGATCGGGCTCTCTGCTCAGCAGGGAGCCTGCTTCCCTTCCTCTCCCTCTGCCTGCCTCTCCGCCTACTTGTGATCTCTGTCTGTCAAATAAATAAATAAAATCTTTTTTAAAAAAAAGCTGCTGTAAACATTCACGGACAGATTTTTGTGTGAACAGAAGTCTCCATTTACCTAGGATAAACAGCTGGGAATGCAATTGCTGGGTTGTATGGTAGTTGGATGTTTAATGCTTTATAAAACTACTAAACTGTATTAACCATCTGATTTCTCGGCATCCTCACCAGCATTTGGTGTTAACTTTTTATTTTAGCCCTCCTGATTGGTATGAATTTCCTTAATAGTTGTAGTGCTGAGGCGCCTGGCTGGCATAGTCATTTAAGTGTCCAACTCTTAGTTTCAGCTCTGGTCATGATCTCAGGGTCCTGGGATGGAGACCCGCACAGAGCTCTGGGATGAGTGTGGAGTCTGTTTGAGATTCTCTCTCCCTCTCCTTCTGACCCTCCCACTCATGCTGTGTCTCACTCTCTCTCTCTCTCTCTCTCTCAAATACATAAATAAATCTTTAAAACATAGTTATAGTGCTATTCGAAAGATCTATTTCATATTGAAATTAGTTAGTTTGCGTTTTTCAACGAATTAGTCCATTTCATCTAAGATGCCGAATTTATGTGTGTAGAATTGTTCATAGTATTTTTTTTTTAATCATTGATTTCTCTTGCCATTTGCAATAACATGGATGGAGCTAGAGAGTATTAAGCATAAGTCAGTTAGAGACTGACAAATACCGTATGATTGCACTCATATATGGAATTTAAGAAACAAAATAAATGAGCAAAGGGGAAAAAGGAGAAAGAGAGAAAGAGAGAGAGAAAGAGAGAGACAAACCAAGAAACAGACTCTTAACTATAGAGAACAAACTGAAGGTTATCAGAGGGGAGGTTTGGGGGGGGGTGGGATGGGTGAAATAGGTGATGGGGATTAAGAAGGGCACTTGTCGTGATGAGCACCTGGTGATGTATGAAGTGTGGAATATGGAAGTATTGTACACCTGAAACTAATATTACACTATATGTTAACTAACTGCAATTTAAATAAAAACTTTTTTTAAAAGATTTTATTTATTTATTTATTTGTCAGAGAGAGAGAGAGAGAGAACACAAGCAGGCAGAGTGGCAGGCAGAGGCAGAGAGAGAAGCAGGCTCCCTGCGGAGCAAGGAGCCTGATGCGGGACTTGATCCCAGGACCCTGGGATCATGACCTAGGCTGAAGGCAGTGGCTTAACCGACTGAGCCACCCACGTGTCCCTTAAATAAAAACTTTTTAAAAATTTAAAAAAAAATGAAAATCATTGATTTCTGCTATTTGTTACTCCCTTTCTTTTGCTTTGGGCTTATTTTGCTCTTTTTCTAGTTCCTTAAATGGGTGCTTAGAATATTGATCTGAGGGCACCTGGGTGGCTCCATCATTGAGCATCTGCCTTCGGCTCGGGTCATGATCCCAGGGTCCTGGGGTCCAGCCCTACATCAGGCTCCCTGCTCAGCAGGAAGCCTGCTTCTCTCGCTCCTACTCCCCCTGCTTGTGTTCCCTCTCTAGCTGTCTCTGCCTCTGTCAGATAAATAAATAAAATCCTTTAAAAAAAAAATTTTTTTTAGAAAGAATATTGATCTAAGACGTTTCCTTTTTTCTAATATGTGCACTTAGTGTTATAAATTTCCCTGAAAGACAGGATGCCTGGGTGGCTCAGTGGGTTAAACCCTCTGCCTTCGGCTCAGGTCATGATCCCAGGGTTCTGGGATCGAGCCCCGCATCGGACTCTCTGCTTGGCAGGGAACTAGCTTCCCTTCCTCTCTCTCTGCCTGCTTGTGATCTCTGTCTGTCAAATAAATAAATAAAATCTTTAAAAAAATTTCCCTGAAAGAGATATTTTTCTATTGTATAGGGAAACTGTAGTGTACCTGCCATGTGTATAGCTCCCTACCGAGGAATTCAATTCAATTCAGCAAATATTTATGGAGTGCTTGGGCCAGGCACTGTTCTAAATCCTCAGTATATACCAGGGAACAAGCCAAACAAAGATCTCTATCTTTGTAGAACTCACATTCTAGCTGGGGAGACTCACAATAAATAATGAGCATCATTTAGATAGGATGGTAGAAAGGGATAAATACAGGAGCAAAAAGTACTGCAGGACAAGAGGAAAAGGACATGTGGGGAACTACAGTGTTTAATACTCCAGTACTGACAGTACAGCATTTGACACTACAGGCATAGTACTGAACAGGTTGGTCAGGCAGGATTGTGGAGAAGGTGAGATTTGAGTAAAGATCTAAAGGAGTTAGTGAGGCCCATATCTGGTAGTAGCATGCTTCAGACAGGTGGGACAGCTAGAGCAAAGGCCCTGTGGTGAGCGTGTGCCTGGATTATCTGAGGAGAAGCAAGGTGACCAGTGTGACTAGCACAGGGTGAGCAAGGGGGACATGGTAAAGATGAGATCAGAGTATAATGGGGGCCAGGTCTTTGGGTCTTGCTCTGAGTGAAGTGGGGAGGTATTGCAGTATGTGAAGCAAAGGAATGACATGACTTGGTTTAGGTGTTCATAGAATCACTCTGGCTGCTATGTGCAGGTTAGACCATGTGGAGAAGAGAAGCAGGTGACCTCTTAGCAGGCTACTGCAGCAATGCAAGTGAGAGGCGGTGTGGCTTGGGGCAGAGCGCTAGCAGCAGGAATGGGGAGAAGTGATTACATTCTTTTTTTTTTTTTAGATTTTATTTATTTATTTATTTGACAGAGACAGAGACAGCAAGAAAGGGAACACAAGCAAGAGGAGTGGGAGAGGGAGAGGCAGGCTCCTCACAGAGCAAGGAGTCCGATGTGGGGCTCAATCCCTGGACCCTGGGATCATGACCTGAGCCGAAGGCAGACGCTAAACGACTGAGCCACCCAGGCGCCCCTGAAGTGATTACATTCTAAAGACATTTTGAGGGGCGCCTGGTTGGCGCAGTCAGTGGAGCATCTGACTCTTGGTTTCAGCCCAAGTCATGGTCTCAGGGTGGTGAGATTGAGCCCCACATCAGGCTCTGTGCTCAGCATGGGGTCTGCTTGAGACTCTCTCCCCCCTTCTCCTCCTCCCCAAGCGCGCTCTCTAAAATAAATAAATAAATCTTTAAAAATACATACACACATTTTGAGAGTAGAGCTAATAGGAGTTCTCCATAGGCTGGACTTGGGGTATTCAAAAAAGGTAGGTATGTAGATAAGCAACTTAAGCTCCATCCTTAAGTGTAGGTGACCGCATTCCATACCTACGCACCCTTCCCACCCCTACAACCCTGCTCACAACTTATTGGACAATGGCAGACACTTAATGTAGGAGCAACTGATCAATAGGCTGGACATTAGCCTATAGAGTGTCCTGGAATGAAAGTTTTGCCCAAATAAGTGGCAATTAACTGTGCCAATGATTTTCACTTTCAGGAATCAGAACTAGAGAAATAAGAAAAGACAGTCCATGAAAGCAGAAGCGGACAGTTGTCACAGGGAGAGGCAGCATTTAGACTTCATGAGTAAGCAGAAGCCATGAATAAACAGAGTCTGAGCGAACAAAAGCCACGAGGCAGCCCAAAGTTATATGAAGTAGCGACGGAAGTGATAGAAGATAACTAAGACAACATCAGATTCTCCAGAGAGAGTCCATGGCCAGGTCTGGGTCACTGGCCAACCTTGGAGCCAGAGGTACAGTCACCTCCTCTGTTACCAGGGGTGGGGGAATGGCACTAGATGGACAAAGACTACAGGTGTGCCCCGGTGTGCCAAGTCAGGCTGGGATCGACTCTGCGGAAGCCAGAACCACACATGAGCCCAAATTACGAGGGTTCGAGGAAGCCAGAGAAAGCAGAGGAAAGCTGTTTCCTGAGAGAAGCAGAAAGTGTAGAGATGCTCAGAGAGAAGCAGGGATGGGAGATGAGGCAACCCCATGAGATATCGCATAGCATCTCACCTTCCTGTTTCGGTCCCATACTGTGGGGGTGGTCCTGGCTGGGCTGATCCCTGAACTTCAGAGCCCCTGGAGCCTGTACCTTTTGTATCAGTTCAAACTAATTCCTTTCCTGCTTGAATTGGTGGGAGTAGTTCTTGGTCTATGAGGCATTTAACTGGAAATTTCTTGGTGTCTGCTTATCTCTCAGGATTGAGCATGGCAGACAAGGTACAAAAGGTGACAATGCAAATGTTTGGGTAAAGAACTAGCTGGAATCATGTGAAGCGTTTTGCATATCTTGTCTCCTTCAATCTGGAGGGTCAGACAGGTAGCATTATGGAGGCTCACAGAGGGTTAAGTACAGCCTACCTTCGTTATTCATTGAATCTGGATTTGCAGATTGGCCTACTCCCTAAAATCTATTTGTAACCCCAAATCAGTACCCCGAGTGCTTTCCCAGTGTTGACAGACACGTGCAGAGTGGTGAAAAAATTGAATTGTTCCAGGCACATGTTCCCAGCTAACGTAAAAAAGGTGACACTCTGCCCTTCTGTTTCAGCTCCCACACTGTAAACAAGGTTCCCATCTGCAGTCTATTTAGTGCCACATTTGTCACATTTCGTGTTGGGTTTTGGCGATTTCAGTATTTCAGATGGCCCCCAGTTGTAATGTTGAAGTGGTGTCTGGGCTTCTAAGCACAAGAAGGCCATGACTGACGTGCCTTACAGAGAAAATGTGTGTTCGATAAGCTTTGTTTAGGCAGGAGTTGTAGTGCTGTTGGCTGTGAGGTCAGTGTTAATGAACCAGTAATATATATTAAATTGTCTGTCTTTAAGCAGAAACAAGCATAAAATGAAGTTGTACATTGACTGGTGATGAAAATGTCATGACCTTGGGCCCACAGGGATCTAACCCCATATTTCCCCTGGGCGTAATAGTTCAGTGTTTGCTAACTCAGTGTCTGTAGCGACTTTATAGAGCATAACTACCACGAAAAACAAGGATTCACTATACCGTGTGCAGGATCGGTGGACCAGTGTGGACGCCCAGGTCCGAAGCCATGCCTCTCGGATTCTGGGCACCTCGTGCTCATTCCAGTGCTCCTTCCACGGCGCACTGCTGCCTCCTCTAGAACCTGTTGCCTAGTTGGGAAATGAACAGGTATGAAACAACTGTGGAAACCATAGTAGGATCTACATTAAGGCTGGGACAATAACATGTAGCACGTTTGTCCTCTCATCCCTTAAATATATGTGGCAGGCATCGCTCATCTACCACAGCCCCTCTTCCTGCTTGAGCCTTGATGGGAGCTCCATACTCCTTCTCAAGACAGGATCCAGGCAACCACTATCCACTCATCAGAGTTGGCCTATAAGATGAAACTGTTAACTTCCTTGCATGATAACCGGTGTCCTTAAAGATGAAGCATACACTTAGAGCATCTGTGTTGCCAGGCTTAAGGAACTTGAGAGTTGAAGCGAATATGTCAGTCTGTTTCAAAGCCTAGACCCCCTGGTAGCTCTGAGTGTCTGATTAACTCTCTTTGGAAAGGCTTTCTGGATTCTTTTCCATAGGACTTTGCTCCTGAAAGATGCATCTTGATGGGAACCATCTTTCTTGTTCATCTCTGAGTCACTTTGCCTAGAGCACTGGCTGGCATAGAGTTGATCCTCAGTGATGTTTGCTGAATGGAGGTCTGGGCAGCTAGACTGACACCTGTCTTCCCCAGGGGAAAGAGCTCTGGGGTAGGCTAGTGACAGAATGGAATCCTTAAGGGCACAAAACTGGGCAGGCAGAGCCAGGGGTGGGGTGGGGGGGGTGGGGGGTGAAGCGGGGGGAGGTTGGAGTTTTTCAGGGGAAGCAGTTAAGAATTTGTGAATGAAACTGAGTTGGAGCTACATTCTGTTGAATCTCTCTGCCTCTTTTCTTCATTTCTCCTCATGTTCTCTCCTATGGCTTACCTCTTTGCTTCTGGTAAGATGGATCTGGAAATCCTAAGCAGGACTGAGATGGAGGCATATGGGGGAAGAGAAGGCCTGGGGTATGACTTGGGCTGGGAGCTAGTTTTGACTCTGAACTACAGGACCCCAGCCTTCAGCTTCTAGACCTGCTGGGCACCAGTGCTGCCCATTCTTACACAGGGCTCTGGGCGCTTACCACTCCGTCAGCCTAGACCAGTCCCTATCTTCCTCTGCCCTATTTACTTTCCCCTTTTCTTCCCCATCAGTCATTGCAAATGGGGTTTCAGAGGGAATACAGAAGAGGAGATGGGAAGTCAGTCAGGGAAGAGATAGATCTATTTGACTGGGAGCCTAAGAAGGGATTTACAGTGAGTGGGCCAATATAGCAGGGCAGTTAGAGTGGGAAAAAATTTTAGATTTCTGAACCACATTTTTGCTGTTTTAGTTCTGGAAGTGATTTTCAGTCAGAATCTCTGCCCTAGTATTGGGAGAGCTACAGGAAGCTGGAGCTTCACAGACTGCCCCTAACTGGGGAGAAGGAGTGTGGTGCTTAAGGCCATGGGAGACAGTGCATGGGCTTTGGAGTAAGACTGAGCTGAGTTACCGCCTGCTAGCTGTAACGTGGGGTAGGTTCATTAATCACTCTGGATTTTGCTCCTTGTATCTGTAAGATGAAGATAACAGTAGTATGTACCTTATGGGATCATAATGACTAAAAGAAATGAGGTTTAGCAAATTTTGTGCAGTGTGCTTAGGAAACTCAAATGTTATCTATTATTATTATCATTAATAATATGATCACCTTGTGTTATTCACTTACACATAGTGAGGTATTTTTTTTTTCTTCTCAGATCTGAGGATGGAAGCAAAATAGACCGAGTTTCTAAGGATTTTAAAGAGGAAGACAGGCACTCAGTCTGTCTGAGAAGCAATTCTGATAGCTTAAGTGTCAGGAAGCCTGCAGAACACTCCCCAGCAGTAACAATAATGGGGGCTCCAGAGACCATTAGTTCTCAAGATCATAGGGTGACTGACTAGAAAAGTTTGCTCATCTTGTGTCCTGATCTTTCTCTACAAGCCTGGGTTGTAAGGAGTGGCCAAATCTAATTTAGCCAACAAACAAGCCAATAAGCCGGAAAGCTGGCGATTAAGCTACCATAAGCCCTGGCACATTGGGCTTTACCTCCCAGTTTCTGTAACCTTTAGTTTCCCATGGCTGGGCTCACCGGTGCAAAATCCCCCCTCCCCCCGCCCAGTTTTTGCCTATCACCCATTGTACTAGTTCTTTATGCAGCTGTTCCAAATGATCACAACCTTGGTGGCTTAAACAACCCCAATTTATGATCTTATAGTTCTAGAGATCAAAACAGCAAAACTGACCTCACCAAGCTAAAATCGAAGTGTCAGGAGGGCTGTGTTCCTTTCTAGAGGCCCTGGAGGGGATAGTCTGTTTCCTTACCTTTCCAGCTTCTGGAGGCCACCTGTGTTTCTGGCTCATGGCCCTCTTCCATCTTCAAAGCCAGCAATGGCAGCGTGAATCCTCACATCCAGTCACTCCAACCTCTACATCCGTCATCACATTTCCTTCTGACTTTTCTGCTTCCTTCTTTCATATTAAGACTTAATATGAAAATAATTAAGAGTTAATTATTACAGAGGGCCCACCTGAATAACCCAGGATAATCTCCTTAAAATCAACCTTCTTACTATTGGCAACCCTTGCTGGGGTTCCATGAGATCCCTTGCCCTGTAAGGTAGTATATTCCTAGGTTCCAAAGATAGGATACGTGTGTCTTTGGGGGTTCCTGTTCCACCTTCGACAACCATTATCCATTATGCGCTGCTCTCTGCTTCTAAACCAGAATTTGAAACTTAGTAAACTCCCTCAGATACCAGGCTCAAGCTCTTTGTGATGGTGTCTGTGAATCCCATGCTGGAGGAGTTGGTCTATGGCCTCACTGGCTCCCTTCATATAAAATGACCCAAGGGGTCACCTGAGAAGCTCAGTTGGTGAAGCGTCTGCCTTCTCCTGAGGTCATAATCTCAGGGTCCTGGGATGGAGCCCTACTTGGTCCCTCTGCTCAGCTGGGGGTCTGCTTCTCCCTCTGCCCTCCCCCCGTTCCTGCTCTCTCTCTCTCTCTCTCTCTCTCAAAAAAGAAATAAAATTTAAAAATCTTAAAAATAAATAAAATGGCCTGAGGTGCCATACACTGAGAATGTAAGTACTCTGGTTGCTCTTCCCAAACTGGTGGGTAGGAGAAACTTCTCTTTATTTCTTCATCTTCAGATTTTTTACTGTGATAGCTAGCTCATAGATCTGGTTTTTCTTTAATGGATATTTTCAAACGTAAGAAGCTTATCTGTCCATTCTATGTCACAGCCTTATCTGATAGTACTTTCGTTAACTCGATTAATGCCTGAGGACAGTTTATACAAACTACAATAATCATTAGTTGCCAGCTCCTAAAACTACTCAGAGGTGCCTGTGCTGTTTTAAATATGTACATGAAGGCACACTCATACCTTCTTCGATATCTGCATGGAGACACACTCATCTACACATACAGTGATTAATGCAGTGGGAAAAGGCCTTAAACATCCATTAAGATGTGCTAGATGTCCACAGGGTCATGTATGGAAGTGCCGAATTACTATATTGCATCCCTGAAACTCACATAACACTGTATGTTAACTTACTGGAATTAAAATAAAACTTAAAATAATAAAGATGTGCTAGGTGTCATCTTATCTTAAGGGGAAAGAAACATTTATTGAGAACTTGCTTTGGTGTTAGAAACTTTATATCTTCAACTTACTTTAATTCTCATTATAATGCAGGAAAACAGCTTTTATAATCTCCCTCTTACAAAGGGGAGAATTGTGGCCCAACATTACACAGCTTTTAAGAGCTCAACATTTCACACCTGGACTGTCTGCTTCTAAAGCCCTTTTCCTTCCCCTCCACCTGACCAGTCTTAAAGCAAGGGAGTGGACCAAAATGGGGATGTTCAAGCTGAGATGACTGGAGCGGGCCCTAGGGTTTTATGGAGGTACCCAAGACTCCTTGCATGGGAGTGAAGGTGCTTGGGAAGAGGCAAGCTGAGTGGGCTGGGCTTTGGGCTCTTCCCACCGACAATCAGGCCAGATCTGCTATTATTAGCTCTACATATTGGGATGCAATGTGATATTTCAACAGAAAGAAAGATGGGATGAAGTTCTGCTGAAATAGCCTCTTGAAGACCATTGCACTGGAATCTGACCACCTTGTCCCTGTGATTCTGGAAGTCTGTCCTAAATGTCCCTAGTTAATTCATCAGTTCTTCCAATGCCAGCGTGTTGGTTATTTTCTGAATGCGCTTAGGGCTTTGCTCTCTAGGATGAAAGAAATCATCTCAGTTAGTGAGTGATGCAAGAATTATTAAGGTAGAGAAGAAGCAAGATTCTCTAGGCACTTTTCTGCATCACAGAATAAATGTAAGCTGAGGGCAGAGGGGAAGTCTGACTCAGGTTAAAGAAAGCTGCTGATCAGGTGCTAGAGAGTGAAGGAGTCTACAGAAAAGGAAGCTCACAATGATCGGGAAAGGGGTATGAGGAGGTACAGAGATGTTTTGAAAATTTCCCTTTTAGGGACCATATGTGGTTGGGATATTGATATGCTCCCTTCTGAGAATCTGTTTTGCCATGCCACTGATTGGCTTAATATGAGACTCTCAAAGCAAGTTCAGTCCCATTAGACTATCACTTACTTAAATCTGTAAAAGAGATAACAACTTAGAAAATTTTAAGTCAGCACCTCATAGGCCACAATGTCTGGGGTGAGTCACTATCTTAAGAAAAAAGATCGTATGTGGAATTTAAGAAACAAAACAAATGAGCAAAGGGGAAAAAAGAAAGAGAGTGAGAGAGGCAAACCAAGAAGCAGCCTCTTAACTACGGAGAACTGATGGTTACCAGAGGGGAGGTGGGCAGTGGGAGGGCTTAAATAGCTGGGGGAGATTATAGAGGGCACTTGCTGTAAGGAACACTGGGGGTGTTTGGGAAGTGTTGAATCACTATATTGGACACCTGAAATTAGTATTACACTGGATGTTAACTAACTGAAATTTAAATAAAAACTTAAAAAAAAAGAAGACCAACTATAGAATATGAAAGCTACATTTTCTCATCTTTAAGGGGACACTCTTACTCCTGCTTCCCTGAGTTACTCCTTGGTAATCCCTCAAGGAAGGATACTAAAAGTAACTGACATGTATTGATGGAGTTCTTGAATCTTTTCAAGCACTTGAGTCTTTAATGGAGCCTCGGACTGTCCTCCAAAAACACCTTGTCTCTTTTTGATAGTAATAGGATTCCTAAGTTTTAGCTGTGCCCAAGGCTCCCTGGCATTTCCTAGCCTCCCTTGCAGCTAGATATGATCAGGTCACTATGTTCTTGTCAATGAGATGCAAGCAAAAGTGTTGTATGGCCACTTCTGGCAATTGTCCTCAAAAGATAAATGGTACATGCCCTTTGCCTCTTCTTCATCCCATCCTCCTCCCTGCTTCCTGGAACACAGATGGGATGGTTGCCACGCTAGTTACCATCTTGGGCCATGACAGCAAGGGCCTCACTGGGGAATGAAGAACAGTGAGATGAGCCTGGGTCTCTGAGGACACTGTAGAGAAGCTCTGTGTTTTCTAACTCAGGATTTCCATGCAAAAGAACAGTAAAATATTGCTTAAACCCCTACTGTATTTCTGTTTCTCACAGCCAGTACTAATACAAACTGATATACTCTATATCTAGGTACGATATTATTATACAAAGGAGAAAACTGTGGCTTAGCCAGATTAAATCATTTGTCAAGGTCACCCAACTAGTAGATGAAGAAATTGGGGTCTGAATCACAGTTTTTGCCAAAGCCCGTGTGTTTTCCTCCTCCTCATTGTTTACTCACAGACCATGAGGATGATAGTGTTTATATTTCTCTGGTTGGCAAGAGCCTTTCAGCAAAGCCCTCTGACAGTGTCTGGTCATGAGAGTACAGGCTTCATCCCTTTCAAAAGTAAAATCCATGAGTCATAAGAGTCATGGTGAGACTCAATTGCATATCACCTTGAGAGTTCTGGGATGTCACAGCAGTCCCCAGGTGTCTGATTTGCATGAAGACTCTTAGGCTTTCTAGGAGAAATGGTGTAGAGGACCACTGGAGCTAATGATTGGGGCCCTAGAGAAATGGTTGACACCCTTGAATAGAGAGGGGATGATGAATAGGCCCTAGTCCCAGGAGGAAGGCAGATGCCTCATGCTGGAAAACCAGAGGACTATCTTTCCCCTGTTTTAAAAAGATTTTATTTTTATTTTTTTAAGTAATCTGTACACACAGTGTGGGGCTTGAACTTACAACCCCAAGATCAAGAGTCAAGCAGGCCCCACCGACTATCTTAAGGTGATAGTGGGGTGGTGCTGGACAGTGGAAGGGTATATCCATCTTACTATGGGCACAAATCAGATAGGTGAGAGAGGCTGAGATAGGTGATGTCACCAAGGGAGTCCTAGACCAAATCAAACCTTAGTTAATGAAAAGAGTTCGTGGTTAGCTGAGTCCAAATGCACTTGTTTAGATGCCAGACTACCTATGATTTGTTGGAAATCCTCTCACTCTTTGGAGGAACCATTTCATTCTATTTTAGGGTTGGAGAAAGCTGTGGTGTGATTCAATAGACCTAACACTGGTATGGTGATCAGCACTGGAGGACAGAGAAGGCACATTAGCAGGATCAGCAGAAATGATGGAAGGGGAGAAAATGGATCATCTTGCTCTCGACTGACTTGCTCTTGACATGCTCATCTCCGTCAAAGGGAGAATCACAACAAGTGGTGGATAAGGGCCAGATGGCTGGTTTATTGGAAGGCCCCAATGGTGGAATGACCTGGGGCTCATCTGACAACAGATTCCTTAGAAATTTAAGGGAATATGAAAAAGCTATGTTTTGGGGTGCCTAGGTGGCTAATCTGTTAAGCCTCTGCCTTTGGCTCAGGTCATGATCCCAGCATCCTAGAGATTGAGCCCCATGTCGGGCTCCCTGCTCAGTGGGGAGTCTGCTTCTCCCTCTGTCCCTGGTCTTGCTTGTGCTCTCTTGCTCTCTCCCTCTCTCTCAAATAAATAAATAATAAATTCTTTTTAAAAAGCTATGTTTCATAAACCAGACATAAATGGACAAATACTGTATGCTTCCACTTACATGAAGGACCTAGAGTAGTCAAATTCATAGAAATAAAGTACAGCAGTGGTTGCCAGGGCCTGGGACAGGGAAAATGGGGAGTTGTTTCATGGATATGGAGCTTTAGTTTGGGATGATGAAAGAGTTCTGGAGATAGTTAGTGGGGATGTTGCACTCCAGTGTGAATGTACTTAATACTAAGAACTGCGTGCTTAAAAATAGTTAAAATGGTAAATTTTATGTATGTTGAACACACATACAAAAAGGTATGTTTTAATGTGCAGGACATACACTTTTTCCCCAATCTCTACCTCCCACCAAGGTAGAGGAGAGCCCCAGGTAACCTAACATGTGGCTGGAAAGCCTGTACCTTTTGCTCATTCCTGCCTCGACCCTGTCCTCTGTTCTGTTTCTGCATTTACTTATTCCTGACACTGGGCTTCTTCCATATCTGACCATTCCTTGTTGCTTGGATGCAATGCAGGTTTGGTGTCAAAGACTCAGTTGCTGACATATATTCATCATTTGCTCTTTTTCCTGTCTCAGTTATATCCCAAATGCTCTGGAGAACTCTGTACCCCAGGAACCCCAGAGCTGTCCCTACCTCCTGGGCCTCGCTTTTGCCTGTGGTCCTGCCTGGCCTAATCTGGCCTCTCTCAAGGGCAGATCAGATACCTAATCACTCAGGCCCACACTGCTGTCTCTCTTCCTTAATGTCCTAGACTCTAGGACCTACAATATCTGCATATCTCCTTGTGACACTCCTTGAGGGAGAGATAAGAGCTGAGGCCAGAGCTGACCAGCCCACTCTGACCAGTTGCAGAGACCGGAGAGACTAGCAGAGAGGCCCACGAGTGCACAGTGGCTTATGTGGCCAACCTAAGAGTCAGCCGGTTCTAGTATAAGGACCCACAGGCTATTTTCTGCTTTGCTTTCTTTCCTGCTGCTACCCAGATGAAGGCTGAGGCTTCCCTGACCCATGAGAGCTAGTTGCCTCTTCTAACTGATTCCATAACATGGAGTAACACAAAGCTTTCCCCAACCTTCTGGGAACTTCTGGAGGTTTCTACTTTCCTAACCCTCTCTGCCTCCAGCCTTCTGCATTCAATTCAATCTTCTTTATCCATTCACCTGTTCATGGACATCTGGGCTCTTTCCAAAGTTTGGCTATTGTGGACATTGCTGCTGCAAACATCGGGGTGCAGATGCCCCTTCAGATCACTACATTTGTTTCTTTGGGGTAAATACCCAGTGGGGCAATTGCTGGGTTGTAGAGTAGCTCTATTTTCAACTCTCTGAGGAACCTCCATGCTGTTTTCCAGAGTGGCTGCACCAGCTTTCATTCCCACCAACAGTGTAAGGGGGTTCCCCTATCTCTGCATCCTCACCAACACATGTCGTTTCCTGATTGGTTGATTTTAGCCATTCTGACCAGTGTGAGGTGGTATCTCATTGTGGTTTTGATTTGTATTTCCCTGATGCCAAGTGATGTTGAGCATTTTTTCATGTGTCTGTTGACCACTTGTATGTCTTCTTTGGAGAAATGTCTGTTCATGTCTTCTGCCCATTTCTTGATTGGATTATTTGTTCTTTGGGTGTTGAGTTTGAGAATTTCTTTATAGATTTTGGATTCTAGCCCTTTATCTGATAAGACATTTGCAAACATCTTCTCCTATTCTGTGGGTTGACTTTTGGTTTTCTCAACTGTTTCTTTTTCTGTGCAAAAGCTTTTTATCTTGATGAAGACCCAATAGTTTAATTTTGCTTTTTCTTCCCTTGCCAAGGTCACAGAGGTTGCTGCCTGTATTCTCCTCTAGGATTTTGATGGATTCCTATCTCACATTTAGGTCTTTCATCCATTTTGAGTCTATTTTTGTGTTTGATGTGAGGAAATTATTCAACCCAAGTTTTGTCAAGAGCTAGAAAATTTGGCTTTTTCACATGTTACTCCCAACCAAAACAATCTGTGGGTATCACATAGTGGTAGGTATTATCACCACTGGTTTACTGATGGGGAAACTAAGGCACAGAGAGGACAATGAACACTTGTAATTTGGTGGACTTTATTAAGACTTTTCAGGAGAGGTGCTATTACACTGCATGGTACCCAGCCCAGTGCCATCTTGTATGACTTCTCTCCCCATCACTTTCTCTACCCTAACTTTATCCATCCCACAGAGCCCTCCGAATTTCAAATTCTCCTTCCCTTTTATGCAGAGCAGATTTTCTGTCTCACACTTTCAACTCTCACAAGCAGTTATCCAAATATTTCTTCTTAAGCAGTTAATTCTCCCCTAATAGGAACACTGGTGCTAATCTTTAATGTAAAATTTTCTCTACTGTTACATTCTTTTAGTTTTGAATTTTCTTATATCAACCATGCCAAACATCATCAAAATAAAACTATCAATGTGATCCATGCCACTCACAATAAATAAAAAGTTTAAACCCTTCCAAATCTAACCTTCTGTGATAGCCCTTCCTATATTTATGCCCAAATGGATACCTTTTTTTCCTCCAGCCTCCTTAGATCATGTAGCAATTCCTAAATATGGCTGTTTATTTGTCACCGGGGGATCTCTGACCAAGCCCCAGAGATTCTAGTTAAGTAGATAAAAGTGGGGCCTGGGGTTCTGCATCTTAACTGAGGAATTCAGTTATGATCTAGGATCACTGGTTGGACTGCCTCATTTCAAGGGCTCAATAGCTGTATGTGGCTTATGTTGACCATATTGGACAGTACAGATATGGAACATTTCCATCACTGCCTAAGGTTCTAGTTGAGAGTGCTGACCTATACCATATATTGTCCATGGCTCTATGCTGTTTAGCAAATGTAGCTCCATTCCCATCCTTCCTGTACCTTCCAGATTCTTACCACACCATCTATACTGTCATCCCCTCACCAGAGAACCCTATATAGCCTCAATACCTTCTCTGACTGTTCCTTCTAACTCTTGGATTTATTTGACTTCCTCCATTCAGGACCAGGATATGGTGGTGGGTCTGCTTTGCTCCCCGTACATGCCTCCACACTCTCATGAAAGACTCAGCCATTGGAGGCTAACGCCATCTGGCTATGATTACTCTCCTCCTCCTCACTGCTTTATTATCAGCCTCCTGGTCGTCTCATTCATGGGAGACTTTTACACCTGGCTCACGGTGTTCCTGTTTACCTCAGACCTTTCTTTCACCTCAGATAATGCCAATGTTCAGCTCACAATTGGCCCCTCAGTTCCTTGACCTTCTCATCTCTAGTAAAAATGGTAAGAATAAAAGCTAACACTTGCTACATGCCAGTCACTAGTCTAAGAAATCAGCAGGTCATGTATTAACTCATTTGATTCCATGACAGCCTGGTAAGATTGGTCATTGTTATCATCTCCATTTTACAAATGAGGAAGCAATTAAGTATATTGCTCATGGTCGTGTCACCCATTAAGTAGTGAAGGTAGGACTAAACTCAGGCACTTTAGTCCCAGAGAACATGCGCTTCACTGCTCCAATATTTCTCTTTCCAGTGGTGGTCTTTTTTCCATTTCAGCTCCCATGACCCACTTCCACTGTCATACTATGAACTCTGCCATCACCAATACCTGTGTCACCTTCAAATCACTAATTAAGGCATTCCAGCCTCTGGCTAGCTTCCTCTCCCTCCAGCAGGTCAATAAATACAGTAAAAGTAATGATAATAATAGCTAACATTTATATAGTGTAAGTGCTTTTCACATGCTGGCTCATTCATTCCTCACAATTCTGTGATGAAGGTAGGTATTAGTACCACTGTTTTATAGATGAGGAAATTGAAGCACAGAGAGATAAAGTAACATGTATAATGTCACACTGCTTATAGATGTCAAAGCCAGAACTGGAATCCAGTCAGGCTCCAGAGTTCTCCATTCTTATCTGCTTAGTTAAGGATGATAAGCCTGGAATTGTGAGGAAAAGCATTATCATCTGGGGACTTTTTTTCAAAGTACCCATGGCTACCCTCCAGTTCTAAATGTTTGCTTGTTTATTTTGATAGACACTCTCAGATGATTTAGACATTGGCATCATAGTGAGAACCAGAAATCAAACAATTTTCACCACCAACTAACATGGCCTTCTAGTCAAATTTAACCTACTGCTGTCCTGCCCATCTCAGTCCGGACTGCTTCCCACAAACAAGTTAGAGCTGAGCCTGAGAGTGAAGGCATGGTGACCAGAACAACTGAATAAAAAACATCAGTACCAATAGCTTGGAGGGCCTGCAGGAATGGACAGATTTCTTGATGCCCACATAATACTTGAATAGGTTTTTTTTTTTCTTTTCTTTTTTTTTTTTTTTTTCTCGTGTCCATCTAATTCAGTCCAATATCCAGGAAGAGAACCAACTGCTTAGCTGGGGATTGCTCGGGGCAACAATTTGCTCCCCAGTAATGTGATGGCTTCTAAGACAAGAAGAAAGCAGAATGAGAGTTAAGCAAAGAAAGTACTCTTGGCATAGGTCCAGGGGAAAGGCAGTCTGGCTGAAACAGTTCAGTTCCCTTAGACTAGACTCGGCCAGGAAGCAGCCATCTACGTAAACAGGAAGTAGAGAAGGTTGGGGGATAGGGCAGTGGTTAGTTGGTGAGAACAGGAGCTGACACCAGATGAGTGTCAAGTGGTTACATTCAAAAGAGATTCTGAGACAGGCCCTGACTTTGCACGTTCACCGTCCCTGCTCTTTCCTGGGAGGCCTTGTCTCACTAGGGTGTCTGTCTGTGCTGTATATGTCGGCTCCTACACTAAAATGGATAAATCTTTGAGCAGCTACCTTTTTTGCCAGTTTTGTTTTGCTGGCTATTCTTATTTTATCTCACTTAATAGTCTAACATGCTGTGAGGATAGGGCTACTGTTTCCATGTTTTCAGGTGGGAAATCCTTGTGCGGATTAAGTTACCTTGCCCAAATCTGTTTACATTATACCACCATACAACACTTTTGAAAACTGTCTCCTCTCTGAAAAGTGACCGTTAAGCATACCTTACAAGAAAGAGAGTGCATAAGTTTTCTAAGGATGCCATAACAAATTACCACAAACCTGCTGGCTTAAAAAAATAAATTTATTTTCTCCATCTTCTGGAGGCCAGAAGGCTGAAATCAAGGTTTTGGCAGTCTGTGCTCCTTCTGGAAGCTCTAGAGGAGAATCCTTCCTCACCTCTTTCAGCTTCTGGTGACCCCAGACATACCCAGACAAGCCCCCAGCCTTGGGGCTGCAAAACTCCTGTTTCCTCCTCCAACTTCACATGGTCTTTCCTCTTGATCCCCATCTTTTCTTCTCTCTCTCTCTCTCTCTCTCTCCTTTCTTGAAGATGTTATTTATTTATTTGAAAGAGAGAGAGTGAATGAGAGAGAGAGAACGCACAAGAAGCAGACTCCCCTGCTGAGTAGGGGTCCCGACATGGGACTGGATCCCAGGACTGCAGGATCATGACCTGAGCTGAAGGTAGCTGCCCAACCAACTGAGCCACCCAGGTTCCCCTCTTCTGTCTCCTATAAAGCCTCTCATCACTAGATCCATGGCCCACCAGGACAATCTTATCTCAAATACTTAATTACAGCTGCAAAGAGCTCTTTTCCAAGTAAGGTAGCATTCACAGGATCTAGGTATTAGGACATGGACATATGTTTTTGGAGGCCAATTCAACCATCTATAGAGGGTATCATTATTCAAATGTTAGTGCAGATTTTGTTGTATTTTAATAACAACCATGGAATTGAGAGGGACGTTATCTTGATTACAGTGCCCATGGCCAGATCCCAACTCTTTTTTTTTTTTAAGATTTTATTTATTTATTTGACAGACAGAGAGAGATCACAGTAGGCAGAGAGGCAGGCAGAGAGAGAGAGAGGAGGAAGCAGGCTCCCCGCTGAGCAGAGAGCCCGATGTGGGGCTCAATCCCAGGACCCCGGGATCGTGACCTGAGCCGAAGCCAGAGGCTTAACCCACTGAGCCACCCAGGCGCCCCAGATCCCAACTCTTTAAAGGGATAAACTTTTCCAGAGGTGCCTGGGTTGCTCAGTCAGTTAAGCAGCTGACTCTTGGTTTCAGCTCAGGTCATCTCAGGGTCTTGGGATCGAGTCCTGCTTAGGGCTCTACACTCAGTGGGGAGTCGGCTTCAGGATTCTCTCTCTCTCCCTCTGTCCCTCCCCGACCCCCCCCTCTCTCAAATAAGTAAATAAATCTTTTTCAAAAAATAACCTTTTCTAAATGCTGGTCTCCCCAACCAATGCAACCCATCCTCCCAAACCTTAGGCCTATCACAATTTCAGGAAAAGAGGAAAGTATCACAAAGACATGTGTATTTTGAATATGCCCTCCAGAAGAAAATGTTATACCCTTCCCACAGTGCACACAACCACACATGGGTGAGAATTACTTCTCTAAGGGAACACTATAACCCAGGCTGATGGGTAAGGGGGATCCTTAGCTTATGCTGATTATATGTTGAGGAAGGAAAGAGAAACACCTGAAAACAGTAGTGATCATAGAGACTAAAAGTTGGATCAATCCAAAGAACCTCGAATCCAAAGAGCAGGACTGGAAGGGTTTACTTACTATAAGGGGGTGACACTATTGTCCATGCAATCTGTCAGAAATACAAATGTAATCATGTCACTCTCTGTCACTTGAGATCTTCCAGTGCTCCCTATGTATGAATACTGAATGAATCCCATATTCTTTAACATAGCACACAAGGACTTGTGAAAAGCTAGCCTCCACTCACTTTTTAAAAATTATTATTTATGTTTTTTAATTAACATATAATGTACTATTTGTTTCAGGGGTACAGGTCTGTGAATCATCAGACTTAGACACTTTACAGCACTCACCATAGCACATGCCCTCCCCAATGTCCATCACACAACCACCCTATCCCTACCCCCCTACCCCCCAGCAACCCTCAGTTTGATTTGTGAGATTAAGAGTCTCTTATGGTTTGTCTCCCTCCTGACCACTCATTTTTTTTTTAGAATTCTCTCTCACCACTCTCTCTGAAAGACTATCTCCTACAGCACCAAAATTCTTTTTATTTCCTGACAAGTCATGTCCTTTATTGTTTTTTTAGCCTTGAACATGTGCTTCCATCTCCTTGGAGTCCTCATCTCTCTTCTTTGCTTGCTATTTTCTACAGACACTTCAAGACCAGTTTCCCTGCCACTTCATCTGCAATTCATCAGCAGGCCTCCCTGGTCCTTTCCATGGGTTGGCACATTCCTTTATGTGATTTCAAGTCACTCTATTTATGGGAACTTTTGACCTCTGTCTTATTCAACTTCTCTTCAATAGTTTGGGAGCCTTCAGAAAGAACTGTATCATAGACATCCCTGAATCCCTGATGCCTAGCAGGTGCTCAGTGAATGTTTCCTGAAAAATGAAAGGACTGGGTCATCGTGGATTCAAGTCCATGATACTTGGTTTGGTGACAGTGAGACCCAGGATTTTACTCTGTAAACACAGATGGAAAAGAGCACAGAGACAGTGCTAGAAATAATTCTGGAAGAGCACAAGAAGAAGGAATTGTAAAAACTGTGTAATTCAGTTTGGGGGCATAGTGGTGATGGTTTAAAGACTGAATGGGAGCCCATTGAACCCATCAATATCAATGACAACACATCAGAAGGGTTGGGGATGATGGATGAGCTACAACTAGAAATTGTCAGTACCGATACCAGAGAGCTAGGTCATCATGGGATGAATTAAGGGAAAGAGGACAAAGAGAAATATGTGTGAGAGACCATATAGGAACTTTCTAAACAAGAGAATGATAGGATATTGGGCCCCACTGGCCAGTACACATATATTGTTTAAGTCTTTATTATGTTCTTTATTATGCCTGCCACTCTTAGGTGATTCTGAGGAAAGTGTATCATATTGCCCACCTCTGGCTTCATTCAGGGCATCTGATCCATAGTCTGGCAATAGCTAATGAGGTCTTGGTTTGAGAGTTCTTAAAATGATGTTAATAACCTCTGAATCAGTAGCACAGTATAAGGATTAGCAATCCCCTAGGTCTAAAACCAGAGTGCATAACAATTGGACAAGTTGTTTAACTGCCTCGATTTTCTCTTTAGTAAAATGGGTATGATAGTAATCGTAGATATCTCATAAAGTTGCTTTAAAGTTACAGT
This sequence comes from Lutra lutra, assembly GCF_902655055.1. Classification (NCBI taxonomy): domain Eukaryota; kingdom Metazoa; phylum Chordata; class Mammalia; order Carnivora; family Mustelidae; genus Lutra; species Lutra lutra. The sequence goes on from NC_062287.1 coordinate 69,487,727, forward strand.
GGGTTATTTAAGCCTTTAATAAAAGTAATAAGGATTGCCTATTACTACGATTATTAAGAGGCAAAAGAAAAAGAATTATATCAAGTCACCAAGTTATACACCTTCAAGTTATACAATGTTGTATGTCAGTTACATCTCAGTAAAGCTGGGGGAGGAAGAGGCAAACACTCTGAAATGCCACCTTACAAACCGAAATAGTGACAGTCATCCTTTTCCAGCATCATGGGACCTGTACTAGTTAAGGCTCTTTCAGTTGGGTTTCAAATTATAGAAACCCAACTCAAACTAGCTTAAGTGAAAAAGGGGACTTTCTTAGGGCGCCTGGGTTGGTTAAACATCTGCCTTCGGCTCAGGTCATGAACCCCGCGTCAGGCTCCCTCCCCAGTGGGGAGCCTGCTTCTCCTTCTCCCTCTGCCACTCCTCCTGCTTGTGCTCGTGCTCTCTCTCTCTCTCTGACAAAATAAATAAATAATATCTTTAAATTTTTAAAGAAAAAGGGGTTTTCTTGACTCATCTTTCTGAAAAGCCCAGGTATCTTGGTACATCAGCTCCAATGTAACTGGTTTCAGGAGCACAAAGGGACATTAGCAGGACTTAGCTTCTTTTTATCTCAGCTCTGCTTTCTTCTCTGCTAATTTTATTCTCAGGCAGGCAGGTTCTTCTAGTAGGAGCAAAATGACTGTTGGCAATGTCAGATTTGCATTTTCACAACTGAACAGCCATGGTAGAAAGAGCCAGCAGGGGTGCCTGGGTGGCTCAGTGGGTTAAGCCTCTGACTCTTGATTTCGGCTCAGGTCATGATCTCAGGGTTGTGAGACTGAGCCCCACATTTGGCTTAGTACTGGGTGTAGGGCCTGCTTGACATTCTCCCTCTTTCTTTCCCTCGTCCCTCCACCACCCCCAAAAAAGAGAAAGATCCAGCAAAAATTCTAGCCCTGATTCTCATTGGCCTAAATTATATCACATGCTTACTCTTCAACCAATCTCTGTCTCTCTGTGTGGCAAGGCCTAGATCATGGGCCTACCCCTAAGTGAGTAGAAGGGCTTTTCCACAGAGGCAAAGCAGGGTCTTGCTTACCAGAAGGAAACCAGTCGAGGCAGATAGAGACAGTTTCAGATTTTGTGGAAACTGAAGCTTTATATTTTGGGGGCCTCTTTAATAAAAATAATACAGAATTAAAAATTAAAAAATATATCTGAAACAGAATTTTATTTAGACTGAGAAAATAAACCACAGCCAATTACTAGAATCTCAGAGATTCAGGGAGGAGAGTTAATATGGCAGAGTGGTAGAGAGACCCTGTGCTTGCCTGGCCCTTCGAACACAGAGAGATAAATATCAAATCATTCTGGAATCTTGGAGATTTGGGTTCTTTCTTCTGAGGCAATTTATCAGAAATGATTATATATAAAAATGCTTCTGGTCAGGTGGCTTCCTCTCCCCATCCAGAACACTCCATCACTCCTGGAATTTCCCGCCGCTTACAGGGACCCATGCAAGTAAAGAGCTCGGAAGCTTAAACTTTATTAGCTTCACAACAAACCCACCTCTGGACACAGGGCAAGCAAAGCAACAGATGTCTATTTCTTAATAGCAAATTCCTTGTTTTAAAGAATGGTGATCTGGACGTATATCTAAATAACCATGCGCAGGCCACCACGCCTGGGGAACCTTGGGTCTTGGCAGAACAAGCGATCATCATTTTGTACTTTGTGGCATTCGCCAAACTCAGCTGGAATTTTGCTGCACTGATTTTAACAGCTCTGCACTCACGTAATTCAGTGCTTTAAAAGGCCATGTTTTATTTGGCACTGCTGCTTTCAACAAACTTACAGGGACCGTTGGCCCCAGGAGTCCAAAGCTGAACCTGTCCTGCCCCAGCCCCTGGCAATGTCCTAATTTCCTCCTCTCCTTCTCATCTACTTTGTCTTCCACTTCTCTTCTTCCTCCTCCTTTTCCTCCACTTTTTCTTCTTCCTTCTCCTCTTCCACCCTGATTATTTTGACAGATCTTTGAGTTCAGACAGTACATCACACAGGAGGCCTAAATTATGAGCAAATTCCACTGACGTCAGGCCATTTGTACATCCAGTGAACTTGGCTCGATTTTTGGCATCTCTAAGCTGTGTCCATTGGAGATGCAGAGAAGTGCCTTCAGGGCAGCAGAGGCATTCCAGATGGTGGTGTGGGGATAGGCTCGCCAGCATACTACCTCCCATCTGGGCCAGGGCTCCGAATGCCATAGGCTACTCTCAGCACATCCCCACAGCTGCTGTTGACTCTTGGAAGGAGAGCGGCAAACATACCGTGACTTATCAGGGGAAACCTGCAGATGATTAACTCTGGGCCCATTAAACGCTGCATTTCCACCCAAGCGGACTCCAGGCTGGGGGTAAAAAGCAGGGTAGGAGGGACGCCTGGGTGGCTCAGTTGGTTGGACGACTTCCTTCGGCTCAGGTCATGATCCTGGAGTCCCGGGATCGAGTCCCGCATCGGGCTCCCGGCTCCGCGGGGAGTCCGCTTCTCTCTCTGACCTTCTCCTCGCTCATGCTCTCTCTCACTGTCTCTCTCTCAAATAAATAAATAAATAAAATCTAAAAAAAAAAAAAGCAGGGTAGGAGAGAGGACAGACGCAGTGGAATATCAGGAGTTTGGCAGCAACCAAAAATGTCTTCCCCAAGCAAAGGAGACCCTTGAGTAGGAATAAAAAACATTTAGAGATAGACAAGCAAGGCTACAGGTCTCTGCTATTTCCCTCTCACCTGTGTAAACTTGATGGATCGTGGTAGATATCGGCCATGCATTCTTTCCCACACTCTACTTCTGAAAACAGCATCCTCTTTCCTTTGGGACACTCCTTTCCTACTCCCGATGGCCTCAGGGCTCTATCTTCCTACCCCCCATCTCCATCCCTTCTCCCTCCGACACCTCAATGACAGTACACAGGAGGACCTATTATGCTGCTGCAGCCCCCTGGACATAGCAAATAAACACATGGTTTATGCCAGACCATTATGGTCCTTCCTTGACAGTTTCCAAAATTTGGGGTGCTTGTGTGGCTCCGTCGTTTGAGCGTCTGGCTCTTGGTTTCGGCTCAGGTGGTGATCTCATGGGTTGTGGGATTAAGCCCTCTGGGTGTCCTGCTCCATACTCTGTGGGGAATCTGCTTGAAGGATTCTCTCCCTCTGCCCCTCCTCCTACTCTGTCTCCCCCTGCTCACTCTCTCAAAATAAATAGGTAAATCTTGAAAAAAAAAAAAGAGTTAAGCTTCCAAAACTTCTAAACTAGGTCAAAGCTCTGTAAGAATATTAATATACCTTACAACTAAAAAACAAGGGAGAAAAAAAAATAGCTGTTGCCCTAGTCGGGAGAAAGGAGACATCCATATTTAAAGATTAAGACTTCAGGGGCGCCTGGGTGGCTCAGTGGGTTAAGCCGCTGCCTTCGGCTCAGGTCATGATCTCAGGGTCCTGGGATCGAGTCCCGCATCGGGCTCTCTGCTCAGTGGGGAGCCTGCTTCCCTCTCTCTCTCTCTGCCTGCCTCTCTGTCTACTTGTGATCTCTCTCTGTCAAATAAACAAATAAAATCTTTAAAAAAAAATAAAGATTAAGACTTCACTTCACTGAATTGCTGCTATAGCTACCTAGATTCTTCACTTCACTTCTCTGAATTGCCGCTATAGCTACCTAGATTTATGAGGACAATGTGGGATTACACATATGTGAATTTTCCTGGCAGCCTGAAGGCTATCCTTTCAAGGGTAAGAGGACCTCTTCCTATTTTTTTTTTCTAACCATATTATTTGCAGACTTTTCTAAAACGTTCTAGATACTTCCCTTACTTTTAAAATGGGAAATACCACCTTGGACCTCTCTTCCTGATGGTTCAGGGTCATCAAAATAAGGCTCATTCAGTTGGCTGTGTCATAATACAGTTTGAGGCCTCTTTTCTTTCTTCCTTTCTTTCTTTCTTTCTTTCTTTCCTTTTCTTTCTTTCTTCTTCTTTTTTTTTTTTTAATATTATCCACCCTGTACTTCCTAACTCCTCCCTGCTTACCCCAGCACCACAGGGTGAACCCCGAACAAGAATGAGCTTCACTGGTGTGCTTAAGTGTCTATCTTCGGCTTGGGTCATGGTCCCAGGGTTCTGGGATTGAGCCCCTGCATTGCACAGGGGGAGGCTGCTTCTTCCTCACCTTCTGCCTTCTGTTCCCCTACTTGTGCTCTCTCTTTCTCTCTGTCAAATAAATAAATAAAATCTTAAAAAAAAAAAAAAAAAGAATGAGCTTCATTGACAGCCCGTGCTCGTTTCCCTTCCTGTCTTATGTTCCCTTTCCTGATGGGCTCCAGCATTCCTCTGACTCCTGAACTTCTGTTTGCTTGCTGCTTGTAGCCCAGCAGTTTCCCCTTAGATCACACCTGTGATACAGCTGCTCTGGGGCCGGCCTTTGGTCCTCTTCCTCGTGTGCCACTCTGCCTCTACCCTTGGGCCCTGTTCTGCCTTCCCCTGGCACTGGGACTAAGCCTGGCAAGGGTTCCCTGACAAGGGATCAAATGTTAAATGAACAGGGATCATTTGCTGCAGGGACAAACAACCTTACACACCACTGTAACCCCCAGAGTATGATTTTAAAATAGTGGAGGGCAAAATAAATAAATAAATAATAAATAAATAAAATGAAGTAAAATATAGCAAAGAGCAGAAGAAGGCTTACAGAGGCTATCTGCCCCTGCTACAGAGGACATATCCTAAATGGGCAGGATAGATGTTAGTTCTCTGGGAGCATCAGTTGCCATTTTTACTGGTTTGTTGGGTTACAGATGCTGCTTTGGAATTGTCAAATTTCCAAGCCTGACCACTAAACTTGACTTCTGGCCCCTGTCTTACCAAAGCTTAGCTTTCTCTTGTTCCCGCGCAGCTGACGCAGGAGCCCATGGTCACCCAGGGTACAACATTTTCTTTTCTGCTCCAACAAGCCCATCTCTTTATCTCCATAAAAAGGGTGTCAAGATGAGTTAGAAAAACATGAAAATGTATGCGTATACATGTCAAAAATGGATCTTAAGCCGTTTTCAAGGTTAAAGGGAGCTAATATGATAACAATTATTCTGAAAGAATGGACACCCATTTTAAAAGCAAATGCAAAGGATGAATCATGCCAAATTAAAGGCTAAGTTAAGTATAAACTTCCGACTCCCATTTTAGAACTTCAGAGTACCCTGACGAATTCCATGTTCTCCGTGACCCGCTGAGTAGCAGCTTTTTGGCTCCTTTTACAGGGAGCTAGACCATCTGCCCAGCCAGCCAAAGAAAACAGATACGAGCCCAGCCTGGAGGCTGTCCGTCCCTTTGTACTTTTTTTTGCTTACCCCATTTGCTATTGTGCTCACTCTTGCTCTCATCCCATGGCATACTTTATTTTTTAAATTTTTTTTTTAAATTTTATTTATTTATTTATTTTAAATTTATTTATTTGACAGACAGAGACCACAAGTAGGCAGAGAGGCAGGCAGAGAGAGAGGAGGAAGCAGGCTCCCTGCCGAGCAGAGAGCCCGATGCGGGGGGGCTCGATCCCAGGACCCTGGGATCATGACCTGAGATGAAGGCAGAGGCGTTAACCCTCTGAGCCACCTAGGTGCCCCTATTTTTTAAATTTTTAAAAAAGATTTTATTTATTTATTTACTGAGAGAGAGAGAGGGCATGGGGGGAGGGGCAGAGGGAAAGGGAGAAGCAGGCTCTCCACTGAGCAGGGAGCCCAATGTAGGGCTTGATCCCAGGACCCTGAGATCATGACCTGAGCCAAAAGCAGATGTTTAACCCACTGAGCCACCCAGGTGCCTGCCATGGCATACTTCAATCCTCAATCTTGGCCACATATTAGAATCACCCAGAGAGCTTTTAAAAATTTCTGATTTGCAGGCCCAAACACAACCAATTAAATCAAAATCTCTGTGGTTAGGTCCTGAGCATAGCATTCCCCGCACAAATTTCACTGAGAAAAATTTCAAACATAGAATAAAGTTAAAAAACATTTATAGGACATCTGTATATCCACCACTTAGATTTCACCATTATATTATACATGTCCATCCTTCTGGGAACATTTTATTGCTGCATGTCTATCTATCTATTAACATTGTGTTGATCATCCATTAATCCACCTTATTTTTTAATGTATTTTATTTTATTTTATTTGTTAAGATTTTATTTATTTATTTGACAGACAGAGATCACAAGTAGGCAGAGAGGCAGTCGTGGGGGGATGGGGAGCAGGCTCCCCGTGCAGCAGAGAGCCCGATGCGGGGCTTGATGCCAGGACCTTGGGATCATGACCTGAGCCGAAGGCAGAGGCTTTAACCCACTGAGCCACTCAAGCGCCCCTTTTTAATGTATTTTAAAGTAAATTGATTACCAGGGCATTTGGAGAGGGGAGGATGGAGAGCTATTGCTTAAGGGTAACAGAGTTTCTTTGTGGTGATGAAAAAGTATTAGAAACCGATGATGGTGATGGTTGCACAGCATTGTAAATGTAACTATTATCTCTAACTAATGAATTATACACTTAAAATGGGTATAAAGGCGGTGCCTGGCTGGTTCAGTCAGAAGAGCTTGTGACTTTTGATATTGGGGGCATGAGTTCGAGCCCCACTTTTGGTGTAGAGATTCCAAAAAATAAACAAAACAAAAAAATGGTATATATTTTTTAAATATTTATTTGAGAGGGAGAGAGAGAGAGAGTGGGGGGAGGGGCAAAGGGAGAGGAAGAGAAAGAAAATCTCTAGCAGACTCCCCGCTGAATGCAGAACCCACCAGGCCTCAATCTCACAACCCTGAGATCATGACCTGAGCTGAAATGAGAAGTCGGACGCTTAACCGACTGAGCCACCCAGGCGCCCCATGGTATATTTTATTACATATACACACACATTTGTATATAAATATTGTGTGTGTATATATACACATTATTTAACCATAACAAAACATTTTAAAATCACAGATAATGATGTTTTACTTCCTGTGCTTGGATACTGTATATGTGTTTGCTTTTTTTTATTCTTTATAAAGAATGGCTGTGAATATATATCATAGATACTCGATCTTATCTACGGAGTAGAAAAACTTTTTTTTTTAAGATTTTTTTTTTTTAATTTATTTGACAGAGATTACAAGTAGGCAGAGAGGCAGGCAGAGAAAGAGAGAGGAAGGGAAGCAGGCTCCTGGCTGAGCAGAGAGCCCGATGCCCTTGCCATGGTTAGGACTCTGTCGACGGTAGCTATCATCATTGACTTCTAAACTTCTTTTTTTTTTTTTTTAAAGATTTTCTTTATTCACCTGACACACACACACACAGAGATCACAAGTAGGCAGAGAGGCAGGCAGAGAGAGAGAGGAAAGCAGGCAGAGAGCCCGATGTGGCATTCGATCCCAGGACCCCGAGATCATGACCCGAGCTGAAGGCAGAGGCTTAACCCACTGAGCTACCTAAGCGCCCCTGACTTCTAAACTTCTTGATAGCATGGCTGTGTTATTATTATTCTCTTTGTGTCCCAGTGCTTTATGTAAAGGTATTTGTCACATTCTTTTTTTTTTTATAAATTTTTAAGATTTTATTTATTTATTTGACAGAGATCACAAGTAGGCAGAGAGGCAGACAGAGAGAGAGGAAGAGGCAAGCTCCCTGCTGAGCAGAAAACCCGATGCAGGGCTCAATTCCAGGACCCTGGGATCATGACCTGAGCTGAAGGCAGAGGCTTTAACCCACTGAGCCACCAAGGCACCACTATTTGTCACATTCTGGCCTCTTAAAATTTTATTTCATCAGCAACTTCTTGAGCACCTGTGCCGTGAAGCAATTGTTCTAGGCACTAGTTCTAGGATACATAATGAAAATAAAGGCCTTGCTTTCAATGTGCTTACAATCTAATAGGAGTAAGAGACAACAACAACTAAGTCTACGAAAGGCAGCTCGACTAACACAGCACACCGAGGCACATGTAACATGGGTGGGTACAAGGCTGAAAGAGGGAGGGACCAGCTCTATTTAGGATTTTCAAGCCCAGCTTTAGGGGAGTAGAAACCCTACTGGCTTCGAAGGAAGAGAAGACTTCCAACAGGCAACAAATGCAAGGAAGAGGAGCTCCCGCTGAGGGAACAGTGGGTGCTGATTGTAGAGTTCTGAATTTGTGCCCTTGGAGCACAATGTGCCCCGCCCGCTCCTTTAACGGGAATATGTTGGAGGGACACCTAGAGAGAGACCTTGAAATCCTTGGGAGCTCCTGGGCATGGACCGGATTTTGCAAGTAAACAAATCAGGAAAGTTTTGAGGAGAGAGGTGATTTGCTCCATCTGCAACCAAACCTAAGTTTGGGCAGACCTGTTAGCAAGTTCCTGCGATGGTCCTACTGTGGTAGGATTCAAAGCACTTGGGGATTGATACGGGGATGAGCAGGAGAGTTAATTAAAATTGCCTCTAGAGCAGCATTTCTCAATCTATGTGGCAGAATAATGTCTCATGAATAACAACAATAGTTATGGCTATTTTTTTTTCAGTGTACTTAGAAAAAAATACATGGATATACATTTCATACCTTGGCCTGTCATTATCATAGAAGGCTCTATATGATCTGGCCCAGATGACATCTTGTACCTCATGTCAGCTCTTCCTCTTGCTTTATGTACTCCAGTTCTTTCAGCCATTTTTGTGTTGCTCAGATTGGTCAACCTCGGTCCCAATTCAGGGTCTTAGCAGTTGCTATTCCATCTGCCTGGGAGAATTTTACTCCAGACCTTTGCTTCTCCTTATATGATCTGGTACCTTGTTTCTTACCACTCTTCCTTTTACTTACTCTCCTTTGATCATTCCATCCCTTGGCTCTTCTTTCTGAATATATCAGGCACACTCTGGCCCCAGGGCTTTTGCACTTGCTCTTTCTTTCTGCCTACAATGATCTTCCTCTAAGTTTCTGCAAGATTCACTTTCGAATCTCTTTCAGGTCTTTGATTACTTATGTGGCACCATGTGAGGGATCCCTGCAACCCTGCTTAAACTTACTTTGTTTATTTATATATTTATTTATTTTAAAGATTTTATTTCTTTATTTGACAGAGAGTGAGAGATCACAAGTAGGTAGAGACGCAGGGGGTGGGGGAAGCAGGCTCCCTGCTGAGCAGAAAGCCTGATGTGGGGCTCGATCCCAGGACCCTGAGATCATGACCAGAGCCAAAGGCAGAGGCTTAACCCACTGAGCCACCCAGGCGCCCCGACCCCGTTTAAACTTTAAAGTGAAAATGAGGGGCACCTGGGTGGCTCAGTGGGTTAAGTGTCTGCCTTTGGCTCAGGGCCTCTCCTGATCAAGTCCCGGATTGGGCTCTCTGCTGGACAGGGAGCCTGTTTCTCTCTCTCCCTCTGCCCCTCCATCCCTGCTTGTGGTCATTCTCTCTGTCAAATAAATAAATAAAATCTTTTAAAAAATAAATAAAAATAAAGTTAAAATGAGATAGTCATTCCCTGTTTCCCCCCACAGCACTTGTTACCATTTTGGCACACTATATATTTTCCTTTTTAATTTTTGTCTCCCCACACTGGAAGGTGAACTGTATTAGTACAGGTATCCTGGTCTAATTTTCTTTCTTGTTCTTCTGCGCCTGAAACAGTCCTGACACATAGTAAGGGCTCAGTGAACATATGTTGCATGAACGACTGAATGAGTGGAGAAATGACTCCAGTCTCATTCTGTCTCCGATATCAGGTAAAATGCCTTCCTCAGAAACGCTTTCTCCAACCTTCCCATCTAAAACAGCCATTCCCATCCTAGCTATTCTTTATAATATCATCACATTTTCTTTTACTTGTAGTACTTTTCATTATCTGAGATTATTCTGTTTATCTCCTCATTTATTGTCTGTCCCCTTGCTCCTCCATTAGATTGTAGGGTCCAGGGGCACCTGGGTGGCTCAGTTTGTTAAATGTCTGCCTTTGGCTCAGGTCATGATCTCAGGGTCCTGGGATTGAGCCCCGCATCGGGCTGTCTGCTCAGTGGCGAGTCTGCTGCTCCCTTCTCCTCTCCCTATCTGATCTCTCTCTCTTTCTTACTCTCTCAAATAAATAAATAAAATCATTAAAAAAAAAAAAGGAACATAGGCTCCATGAGATCTGGGACCTTGGTACATACTAGGTAGTCAATAAATATTTGTTAAATGAATGAAGAAAAGCTGTGCTTCCCATGGATTATCTCACCTCACAGCAACCCCCTTAAGTACTACCATTAGACTCTTCTCTCGAATGATGAAACAGAGATTTAAAGCACTTACACATCAGGGAAATGGTAAAACCCAGAAGTTCTGAAATCAAACTGCCTGTGTTTGATTTCAGAACTCATTCTGAGTTAATTTGTTTAATTTGATTTCAGAACTCATTCTGAGTTAATTTGTTTCTCTACGGGACTTGTCAGAGCTTCTGAATCTACAATCTGTAAGAGAAGGAAAGAAAGCATACGCAACATTGCCCAAACGTACTTAACCACAGGATCTTCTTTTCTGGTGGAATATTCCTAGAGTTTTATGGATATATTTTGGAAATGGCCATTATAACTTTCTAACTGATTCATTTGGGAAGTTGGTAGAGTTTTATTTACGGATCAATAACATAACTACATTGTAATCCCATGTGGCCTAATATGTGTAAGAAGTGTGCCGGGATGGAAGAATGGAAGTCTTCTCCGCGGGAAAGTAAAGGGAGCTCAGGTTTATTGTCAAAAAAGCAATAGAAGAGGAAATGAATCTAGGTGAAAGAGACAAAAAAAAAAAAAAAAAAAGTAGTCCCCATAAGGCGCAAAGATCACCTTTCTTCCAGCAAAATCTGACCATCAGTATGTGGGTCTGAGTAAGTCAGGCAGCGGAAAATTGTTCGGCCTGTAGCTCAGAGGAGCCTGCTATTCTCAGCTGAGAAGTAGACATTGGTATTTGTTTACTCGACACAGTTTTCTTTCTTCCTCTTTCTAACAGAACCCCATGTCTGCCCTTGTAATTCACCCTCTCTCACCCCACTTCGTGCTTCCTTATCTCCCCGCCAGTGAATGGTGTAGAAATGAAAAGGTCACCTTATACGCATCTGGTCAGCAACACAGAAAGGCCAGACTGCCCGGGGACTTCTGGAAAAGTACCTGTCACTACTGGACAGGGAAAGAGACCCGTAGACAGAGCGGGTGATGCCTGGGGCTGGGCAGAGCTAGCAGTCATGAAAGGGCACAACAAAAACATGGAATATTCTCTCCTTAGCTTTCTCAGGGGCTTTACTATTTATTTTTGAGCCAGGTATCTTGGGAGGCATATTAGAGGGATTGATTTTTAGATAAGGAAATAAGGGGTACTTGAGTGGCTCACTTGGTTAAGCGTCTGCCTTTGGTCAAGCCCCGCTTCAGGCTCCCTGATCAGCCGGGAGTTGCTTCTTCCTCTCCCTCTGCCTCTCCCCTTGCTTGTGCTCACTTGCTCCCTCTCTCTCTCTCTCTGTCAAATAAATAAATAAAATCTTTTAAAAAAATAGATAAGGAAATAAATCCCTCCTTTCCAGTGAGTAGCATTATCCAGCTCCAGAATTTTAGCCACGACTCCTATTTCAGGTGACTGTCAGTTGATGGTTTCAGGAAGCAGGGGCTGGGCCTCAGTTACTCAGGCAGTTTGCACAGGCTGTTGCAACAGGGCTGGATCCGTGCCAGTTCAAGGGTGCTGCCTAAATTGGTAAGAGCAAGACTTGTGTTAGAAACAAACTGGAGGGGAGTAGCTAGCAGATCAATGGTGTAATAGTGGATAAAGATCCCCTACATACCGCAGTTGAAGATTTTAGGGATTCTTCCCATTCCTAAACTAAGTTCTCATCACTTGGGTGCCCAGCTACATGGCTGTCCCTGGGTCTTGCGAAAATCCTACTTGAAACCTGCAATGTCTGCTCTCCTTCCCTTTCAAAACAGGGGGCTGCTTGCCCACGTCCTTGTCTGAGATCCTGTAGAAGATATAGCCTGGAGGAGATGTAGACCAGGTCAGACTAGAGAGGTCAGCTCTCTTTTTTCTTTTTGTAAATTTATTTTATTTTGGGGCACCTGGGTGGCTCAGTTGTTAAGCGTCTGTCTTCAGCTCAGGTCATGATCCCAGGGTCCTGGGATCAAGCCCCACATGGGCTCCCTGATCAGCAGGAAGCCTGCTTCTCCCTCTCCCACTCCCCCTGCTTGTGTTCCCTCTCTCGCCATGTCTCTTTCTGTCAAATAAGTAAATAAAACCTTAACAATAAATAAATGAATAAATAAATTTCATTTTAATTCTGGTATAGTGAGCATACAGTGTTATATTAGTTTCAGGTACACTATAGGATTCAACACTTCTGTGCATCCCCCAATGCTTGTCCTAAGTACACTCCTCAATCCCCCATCACCTAGTTCACCCGTCCCTCCCCCCTTCCCCTTCTGGTAACCACCAGTATATTCTTTATAGTTAAGAGTCTGTTTCTTGCCTTATCTCTCTCTCTCTCTCTTTTTCCCTTTGCTCATTAGTTTTGTTTCTCAAATTCCACATATGAGTGAAATCATATAGTATTTGTCTTTTTCTGACTGACTGATTTCACTTAGCATAATACTCTCTAGCTCCATCCATGTCAATCAAATGGCAAGACTTTTACATGCTTTAAGGAGTGAAAGTGAGCACTTCTGCCCCTCATCCCCTGAGTTTGCTCAGGTAGCTTGTTCAAGGCCACACATTTAGTTAGTGGAAGAATGAGGATTAAAATCCAAGTTGTCTAACTCCCAATATCTGTGGCCATGACCATGACACTAAGTGAGACCTTTCAAAGATTGTGCCAAGTAATTTCATATGTGAGAAAATCCTGCAAAGGGCTTATAGAGAGACAAAGATAATGAGACCAATCCTCACCTTGACCTGTCATCATTCCCCACCTTTGACTTCTGCCCAAAGTTGGAACCTTTCACTCTCAGTATAGGGCACTGGTTCCTCACTATAAATGCATAGTGTCATGCTTCACATCAGGTACAGCACAAATAAATATGTGGGTCCTATCTCAGGCTCAAGGGGACAAACTTCCGAGGCACATCTATCATTTGGATCCCTCCCAGTAGAGGAAAAGGATCCAGCAGGATGGAGGAACCCATGAAGCACTAAAGTTTTGTTGAAGAGGGAATCTCCATTACTATGATGAAGATGGTTTCCCAGAAATGGGCACTGGGGCAAAGCTGTCTGGGTAGTGAAATGGCTGGGCTATCATCAGGGTATTGGAAGTAGCAAGGAAAGTTGTCCTATTCATCATCACCTCCCTGGGATATTTGTTTAAGAGCTATGAGTAGAACTTGTTTCATATTCTCTTCCTTGACTTAGTGTGTTTGTTCACTGGGCAGAAAGCTCTGCGTGTCAGACTTTCAAGCTTGTTTTAGACCTTCAAAGGCAGGAAAGAATGATAGTTATAGAAACTTGTTTATATGTAATAATATATAAAAATAATTATTATTATTTTATAAGTTTATAATCTTGAAAAGGCTTACAGTTTGAACCTTTTTTGGAAGAAGGGATGGTAAATCAGGCTCATGATCCTGGAGTGGCCATATTTGGACAGATACTAAAAATGACAGTGGTACAGTGAGTGAAGTGGGGAAGAAGTTTAAATGAATAAACTTCAATAGACAAAACAAGAAGCTGTGGATATTGACCTACAGTACAGAGAAGGAGAAAGACAAAAACCAACTTGCCCTGAGTGCTGGTTGCATTTAGGCTGAAAGCAGACACAAAGATAGTGAGTGTTTCTCATGGATTAGATGTAGACTCTGCAGAAAAGAGCCAACCTGGAGCCATTTTAACTTTCCCTCAAGAGGGGCACCTGGGTGGCTCAGTGGGTTAAGCCGCTGCCTTTGGCTCAGGTCATGATCTCAGGGTCCTAGGATCGAGCCCCGCATTGGGCTCTCTGCTCAGCAGGGAGCCTGCTTCCTCCTCTCTCTCTGCCTGCCTCTCTGCCTGCTTGTGATCTCTCTCTGTCAAATAAATAAATAAAATCTTAAAAAAAAAAAAAAAAACTTTCCCTCAAGAGTTCTACTCAAAAAGATGAAGTGACCTCAGCAAAAGGTGGGTTCACCTGATTCCCACTGCTTTGGGGATGGGGAATATAAGTGACCAGCTGGAGGTAAATGTTTCACCAGGGTACAGGCCGTTCAATGTGGGAGCCTCCAAAGTACCCATGAAACCACCCACAAGAAGAATAGTCAGCTTTGAACATCAGCCAGAAATAGACAGCTTTAAACATATGCCACAGCCAGAGGAAACTGATGCCAAAGTATCTTGGTGCCGGTCAGGTAAGACATTTCCTGCCCTTTAGTTCTTATTCCTCCCTCACTGTTTTAATATTGGAAGATCCAGAGGCAGCCCATGGGCAAGTGGGGTCAGAGGAGTGGAAGCAACAGTTAGGGAAAGAGATGGGGCTAACTAAGCCCCTTCTCTTACTGCTAGCACCTTGTCAAGGGGAGAAATTTAACTTCAAATGGAATTTGGCATTTCGACTTTTACGCTTAAATGACTGAACATTTTGATTAGCAAAATAGGACTGTTCATATGACTAGACGCCATGCGAAGACTTTTACTATCTAGGAGTGTCCTGGTCTGGATTTCTCTTAAAGGAAGGACTACCTCCTCAGGATGGGCAACGTGGACAAAAGGAAAAATTGTTCTTGACTCCACCCTAAGAGTCCACTGACTCGAAGTGACTGCCATAGTGTTTCGAGTTGTGTTTTTCTGTCATATGCAACTGAAAATGTTCTACTGAGTATTCCATGCATAGATTAAATACCAAATATACACAAAAATGGATTTCCTAAAGTAAGGTCTTACTTCAAATTCTAGCTCTCTCTGCTTATTGGAAAGGACATTCGGTAGTCAGAAGAAATGTATTTTAATGTTGGGAAGGGCTTGCTAAGGGTGCTTTTTCAAGGGATTTTATAGGAAATCAAACATGAGATTGTATGCTAACTTTCTCAAGAGAAAGGTAAGCATCAGTCTCCTTTTTCCCTTTAAGAGGAATCAAGTGACAAGCTGTATGTATCCTTCTTGACACAGCTGTGGAACTAGAGCCTCTCTTTGCCTTTGGATTCCTGGGACATTGCTTGATGCTGATTTCCAATTCACAATTTTATGGATCTCTTTTTTCTGTTGCTACATCTCTGCATTTTGAACAGATTTGTTTCTTGCATTTATAATTAAATAGTCAACCAGTCCAAGTCCAATAAAAATTTAGCTGAGGTCACATATTTGATGCTTTTAGCATGCCTAATAATTTCCATCTTTTCTTACTCAAATACTCATAAGTATTAGCATTTTATTTTTCTGCTTTCTACTCATTTTTTTAAATAGGTTTAAACAAAATATTCAATTCATTGCATAAACCAACTATGTTTTATGCAAATAATACAATCCAGACAAAATAGGACCAATAGCTTATGACACCATCATGAAAACTTTATTAATTAGCAAATGTTTGAGATTCGCAATTTATGCATAGAAAAAGTGGGTTAGGGAGCCTGGGTGGATCAGTTAGTTAAGCGTCTGCCTTTGGCTCGGGTCATGATCCCAGGGTGTTGGGATCGAGTCCCACATTGGCACTCTGCTTGGTGGGGAGTCTGCCTCTCCCTCTCCCTCTGCCCCTACCCCAGCTTGTGTGCCTGCCGTGTGCACACATTTTCTCTCTCTCTCTCAAATAAACAAATAAAATCTTTATAAAAAAAAGGGGGTTATAAGGTGTCAAAAGACAGGGTCAGAATTTCATTCATCTGAGGGTCACTAGTATCTAGAAACATGATGCTCAGTAAATTTTTGCTCAGGGAATGAATTCCCTTCCTAGAAGATATGGAGTAGATTTGTAAGTTTGATAAATTTTACCTGATTTTTTAAGATATGTACTTAATCATGTTAATTCTGTTTCCTTGACTATTATGTTCAAACCATATGAAATATCTAGATTCAAACCTTCCCCATTCCCCAACACAAAGATGAAAATACTGGGACAGACACAATTTTGGACTACTCCTTGTCATGTGCTAGAGGTCACATGAGAGAATAAGATACTTAGAAGTTGTTTTCCTTCAAATCCTTTGAAGTGTTTGGCAAGACATTCAGTGAGGGGTGCCTAGCTGGCTCAGTCAGAAGAGCATGGGGCTCTTGATCTGGGGGCCATGAGTTCCAGCCCCACATGGGTATAGAGAACACTTGAATGAATACAAAAATTTCTTTAAAAATTTTTAAAAAGACAATTTAGTGAGAGATTTCAAATGTGACAATTTAAAGGTTTAAAAATAATCCAAGATAAATGAGTGCAAGACTATAGAACCAAACCTTATGAACACTACTAACATATTCACTAATAGATGTTTCTAATTTGTGTGTTGAAAGCGTGCCTTATGAAAATAGCACTAGAATAAGAAATGACTACATTAAAAAGCTTGGAAGCTAAGAACTTAATTTCTTCTTGAATTCTAATTCCGCCACTTGTTGGCTGTATGATCTTCAGAAAGTTGGTTGGTTCACAATATCTCAGTTTCCTCTTGTGTAAAAAGGGAGTAATAGTACCATCTCCCCATGAGAGTCTAGAACCAGTTGTGAGACAAAAACGGAGAAGATAGATGGTGATCAAAATATCACCTGCTAAATGGACAAAGATGAGAATTGGAGGTGTGGCTTGGATATATGCAATACCAGGCATCCTAATATGGAATCACAGTCATACATTGAGTAGCACTGAATCATACATTGAGTAGCATTGAGTAGCATTGGCTCCCCACGCAGGAGATTGCCTCTGTAAAACATATGGCATGGAGAAGCGAATAGAACGCATGCTCTCTGTGGATCCTGGGTTAAAATGAGGTAGGAAGGAGCTGAGATAAGCATTTTGAAATTCTTCTTAACTCATCAAGATGAGAAGTCATTCCTCTTTCCCTGTGGGAGGTTGGAGAGGGGTTGTCAGAGAATTGACAGAAGTATTACATTAGTGAAGCTCCTTCTATAAACACTGGCATGGAAGAACATTTCATAGACTTTTGTTCTCTTAATCCATAGGGATTAAGAGACCATTTAGCCTGTACTCAGCCAAGCTATGGCTATCCCCTTGTGGGAAACACATCAGCAGACTGTCAGGATCATTCAGTTCTCACTTTCATAAGGCTGTTCCTCCAACACTAGCCATGCTCCTCTGTGGCTCCTCCTGAAATACTCCAGGTAAGTAATGTTGCCTCTGCCTACAGAATGCTCTGAAATAGGCCAGATGAACACATTAAATAAATTAACCTAGAGGCAACACTGTGCCCGAGGCTGAAAATCAATTTCCTATTTTATTTCCTAGCCCAAATGATGTCTTGCCAAGTTGTCCAGTTACCGTTGACCCTTGAACAACGCAGGGATTCAGGGTGCCAACCCCCTACGCAATCAAAAATCCATGTATAATTTATGACTCCCCAGAAACTCAACTAGTAATAGCTTACTATTGGCCAGAAGCCTTACCAATAACATAAACAGTTAACATATATTTTGTATATCATATGTGTTTTTTTTTACAGTATTCTCACAATAAAGTAAGCTAGAGAAAAGAAAATGTAAAGAAAATCATAAGGCAAAAAACTACTTTTTTTTTAAAGATTTTATTTATTTATTTGACAGACAGAGATCACAAATAGGCAGAGAAGCAGGCAGAGAGAGGAGGAAGCAGGCTCCCCGCTGAGCAGAGAGCCCTACACGGGGCTCGATCCCAGAACCCCGGGACCATGACCCGAGCCGAAGGCAGAGGCTTTAACCTGCTGAGCCACCCAGGCGCCCCGCAAAAAACTACTTTTACAGTAGTACTGTATTTATTTTTAAAAATTGCATTTTAGCAGACCTGCACAGTTCAAGCCTATGTTATTCAAGGGTCAACTGCACATATGAGTTA
Source organism: Lutra lutra (assembly GCF_902655055.1). Lineage (NCBI taxonomy): Eukaryota > Metazoa > Chordata > Mammalia > Carnivora > Mustelidae > Lutra > Lutra lutra. The sequence goes on from NC_062287.1 coordinate 69,505,685, forward strand.
TTCGGGTCCACTGAGAAGCAGATTCCAAGAAAAGACCAAACATGAAAGAGATCTACGGGGAGAGAAGGTGAGGAAAGCGTCCAAACCACAGCACTGGTCTTACAGCTGTGCAATAAGAGAAGGAAAGGATTTTTCCCACACCTGGATAGGAGGAAACTTAGACTGCAGTGCAGTTCCCAGGAAGGTTAAACCTGACTGATAAGGAATCCTTGAGCCAAAGTTGCTTGTCGGAAGAATTCTATACCTCATTAAAAAACAGCAGCCCCAGGACCCCAGCCAGCCTCAGTCACTGGCTAGGAGCACTTAGCAGCAAGGATGGCCTCTATGTGAACATGACGGTGGTATGCTCCTTGCAGCAGGAGATCTGAGCAGTGTATTTTCAGGGCCGCAACATGTATATAGCCCATCAGAGTTTCAACAATTTGACAACATAAAGATACTCCCATAATAATATATTAATAATAAGATGCTTCACATCTGAATATAGACCCCTTCCCATGACCAGATTCCAGGAAGAAATTACAATAAATTTTAAAAAATTTTGGATGCTCTTGTGAGTTAAGTCCAAGTAAGTTCAAGTTCAAAAGGATTAAAGTCATGGGGCCCCTGGCTGGCTCAGTTGGTAGAGCACGTAACTCTTGATCTAGGGACTTTAAGTTCAAGCCCCATGTTGGGTATAGAGATTACTTAAAAATTAAATCTTTTTTCTGGGATGGCTGGATAGCTCAGTTGGCTAAGTGTCTGACTCTTGATTTCATCCTGGGCTTGGAGCCTACTTAAAAAAAAAAAATCAAAATTCATCTTCACCAAATTCTTATCCTCTCAATCTCAGTCAAGACGTAGGATTGTGTTCCCTGAGCAGCACTTCTGGAATGGATATGGTGCCTTCGAAAACTCAGGATTAGAATTTGCCTTCATGGTTCCCCACTTTATAAAAAATCCAAAGAATTCCTAGAATGTACAAGATTAGAAGAGTTCTAGCTAAAAATTATGCATCTTAGAAAGCAAACCAATCCCTACATCATAATGCAGCTATCACAGGGAAATTATGCTCCCAGATCACTTCACCAGGTGAGGCCAAAGATTATATTAAAAGTGAGTAGATGGAAATAATCTGGGTTTTCATTTCACCAAGATTCATTTATTCATATCACAAGTAGTTGTGGAATAACTACTGTGTTCCAGGAGGCACGCTAGCCGTGAATTCAATAATGAAAGTACTTGCCTTCATGGAGCAAAATTGTATTCCACTGGGGAAGGCATTCTTTGCATGGGACAAGTAATTAAATTTGTAACATATTAGTGACATGATAAGGAGAAAAAAATAAGTAAAAGAGGAGGCCATGATATGTTGGGAGGGGATTAGAATTTTAGCTAGGGTAGACAGGGAAGGTAATTTCAAAAAAAACCCCTAGAGGATGTTGAAGAGCAAGTCAGGAGGATATCTAGGGAGCAATCACTGTAGGGTAGAGGGGATAACAAATGCAAAGATGATAAGTGGGAATGTTCCCAGAGAGCTTAACAAACAGCAAGGTCTGTGTGGCTGGTGTACAATGAGTAAGGCAGACAGTGTCCAGGGAAGAGATCAGAGAGACAGAGAGGGACAAATATTGTGTGGAACCTTATTAGCGTTCACTCTGATGAGCTGAAAAGCCACTAGAGGGTTTAGAGTGTTGACTTGAACTAATAAGATCATCCTGGACACCATGTTGAGAAGAGACTATATAGGTCTAGGTACAGAAGCAGGAAGGTCATTCAGGAAGCTGTTGTGATAATCTAGGGATGAAATTATGGTTTGGACCGAGGTGATAGCAATGAGAGGGATGACAAATGGTTGGGTTTCTCTATGGAGTATGACAGCAGTCACTTCCTGTCTTCTGGAGTAGAGAAACTGTGGGCTTAAACTCAACCGTGAGAAATCACCCATCAAAAAATTAATCTCTCACTTCCAATTTTGGAGAAAGAGACATATCTGCATACTATCTCCTTTCTCAGGGAGTGGCATTTGTGACACTTCTGGCTTCTAAAACAGCTGCAAAATCTTCACGGGATGGCAGCCCTAGTGAGTAGGTTTTCCTTGAAGTGCCACTCCTTTCCTTCCTAACATACTCAAAACCACTTGATTTCCCTTTTCCTATTGAGTCTCACATTTCTGACATTTCCATGCTGAAGAGTGGGGCCCCATCTAGTTACATAGCCTCCGTGATGTCTTATGAACAGCATTTCAGTCCTGAGCCCCAGGGACTGTTGCTGTTACTTCTTGCCACAACTAAGACACCTGCCTCCTATAGATGACTTCCTTCTGCTTTCTCCGGTCGTTTCAACAGGATAATCACTCTCAGCAGAGACCTGAATTAGTGCTGCTTTTGGAGCTTAGGGCCCTATGGGCCCAGTGAGTTTCTCTTACCTGTGTTACATCCTACTTAAGACCTTGTCTTTCACTTCGAATGTCACAAGCCTGGAGCAGCATTTCTTTGAGCTACATTTTTCCCTACAGCCAGAGATTAGGCCTCTGGTGTTACATTTCCTCCCTCTGTCCCACTGCTACTTTTCAACAAGACTCATCTGAGTTGATAAACTTCCAACCTGTTTTTTAGCTTGTTTGCCTTCTTTTTCTACCTATGGGAAGGCTGGTCCTCTTTACTAGATTATAGAAGCCTTCTTTCTTTTGCTTTGTTACACAAATGTTTTCTTTGTCTCTCTTTTTGTTTTCTGGCCCAGACACACATCTTTCTTACACACACCTCTGAGTTTTGCTTGGTGGGGTCTTTCCTAGAGAGACATGTGAAATCAATACATTTTATGTTTGCCAAAAACAAAGAAAGTTTCAACTCTCTAAGCTGCCTACTAGTCCCAGGAGACCGTCTCCTAGGAAATCCGTATCCAGTCCAGGCCTGCACTTGACTTATCCTTGTCTTTTCTCAGCCTTGCAGGGCCAGGACCTGGACCACTCTGCTATTGGTCTTGTCCAGAGCAGACCAGAACAGGGACTTTTTGCAGGCTGGAGTATCTGACAGAGAATTGGGAAGGGGAAAGGAACAGTGGTTATATTTGGTCTTTATCGTGTGTTCTCATCCCAAACTCATCAAAGTTGCTTCTCCTCTCCTGGGAAGTAGTAAGTACATTCAGGCCAGGAAGATTACAGCAGTCCCTCCTTGTCCATGGTTTTGCTCTCCATGCTTTCAGTTACCTGAGACCAATGGCAATCCGGAAGCAGATGATCCTTCTGACATCTTGGCCGAAGGTCAGTAGTAGCGTAACGCTATGTCACTGTGCCTGTGTCATTCATCTCATCATGTAGGCATTTCTTCATCTGACATCATCACAAGAAGAAGGGTGAGTATAGGACAATAAGATACTTTGAGAGAGAGAGAGAGAACGCATTCACTTAACTTTATTTACAGTGTATTGTTATAATCGTTCGATTTTACTCTTCGTTATTGTTGCTAATCTCTTACAGTGCCTAATTAATAAATTAAAGTTTATCATGGGTATGGATGAAAAAGACACAGTTGTGTACATACTACACAGTATGTAGAGGGTTTGGGACTGACCACAGTTTCAGTATTTACTACTGTACTCTAATGGAAGGAAGTGTACCCGGTGTGGAAGGAAATATCAGGGGGTAAGTGTTTGCCCATAAAGATATGTAAAATACTTACCACGGTGCCTAAACAGAGATTAGTACTCCAATGTTGGCTATTATAAATTGAAAAGAAATTGAAAAATTGAAATGAAAATTATTTCCAGTCTGTCACATATAGGAGTAGGGCAACCAAGCAGATTCTCCAATATTGGATTTTTTCCCCTCAGTCTCTTTTTAAGAATAAAACTCTATGCCTTAAAGTGTTCTTTTAATGACCATCCATGAAAACAATCTGCTTCCGACATGGATTGGACAAACGAACACGATGAGGTCAGTTGTGAATTTTTTCCCTTGGATCTCAGGACCATAGAACTAGATTAATCCTAATCTTTGCTTATGACACAGTCTCCTCTTCAGTTTTTCCCTCTCTCCCTCCTTTCCTTTTCTTCTTCCTACCCTCTTCTTTCCCTCCCTTCCCTTCCTGCCTCCTTCCCTGCCCAGGCTTCTTCCTAACTCGAGCCCTCTCCTAGGGAATCTGACCACACCAGCACCACTTTCTGAGTGGAATAGAACTTGAGGACTCTTTTGCCTCTCTCCGCCTTTCTTTCCCATGCAACTGTTTATTTGTTGGGCTGTTTCAGATTTGAATAAATGCTGAAAGTGACAGAATTTTCACATCGGGAGAACATCGCTGCTGTCTCTTTTGGTTTCTCACAGAATTCTAAGTGCATCCCTAAAGCTCAAAGGACGGGTGTGGTTTTGACTCAAACTTTGCCCTGTTTGCCAACCTCAGGGAGTCTAGGTTGAGTTAGGGAGAATGTAACAAAACTTGACAGTAGACAAGCCTAATGTGGTTTGGAGTTTTATTATGAAACTTCCGCGTAGTTCTGCTTTTCACCCAGTTGTGTCATAAGAAAACAGCCAAGAGTCATTTCAGTTTTTGCTCCCGATCTTCTAGAATAACACACATATTCAGTATCTAAATATTCTGCATTGAAATTAACAAATTATCCTAAGATATTGAAATTGTATTATGGACTGGTTCACAAGTCCATGTGAAGCTATTTTCTTATTTTGTTTCAATTATGAATATATATATATATATGTATATATATTTATATAGTATATATATAGATACATATCTATATATATACTATTACCATATATATGCACACATACTATGTACAATATCAAGATCTACATAAAATACACCCATTAGGGGCACCTGGGTAGCTGAGTTGGTTAAGTGTCTGCCTTTGGCTCAGGTCATAATCTCCCAGTCCTGGGATTAAGTCCCACATCAGGCTTCCTGCTTAGTGGGGAGTCTGCTTGTCTCTCTTTCTCCCCCTCCCCACTGCTCGTTCTCTCTCTCTCAAATTAATAAATAAAAATCTTTTTAAAAAATACACACATTAGGGGCACCTGGGTGACTCAGTGGGTTAAGCCTCTGCTTTCAGCTCAGGTCATGATCTAAGGGTCCTGGGATCGAGTCCCACATCCGGCTCTCTGTTCAGCGGGGAGCCTGCTTCTCTCTCTGTCTGCCTCTCTGCCTACTTGTGATCTCTGTCAAATAAATATATTAAAAAAATACACACATTAGGGGTGCCTGGGTGGCTCAGTGGGTTAAGCCTCTGCCTTTGTCTAAGGTCATGGTCTCAGGGTTCTGGGATCAAGCCCTGCATAGGGCTGTCTGCTCAGCAGGGAGCCTGCTTCTCTCTCTGTCTGCCTCCCTGCCTACTTGTGATCTCTGTCAAATAAATATTAAAAAAAAACAACAACAACACACATTAGGGGTGCCTGGGTGGCTCAGTGGGTTAAGCCTCTGCCTTCATCTAAGGTCATGGTCTCAGGGTTCTGGGATCAAGCCCTGCATAGGGCTGTCTGCTCAGCAGGGAGCCTGCTTCCCCCTCTCTCTGCCTGCCTCTCTTCCTACTTATGATCTCTCTCTCTGTCAAATAAATAAAATCTTAAAAAAAAAGAGAAAACATTAATTCAATTTATTAAAAAAACACACACATTAAAAACAAACAAAATACTGGACTTTTAATTATTTTTATTGTATAAGCAACTTATATTCATGGAAAAAATTGGATAATACAAAAAATTAGAAAGAAGGGAAAATCAAATTTCTTAATTTATTCTTCTGGTTACTGATAATTGTGCTATGTGCTGAGAAAAATACATAGATGTCTAGGACAGGGACTGTGCGTACCCTTTAGGACATAAATAAAATACATGTATTTTAAAAATCCAACAAAAGGGGGTACCTGGGTGGCTCAGTGGGTTAAAGCCTCTGCCTTCAGCTCGGGTCATGATCTCAGGGTCCTGGAGCAGAGTCGCGCAGCGGAAGCGTGCTGGGCCCATGATCTCAGGGTCCTGGGATCGAGCCCCACGTCGGGCTCTCTGCTCAGCGGGGAGCCTGCTTCCCTCTCTCTCTCTCTCTCTCTGCCTGCCTCTCTGCCTACTTGTGATCTCTCTGTCAAATAAATAAAATCTTTAAAAAGAAAAAAGAAAGGACTGTGCCTTTTAAAAAAAAAATCCAACAAAAGGTTAAGTTTGTCAAGCACTTGCCATAATTCTGAAGTTTCCTGTTACCTTTAACTCAGTCATTTGGAGGTAGGCTCTGTTTACTGACAGATCATATGATCTGCGGGAGCCTGGGCTGTATCATGATTTATGTTGAGGTCCAGTCCTCTTTAGACCACCTGTATTTGTGCTTCATTCTTTAGAGAGTCAGAAGTTAGAAATCCTTCCACTTACTACATTGGCTGGGTGGATGAGTGGTAAAATGTAGAGTTGATAGTGCCCACGGAAGACAAAAAAACTACATTAGAATGGAGGTAGAAAGGGGACATGGTTACCCAGTGTGTTAATGACTCATTCCACATTTCACAAGAAGGACAACTGCCAAAGTAGAACATTTTTTTTCTAAAGCTATTTTGAATAAAATTTTGAAAAGAGGATTTTATTTTTTTGTTTCTTGAATTTTTAATTTTTTTTGAAAAGAGAATTTTAACAAAATAGAGTCTAGGCAATAACTTTATAATTTTCAGTAGGTATATTAAGACACCTATTGGGGTGCCTGGGTGGCTCAGATGGTTAAGCATCTGCCTTCAGCTCAGGTTGTGATCCCAGGGTGCTGGGATCAAACCCCACCCCTCGTAGGGCCCCCAGCTCAGCAGGGAGTCTGCTTCTCCTTTTGCTCCTCCCCCTGCTTGTGCGCTCTCTCTCTCTCTCTCTCGCTCTCTGTCTTTCTCTCAAATGAATAAATAAAATCTTTAAAAAAATGGACACCTATTGATCAGGTATAAATTTGGAATCAAAATCAATTGACTATTTATGCTATTAATGGTAGACTTCCATTGGTTTCAGATGATGAGAACTACATGTCTAATATTTTTAAATAATTATGCTGAGAACTATACCAAAGAAATAAAGTAAAAGAAGTAAAGTTGAGAGACCCTGTACCTATGATCATTTAACATAGCAAAAAAAAAAAAAAAAAACCTGAAAGAAAATATTTCAGTTCTTAAGTAAGGTGGTTGAGGCAGCTGGACATAAGGAAGAAACTGGCAGTTGTTTAATTCTGACTTTTCTTCCCCTGATGAAGCAAAACCAGACAGTTTCTAATTCTCTCTTAATCATATTTTTTACATACTTATGTATGCATATCAAACTCCTCACAGAATCATCATTATGGGGGTGCCTGGGTGGCTCCGTCGTTAAACACCTGCCTTTGGCTCAGGTCATGATCCCCAGGTCCTGGGATCGAGCCCCACATCGGGCTGTCTGCTCAGTGGTCAGCCTGCTTCTCCCTCTCCCATCCCCCTGCTTGTGTTCCCTCTCTCGCTGCATCTCTCTCTGTCAAATAGATAAATAAAATCTTAAAAAAAAAGAATCATCATTATTTTAATATAATCTGTTGCCTTCATTTATCCATGTGTCTGCCATCCATTCATCCAGTAAATACTTATTATGTACTTACTACAAAGGGAAGCACTTTTCTGGACACGGTCTTACCAAATGCCTCAGTTGAAGAACAACTGCATGTCACTAAGTTATGAGTTTATATAATAAAATGAAGCTGCTATGGGAAAGTTGGAGTTTATTTACAAAATAAATGAGCTTAAATTTAAGGAGCAAACAGCACTCAGTCTCTTCCAAACTTAGGGTCGCTGGGTTGTTTGTTTTTTAAAGAACACTCCTAAACTACCATGTGGTTCTGAGTTCTGAGTTTCTTCTACTCATGAACAAATGAAAAACCCTTCCCATGGCAAGGAGCATCAGCAATGGATTATTTGACTCTCATTGTGGTTTATTTCATTATACAATGAGTCACATTTTTTCCCCTTTGTTAGTTAGTTACAGAGATTGAAAAATCTGGTGGCTATACTTTACATAGGCTACAAAAAGTAAGTTGTTGCTCCTCAAAGTGTCTCTCTGGCTCCTCAGGCCCTCTCCAGAGTCCCATCTGTCTTTTATCCATTGGCAGCTACACATTTCCCCACTAGTGTTCCACAGACACAGCAGAGCCAGTATGTATAAAGCTGAACTCCATGTTGTCCAGTCTTCCTGAATTTTCTCCCATCCTTAGTACTACCACCATCTACCTGTTTTTTCAGACTAGAAATCTAGAGCCTGTCTTTGCTGGCATTCGTCATAGTTCTTAGGTCATCAAGTTCTGCTAATTTTATCTTCAGAATAAGTCCAGAATTTTCACTTCATCCGTGCTCCAGCTTTCGTGCCATTCCTTCCCGGACTATTGGAAAGTCCGCTAACAGGATCTTGCTGCTTCTGGTCTCTCAATATGCTAGTCTATTCCCTATACTGCCATTAAAGTTATCTTTTTCTAACTTAAATATGTTCATGCTTCTCTCTCTGAAAGTCTTGAATGATTTCTCATTAACCACAGGAAGGAGTCCAGTCATTTTAAAATAGCGCTTGAGAACTTTCATAATCCAGTCCTGGATTTTCTTTTCAGGCCCATCTCTCCACAAGTATTGTGGGCTTCTGCCAAATGGGACTGCTTGCCCGAATTCACCGTGCACGCTTTTTTTATATCCACGAGCTGTTGAATATGCTCTTTGCCTGAAATGTCCTCTACTTAGTTACCATTCAGGATATAGCTCAAATATTACCTCCTTTAAAAGGTCATCTTTGGGGGGCACCTCGGTGGCTCAGTGGGTTAAAGCCTTTGCCTTAGGCTCGGGTCATGGTCTCGGGGTCCTGGAATCGAGTCCCACATCGGGCTCTCTGCTCTGAGGAGAGCCTGCTTCCTCCTCTCTCTCTGTCTGCCTCTCTGCCTACTTGTGATCTCTGTCAAATAAATAAATAAAATATTAAAAAACAAACAAATAAATAAATAAAAGGTTAACTTTGAAATTCTCCAGAAGTGTTAGTACTTTTATTTGCTGGGCTATATTCTTTGTTTGTCCCTATAGATTCTATGTTCATCATTCTCTACCTGCCCTGTGCAGGCTCACCTCTTTGGACAACATTAACCCGATTTTCTCACCCTCTAACTTTTTGGTGGGTTTGAATAATGGGAGGCCCTGGAAAAAGTTCAGAGGGCACAGGAGATAGTAAGATTACAGTAATGTAACCCTAACTCTCTTCCTCCTGGGGCTTGGATTGGTAGGGGTTACATTCATCTGCTAAAAGAGTTCCTGTTGGGTAGACCTTCTTGTAGCTAGAACTTTCTTTCTGGATTTGGGTGGTAGCTCCATTTCTTGGCTTCTTCAGGCCTAGTGGTGGGGGCAGTTTCTCAGGGCTGATGATTAGTTATCCCTAACTCTGCCTCTACCTTTGTAAATAAATGCCTTATTAAACTTTCTTTAATCACTCCTTGTAAGTATGCCATCTGTCCCCTGTGCTGCCTGGGATACTCCCGTGGTACCATTTACGTAGCTCTATAACGGTTCGTAACACATTGTATTCCAGTTATTTTTGCCCACCTGTCCATCTCCCCCATTGAACGCCTTAGAAAAGGTCTGAATCCAGGGCAAGAATCCTTGAGACTTTCATTTTCTAGGAGGGCATTGCAAAAACCACGGTAGGACATGCAGAGGCCAGATGAAGGAGGGATTCCCCAGAATATGTAGGAGACCTGTGGGACGTGGGAATAGGCCTGGAAAATCAGGTAAGGAACTGACTGCCTGCCTTAATCTGAGTCAATCTGGTTGAAAAGGGAGACTATACTTAAAAGGAAAATCAGAAAGCAGGGACTGAAAAATCTGACCCAACTAATTAGCCGCATCAACCTCAATACCAACTTAGGCTAACGTTGGAGATTCTTGGCCTGGCATTTGGAGTTCACTGATAAAGCCTTCCAGATTTCATCCAGTAAGGACACAAAGAACTATATAAACTATAAACACAAGGCAATGACTCCAAGAACTTTCAAAACCATTAGAAGTGAGAGTTGGAGAATCCCAATATAGCACTTCTCCTTCCTGCCTAAGCTTTCAACAAATTGAGAAAAAAAGATTAAGACCGATGGAGTCAAAAATAATAATGACAGCAGGGGCACCTGGGTGGCTCAGTGGGTTAAGCCGCTGCCTTCGGCTCGGGTCGTGATCTCAGAGTCCTGGGATCGAGCCCCACATCGTGCTCTCTGCTCAGCGGGGAGCCTGCTTCCTCCTCTCTCTCTGCCTGCCTCTCTGCCTGCTTGTGATCTCTCTCTGTCAAATAAATAAGTAAAATCTTTAAAAAAAAAAACGTGAAAAAAAAATAATAATGACAGCAGTAATGATAGTTCACATTCCAAAAGTACTTATTTTGTAACAGGCAATGTTCCAGGTGCTTTATATGTACGACCTAAATCTTCATGACAGCTCTATGAGTAGAGACCCCTAGTCCCATTTTGTAAATGGAGGTTTACTGAAGCACAGGGAAGTTGAGTGACTTGCCCAAAGTCACATGGTTATATTGAGTGGCAAATCTGGGGTATTAACCAGATGGGCTCCAACATCTACACACCTATAACCACTATGCTATATTGCCTCTTGAAGATAGCACCTTTATTTTGGTTGAAACTAATGTTGGAGAATGTGATTTGTATCCATGAACAAGAAGGATCTCTAAGAACGAATTCTTAGTCACAGACAGCACGGGACTTCTGCAGCCTTCCTTGCGTGGGGCCTGTCTCTAGAAAACGTAGGACATGGAAGAGCAGGGTTCTTTGCAGGCAGGAGGCTGGAGAGAAAGAGAGAGAAAGAGTAAGAAAGAGAATAAAGAGGGGGCTGGTGTAAGCATGACCACTTTTTTTCATACTTATCAATCAAAGTATATTCTGTCCTGGGCATGAAGAGTTGAGGGGTGGAGGAAGGTTTGGGGTATGAGACTAGGGGAGCCCTCTCCACCAGGAAGGAAACATCAGGAATTGGGAAGAGGTAATTCCCCCCAATATACTGTCCCTATGTTTATCACATTTTATTGCCTGTTTAGTTCTTAATATCAATGTCCATGGTACTGTAATCATTCACTTGTCTGTCTCTACCACTCACTCACTTCCTTCCTCACCTATGCATTTCTTTTTTTTTTTTTTAAGATTTTATTTATTTATTTGACAGAGAGAGAGAGATCACAAGTAGGCAGAGAGGCAGGCAGAGAGAGAGTGGGGAAGCAGGCTCCCTGCTGAGCAGAGAGCCTGATGCGGGGCTGGATCCCAGGACCCTGGGATCATGACCTGAGCCGAAGGCAGAGGCTTAACCCACTGAGCCACCCAGGGGCCCCACACCTGTGTATTTCTTAACAGCAGAAACCTTTTTCTGTTAGGCTCTGGATCTCCAGTGCTCGGCACATGGTATACACTCAATAATTGCTCATCAAACAAAAGAATGAATAAATTGGTATTTTTCTCTCACTCCTGGAAAATACAGAAGTAAGAATTTAATACACACTAGGATTAGTTGTTTTTTTATTATTTTTAAAAGATTTTATTTATTTATTTGACAGAGAGAGAGAGAGAGAGATCACAAGTAGGCAGAGAGACAGGCAGAGGGAGAGAGGGGGAAACAGGTTCCCCGCTGAGCAAGGAGCCTGATGCAGGACTAGATCCCAGGAGCCTGATGCAGGACTAGATCCCAGAACCCTGAGACTATGACCTGAGCCAAAGGCAGAGGCTTAACCCTCTGAGCCACCCAGGTGCCCCTAGGATCAGCTGTTAACTCAGAAATAGATTAGCTGCTTCAGAACTTCCTTGGTTTGAGCTCATTCTCAACCTCTTTAATTCCTGGCTTTTTTTTTTTTTTTTTTTTTTTTTTTTTTTTAATATAAAGTCTTAGCAGGTGAAGTGGACAAGCTGAAAACTTCCTGCTTACCAGTGCTGCTCATCATGACCTTTCCGAAACTGGCCTCAGAAAAGGTGGTGAGGAACAGCACAGTAGCAGCTTGACAGCTATCTTGGTTATCCCTGTCCAGCAGAAAGTAGACAAGGTCTTTGGTGTCATTCAACCTGGTTTTGAAAACCCACTTTACAACTTAACCTGAGTGACCTTGGGCAGATTATTCTCATAGCGTACGAGCTATGTTCTAGACGTTTTTAGGCAATTCCCTTCTGTGAGGACATCATCTGCTTTCAGAAAGATTCTCATTTGATTGCTTTTATGGAATTACGCCCTGGCCCATGGCCTCCTTTTCCATTTTTAAAACCTGCCTGCTTTATCTTCTAGACATCAGATTCTGTTGTCTGATAGCATGTGACTATCGAGAAATGTGATTATTCCTCTTACTTCTTTAATTTATCCTGTTTTTCTGGTTTGTGATCGTATCTCAATTAACTATTTCCTTGGTTACTGATTGACTTAATGGAATCCAGCTTCATTGACACAATTGTGAACTTTGGCTACCACTAACATCTATTTGAACCATAGTAGCTTGTCAAATTGCCTTGATATTTTTATTGCTTCTTCCAAAACCACTGAAGCTTACTACCAATGGTCACTTCAAAATGCCTTGGTTATTTTAGCATCTCGACAGAGTTATCCAAATGTAACACATTTCCTTCACCAATCATGCCTGTGTATTTTGTACCTGGTAACACATATTTCTGGGAACGCTGTGTAGAATTATCCAAGTCCTAAGCGTCTAAAGAAATGGTCTTTTATAAGCCCAAACACAGAAATGAATAATTGAGAAAGACTTCAGCAAGACCCCGTTTTCCAGAACCAGATTCCCACTGTTTAGGAGATAACTTCTTGTCAACTTGTTTCATTTACCTTTTCATGGTCCTCCTCTTCCAACAAGCCAACTTCATTCCTGTTTTCATAGACTGTTGACTCACAAATTATGAAACTATTCCCTGAAGGCTGATGAATGATAAGTAACAGGGATATTTGCTCATATTCATCTAGGATCTCACAGTTTATAAAATATTTCATGTCCATTCTTTTTTTTTTTAAAGATTTTATTTATTTATTTGACAGAGAGCAAGAGGGAGAGCACAAGCAGGGGGAGGAGCAGCAGAGAGAGAGGGAGAAGCAGGCTCCCCACTGAGCAGGGAGCCTGATGTGGGACTTGATCCCATGACCCCGGGATCATGACCTGAGCCGAAGGGAGTCACTTAACCAACTAAGCCATTCAGGTGCCCTCATATCCATTCTTTTAACTGGATTTGAGTTCTAGAACAGAGGATCTTACGTGAGTCCATGTTTAAACTACTAAAGTAATGATTCTCAGTTTTGTATTTTTGACATGCTGGGTATTTTTCTGCCACAAGGCCACTGTTCATTCATTAATTAATTCGCTCAACTAATTTACCGAATTTTCCTCTGTATTAAGAATTGTGGGGGCGCCTGGGTGGCTCAGTGGGTTAAGCCGCTGCCTTCGGCTCAGGTCATGATCCCAGGTCCTGGGTTCGAGCCCCACATCGGGCTTTCTGCTCAGCAGGGAGCCTGCTTCCTCCTCTCTCTCTGCCTGCCTCTCTGCTTACTTGTGATTTCTCTCTGTCAAATAATAAATAAAATCTTAAAAAAAAAAAAAAGAATTGTGCTAAAAATTCTGGAAAAAGGGGCATCTTAGCGGCTCAGTTACTTAAATTTGTCTGCCTTTGGCTCAGGTCATGATCCCAGGGTCCTGGGATTGAGCCCTGCATTGGGCTCCCTGCTCAGTGGGAAGCCTGCTTCTCCCCCTCCCTCTGTACCCTGGTTTGTGCTCTCACTCTCACTCTCTTTCTCAAATAAATAAATAAAATCTTAAAAAAAAAAAAAAAGAAATTCTGGGGGGAAAAAAGATGAAATGACATGGTCTTTGCTTTTAAGTTGGGGAGATAGATTTAAAATTAACTAACAAAAATACAGTGCTCAAATACTGCAGTATGATAAAGAGCTAAAAGAATTCAGCAAGGGGAGAGGTTAGTTCTAGCCCAAGCTTTAAAGATGCTCAGGCTTCAGAGAAGAGGAAACTGTATATTAAGAAATCAACAACAAAATAAAACCCTGAACCAAAGTAAGATAAATCTAAATTTATCTAAGTTTTTTTTAAGGTTTTGTTTATTTATTTGACAGAGAGAGACACAGCAAGAGAGGGAACACAGGCAGAGGCAGAGGGAGTGGGAGAGGAAGAGGAAGAAGCAGGCTTCCTGCCGAGCAGGGAGCCTGATGCGGGGCTCCATCCGAAGACCCAGGGATCATGACCTGAGCCAAAGGCAGACACTTAACAACTGAGCCACCCAGGCACCCCTATCTAAGTGGTTTCTTAAAAAAATTCCATATAATAGATTAATGATTTTTTCTTGAGGGTGTGGTGAACAGCATAACAGGCAGGATAGTTGTGAAATCTCACAAGTAAGAAAGGTTGTCACAACTTCAAAGGGGTTAGAAATCTTTGTCCTGGTATGCTAGATAGATGCTGGATTACTCAGACCTTTTTTTCTAGTAGTCTAGCAATAGGTAATGGGAGCAATTTGTGCCAAATAAGCAGACCTAAAGGGTTTTAATAACAATCACTTACTTACCTTTATCTTAATAATGATGGTAAGATTACTACATGGCATCAGAACCTGTATGAGTGTTTCCCATTTCATAAATACGGACATTTAAAGTTTTATACCTGAAGAATATTGGCAAAATACTTTTAATTCTCGTGTACCTAGTCGTAAAGACAACAGTGATGTCCTATTTGGTTACAGATATTCTTGGTTAGGGGGCATGTGTGTGTTTTCAATGGTGTTTTTAGCATTATAACACAGCAAAAAACTCTACTTGAGTTCTTTTATAAATCCAGCTATAACAGAAGGAAGAAAATGGGATTTCCTCTATCATTAATATTGACTTAACTTTATAGGGTCCCATGCCTGAACTCCTCTGTTTATTCATGAAACCAATCCAGGCTATTGGTCCGTTAGGATTTATTTCCAACGTCTACGGTTCAGACCGTGCAGCTGGTTTAACTCTTGGCCTCTCAGGTGCCTCAACTTAGGAGGGTTATAGAAAAGGCCACAGCAGTGCTGGGAAGTTTCGAAAGAAACCCAGGCCCTGGCCCCTAGCCCAGTAGACAAGAGTCCCTCCACAAAAGAGACTTTCCCCTGGTGACACTTGGGAGTAACCCCTTGTCTAGCCTTTGTCTCAAACCATCTGGATGCCAAAAGTGCTAACAAGCCACTGACTCACTAGGGGAGTAAATTCAGTCTGGCGAGTCTGTGTTGGAAGCCTGTGTCACTGGCAAGAAAACAACAGAGCGACTTCCTAAGTTTCTAGGTCTTCTAAGCCCAGTTATGAGGTGGCATATGGATGTCGGAGAGTGGGTACCAGACACTTGTCCTAGCAGCCAAGCTCTTTTTGTAGATGAAAGGAGCCCTGTTTAGATTTTGCCTGACATCCTTTGCCTAGCTCTCTTCAAAGTAGGCAGTGTGGATCCCTTCTTAGAGACAGCTCTCGCTACAACAGTTGCTGGGAAAGTGTAATGAGACTTGGCAGTTCCCTGAGAATCATCAAGATCATTGAAAATTTGACTACTAAGCTAATGCCTGTGGGTAATAGCTTTAAGTTGGTTCCATCACAATAACAGACAAGAACAATATTTGTCCTAAAAAAGACTAGGGATGTGCATGTTTATGTGTGTGCGTATGTGTTCTGGGATATTATTTTTTCATTTTTCTGTACTGGCTCTTATGCTAACCATAACCATTTTTACAATAGGCTCTATGTCCAACATGGGGCTTGAACTCACAACCCCAAGCTCAAGGGTCACAGAGTCTACCAGCTGAGCCAGCCAGCCACCCCTTCACTAACCTATTTCAGAGAGATGAAAAAATGTGAATATATATATTTTTACTATATATAAACAGATGTTTAAGGAACAGAAAAATTTGTTTTTGTGAGATGGCTACTAGGCACCAAAGCATTTATTCATTTTATTTCAAGATCATGTTTCCCTTTATTATTAGTGAGAAGCATTTGTCAAGCATTCCAACTTCAAGATTTCATGAAATTACAGCAACATTGATAATGAATTGGCACAGAGTAACCACCATTTCTTCCCATTAGGATAAATATCTATTTCTATAAGTAATTATTTCTTCCCAGCTTTACAATAATTTTCTTTTGTGTTTTCCTTGGAAAGGTCACACCCTCAGGAAAAATATTTCAGGCATTCTCTCTTTAAAGGGCAACTCACATCTCACATTTCACTTAAAACTCTGGTCAAGGCATTAGCCTAATGTCACATCTTTCTCTCATCTGGTAGTTCTCTAAGACCTGGAAAATAAAATTAATAAGATACACTGAGTGCTTTTTAGGGGCCAGGCACTGTTGTAAACACTTGGTAAAGAGCTCATTTAGTCCTTGTAATAACCCGATGAGTTAGGGGTCAGTTCCTCTAAATCAACCTGAGTAGCCATATCCTTGAATTTCCATTCCCAAGTTATCAGTTCATTTATAAAATACGTATAGAATGTCTGTTAAGTGCTAGGGACTGTCCTGGTTGGTCTAGATACAAAAATAGATAAGGCTGTGTACCCGGTCTACCTTTTAGGAGTCCAGGATCCAGCAATCAATAGCCCTAATTGCAGCTGATTTGCTGGGCATTGGATAATAGGTAGAGTATGTTCATAAGGCTTCAGACTCATGATATGTACAATCTATATGGCAAATACATGCTTGTCTATTCCAATGAGGGGACAGATTCAGAAACAGGTCACATTCCTGTAGGACAGACAACAATATTCATTTAAACTTTTCCCTCAGGGCTACATTTATTCTCCTGTACTCTGAAGAATTCTGGACTGCCTGGACCTCCCACAGAACATCCCACTGACGCATTACTTTGATTACGCTGATTGCTTAGGATGAGCAAGTAGTGACTAGTGTGCGGAAGGGCTCAGTAAGATGCAGTGTTGCCTTGGGCTGGAGAGAAATCCTGTGGAGATTGAGGGATCTGACCCTTGAGTGAAATTGTAGTCCAGTGGTCAGAAGCATGACGAGAAATCTTCAAGTAAAAGAATATTGTTGCATCTTGCACTTGCCACTACAAAGAAGGAAACATCATTCTTGGTAGGGCTCTCTGGGTTCTCGAGGCGACACATTCCAAATTTGTAAATGGTCCATATACCGAGCAATACAAAAGCTGCAGCTTGGAGTGGGCGAGGCCCGCACAGCAGTGCAAATAGCCCCACTACTTGGGACAAAGAGTCCTGCAGATCTTCTGTTGTTGGAGGTGTCTGTAGTGGGAAAAGATACAGGTCTTATGGCAAGCCTTTTGGGAAAATAACAATGTAGGCCTCTGGGATTCTGGAGCAAGAAGAAGCTATTTGTAGCATGGGATTATATGCCTTTTGAGAAATGGCACTGGGTGAGTCACTGGGACTAGGAGAAGCAGAATGCTTCATGGGGCACCAAGTGAGCATGGGTCCAGAGCGGCCTGTTATGAGCCAGGTTCTGTCAGTTATGTCAAACCACGAAGTCAGATAGACCAAGCAGCAGTCCATGGTAACATGAAAACGATACATTTGGGATTGAGCCTGAGCAGGGCAGAGGACACAGTAAACTACATGAGTAAATAGCTCAGACCTGCAGGTTGCTCATAACCATTGCAGCCATACCCTGTCCCAGCTTGCTCTTGTGACCCTTCAGGGGTTCCTGTAGGACCAACTGAAGGAGAAGGAAAAGTCCAAGCTTGATTTATGGATAGATCTGTTCAATAGGTGGAGACAAGCTGCGAATGGACCATGACTGCGTTATAGCCACATTCATGGAGACAGAGAGAGGGAAACATCTTCGCAATGTATGGGCCTGTGAATGGTGTACCTAATCATCTACGTTTTATGGAATGAAACATGGCCCAGTAAATACCGGTATGGGAGGTGGCCCAGAAAGAAAAGAATGAGAAAATTGCAAACAAGAAGATAGAGGCATGTGAATGAACATGACGAGTTTGCATCACACATTTAGTTCAACAGAAAGCATCCGCCATGAAGAGTTACTGCAAACAACCAAGTAAACATAATAACTAGGTCAGTGGACATAGGACAGCCTTTGTCACTGGCCACCCTGGAACAGCCATGATGGCACATGAATAGAGTTGCCTAGGTGGCAGAGACAGGCTGTGCATGAGTCCAATAGTATGGACATCCCAATACCAGAGCTGATCTAGCTTCTGCTGCTTCTGAATGCCCAAGCCTGCCAACAACAGAGACCCATAGCATTATTTCTTGATGAGGCCAACTGGTTAGTTGGTAGAAGTCAACTGCAAGAACTAGTGGTTTGTTCTCACAGTCATAGTTACGTACGCTGGGTAGATTCTTGTTTTTCTTCATTACAGGGACTCAGCCAGCAGCACAGTCCAGGGGCTTACAGAATGCCTGATCCATGTGTATAGAATCCCACACAAAAAAACATCTGAAAGACAGTTAAAAATTAAAAGCAAATAAATAAAACATCTGAACAGGCGATCCACTTCACCGGGAAGGAGATGGTGGATTGGATTCAAGATCATGGGGAGACACCATCATCTCATCTCATCTCCTGCATCATTCTGAAGCAGAACACTGGAGTAAACTTCTAATGGCCCAGCTGAAACACCAGTTCAGAATCAGTACTCTGAAAGGATGCAGTGCCATCCCTCCTCAGGGTTTTCCTCCTTCCTCGCTGGTCATATGAGAACCCTCTCCCCCTTGCCCATATAAACCATCGGTATATGCTGGGAGAGGGGTGTTGTTGCAACTGCAGCAGATGAAATGGGGATCTGGGCTAAATCAGAGACGCCTATATGGTCCCCAGTCGGAAGAAGACAATGGACACCAAGGAGGTAGAATCAAGAATGTTCCTACTTACCATCACTCCTGAAATGCGCTGGGATATTTTGTGCTTCCTGTACCTGCAGTTCTGGCCATTCCTGTCCCCAGAAGCCGTGCACTCTTGTCAGGAGATGGAGTAAACGTCTCACTGAACTATAAGCTATGGATACTGGGCAGGGCGCTTTGGACTTTTTGTGTCCAGGGACGGGCAGGTGAGAAGAGGACTCACCATTTTGGCAGGGATACTCCACCTGATTATCAGGAGAAGATAGTGCTCCTTCTACACAACAGGGATAGGAATGTGTTTGGAAATCAGGTGACGTACGTAGAAGCCTCCTAGACTCCCTTGGTCCACTGTAACTGTGAATGGATAAGGACTTGACACCGACACCGAACAGGGTAGAAACTGAGGCTCATCAGAAGTGAAGGTTTGGGGGCGCCTGGGCGGCTCAGTCGGTTGAGCATCCGACTCAGTTTCAGCTCAGACGATCTCATGGTCCTGGGATCCAGCCCCGTGTCAGGCTCTGTGCTCAGCAGAGTCTGCTTGTCCCTCTCCTCTGCTCTTCCCTGTACTCTCTCTCTCAAATAAATTTAAAAAAAAAAAAGAAATGAAGGTTTGGATCACACCAAGAGGTAAACTACCTGGCTTGCCCAAGGGGTAGCCAAGGATGACGGGAATTGAGAATGGACAATAGAGGAGGAAGAGGATGAATACCACTTGTAATCCCAAGACAAACTGCAGCAATGGGGGCTTTGGTTCATCTTGCTAACTTCCTTCTTCTAAGTTTTCTGTCAGGAGGAAAGTCCTGTAGGAATCATGGAGGATCTGCTCTCTAAAACTGCACAGACAGCGGATTTCTCCATAGCACAGGGTGGACTGTGACAACCACGAAAATGTGCCACTCAAACTGTTGTGGGGAGCAAAGGTGACCATTGGACCTAACCCCACCCTCCAGATCCACCCCTGTTTTTGCACTGAGCTAACACTTACCTTGGGCTTCCCCTAGCCCAACAGCGTGGTGGGGCTTCTACTGGAAGCCCTTTTCTGGGAGACAGGGACTCCTTTAACAGGAGACTCTGTCTCAAGGACTCGCTATTGGCCTGGTTGAAACTTAGAACTGTGTTTGATTGTAAAGGTTTTTCTACCTAATCTTCTTTCCTTCCTTCTCTCTCTTACTGGTGTCAGACTGGAATCACCATCTGAAAGCTCTCCTTGCTTTCTCTGAATGTTTCTCCTTTATCCTTCACAGGTATTTCCCCCAAATAAATCCCTCACGTGTCTAATTCCATCTTGGCGTCCGCTGCTCGGAGGACACAAACTACCACAGTGTTGCTGGGGAAAGGAGATCTTAACAGGAAAATGTAGGGTACAAAGAAGACAGACTTAAAATCTACCTTCTTGTAATGGGTCTCTAGAAATTGCTCATAAAGTATTGACCTTATTTTCTATAAATACCAATTGACGATTTCTTTATTATTTTGCTACCTGAAAAAAAGGAAGTGCTAGCAAAAGGAGAGAAAATGAAAGTAAAGGAATCACTTCCTCTATCTTTAACCGCTCTTTCACTACCCCCCACCCCCATTACAGTTTCTTTTATAACTTAAGCTGTAGCCCATTGTACAGTCTGGCATTCTGCAAACTTAATCACGTGGCATCTCGAGCAAACCTGTTCCTATCACTAGAAAACCACTCAAAAGTCTGAACCCTAAAGAACCACAGGCATAATTGTAGTCCACATAAATGGGAGAATTTTGTTACTCCTAGTCAATTGTTTGAGGAAGAGAACCAGACATTGGGAATCTGTACAGGATTTTGAGCTCATCTTTGCTATTAATATTTGGGTATATCTCTCAAATTCTTGAAACATATCTTACTTAACTAGAAAATAGGGGTAGAACTCTTGACTTCTAAGCTAGAGAAAGATATTGGCCCAGATGGGCCTTTTACATTAATAACCATACTTCATGGTGTGTGAATGTGTGTGTGTGTGTGTGTGTGTGTGTGTGTGGTGTAACAAAAACAAGCTTAAGTTTTGGAAGATCTGAACTCAGCCCTACAACTTATAGAAGTAAGTCCTATTGCTTTATTGTGTTGTTTTTTTTTAAGATTTTTATTTATTTATTTAACACAGAGAGAGAGAGAGAGAGAGAGAGATCACAAGTAGGCAGAGCAGCAGGCAGAGAGGAAGGGAAGCAGGCTCCCCGCTGAGCAGAGAGCCTGATTCGGGGCTTGATCCCAGGACCCTGAGACTGTGACCTGAGCCAAAGGCAGAGGCTTAACCCATGGAGCCACCCAGGCATCCCTGCTTTATTGCGTCTTGCTGACCTCAGAGCTTGTTGCAAATTCAAGTGCAACAGAGCATGTGAAAAGGCTTTGTAAATTATAAAATGCCATATAGAAGTGAGCTTTTATGATAGTAATGATAATTAAGGATCTTCTTTGGCACCATTTCTGATATACTACAAATCTACATAGTTTAAGAGAAACAGGAAGCTAATTTAGCTCACTGTCTAGTCTATTAGGGCTACTGTAACAGAATACTATAGACTGGGTATCTCAAAAAACAAAACCTTACACTTTCAGGGCACCTGGGTGGCTCAGTTGGTTAAATGTCCAACTCTCAGTCTCAGCTCAGGTCTTGATCTCAGGATTGTAAGTTCAAGTCCCATGTTGTACTCCACGCCCAACTTAAAAAAAACTTAGTTTTTTTTTTAAAGTTAAAAAAAAAAACAACAAATCCAGGGTGTTTGGGTGGCTCAGTGAGTTAAGCCTCTGCCTTCAGCTCAGTTCATGATCTCAGGGTCCTGGGATGGAGCCCCGCCTTGGCCTCTCTGCTCAGCAGTGAGCCTGTCCCCACCCCGCTTCTGCCTGCCTCTCTGCCTACTTGTGATCTCTGTGAAATAAATAAATAAAATCTAAAAAACAAAACAAAACAAAAAACAACTGAGTACTTTCCCAGTTCTGGAGACTGGAAGTCCAAGATCAAGGTACTGGCAGGGTTGGTTTCTCTTGAGGCCTCTCTCCTTGACTTGCAGATGGCCATCTTCTTGCCATGGCCTCACCTGGCCTTTTCTCTGTTACAGGCATACCCCAGGTGTCTCTTCCTCTTCTTATAAGGATACCAGTCATGATGGATCAGGGCCCTACTCTCACAACCTTACTTAACCTTAATTACCTCTTTAAAGGTCCTATCTCCAAATATAGTTGCTTTGGGAGTTAAGGCTTCATCAAATGAATTTTTTTTTTTTTTTTTTTTTTTTTTTTTTTTTTTTGGTGGTCCAGTCCAGTAAACTAATTGTTAAAGATGTTCAAGGCTGTTCTAGGTCCACTCAGTACTGCCTTGGTCTACCTCAGGATAGTGTGGTTTCTGGACCTCCCCCATCAGGATCTTTTCAGGTGTTTGGTAGAAATGCAGATTCCTCTGTCCCATCTTGGGTTTATTAAGGTTGAGGTTCAGCAATCTGCATTTTTGCCATCTGGATGAAAGTTATTTAGACGATTTTTGTGTACCACAGTTTAATAAATATTGATACAATGGAAAACACATAGAAGTTTGGAGTCACACTGTCTGGGTTTGAATCCTTGCTCTCCCAACTACTAGATGTGTAAACTTTGCCAAAATACATCACCTCTCCGTGCCTCAATTTACCTATATGTAAGTGAATATTATTACTGCTTTCAGATTGTTGTGAGGAGTAAACATAGAGGATTAGAGTATATCTCATTATTTATTTTTTTAACTTATTTTATTTAAATTTCATTAGCTTGGTGCTTAATTATTAAACGTTTGTATCTTTCTTCAACTTTATGTCCTGATAAAATAGTAGTTCCATGAAAACTTTCTTCATTTAATGTTCTGGTTTTTTCCTTGCAATGCCTTCCTCTGTCACCTCTAATCTTACCCATCCTTTAAGATGAACTCTAAATCCCACCTATTTCATGGTATCTTTCCTGATCTGCATTACAATCTGGCTATCTCTTAGTGTATTCCATTTTGCAACATAGTTATTTGTCTATGTCTTGTTGCCTGCTGACTGCTGACAGCTGATCCCATCCCAAGCACCTACAAGTGTACCACACACACACACACACACACACACACACCATGTATTCCTCGAGAGGAACTAGAATAGGGTTTCAATGAATAAATATTTGCCAAGTGACATCAAAGATGATCTACTTTTTAAAAAAGATTTTATTTATTTGAGAGAGAGAGTGTGTGAGAGAGCACAAGCGGGGGAGGGACAGAGGGAGAGGGAGAAGCAGGCTCCCCAATGAGCAGGGAGCCTGTTATGGGGCTCCATCCCAACCTGAACTGAAGGCAGCCACTTAACTGACAAGCCACTTAGGTGCCCTGGTGATCTACTTTTTTTAAGCTGAAGGTCTGGTTTAATTCTTTGCAAACGTACTCTCTCCATGCTCATGATATACTAGAAGAAGTAGCTTATGATTTAGGGTCTGGTAGTGTACAGAAAAACTGGAAACAGAATTTTGACAAATGTAAATGTGTTCAGGAAATGACAGTAACATTTTTCTCAATGATTACACCCAAGTGATTGCATAAAAGTGAATCCTAGATGGGAGTAGATTTTGCCATCCCCAAATATGTCTTTTTGGTTTAGGATTATTTCAAGCTAAAGGCAATCAAAACCCAGCAGATCCAGGAAAAACTCTTTACTTTCCCCTCAGTTGCCTAAATTTACATTGGAAAAGGGGCCTGGACCAGGAAGACAGCTATTAGTAGGAATACCTTTTTACCTAATAAATTTATCTGCATAACAGGACAATCTTTGTTTTCTAAACATCTCCTCCTCTGTCTGCCTGGGACCTGCCTTCCTCTTTTGGCTTTCCGTAGTTTAGGATCTTATATAAACTTCAATTACCTGGCTGCTGTATTTTTATGGGGTTCTTGTATGTATGAATTTTGTTTTTCTCCTGTTAATCTGTCTTTTATCGATGTAATTATTAGGCAGCCAAAGAACCTAGAAGGGAAGATGGGCAAATTGTTCTGCCTCTACCAACCCTTAGTTCGTTCTTATGACTCTGTGGCCAGAGTTACTGCCTGCAGTGTAGCTCTGGAAGAGCAAAGAGCTGGAGAACGAGGTTGAAGAAGGATGAAGGAATTTTGATTGTTAGAGAAACTTGGAGCCTACAGTTTATTTTGAAACTATTTTTAGTAATGATTTAGTCAGGTTCATTCCTATGAAGGCTTGGAAATGTCTGGTCTATTTTATAGCACAATAAAACCTCATGGTTTCCTGGTTGGCTGGTATTTGTTTAAAGAGAGTGGATTGATTGCTGGTCCAGACAACATTTGAGAGGTTATAATGAGAGGAAATCTGATGTAAACCTTTTCATCTGTAAAAAGGAGAAGTTACTGAGGAATGAAAATCAGCCATACCCATGAGGTTTATTGATTACCTATCATAGTTTTGGTTTATTTAAAGTCTTGTCCATATTAGAGTGGATGTTAGTCATCCTTTCAAATATGATTACACATCCCATCCCCAAGAGACAGTATTAAAATCTTGAATTTATATAAGGGTTCTTGTTATTTTTCACAGTTTGCCCTTACGTTTAATATAGTTACTGAAGCACCAAACCATGCTAGAGAGTTGTCACTGGGAACAGTCCAAGCAAAACTGTAGTGAAGACTGATGGTAGGTTAACTGGAACACTGCATTGAATCCTGGTTATTTAGCTGGAAAAGGATGTTCAACACACTTGCTTTTGTGTGAATTATCTGACCAGATATTTTTTAGAAATCCTCTAAATGTGCAAATCTACCTCTTGTTTTCATTAGATCTAGTGGCTTGTTTACTATTGACAGGGCTGGTGAAAGTATTGTGATTTTAAGCAAAGAATGTTGAACAAGGGCATTTAAATGATCTTATCAAAGGAGTCTTCTCCAAAAATGACTTCTCACCAACTTCAAAGGGATACAAGAAAAAAAGAATCAGACTAAGATTGCACTACTCATCAAAGCTAAATAGTAACTGCTTAGTTAAAAAAAAAAAACTTTCAGGGATGTGTTAGACATTTATTGGCTTCTGTATCTGTCTTGTTTTGTATTCCTTTATTTGTAGGACAGCACTATGAATATGAAACAAATGCTAGTTTAAACCTATTTTATAAAGGTAGAGGAAAGGAGACACCTGGCTGGCTCAGCTGGAGGAGTGTATAACTCTTGATCTCAGGGTTGTAAGTTTGAGCCCCATGTTGGGTGTGGAGATTACTTAAAAATAAAACTGAAAAAAAAAAAAAAGATGTAAGAAAGACTATAGATACACCATTAATGGGAATGCTATTATTTTTATACAAGAGAAAAATGTATGTGTGTGTGTGTGTGTGTGTGTGTGTGTGTGGTCTTTATATTGTATCAGTAAGCTATTTAAATGAAGCTTTTTAGCTTAAACTAACAATAAATATTGATGAAACTAAAAGTAAAACTTTTTTCCTGGCCAAACTTTCTAGAATGCAACTTATCCTAATGTTCTCATAAATATGAATTCATTCTTCAATCTACTGCAGTCTGGTTTCTGCTCCTATCCTGGCAACTCTTCCACATAGGGTCAATAATGACTTCCTCTGGATTCTTTCCTTCCTCATCTTTTTAGAATGTGGCATTTTATGTATTTTGTCATTTTTCTTGAAATGTCCTGTCCTTACTTTTGTAAGGATTATCCTTCTAAATTTGCCACTTCCTTTTCAGTCATCCTGTTGAGAAATTCTTTTGCTCCTTATCTTTTATAAGTTCGTATTCCTCAGAGTTCAGACACAGACTCTCTTCTTACAGTATATACATTCCTGGGGAATGTCCCATTTTACTTCCGGCCATCTACTTCTCCCTATAGACTACAGGCTTCCAAACTTTGTCTCCTGTCCAAACTGCTTTCTTGAGCTTTAAACTCATACATCCAACTGCCAAGAAGCATCTCTACTCAGATTCGACCTGTTCAAAATGAAACCCATAATCTTTATCCTATATATTCCTCTACTACTTCTTATCCTGGCTAATGGCTTTGAGGTAGTATAGTCCCCTAGCTTAGACCCAGGGAACCCTCTCTGCATTCTCCTTTCCACCTGTGGAATTGATCAGAAAGTTCTGTAGTTGCTATTATTAATTCCATCCTTCCTTTCCAGATTTATTGCCATTGCTTTACAGAGCTTCCATCGTTCATTTAGCCTATTGTAATGGGTCCCTGAATTATTTTTCTGGCTTTGAGTTCACTTTCTTCCAAATTATTCTTCATGCAGTACCAGCTTTGAGATTTGTAATTCATAATTAAAATCGGTCTGCAAAATAAATAAATAAAATAAATAAAATAAAATAAAATCGGTCTAAAAAAAAAGAATATTTGATGATGCCTATTCCTCACTTTAAAATCTTTAACAATTCCTTATCACTCACAGAATAAATTCCAGGCTCTTCAGAATGGCCTGTAGGGCTTCCCAGAATTTGACTTCCACCCATCTATCCACTCTCGTTTTTCTTTTCTTTTTTTTTTTTTTAAAGATTTTATTTATTTATTTGTCAGAGAGAGAGAGGGAGAGAGAGCGAGCACAGGCAGACAGAATGGCAGGCAGAGGCAGAGGGAGAAGCAGGCTCCCTGACAAGCAAGGAGCCCGATGTGGGACTCGATTCCAGGACGCTGGGATCTTGACCTGAGCCGAAGGCAGCTGCTTAACAACTGAGCACCCAGGCGTCCCCACTCTCGTTTTTCCATGGCCATCCTCCTGCCATCCCAAGTCATACCAACCTAGTTACAGAAATGTTCATGCTGTTTCATGCTTCCATGTCTTTGGACATACTCCTCTCTGCCTGGTATGCAACTTCCTATTTGTCTACTTAGGGGCCCCTATTATTCTTCAGTACCTGAGCTAGCATGTCTTTATCTATGAACTCCTCTCTGTCCCACCACTGTACTTGGTAAGAGCTATATTAGAGCATTTCATTCTGTGCTGTGCTTGTTTACATGTTTTCTCCTTTAGCAAATTGAGGGCGAGGACTCAATCTTATTCATATTTGTATTTTCAGTATCTAGGGCAATGACTGGCACATGCTGAATGGATGAATAAACTTTTGCAAACATAAATGTTTTCTTGTCTTTACTAAGTTTAATGCTACTATGGATGAAATTGGTTGTTGAAGTTTGATTTTTTTTTTTTTCTGTTTCTCCATGTTACCACATATGGTCCTTAAATCAACATCTTTTCAGCAGAATGAAATCTAAGATGAAAGGACAACAAAATTACGACAGTAATTTGCAGTCTTCCCTTTAAGAATTAATCATTAAATTTTTTTGCATTTATAGTGCATAATTAGAATAGGACATTACAACTGCTATAGCATTTGCCTTCTCATGAAAGAGAGTTGCTAATTTATCTATTTGGTTTTTTTTTTTTAAAGATTTTATTTATTTATTTGACAGAGATAGAGAGAGAACAAGTAGACAGAGCCGCAGGCAGAAGGAGAAGGAGAAGCAGGCTCTCTGCTGAGCCAGGGAGCGTGATGTGGGCCTCAATCCCAGGACCCTGGGATCATGACCTGAACCTAAGGCAGAGGCTTTAACCCACTGAACCAACCAGGCGCCCTTCATTTATCTATTTGATTGCATAGTTAGGGAGACAAAGACTTAGCTGAGCAAAATGGCATTGAAAGAAAGCCTTGAGAATGAGCTGAACAAATAATATAATCTGGGGATCTCCTTGGCAAAACTCAGAATTGATAGAATCTCGAAAAACACTGAAAGGGTGGGGGGAAGGCAAGGAAGAGGGTAAGATGTAAGAAAAATACATTTACTGAGCATCCAGGAATTTTTAGTCATTTTACATTATTAACTTAATTTAGTCCATGACAATGACCCAATGGCAGAGACACTGTTATCCCCATTTTGTAGATGGGGTGGGTAACCCAAGACATTAAGTGATCTCCAAGGTCATGCAGTTACAAAGTGGTAACTAGATCTGACTGACTAGTTTCCTTCCTTCTCAGCAGGCAGCCCTGACTGCCAAATAAAGTTTCCAGAGCAGCCTGCTGTTGTGTGTGGCTTACTGACCCACACAAAGACACATTATCTGCTCCTATTTGTAATGATCATATGTAGACGGCCCACTTCGTAGCTAGGAGTCATATACTTACAATGTTATTTCCAATCTCAATGCCTATTTTTAAAAATTTACTAATGAAAAGAAGACCCTCACATTTATTGATGATGCTAGCTAATGAAGTGAATGGCTCTTCCTGAGCTGTTCTTGCAAAACAAGAGTACACTTCCAGGAGGCTTAGTGGAGAAAGCACACTTCTAGATTTTTCTCTGGTGTGCCTTGCTGCTGGCTCTGTTTGGAATCCAGAAACAACTGTTGTCTGGGGTAAAAGGCAGTTTGCTCTTGCAGCCTCCGTCTATTGCTTGGCCTGGCAGTTTGTCACTCTCCTGGGCAAAAATCCAGCTTGTGGTAGTGAGGTGGTTTTGTGGCAGAACTCCACAATTAACCACAAGTTCAGTGTCAACGGTAGGCTGCCACCATAGTGGCTGTGATCCTTCACATCTGCTGGGAGAGTCAGAGCCGAAGAAACTACTGCTTGTCTAAGGAGGGAACAGGAAAACTTGGAAGGAGTTTGCATTGCTGTTTATTGTTCAAGGTTCAGGTTTTAGGTTTAATACACAAAATCCAGGAAATTTCAGATTAATAGTTATGTATTTAAGACCTTCATCGGTTGCTTTTTGTAAAAAAAAAAAAGTATGGTGGAATTGTGTCATAGATATAATTGTTGCTCTGAAAATGAGAAATACAGAAAGGAAAATTCTTAATGTAGTAGAATGTATTCTTTCATAGCAAAAGACACCCAGGTGCCATCACTTGAATCACCCACACACTGTTAAACACTTACTTTATGTTGGAAATTAAACCAAATATAAATATATATATATAATGTTTCCTGTATATTTAAAATAGAAAGGGCTCTTTTACTGATTCTGTGAAAATGGATGTTAACAAAAATGTTTTTCAAAAAGAGTATGGAAGCTTTATTTGTATTAAATCATATATTAGAGTTTCAATTTAAATTAATTATAAACTGACTAATAAAAAAATCCAAGGACATACAACTAAAGATAATCTGATTTATTAATTTTTTTTTTTAGAAATACAAATGCACTTCAAAAAATACTGAGTATTGGGGTACCTGGCTGCCTCCGTCATTGGAGCATTTGACTCTCGGTCTTGGGGTTGTGAGTTTGAGTATTGGGTATAGAGATTACTTAATAAAAATTGTTTTTTGAGCATTAACTGAGTACTCTGCTAGTACTTGAGCTGAGATTGAAGAAGACAGAATTCTTGTGTTTGCGTTTGAAGAATATAGTGAAGAAGTAACCATGTAAATAAACAAATATGATTAACAGGATATGAACTTTTATATAATAGTAACAATAAATTCCAGTTCCATATTAGAGCCACACCATCTCCCTAGCCTCCTCATTTTTGTTCATTGTTCCTGTACACCTTACACTCCAGCCACGGGATACTAGTTGAAATTACCCGAATGCCCCATGATTGTATTCCTCCAGATTTTTGCACTTGGTTGCTTCCTTGGCCCAGATTGTATTTCTCCCTACTTTATGTAGGTATAACTTCTACTCAACTTTCAACACCAAGCCCAGAAATCTCTTTCTCTGACTCCCTAAGAGCATTATTCCTTACTCAGTATTCCCACCCGGGTCTGTGTTAGGTGTCTCTCCGAACTACCAGACCACACTGAGCTTCCGTACCTTCACATCACAGTGCCTATTACAGGAGGCTTTAGTCGTCTTTATACGGTTTTAGCTTCCACTATGCATCCTTCAAGGCGGGAATGATACCTGTCACTATTGTGTCCTTGTCCGCTAGCACAGTGCCCAGCACAATACCAGGTACTTAATAAATGCTGAATGAATGAATGCATTCATTAAAAGAAAGAGAGATTAAATGTTGAGGGAGGGGAGTGGCATATAGGAGAACTGAAGAAGTCAAAGGAGTGAGGGAATTAAATATAAAGATGATTAAATATAAAGATGAGAAGGCAGGAAGAGGGGAGAGAGATAGGAAGATGGTCATACAAATAGACAGGTGAGAGAATTAGAACTGGTAGAGAAGAAACAAATTGTGATAACAAGCTGGGATAACCATACAGTGAGGAAACTCTGAAAAAGAATGATTCTCTTTTTCTTTTTAAAATTTATTTAATTTATTTATTTTAAAGATCTTATTTATTTGACAGAGAGATAGAGAGACAGCACAAGCAGGAGGAGCAGCAGAGAGAGAGGGAGAAGCAGGCTCCTTGCTAAGCAGGGAGCCCAATGCAGGGATCCATCCCAGGACTCTGGGATCATGACCTGAGCCAAAGGCAGACGCTAAACCAACTGAGCCACCCAGGTTCCCCTCTTTTTTTTTAAGAAAAGATTTTATTTATTTGAAAGAGACAGTGTAAGCAGGGGAGCAGCAGAGGGAGAGGGAGAAGCAGGCTCCCCGCTGAGCAGGGACGCCCCCTCCCACCTCCAAGATCATGACCTGAGCTGAAGGCAGACATTTAACCAACTGAGCCACCCAGACACCCCTCTCTTCTTTAATAGGTCTGAACCACTGTTTTCAACAGTTTTTATCATATGTTCTCTTGTGCTCCGTCACAGTCTATGGGCATAGACACTATCTCCCACACAGAACTGCAGCTTAAGGAAGCTTTTAAAGAACTTTAGTTTTTAATCGTCTAAATAGCATCTAGCAGAGTGCTTGGCATATAGTGGGCACTCAGTAAATATTTGTCAAGATGAACTAAAGAGTGAGTCAAGGGGCACCTGGGTGGCGCAGCTGGCTAAGCACTGGACTCTTGGTTTCAGCTCAGGTCATGATCTCAGGGTCTTGAGAGCAAGCCATAGGTAGAGGGCTCTCTGCTCAGCGTGGAATCTGCTGGTCCCTCTCTCCCCTTCTGCCCCTACCCCTGCTCACACACACACACACACACACCTACTCTCTCTCTCTTTTTTTTAAGATTTATTCATTTGACATACACACCTACTCTCTCTCTCTCTCTCTCTTTTTTTTTAAGATTTATTCATTTGAGAGAAGGAGTGTGCAAAGCTGGGGTAGTGGCAGGCAGAGGGAGAGGGAGAAGCAGGCTCAATCACAGGACCCTGAGATCATGACCTAAGCCCAAGGCAATCACTTAACCTACTGAGCCACCCAGGTACCGCCCCCCCCCCCCCGCCCCCGCCACCTTTCAGAAAGAAAGAAAGAAAGTCTTTAAAAAAAAAAAAATGTGAGGGCACCTGGGTGGCTCAGTGGGTTAAGCCGCTGCCTTCGGCTCAGGTCATGATCTCAGGGTCCTGGGATCGAGTCCCACATCGGGCTCTCTGCTTAGCAGGAAGCCTGCTTCCCTCTCTCTCTCTCTCTCTCTGCCTGCCTCTCCGTCTACTTGTGATCTCTCTCTGTCAAATAAATAAATAAAATCTTTAAAAAAAAAAAATGTGAGTCAAAGTGAGGCTCCGATTCTGAGATGAGTATTAGCCAGAAGGAAAATAGGAATTGTTAACATACTTAGACGATCGAGTCGCCACTGCACATTGAACACAGGGACCTTTCTCTGCCAGAGAAAAGCCAGTCTATTTGGCTTTCAAATGTATATATATGTGTATATATATATGTATATATATATGTATGTATTATTACATATTATATATATGTAAATGCTAATTTTTTCATTCTTTCAAAACCTTATAAGGTTTTCATATACCTTAAGGAATGGCTCTAGTTTTAGGAATTTGGAATCTCAGACTGGTTAATTTACTGGCTATTCCTGAAAGTTTCTTTGATACTTAGAATTTGTCAGACTGCTTATATTATTATCCCTCAGAAATTAAGGCTGCTTTATTACTGAATTCAGAAAAACTGCATTTTAGAAAGACTGCTCAGTTCTAAGCCTTTTCACAAATCCAATTCAAATCCATTTTTTATGGTCTATTTCAGAGGTTTAAAATCTTTCTCCCTCCTTTTCCTTTCCCTTCCTTCCTCCCTCCCTCCCTTCCTTCCTTCCCTCTGTCTTTCGCCCCAGGGTTCTAGGGAGGGGCTTCAGGTCTGAGTAGGAAGTGTCAGAACTGCCCAGTTGGGGTTGTCAGGCCTTGGGGGCACCCCCACTTCAATAAGAGCATTCTGCTTTTATTTGCATCATACTTTCTTTTTAAGTTTTAATTTAAATTCCAGTCAGTTACCATACCGTGTTATATTAATTTCAGGTGTACAGCATAGCGATTCAACACCACCGTACGTCACCTAGAGCTCATCACAGGTGCCCTCCTTAAGTCCCATCACCTGTTTCACGCCCTCCCCCCCACCGTAAGCATTAGATTGTTTGCATAATATTCCTCTTGAAAAATGTCTTAAAACGCTGGTTAAAAGGCAACAATGCAGAATGGGGACAGCAACAAAAAGCTCTAAAAAGAACTGGTAAGCCGGGGCGCCTGGGTGGCTCTGTTGTTGGGCGTCTGCCTTCTGCTCAGGTCAAGATCCCAGGTTCTTGAGATCGAGTCCGCATCAGGCTCCCTGCTCAGTGGGAGGTCTGGTTCTCCCTCTCCCGCTCCCTCTGCTTGTGTTCCCTCTCCCACCGCATTTCTGTCAAAAAAAAAAAAAAAAAAAAGAAGAAAAGAAAGAACAAAAAACAAAACAAAACAAAAAGACCTGGCAATCAATTATTCCCTGCTTTTCCACTGCTCTTAGCAGATTTTTAGAGGCTTCTCATTATCATCCTGAGGAGTCAGAGCCCGAAGAGTCAGCTGACCATGCGACAGCGATCACTACTGGACTGAGGCCTAGTCCTCATCCAACTTCTTTACTAACCTTTCCTTCTTTCATTC
Organism: Lutra lutra; assembly: GCF_902655055.1. Lineage (NCBI taxonomy): Eukaryota > Metazoa > Chordata > Mammalia > Carnivora > Mustelidae > Lutra > Lutra lutra. Next base: position 69,538,387 of record NC_062287.1, read on the forward strand.
CATGATCATAACTCTAATAGTCACCAACAGGTGTAGTTGCAAGATCATTTACAAATATCTATCTATCTATGTATCTGAGAGAGAGCACAAGCAGGGAGAGTGGCAAGCAGAGGGAGAAGCAGGCTCCCTGCTGAGCAAGGAGCCCAAAGCAGGACTCCATCCCTGGACCCCACCTGAGCCAAAGGCAGACGCTTAACCAACTGAGCCACCCAGGCGTCCCCATTTAAAAATATTTAATTTTAGACTGGAATTTCTGGGAGTACCGCTTGAGAAATGGATTTTCTTTACATCTGGATTGTAGTTAGAAAATAATCCTACCTTCTTGGGGCGCCTGGGTGGCTCAGTGGGTTAAGCCGCTGCCTTCGGCTCAGGTCATGATCTCAGGGTCCTGGGATCGAGTCCCACATCGGGCTCTCTGCTCAGCAAGAAGCCTGCTTCCCTCTCTCTCTCTCTCTGCCTTCCTCTCCGTCTACTTGTGATCTCTCTCTGTCAAATAAATAAATAAAATCTTTAAAAAAAAAAAAAAGAAAAGAATCCTACCTTCTTAAAAATGGTTGAAAGTGCAAGTTAGAAGGATAGTTGCACTTATCAGAAGACGGGGCAGGTGGGGAGGAGGAGCTGAGAACTACCATAAGGCTCAATTGTTATTCCGCTTCTCTGAGAATGAAGGTTAAGGAGAGAACAATATAATTTACAAAGAGGGCAATTTCCAGGCCAGGAATGGTGAGCCCCAGAGGACCCAGATGAAGAGGCAGGTAGGTGTTCTAACAGTTGGGCTAAGCCCAGTAATCGGACATCACAACTGGTGCTTACAAGGTTAGACGGGTGGGCAGGTAGTGGCATCTAGAAGGCCTGTCAAGGGGGATCCTTCACTACTAGACTAGTGGACTAGTGTTAGGGGCAGAGCTTTTGGCTCTGGGACTGGAAAGACCTAAACAGAGTTTTAGTTCTTCCATCATTAATCAGGGGCACGATCAGCTTACTGCTGTGGGTACCTAAAATGGAGAACAAAATTCTCATCCTACAAACTGAGGATCACGGGAAAACTGGTCTTGGGAACTTGATAGCAAGTACTCCATTCAGAATAGAGGAATACACACAGGGTTGCATTGTACCAGAACAAATTGGGAGCTAGGTGGTAAGCCCTAGGATCCTATGTCATGGATCCTCAAACTGGGAGAATGATTCTGGTGGAGAGTTCGTGGGTCAAGATGTGAGCAAAGCAAAGTCAAGTAAAATAAGGCAGGGGTAGAGTACTGAGAAAAGTCAAAGTTATGCCGTGACTCTAGATCTTTTTTCTCATGGTAGATAACGGTCATGCATTCCTGAACCTAAAGACGAGAGCTAAGGAAGTCTATTGGTTGTTTAAATCTGGCAAAAGAATAATAATTTGAACTCTAAGAAATGCAGCTTACTAATAATCTTTGACATGGATTGTAAACAGAGAAGGGAGTTGGTATAAACATGGCAAGCTCGTTCTTTTTGTGCATATTTTTAGTTGAGTAAACTGATGGTCTTTGGTTACGTCTTTACGTTTTATTTTGGAATCCTGTTAGGTGCGGGGGCTGGTGGTTAGAGGCACGCATTCCAAATATAGGTTATTGAAAGAGTTGGGCTTTTAGCCTTATAAAGACCTGGGAAGACAGCTGAAAGAAGGTAACAGAACTGGAGAGTATGAAGAGCATTTTGAATTTTATTTGCCAGATAATAATTCTTTGATACAAATTCTTTGGTTTTGATTTGTTAACCCTGAGAATTTGCTTTAGGTTGATGGTACAAATAATTCAAAGGTTGTTCTTGGCAACCTAAACCACGGATCCTAAGGAAGCCTATATATTTTTGTCATACAGAAATTAAACTTTTTAAGACCAGAAAGGACCTTCAAGGTCATCAAAATTAACTTTCGGCAATTTTACAACCGAGGGGAACAAGGCCTGGAAGTGTTATGTGACTTGCTTAATGCCGGGGCATGAATGGCTGGGCCAGGATTAGAAGCTGTGAAATGAATTTCTAGTCCATTACTATTACCATGCCTATGTCACCTCAGATTACTAACTGAGGCTTCAAAACAATAACTTTAATCTGAATTTGTTCTAATTTTCAAATCAGTTTATTCTTTTTTTAAAAAAGATTTTATTTATTTATTTAACAGAGAGTGTGTGAAAGAGAGCAGGAGAGTGGGGTGAGGGGCAGGCGGAGAAGCAGATTCCTTGCTGCGCAGGTAACCCCCTTGTGGGACTCCAGGGCTCAATCCCAGAATCCTGAGATCATGACCAGAGCTGAAGGCAGATGCTTAACTGACTGAGCAACCCAGATGTCTCGACAGCTTATTATTTCTTACGAGAATTTCAGTAATGCCAGTGCTAGTTTTGCCATGCCTTTCTTTCTGTAAAAGCTCAAAATGTATCCACAAAGTTTCCTACTTTAATCTTTGGTAGTGATGAGTGCCCTGTATATCATGTAAAAAAATGTATTCGTTGAGTTGTGTTGAAATGATACTTATAAAAAAACTTCCATTGTCATGATGGAAAAAGGACGCCATGGATTTTTTTTTTTTTTTAAGATTTTGTTTATTTATTTGACAGACAGAGATCACAAGTAGGCAGAGAGTCAGGCAGAGAGAGGGGAAAGCAGGCTCCCTGCTGAGCAGAGAGCCCAATGCAGGGCTAATCCACTGAGCCACCCAGGCGCCCCAGGATTTTGATTTTTTTAAGGAAAGCATTTGAGTAATCAATTTGAATATTCTATTAAGTATTTTTTCCTTTGTCCAAGAGACAGAAAAGGAAAAGGTATTCTGGTCTTTTTCTTTCACCTTGGTCAAATGCCTGTGCTAATTTCTCAGCGATTTCTGCTATGTATGTGAACTACGGCCATATACGAAAATGGTCTGTTTTAGGTCATGGCTGTGGGCAGAGATTAATTGGTGAAAAAATGGGCCTGTTTGTGGGATTTACCACACAGTAAGGTTTCTCATCTCCCTGGAAAAATGTGGAATTAGCGCTTTGAGAAATGCAGGCCTGTCATGAGGCTGAAGGGAGAGTTTCGGTGGAGGGAAACACAGTTCACTCTCTAAGGCCGTTATGATTGGTCAGGTTCCAGAGCAGTCCCTCTGGTACAGCAAAGTTCTTCTCACTTTCAAGTCAGTGTTTCCATGTTGCTAGTTTCACCAGTAGTTCACAGATAGCATCTTATTTGGCTCCTTTCGTGGCCAACCCATCCAAACTGGGCAAATGGTGTTGGAGAGGACTCGTAATCCTCCCATTCCCCGCCCCCGCCCCAACACGCTGTTACAGTGAAAGACTTCAAAGTGGAACAACTTTGTGACAACAGACTTTCTATGTTTAGGGAGAGAGGCACAGATGTGAACCAGTGGGTATGTATGGCAAGGGTGTGAAGTGGAGGATGGGACGTTAGTTCCTTGCCGGTGGAGACAGTTCTTGAGCAAGACAACGGCAGTAATATTTACTGGGATGCTCTGGGAGAGCACTCCACGTGCACGCTCCCTCCTAAGAGCCGTCGCAAATCTCCCGGGCCTGCTGCGTGGCCCGAGATTCCACGTAGCTGTTGAGGGCCGACCCAGGCACGGTGGTTACGGAATCCTTCGCCATGCCCACGACGGCGGCTGGTCCTTACCGGGTCACAGTTCGGACACTCCAAGGGCCCACCCTGAACCGGGATGAGTTCGAGACGGGTCCGGCTTCTCCCCTCCACTCGGTTTAACAACTAGGCACTCCCCAAACCGTCGCAGTGACCTGTCGGAGCCCGAATGCGTGTCTGCGCCTTACCCCCAAAGGGAACCTGCGCGTCTGGGGTCCCAGGTTGCCGGGCTTGCCCCCTTCCACCCGGAGAGGACCCCGCCCGCCTCCGCCGGCCCCGGCCGCTGTCCGGACGGCCCCAAGCGCGCTCTCCCCGGTCCCGACACGCTCCGCCGGCGGGGTCCCCTGCTCGCGTCCGGGGAAGCGGCGGTGGCGGGACAGGACGCGGGTGCGCGCGAGCGAGCGAGCGAGCAAGCGGCGGGCGGGGCGCGCGCCCGGCCGGGGCAGGCACTGGGGGGAGGAGCGCCCGCCCGCCAGCCGCCGCTCGCGCGCCCAACGGACCAGCCTGGGGCCGGGAGGTAACTGTTGCAGCCCGCGGGAGCTGGAAGGCGACTCCGAGTCTCCCGTCCCGAGAGACAGGGAGGGGGCGGCCGCGGACGGTCCCGAGAGCAGTCCCTCTGCCCCTCTCCTCCGCCAGCATGTCGCGGACCCTGCCGCTCCTCCGCCCGCGCGGCGGAGACCCCGGGCCGCGGCGGCGGGCGCAGCCCTGACGCGCAGCCGAGCCGGGGGGTGCCCCGAGCGCGCGGGCGGAGGCTGAGGGAGCGCGAGCCGCCGCCGCGGTCCGAGCGGGGCGTGTGGAGCCCCGCGGCCAGCCGGGTCCGGGCCATGAGGAGGGACGAGCGAGACGCCAAAGCCATGCGGTGCCCGCAGCCGCCGGAGGGGGCCGGCTCGCCCCCCGAGAGTCTGAGGAACGGCTACGTGAAGAGCTGCGTGAGCCCCCTGCGGCAGGACCCTCCGCGCGGCTTCTTCTTCCACCTCTGCCGCTTCTGCAACGTGGACCTGCTGCTGCCGCCGCCGGCCTCCCCCCAGCAGCCGCGCCGCGGCTCCCCCTCCGCCCGGGCGCGCCTCTCGCTGGGCGCTCTGGCCGCCTTTGTCCTCGCCCTGCTGCTCGGCTCGGGGCCCGGGAGCTGGTCTGCCTGGGCCGCCCGGCTGCGGACTCTGCTGAGCGTGTGCTCGCACAGCCTCAGCCCCCTGTTCAGCATCGCCTGTGCCTTCTTCTTCTTCACCTGCTTCCTGACCCGGAGCAAGCGGGGCCCCGGGCCGGCCCGGAGCGGCGGCGGCTCCTGGTGGCTGTTGGCGCTGCCAGTCTGCTGTTACCTGGGGGACTTCTTGGTGTGGCAGGCGTGGGCTTGGGCTTGGGGGCCCGGAGACGCGGGGGCCCCAGGCGCGGCCCCGCACACGCCCCCGGCGGTGGCGGGCAGGTTGTTCTCGGTGCTGGGCTGCGTGGGCTTGCTGACGCTCGCGCACCCGGCGAGGCTCCGGCCCGGCATCCTGGTGCTGCTGTTCTCCGGCTTCGTCTGGTGGGTCTCCTTCACCGGCCTCGGGTCGCTGCCCGCAGCCCTCAGGCCGCTGCTCTCCTGCCTGGTCGGGGACGCCGGCTGCCTGCTAGCCCTGGGCTTGGATCACTTCTTTCAGATCAGGGAAGCCCCGCATCATCCTCGCTTGGCCAGTGCCTCCGAGGACAAAGTGCCTGTGATCAGACCCCGCAGGAGGTCCAGCTGCGTGTCGTTCGGAGAAACTTCGGCCGGTTACTCCGGCAGTTGCAAGATGTTCAGGAGACCTTCGTTGCCTTGCATTTCCCGAGAACAGGTATGTTACCAGAAAGCACGGCTTGGTAAGGAAGTGAGTGCGGTTTTATCGCTTCAATTCCCAACTTGAATTAGCGAACTTGAAAGCGTGTTCACTTCCAGGCTGGGGGTGGGGGGGAGTTTTGTTCTGGAAAGAATTCCTAAATTACAGGAGGCTTTTTAAACACGCAGAGGTACCTTTTATCTTGGAGTAGAAATGAAAGAGTAGACTGGTTATATTGCACTTTTAAAAGACTTTGTTCATGCGATAGATGAGTTCTCAGGAATGAAGTGGGTTATTTGCGGCTTAATAGATCGACGACTGCCACTTTGGCATACACTAATGTAGGTCTTTTTGATGCTATTTGTGCTGTTATAATGGTGGTGTCTCCCCAGTGATAACATACAGGCATTAGATTGAATACGTGCGTATGTATAAACTTTAATCAGAGCGGTTTCATTCTTGATAATCGAGAGGAAGAATTAGAGATCATATAATGAACAGCTTTGAGCTTTGGAACGGAGGCTTAGAGTAGATGAAAAGGTTGTTGGAAATAATTTTTAAGGGTTCACTCCCTCTCCCATTTCAGTAGTATAGGCCATTGTAATCTTTTACAGACTAACTCATGGTCGTGTGTATTTGTTGCATAATTAGGAGAATGTTGTAACAGTTTAACCTTTAAACTTAGTAATGTCTGTAAAGATGCCAAAAGCATTTCCATTTTTTCCCCCCCCGTAGGTTTACAGGTTTTTGTTTTTTAAAGGAGTTGAAATCATCCTCAGGGAAGAATTTCTCTTTATGTGGCTTAGAGACTTACTGTTCTGCCTCACCAAGAAATCAGCAAATACAGTTGTTATTCATTGAGCATATGCTAGGTGCAAAACACTACATATATTGTCCCAGTTGCTCACAGAAACCCTGTATGGTAGATGACAACCTCAAATTAGAAATGAGTAAATTGAGGCTTAGAGATACCCAGTCTCACACATCCAGTAAGTGGCAGAGCAGGGATTTGAACCTAGATCTTTCAGTTTTCAATGCTGTTTTTTAAGCAACTAAAAGGACGTGTATAGAGGCTTTTTGTAGGAGAGTAGGAGTCTGTACCATTGGTTTTCAGACTTTTTGTTTTGTGATATGTTTTACACTGGAACCCAGTGTATTGGAAACAAAAGTTTCTTGTTCTTGCTACATCTGATGCTCTCTTTTCTTAGTTATTTTCAAGCTATTACACTGATTTTATGTTTAATACTGATGTGTAGTGTTCCAATGAGACCACACTTTGCTTCTTAAAAAGTTTTCTCAGAGACCACTTTTGTGGTCTGTAATTTGGCCAAATGCTATTAAGAATTGTTCAAAATATGTTATGCCTTTTGTTTTCTTAGTTTACAGCCAGTGATACTAGACAATGCTTAGAAAATGGTGTGTCAGAAGAAAAACTTGTGAGAAGATTTACTGCAGAGCAGAGTAATACCAGCCCTTTTCATAGATTGGAATGGCATTTGGTTTGACTCTATGTGAATAGGTTGTATTTTTTTTTTTTAATAGGTTGTATTTTTTAACAACGGAAAGGTCTTTTAGCAATGTCATCACATTTGAAGACAAGTTTCCTGTACTTAACAGTATTACATTTTAATGTATTTTAATTGTAATCTGTTGGCATAGTGGATTATGGCTGTTGTTTTGTAAATCGAAAATTCCTGGTCTTAATCCTAGTCTGATGCCCTTTCCATAACAGCAACCCTTTTCAACCCTCAGCTAGGTACAGTGTTGTTGTTACTGCCAAGTTGCTTCACTTACTGTTTGTATTACAGGAAAATACAATTTCACTTTTAAAAAGGTTATATTTTCTTATTTCAGGAAACTTACATTTCACAATGAATAGGAACATTTTTGGGGTCTTAAATATATGGTATTAGTCCAAGGGGGTTTATATGTGGTTATTTAACATGTAGCGTCATAAAATAATACTATTTTGGCATTACTAAAAATTACTAGGTATTTTTAACTTAGCAAAACAACTTATTTTATTTTATTAGCAAAAGTTGTAATAATCATATTTTTACTAATGCTAAATTCCTGAAGTTTGACAGTGGGTCTTTGGTTTTGTTTGCATGTTGTTTATGCTAAAGAAATTAAGGGGAAATCAGTACTTTTATGGAAGTAAAAGATAAGGGATTTTCTGATTTTCAACGTGCTGAACTTTTATATGACAATTGTGAAGCTACCTTTTTGTTTCAGAAAGTGGAGGAAGACAAAAAAGATTTTGGGTAGAACTTGAACAGGGGGAAATGTCCTAAATTCACTGGCAGAGGGGTCAAGGGTAAAGTCTGGGCTCTGCTGTGTAATCTTGGAAGAGTCAGTGAGTGAATTTTTCTGAGTCTCAGGATCCTGTCAAGTTAGGGGATTCCAGTACATTAATTCTGTAATAACTTTCAATTCTAGAATCCATTTCTTCTAGTAAGCTATAAACAAAAATGTAACTAAAACATCACAAATAGTAGTTCTTGAAGTTGAGGATACTGCTAAGCCATATTTTTTAATTGGAAAAGAATAGAGAACTTCTAAAAAGTGTATATGGATTCATTTATGGATTGATAACAAAATGATGATACTTTCATTTCCTTAAGAACTTAAATGTTTTTATGAACATCTTTGAAAAACAATTGAAAACTCCTATTAATAAAAATGTTTTTAATTGTGTCAGCAGATTTAAAGTTATGTTTGAGTTTTGGGATGTTAGGTATGATGTTGAAAAATCGACATGTTTGTAAGATACTTTATTTTTCATAATTACATTGGTTGCATTTGATGTAAATGCTGTGTCTGTCTCCGTTCTTAGCGAAGGGTTTTTGTTATTTGCAAATTTAGAGATTTAAAGTTGAAATCTAGTTATTGCTCGTGTGTTCATGGAAAGAAGCACTAAATTTGTAGTACATATGCCAGCAGTCGGCTGAAACTAATAGGAAGCTAAAAGAAAAAAAATCAGTTGTCTGCATAGAAGCATTGACCAGAATTTAACAAATTAAATGTCTATGCCATTTTACTTGTGTATTCTACAGTGTAGTTTTCAGTTTTTCAGCCAGATTCTTTGGTATGTGATAGACTTGGTAAGTATGAGGTTTTGAAAGGCGTAAGTTAGTGTGTTGAGAAATTTTTCTATACCTAAAATGCTAAGTGCTTCCTAAAAGGTTGAGTAAATATTTAAAAATTCTGTGGCCTTAAAGCCCATAAATATCATTTAAAGTGTTAATTTTATTTGAAAAAAGATACACACATGTAGTGTGAAGGTTTTTAAAAAAGATTTTAAAGCTTAAGTGATTTTTTACCCCCTTAAAGAATTTGCAAGGCAAACCCCACTGTGAATTTCTTTAATAATACTTTACTGTTTGTGATATTTATTTTATGGTTTTAATGAGTGAGTGTTTTATTCTCATTTCATGTTCGTGTTTTTGTATAAAAGTATCAACGTATGTAATTATTTTATGCTCTATTTTGTAAATATTGTCTACTCCGCCATCCATGTTATTTTTCAAAAACACAGATTTAATGAAATCACTCACTCTTAAAAATCTCTTAGGCTTTTCATTGTTTGTTCACAGGATAAAGTTCATGCTCTTGACCCTTGCTTGCAAAGTCCTTTATAACCTGCTTTTAGCCTTTTTCTTGTTTTGTTTTTAAAAAAGCCATCTGGGGTTTATGGAACACCCCATCCTCACATCCATCTTTGGTTCTGGCTGTTTGAGGACTGCTTATTGTTATTGATGTGTAGATTTTTTCCTCTTTTACCATTTACACTGGTTGAAATCTCCTTTTTTTTTATTTTTAAGATTTTATTGATTTATTTGACATATATCTAGAGAGAGATCACAAGCAGGCAGGGGGCAGGGGTGCAGCAGGCTCTCCGGTGAGCAGAGAGCCCAATGCGGCCTGATCCCAGGACTCAGAGACCGTGACCTGAGCTGAAGGCACGGACTCAACCCACTGAGCCACCCAGGCACCCCTGAAATCTCCTTTAAGAAAATCTTATTTAAGATTAAGAATCTTTACCCAAATCAATGTGTAAGCTGAGGGCAAAGCTCTGTTATAGCAAAGTTGGCCATATTTAAAAATAAAAGGTGGAAAGAAAAAGTAACAAATCACGTGAAGTAGTGATGATGTGGGAAAGAATATTTTTGTTATATCAAATAAAATGATAACATCTCCGTAGTTTATATTTCCCCATACCAAGTGAAAGGTAAATAGAGTCAACCAGGAATAAAACCATATAAAGTTTTTTTTTCATTGCCCTCTGACTGTCTATCCTCCTCAGAGCGAGGCCCACTTTAGTCTTTTTCCTTTTTCCTATTCAGTTACCATGTCAGCCTATTTCCCTAGCACATTCTCCCACTTTCCCATACCCCATCCAAAGCAAGAACAAGCTACACTTGCTGAAAATTTCCAGTTTATTTCAACATAAATATATTTATATAGCTATGGAAGAGATTTACAATTTATCTAATTGAAATGTAATTTTACATAAAGGAGAGTAATTCAGCTCCAGAGAGATAATACCGTGTCTAGGTTATGCTGTGAAATATTGGGATACGAGGATTAGAGCCCAGGTCTTGGCTCCTAGTCTCCTATATTTTCCGTAAAAAGCACATATGTGCCTGTAGTCGTAGTTTTCCAAGGCCGTCTTCAGTTTTGCCAGTTATCTCCAATTATGTGATAAATGATATCCTTGGTAAAAAGAGGTAGGAGGGTGGAGAGTGACGGGAGAGAGAAAGGAGAGAAGATAGGAGAGACTCTTGTTCACCTGGTTCATAATGACCTTGAAGACCTCCTTGGTACCTGATGTGGTTGTTTCAGGGTGACTGGTTGGGACGCAGCTGAAACTCCCGTGTCTTTAGAAGCCAGCTCCATAACACATTTCTGTTAACATGTTGAGGACGGAGGGGAGGGGAGGAAGAATGGAAGTGAACTGATGACGATTGCCTACTTTGCTTAAGGGCATTCAATCTGAACAAAACAAACTGGACAACTGTGTTAGCCAAGCAAAACTTGAGAAGAGCTGAGTTCTGAGTCATTTCTGACAGTTTATGACATTGTTCACCTTATCATATACAAGTTAATCCCCTTTTAAGTGATTGTTAGAAGCTTGTTCCTAGAAGTTGGGGCGGAGGAATGTATTTCCTGCTTTTTCTTTTACAACCTTGAACTTTCCCTGCACTATTGCTACCTAGTAGGTATCTTTTTAAAGATCTTTATCCCTCCTCTATCAATGAGAGTACATTGTTTGACTACTTCTTCCTTAGATCTCATACAACTTGAATTCATTATATTTTACATTTATTTAGTTAATGTTTAAATTTGTAAATGAGAAATGCCATACATGAAAGACTATACATATGTATATTTTTATGCAGTTTAAAGGAGAAAATAAAACTAAAGTCATGTACTCACCACTCTTTTTTTTTAAAAAATATATTTATTTATTTATTTGACAGATCACAAGCAGGCAGAGAGGCAGGCAGTGAGAGAGGAGGAAGCAGGCTTCCTGCTGAACAGAGAGCCCAATGTGGGGCTCGATCTCAGGACCTCAGGACCCCGGGATCATGACCTGAGCCGAAGGCAGAGGCTTTAACCCACTTAACCACCCAGGCACCCCTTTCTCTCTCTCTCTCTCTCTTTTTTTTTTATAACACCACTCATTTTCTTTGCCCTTTGTAACCTATTTTGCATCCCTTCCCTGTGCTGGAAGCAACACATCTGTCCTGATTTTTTTTTCCTATTAATTCCCTTGTTTATCTTTATAATTATAATCCTCATGAGTGTTTCCTAAGTAAACAATGTGGTGTTAGTGTTGCCTACGTCTGAACTTTAAGTAAATAGAATCATGCTGTATGAATTCTTCCATAACCTTTTTTTTTTTTTTTTTTCCTGATGTTTTCTGTGATTGATCTATGTTGATTATAGTTGTAGTTAACTTTCAGTGCTATACAGCGTTTCATTTTATGGCCATAGTAAAATTTATTTATCCATTCCACTGTTCATGGACCTTTCGGTGGTTTTCATTTTTTTTGTTGTGATGTATAATGCTGCTGTGAAAATTCTTATAAATGTATCCTGGTGCATGCGTGTATCTAGAAGTAGAATTGCTGAGTTGTAAGGTATGTTTGTGTTCAACTTTACTAGGCAGAATAATGGTACTACAAAGATGTCCTTGTTCTAATCCCTGGAATTTATGAATTTGTTGCTTTACATGGCAGAGGGGACTTTGCAGATGAGATTAAGTTAAGGGCCTTGAGATGGGGAGATCAACCAGGATTATCTGGGTGGATCCAGTGTAATTGCAAGGGCCCTTAAAAAGTGGAAGAGGGAGACAGAAGAGATCACAGAAAGAGATGTGACAGTTGGCATTACGGTTAGAATAATACAGTGTGAAAGAGACTCAATCCACCTCTGGCTTTGAAATGGGAGAAGGTGGCCTGGAGCCAAGGAAAGCAGGCACTGTTTCAAAGCTGGAAAAGACAGGGAAAGGGATTTTTCTCTAGAGCTCCCAGAAAGTAATGAAGCCTTGCCAATACCTTGCATTTAGCTCAGTCAAACCAGCCTGACCCATAGGACTGTAAGATAATAAATTTGTGTTGTTTTATACCACTGAGTTTCTCATTATCTGTTAAAGGAATGTGTGCATTTGCATTAACTGCTCTAACAGTTTACATGTGGCCGTAACAAAGTACCCCAGACTGGTGGCTTATGCCACAGAGATCCATTGTCTCTGTCCTGGAGCCTGGAAGTCCGGGATCAGGTGTCACCAGGCACGGTTGGTTCCTTCGCAAGGGCTTTGAGGGAGAAGCTGTTCCATGCCTGTCTCCCAGCTTCTGGTGGTTTGGTGGCAGTCTTAGGCATTTTTTAGATTGTAGATACATCACCCCTGTCTTTGCCTTCACCTTCCCACGGCACTTTCTCTGTGTCTCTTCATCTAGTTTTCCTTCGGAGCCTGCCTTTGTGTCCCGATTTCCCCTTTTTGTAAGGGCCCCAGTCATATAGGATTAGGGCCCACGCTAATGACCTCATTTTAACTTAATTACTTCTGTGAAGACCTTATTTCCAAATAAAGTCACCTTCTGAGGTACTGAAGGTTAGGATTTCAACATCTTTTCAGGGGGAACACAATTCAGCCCATATAAGTGGCAGTAGAAAACTAAGATACTCTGGCAAGCTGAATTGTTTTTCACAGTGGTTATACCATTTGTACTTTGGCTAGCAGTGAATAAGAATGCCATCACACCCATGATTCCTAGTTACTGACTTTAATTTTAGTTAGTGTGGTGAGTATGAAGTGGTGTTTCTTTGTGATTTTGGGGCGCCTGGGTGGCTCAGTGGGTTAAGCCGCTGCCTTCAGCTCAGGTCATGATCTCAGGGTCCTGGGATTGAGCCCCGCATCGGGCTCTCTGCTCAGCAGGGAGCCTGCTTCCTCCTCTCTCTCTGCCTGCCTCTCTGCCTGCTTGTGATTTCTGTCTGTCAAATAAATAAAAATCTTAAAAAAAAAAAAAAAAGAATGCCATCACACCCATGATTCCTAGTTATTGACTTTAATTTTAGTTAGTGTGGTGAGTATGAAGTGGTGTTTCTTTGTGATTTTGATTTGTAGTTAACTAATTATGAATAAGACAGTATTTTTTATGTTTATGGACTGTATTTCTTATTCAGGGATTACCTGTTTATATATTATGCTCTTTTAAAAGTTGGGTGGTTCATTTTTTCATTTCATTTCATTTTTTTCTTCAATAAATCATGAGTTCTTACACCTGGGTGGCTCAGTCAGTTAAGCATCTGACTTTGGCTCAGGTCAGGATCCCAGAGTCCTGGGATCAAGCCCTACATGGGCTCCCTGCTTGGCCGGAAGCCTGCTTCTCCCTTTCCCACTCCCCCTGCTTGTGTTCCCTCTCTCTCTGACTCTCTCTGTCAAATACATAAACAAAATCTTTTAAAAAAAAGTCACGAGTTCTTTATGTATTCTGGACATTAATCCTTTATTGATTATTTGAGTTGCCAATATTTCAGTTTTTTGGTGTCTTTTGATAACCGAAGTTGTTAATTTTAATGCTGTCAGATTTGCCAATCTTTTCCTCTAATGGTAAGGCTCTTTGAATCTTGTTTATAAAACCCTTCCCTATTGGAAATCCCCAAATAAACTTCTGTATTGTCTTTTTAAAGTTTTAAAGTTTTGCCTTTCAAATGTTTTCAGCCACCTAGAGTTAATTTATATGTGTGATGTGATATAGAGACCCAGTCTCCTTTTTTTATCCGGTGAGTTTTTATTTATGTCAACAGTTTATTGAAAAATTTATTCTTTATCAGCAGCGCTACCTCTGCATATATCCAGATTCAGTGTATACGTATGAATCTATCTGTGCTCTCTATTAGGTTTCTTTCTTTTAAAAATGGATTTATTTATTGATTTATTTGACAGAAAGAGCAAGCAGAAGCAGGGGGAGAGGGAGGCACAGGGAGAGGAAATAGAGGGAGAGGGAGAAGGAGGCCCCTCCCAGGGCAGGGAGCCAGATGGGATGCGGGGCTTAATTCTGGGACCCTGGGATCTTGACCTGACCCCAAGTTGCCACCCATGTGCCCCTCTGTTAGGTTTCATTGGTTCGTTTATGCATCCTGTGTTGATACTACATTGTCTTAATTATAATAGCTTTATAGTTAGACAATATATGGTAAATCCCCTTAGATAGTTACTCTTCTTCAAGAGTATTTTCAGTGTTTTGTTTTGTTTTTGGACTTTGCTTTTCAGTATAAATTTTATTTTTATTTATTTATTTATTTATTTATTTTTAAAGATTTTATTTATTTATTTGACAGAGAGAGATCACAAGTAGACGGAGAGGCAGGCAGAGAGAGAGAGAGAGGGAAGCAGGCTCCCTGCTGAGCAGAGAGCCCGATGCGGGCCTCGATCCCAGGACCCTGAGATCATGACCTGAGCCGAAGGCAGCGGCTTAACCCACTGAGCCACCCAGGCGCCCTCAGTATAAATTTTAGAGTAAGTTTGTCGAGTTTCACAAAAAATCCTGTTGGGATTTTGATCAGCATTGAATTAAATCTTTTGAACAGTTTAGAGAAGAATTTGTTTTTGAATGAAACCTTTAAGTTGTATTTTTCTAGGAATTTATTTTTTTAAATTTAATTTAATTTTTTTTTTTTAAGATTTTATTTATTTGTCAGAGAGAGAGGGAGAGAGAGCGAGCACAGGCGGACAGAATGGCAGGCAGAGGCAGAGGGAGAAGCAGGCTCCCCGCCAAGCAAGGAGCCCGATGTGGGACTCGATCCCAGGACGCTGGGATCATGACCTGAGCCGAAGGCAGCTGCTTAACCAACTGAGCCACCCAGGCGTCCCTCTAGGAATTTATTTAATGTAACTTTTCTTTTTTTGTTGGGGGGGGATGCTTCTCTATTTTATTATTTATTTATTTATTTATTTTTTATTTTTTTAAAGATTTTATTTATTTATTTGACAGAGATCACAAGTAGGCAGAGAAGCAGGCAGAGAGAGAGGAGGAAGCAGGCTCCCCACTGAGCAGAGAGCCGGATGCGGGGCTTGGTCCCAGGACCCTGGGATCATGACCCGAGCCAAAAGCAGAGGCTTTAACCCACTGAGCCACCCAGGCGCCCCTCTCTATTTTATTTTTATAATTAAAAAAAATTTTTTTATAAACATATAACATATTATTAGCCCTAGGGGTACAGGTCTGTGAATCACCAGGTTTATACACTTAACAGCACTCACCATAGCACATACCCTCCCCAATGTCCATATTAATGTAACTTTTCAAATTTTCTTGGTTCATAATATCTTTTTATTATCTGTCTAGTCTGTTCAGCATTTGGATTTATTTCCTCTTCTTCATTTCTGATATCATTGGTCTCTTTTTTCTTTGTTTCTAAGTCAGCCTTGCTAGAAGTTTATTTGCTTTTTATTCTTTTTAAAAAATCAGCTCTTTGGATTGGTACTTATTTTCTATTTTATTTTATTTATTTATATCAGCTTTTATTATTTTCCTAGAGTTTCTTTTTTTAAAAGATTTATTTATTTTAGAGAGAGAGCATGCATGAGTGTCTCGAGTGCACCACACAAGTGGCAGGGAGGGGCAGAGGGAGGGGAAGAGAGAAAATCTCAAGCAGACTTCCCACTGAGCGAGGAGCTTGGAGCAGGGCTTGATCCCCTAACCTGAGATCATGACCTGAACCAAAATCAAGAGTCCGATGCTTAACTGCTCAGGTGCCCCTTCTTGTTCTTTTTCTAACTCTGTAACTGGGATGCCAAGCTCATCAATTTTTAGCTTTTTTAGTGTCTGCATTGCAAATTACACATTTTTTGGTAAATATTGCTTTAGTTGAATCTCACAGGTTTTTTTTTTTTTTTAAGATTTTATTTATTTATTTGACAGACAGATCACAAGTAGGCAGAGAGGCAGGCAGAGAGAAAGGAAGGGAAGCAGGCTCCCCGCTGAGCAGAGAGCCCGATGTGGGGCTCGATCCCAGGACCCTGGGATCATGACCTGAGCCGAAGGCAGCGGCTTTAACCCACTGAGCCATTCAGGCGCCCCGAATCTCACAGGTTTTGATGTGTGCTTTTGTTATGGTTCAGCCCTAAGCATTTTCTGATTTTTATTTTATTTTATTTTTTTAAAGATTTTATTTATTTATTTCAGAGAGAGAGAGCATGAGAGAGGAGAAGATCAGAGGGAGAAGCAGACTCCCTGTGGAGCTGGGAGCCGGATGCGGGACTTGATTCCGGCACTCCTGGATCCTGACTTGAGCCGAAGGCAGTTGCTTAACCGACTGAGTCACCCAGGAGCCCTGATTTTCATTTTAATTTCCCTTTGACTAACAAGTTGTTTAGAAATAATAAAAATTTCTACAGTGCCTGGGTGGCTCAGTGGGTTAAGCCTCTGCCTTCAGCTCAGGTCATGATCTCAGGGTCCTGGGATTGAGCCTCACATTGGGCTCTCTGCTCATTGGGGAGCCTGCTTCTCCGTCTCTCTCTCTCTGCCTGCCTCTCTGCCTGCTTGTGATCTCTGTCTGTCAAATAAATAAATAAAATCTTAAAAAAAAAAGACTTAAAAAAAATTTCTAATCATGTAGGCTTTCTAGTTATTTTATTGTTTTCTGATTTAATTGTCTCGTGGGCAAAGATTGTGGCCTAACAAATGATCAGTTTTCATGAATGTTCTGTGTGCTTGAAAATAATACATCTTTTTCAATTTTTAGGTACAATGTTTGTGAGTTGTCTGGTAGACAAACATAAAATGTTCTTGCTGCATTTTTCTGTGCCCTTACTGACTTTATTTTCTTGACCCATCAGTAGCTGGAGAGAATATTAAAAACTCTCTTTACTGGTGGATTTGTCAGTTTCCCCATCATAGTTTGCAATTTGCTTATGCTCATGAGTGCACAGATGGAGAATAAAACTTTTCAGATTTGATAGAATTACTTTTCAAAGGAACAGCAAAAAGGATACATGAGAGAAAGCACATTGCAAATGCTTAAGGAGTTAATGTAGGAAAGTAATGAAAAACTAATTTGATCAGAGTTAGCATATATTTGCAATTTGCCTTTTATATGTGCCAGGCCCTGGAGATACTGAGATGACAAGCCAGGATCTGTAGAGCAAGGAGATCAAACTCTGATGGAGAGAGAAAGTGTAAATAAATAATTGCAGTTCATGTGGTCAGTGATACAGCAGAGGTATAAACAAGGTACAATGGGAGCATTACGGAAGGACCAACTAACCCTTTCTAAGTGGAGTGTCCGAAAGCCTGCAAAAAGTAATTAACAATTGACCTTTAATCTTTAGAGAAAGTTTCATCTCGGTATGAAACAAGTAAAAAATGAATTTTAAAAATTTCACTTCTGGGACACCTTGGGTGGTTTAGTCACTTATCGTCTGCCTTTAGCTCAGGTCATGATCCCAAGATTCTGCAATCGAGTCTTGCCTCTGACTCCTTGCTCAGCAGGGAGCCTGCTTCTCCCTCTGCCTGCTGTTCTTTTTGTCGGCAGTTCCCCCTGCTCCTGTGGTCTCTCCCTCTCTCTCTTTGTCAAATAAATAAAATCTTTAAAAAAAAATTTTCACTTCTCTGACTTTAAAAATAATTTTTTAAAAAATATTTTATTTGTTTATTTGACAGAGAGCTAGAGAGAGAGCACAGTAAGCCGAGTGGCAGGGAGAGGCGGAGAGGGGGAAGCAGGCTCTCCGCTGAGCAGGGAGCCCGATGCGGGACTCGATCCCAGGACCCTGGAATCATGACCCGAGCTGAAGGGAGCTGCTTAACCAACTGAGCCACCCGGGCGCCCCTTAAAAATAATTTTTTAAAGTTTATTCCGGCATAATTTCTACTTTATTCTAAATACATATGGAGGTAAATACTTCTTGTTAACTAAGAAACTGAAAACTATTCACAGAAAACATAGTTAGCCAAATCAGGCAAACTATTCACTTTCAGTCACCGATCAGTGCTGATCACTAAAAAAGATGTTTAAGTTCTCTATCAGAAATGTCAATATCAGTGGTAAAAAGAGGCAATAAAGCAGTGTAACCCGGGGCACCTGGGTGGCTCAGTGGGTTAAAGCCTCTGCCTTCAGCTCAGATCATGATCCCAGGGTCCTGGGACTGAGCCCCACGTCTGGCTCTCAGCTCATCGGGGAGCCTACTTCCTCCCCTCTCTCTGCCTGCCTCTCCACCTACTTGAGATCTCTGCCTGTCAAATAAATAAATAAAATCTTAAAAACAAAAACAATAACAACAAAAAAACCAGTGTAACCCAGGATCAGAAACGAGGAATTATCAGAAGATAGAATTATCAAATGCTTGCTAGGGTACTAGTTTTAACAACCCTGTGAAGTTGGTATTGGGTTCCTGTTTTGCAGCTGGGTACTAAAGCAGAAAGGTGAATTAACTAGCCCCAAATCGCTTAGCTTGTATATAGAAAATACCGTAATATGCTGAGTGCCATTTCCAGTATAAACAGACCTCTCAGAACTCTCCCAACTGAAATCACTACAGTTTTAAACATTGTATAGAATACTTTTTGAAAGGAATCACTGAGGAAGAAAATCACAGATCCCCCAAAAGAAGTAAAGGTACTGTAGGGTAGGAAACATTTCCGTCCTTCTAGGTTCTTTGGCTGGTCTAATAATTAAATTGACATAAAACAGATTAACAGGAGAAAAACAATTTTGTGTATACTGGAGCTTCGTACAAACATGAAACTCAAAGAAGTGACCAAAGCAGGACTCTTCTATACCTTTTAGATGAAGAAACAATAAATTGATGAAGAATTGACAACAAAGGGGTTTGGGCTTGGGGCAGTAAGTTGGTAAAGAAGTAACAAGATTTGTTTATACAGCCTTCTTGGCTCTAATTTCCCTATCTCTGGTGATAAGGGTACATTCTCCCCTCCTGGCACAGGGAGAGGTACCTCACGCTGGAGATTTATCTACTGCTTTTGGGGGTGGGGGACACAAGGGAGGGTTAGAGTGTCCTTGCACCAGCTATTTCTCAAGTACCTTTATTTTTATTTATTTTTAAATTTTAATTTTTTGTTGAAGTATTTATAGTTGATATATTGTAGTATATTAGTTTCAGGTAAGTAACCTAATGGTTTGACAATTATGTACACTATGAAATGCTCGCTATGATGAGGGTAGTTCTCTATCACCATACAAAGTTATTATAGTATTATTGACTATATTTCCTGTGCTATTCAAGTATCTTTAATTCATAGTAATCAGTATGTGAGCATATTTGGGGATAGCATTTTCTGCTTTCCTTTAATAGGAATTCTGAGAGGGAAGCAGACACTAACACCACCAGTCAGTGGACGAGTTTCTGACCATCCTTAGTGACTTTGAACATTTGCTTCTGTTAGATATGGCTAGGTTCAAGAGATTAAAATCTAGAGTTTGTCCAAAGCCAGGAATCTAATAAGAAACCTCTGCATAAAAGCTGAGACTCCCAAGTGCTACTCCCCTAGTGAAAGGGTATATGAGAAATAAATACGGCCATGGGTATGGGATGCTTATCTTGACCTTGGCACAAAGGAGTTGAGGAATAAAATATAGTAATGTATAACAAGAGGGCCCTCATATAATTTTTTTTTTTTTTTTAATGTAAGCTCTGTACCCAATGTGGGGCTTGAACTCATGACCTTGAGATCAATAGTTGCATGTTTTACCAACTGAACTAGCCAGGTACCATCCCCCCCCCCCCATTTTTTTTTCTTTCTTTATTTTTTAAATTGAAGTACAGTTGACACACATTGTTACACTAGTTTCAGTGATTGGATAGCTGTCTTACCAGTGCTCACCAAAAATGTAGCTATCATCTGTCACTATATAACACTATTATAATACTACTGACCATAGTCCCTTTCACCTATTTTGCCTATCCCATTACACCCTCTCCTCTGGAAACCAGTAGTTCTCTGTATTTATGGGTTAGTTTCTTCTTCTTCTTCTTTTTTTTTTTTTTTTGTTTGTTCATCTGTCCTTTGGATTACACATGTAAGTGAAATTATATGGTATTTGTCTTTCTTGAACTTCACTTAGTATAATACCTTCTGGGTCCAACCATGTTGTCATCCCTTTTTATGGCTGGGCAATAATTCCACTGTATACATGCACCATGTTTTCTTTATCTGTTCATCTCTTGATAGGTGCTTCCATATCATAGCTATTGTAAATAGTGCAGCAAACATAGGGGCGCATATATATATATTTTTTTTTTCCTAATATCTTTCCAGATTAGTGGATTTTTTTGTTTGTTTGTTTGTTTGTTTGCTTTGGGTAACTACCCAGTGGTAGAATTACTGGGTCTTACGGTATTTCTATTTTTAACTTTTTGAGGAACCTCCTCCATAGTGTTTTCCACAGTGGTTGCACCAATTTATATTCCAATCAGCAGCATATGAGGGTTCCTTTTCCTCCACATTTTTACCAACACTGGTTATTTCTTGTCTTTTTTTTTTTTTTTTTTTTTTTAAGATTTTACTTATTTGACATAGAGAGCACAAGCAGGCAGAGTGGCAGGCAGAGGCAGAGGGAAAGAGGCAGAGGCTTTCTCTCTGCTGATCAGAAAGCCTGACATGGGGCTGGATCCTAGGACCTGAGCCAAAGGCAGATGCTTAATTGAGCCACCCAGGCGCCCCTCTTGTCTTTTTTGATGCTAGCCATTCCGACAGGTGTTAGGTGCTCTCTCCTTGTTGTTTTGATTCGCATTTCCCCGATAATTAGAAATGCTGGGACGCCTGGGTGGCTCAGTTGGTTAAGCCGCTGCCTTCGGCTCAGGTCATGATCCCAGCGTCCTGGGATCGAGTCCCGCATCGGGCTCCTTGTTCTGTGGGGAGCCTGCTTCTCCCTCTGCCTCTGCCTGCCACTCTGTCTGCCTGTGCTCACTCTCGCTCTCTCTGACAAATAAATAAATAAAATATTTAAAAAAAAAAAAAAAAAGAAATGCTAAGTATCTTTTCACGTCTCTTGGCCATCTGTATATCTTCCTTGGAAAAAATGTCTATTCGAGTCGTTGGCTTTATTTTTAAATCAGATGATTTGTGTTTTTGGTGTTGAATTTTATAAATTCTTTATATGGGCGCCTGGGTGTCTCAGTTATTAAGTGCTTGCTTTTGGCTCAGGTCATGATCCCAGGGTCCTGCTTCTCCCTCTCCCGCTCCCCCTGCTTGTGTTCGCTCGCTCTCTCTGTCTCTTTCTGTCAAATAAATACATAAAATCTTTTTTAAAAATTATTTATATATTTTGGATATTAACCCCTTACCAGATATATCATTTGCAAATATCTTCTCCCATTCTGTAGGTTGCCTTTCAGTTTTGTTGATTCTTTCCTTTGCTGTACAAAAGCTTTTTATTTTGGGGTAGTCTCAATAGTTTGTTCTTACTTTTGTTTCCCTTGCTTGAGCGGACATACCTAGAAAAATGTTGCTGAGGCTGGTGTCAAAGAGATTACTGGCTGTATTTTCTTCTAGGAGTTTTATGGTTTCAGGTCTTTAATCCATTTTGAGTTTATTTTTGTATATGGCATAAGAAAGTGGTCCAGTTTCATGCTTCTGCACGTGGCTGTCCAGTTTTCTCAGCAACCTTTAGTGAAGAGACTCTTTTGCCTCCTGTGTTATAGGTTAATAGACCATTTTAAGTGTGGATTTATTTCTGGACTCTGTTGTTCCATTGATCTGGGTGCCTCTTTTTGTGCTAGTTCCATACTGTTTTGATTATTACATCATTGTAGTATATCTTGAAGTTTGGGATTGTGATGCCTGAAGCTTTGTTTTTCTTTTTCAAGATTGCTTTGGCTATTTGGGGTCTTTTGTGGTACCATACACATTTTAGGATTATTTTGTTCTAGTTCTGTGAAAAATGCTATTGATATTTTGGTAGGGAGTGCATTGAATCTGTAGATTGCTTTTGGCAGGATGTTTTAACAATTTTCAGTCTTCTAGTCCATGAACACAGTGTATCTTTCCATTTGTTTGTTTCATCCTTAATTTCTTTCATCAGTGTTTTATAGTTTTCAGAGTACTGATCTTTTAGTTTTTCAATTAAGTTTATTCTGAGGTATTCTTTTTGGTGCAATTGTAAATGAAATTGTTTTCTCTTTCTGCTACTTCATTATTGTATGGAAACATTATAGATTTCTCTATATTAAGTTTGTATCCCGTAGCTTTATTGAATTAATTTATTCTAACAGTGTTTTGGTGGAGTCTTTAGGGTTTTCTATATTTAGTATCATGTCATCTGCAAATAGTGACAATTTTACTTTTTCCTTATGAATTTGGATGCTATTAATTAACTAATTAATTAATTAATTATCTGATTGCTGTGACTAGGACTTCCCATACTGTGTTGAATAAAAGTGACTAGAGTTGGGGGCTCTGGGGTAGCTCAGTCGTTATGCAGCTTTCTTTGGTTCAGGTCATGATCCCAGGGTCCTGGGATCAAGCCCCAATCTGGCTCCCTGCTCAGCGGGAAGCCTGCCTCTCCCTCTGCCCCTGCTTTGTATTCCCTCTCTTGCTGTTTCTCTCTCTCTCTCTCTGTCAAACAAACAAACAAATAAATAAAATCTTAAAAAAATAAAGTGACTAGAGTGGGCAAGTGACTGCAGTGGGCATTCTAGTCTTTTTTTTTTTTTTTTTATAAAGCTAGTTATGTTGTGTGCTTCAATCCTTCATTAGTAGCAATTCTAAAGATTTTTTATTTTTTTCATTTTTTTAAAATTTATTTTCAGCATAACAGTATTCATTGTTTTTGTACCACACCCAGTGCTCCATGCAGTCCGTGCCCTCTCTAATACCCACCACCTGGTTCCCCCAACCTCCCACCCCCCCACTTCTTCAAACCCTTCAGATTGTTTTTCAGAGTCCATAGTCTCTCATTGTTCACCTCCCCTTCCAATTTCCCCCAGCTGCCTTCTCCTAACTCCCCATGTCCTCCATGCTATTTGTTATGCTCCACAAATAAGTGAAACCATATGATAATTGACTCTCTCTGCTTGACTTATTTCACTCAGCATAAGCTCTTCCAGTCCCGTCCATGTTGCTACAAAAGTTGGGTATTCATCCTTTCTGATGGAGGCATAATACTCCATAGTGTATATGGACCACATCTTCCTTATCCATTCGTCCGTTGAAGGGCATCTTGGTTCTTTTCACAGTTTGGCAACCGTGGCCATTGCTGCTATAAACATTGGGGTACAGATGGCCCTTCTTTTCACTACATCTGTATCTTTGGGGTAAATAAATACCCAGTAGTGCAATTGCAGGGTCATAGGGAAGTTCTATTTTTAATTTCTTGAGGAATCTCCACACTGTTCTCCAAAGAGGCTGCACCAACTTGCATTCCCACCAACAGTGTAAGAGGGTTCCCCTTTCTCCACATCCCCTCCAACACATGTTGTTTCCTGTCTTGCTAAT
Source organism: Lutra lutra (assembly GCF_902655055.1). Lineage (NCBI taxonomy): Eukaryota > Metazoa > Chordata > Mammalia > Carnivora > Mustelidae > Lutra > Lutra lutra. The sequence continues at coordinate 69,561,737 of NC_062287.1, forward strand.
TAATTTGACAGACAGATCACAAGTAGGCAGAGAGGCAGGCAGAGAGAGACAGGAGGAGGAGGCAGGCTCCCCGCTGAGCAGAGAGCCCGATGCGGGGGGGGGGGGGGGGGGGGGGGGGGGGGGGGCTTGATCCCAGGACTCTGAGATCATGACCTGAGCCGAAGGCAGAGGCTTTAACCATTGAGCCACCCAGGCGCCCCGGCATTCTAGTCTTAAAGGGAAAGTACTTTTCCACTGTTGAGTATAATATTTGTGGGTTTTTCGTATGTGACCTCTTTTATGTATTCCCTCTAAACTGACATCATTGAGCATTTTTATTATGAATGGATATTGAATTTTGTCAGATTTTTTTTGGTATTTGTTGGGATGATCATTTGATTTTTATCCTTCATCTTGTTAATATGGTGTATGACATTGATTGATTTGTGGGTATTGAACCATCTCTGCTTTGCTGGACTAAATCATTGATTTGTGGATATTGAGCCACTTTGTTTCAGCTAAATAAATCCCACTCGATCATGGCTAATGATCCTTTTAATGTATTGGTGAATGCAGTTTGTTTTATTTTGTTGTGGTAAATTTTAGTATCTATGTTCTTCAGGGTTATTGACCAATAGCTTTTGTTGTTGTTTTGTTTTGTTTTTGTGTCTGGTTTTGGTATCAGGGTAATGCTGGCCTTTCAGAAATGAATTTGGAAGCTTCCTTTTTCTTCTTCCGGATGAGCAGAGAGCCCAGTGTGGGGCTCGATCACAGGACCCTGGACTCATGACCTGAGCGTAAGGCAGATGCATAACAACTGAGCCACGCAGGCGCCTCCTTTTTACCCTCCTAAACAAGCTCTGTACCCATTAAATAACTCTCCATTCCCCTTATCCCCATAACCTTGATAACTGCTATTCCACTTTCTGTTTCTACAGTTTTACTACTTCAGGTAACTCATATGAGTGGAAATGTACAGTATTTACCTTTTTGTGACTCATTTATTTCACTTAGCATAATCATTGTTGGAATTTTCTTAGGAATTGCTTTGAATTCATAGATGGCTTTGAATAGTATATATATATATATATATATATTTTTTTAAAGATTCCATTCATTTATTTGATAGAGAGAGACACTGAGAGAGGGAACATAAGCAAGGGGGAGAGGGAGAGGGAGAAGCAGGCTTTCTGCCCAGCAGGGAGCCAGACACGGAGCTCCATCCCAGGACCCTGGGATCACGACCCCTGAGCTGAGAGCGGATGCCCAACAGCTGAGCTACCAAGGCACCCGAGGTTTGGATAGTATTGACGCATTAACAGTATTACATCTTGTCTTCCATTAACTTGGGATGTCTATTTATTTGTTTTTCTACTTATTTGTCTTTTTATCTTTTTTAGCATTGTTTTGTAGTTTTCAGTGTATGCGTCTGTTTCTGCTTTGGTTAAGTTTTTTCCTAAGTATTCTTTTTGATGCTATTGTAAATGGAATTTTTTTCTAAAGATTTTATTTGTTTGATAGAGAGAGAGTGCATGCACCATTGGGGAAGCCACAGGCAGAAGCAGGCTCAATCCCAGAGTCCCGGGATCATGACCTGAGCTGAAGGCACACACCTAAGAGCCTGAACCACACAGATGCCCCTGGAATTGTTTAATTTCATTTGTGAATCGTTCATTGTGAGTGTATAGAAATACAGCTGATTCATTGTGTTGATTTTGTATTCTGCTGCTTTTCTGAATTTCCTTATTCTAACAGTGTGTGTGTTTAATCTTTATGGTCCTCATTGAGTGAAAACATTTTAAAACTAAGGCTTAATTAAGGTATTATTATTTTGTAGCCTTAATCTTTTTTAGAGGAGTTCAAAGTTTACTGCAGGAGTGCCTGGATGGCTCAGTTGGTTAAGCGGCTGCTTTCCCCTTGGGTAATGATCCCGACAGGGAGTCTGCTTCTCCCTCTCCTTCTGCCCTTCCCCACTGCTCTTGCTCCCTCTCTAGATTGCTCTCTTTCAAATAAATTAATAAAATATTAAAAAAAAAGTTAGCTGTAAAATTGAGGTGAAGATAAAGAAATTTTGCATATGTACTCTGCCCCCATACTGGTAGGGCTTTTCCATTATTAGCATCTCCCACGAGATTATATTAGTTACAACTGAGGGCCTACTTACCTTGAAACTTCATAATCACTCAAAGTACATAGTTTCCATTATGTTTCACTTCAGTGTTGTATAATCTGTACGGTTTGACAAATGTATAATGACATGTATGCATCATTATGGAAAATAAAAAGTATTTTCACTGCTCTAAAAAATCCTCTATGCTCTTCCATATGTATTCCTTCCCCCAGTTCCAGCCCTGGAAACCACTAATCTTTTTACTCTTTCCATAATTTTGCCTTTTCCAGAATTATAATTAGAATTATAAAGCACTTATTTAGTTTCTTTATATAAATTAATGCTCTATATGTAGACTGAGAAGATGCAAGTGAAAAATGTCAAGTGTTCCCAAGGAAGGAAATTCATATTAAGATATCAAATAATTGTCACAGATAAAATTGTAAGGAAATTGAGCAGTGCATCATTAGGGATCCATAAAACCTTCAAGGAAACAAGGTACAATGAGTAAGATCCTACAGGAAAAAAGTATATGGCAAAAAAATCACACTCAGTCTTTAGAGGTCAGAACTATCATATGCCAGATATAGAAAATATTAATATGTTTAAAGAAATAAAATTTAAGATTGGGAAAATGATTGGGGAACAGAGGATCAAAAGAACAGTATACACATTTGAAAATTAGAACTTTTAAAGATAAAAAATAACCACAAATTAAAAACCTGATGCACATATTAATTAGCAGTTGAAGGACAGAATTTGTGAACCAGAAGGTAGATCTGTAGAAACTACCCATAATGTTTTGCAGAGAAAAAAAGAGATGGAAATTAAGAGAAATAGAAAACTTGGAGAATGGGGAGAAAAGGCTTAACATGGATTTAATTGAAGCTCTAAATGGAGATAAGAAATGGAGAACAGGCAGTATTTGAGGAGCTAATGGCTGTAAAATAGTTTTATAGCTCTGATGAAAAATACCAACTGATACTAGAAAGCCCTCTGAATCTTAAGCAAAGTAAATAGAAATCCATGCCAGGTGTATCATTGCAGAATTTGGAACACACAAAGAAGAAAAGTACTAAAAGAAATCAGAAAAGAGAAATTTAACTACAAAAAGTGAATGACAGTTACATTGAAAGGCGACTTACTAATAGCAGCAGTGGAAGCCAGAAAGCGGTAGAGTATCATCATCCTTCATGTGTGGCGGGAAAACAGTGGTCAAACTAGAAATCAGTGTCCCGTAAAACTTTCTTTCTGCAAAGAGAACAAATTAAAATCATTTCAGACCAGTCAAAATTGGGAATTTTTCTCACCAAAAATACATATCGTTCAGGAAGAAAGAAGAACAGATCAAGAAGAAATGCTAATAATAGATATTAGGTAAAACTAAGCAACTGTGATGTTATAAAAACATCACTAAGCGTACCAGTTTTGTGACAGGAAGAGAAGCTAGGACTAAGCAACTTGAAAACAATAGCATTTACATTAGAAGGTGCGGTTGGGAAAGTGAGACTATCGGATCAGTGTGAGCAAGGAGATATGGCTATTTTCAGATGAAGGAAGAAGTCTGGTTGTGCCTGGGTGGCTCAGTTAAGTGTCTGTCTTAAGACATCTGCCTTCTGCTCAGGTCGTGATCCCAGAGTCCTGCTCTGCGAGGATCCTGCTTCTCCCTCTCCCTCTACCCCTCCACCCTCACTTGTGCTCTCTCTCTCAAATAAATTAAGGAAAAAAAAAAAAAGAGAGAAGTCTGAAGATATTTTGGGTCTGACTGTGTGAAAGGTTAGTGGCATCAGGAGCTGGTTTGCAAGAAGTGACAAAAAGCTTGGCTTGATCAAGGAATACTTGTTGCTTTCTCTCGTGTGTGCTTGCTCCCTGAGATGTAAACTCCCTAAGAACAAGGCTCAAACATTTCTGTTTTGTGTTTCTCATAGTACATTTGTGAGTTCACAGTGGTTAACTGTTGCTGTCATTTTTCATGATAGTTCCGTGTCACCCCCTGAGTGAAGGAAAAGAACGGTCAGTGGAGATGAGTCCCAGTATTTGGTGTTCTCATTGACAGTAAGTTGTGTCTCACAGTGTCGAAGCCAGACCACTTTGAGCTTAAATGGCATCTCTGCCACTCACAGGATATTGTACATGTTATTTAACAAACTGTGTAGAGGGGCAATAATAGCATTTATCTCGCCGATGTAAGATGTTGTTAGAGAATTAAATGAGTTAATAACCTGTAATGTTCCTGGAACAGCGTCTGGTACCTGGCAAGGTCTCAGTAGGTTAGTTGTTGTTATTAATAGTTAAAATTTTCAACTTCATATTACTTCATAGTTTATGCCAAATTACTCTAAACTCAGTGTGTAGGGCTAATAAGGTTAGATCACCTTTTTTTATTATCCCAAGAGTTTTCTTGCAACCCATATTAAGTAAAAAAGCCTTGTATGTAAGGGATTATATGGGGGGGGCATTCTTTCAGCAATTGCCAGTAGTAGGACAACAAAGAAAAGATAAAAATGATGATTTAAAAATTGAATAAAAGGGTTTATTGGGATTCCTTATCTTTTGAAGTTTCAGTCTTCAAGGTTAAGGACCTTTCGTGTACAAATGAAGAATTTGTCAGCTACTGCAACCATAATTTTGTTCCCTAAAATTTGTTTTTAAAGATTTCATTTACTCATTTGACAGAGAGACACAGCAGGAGAGAGAACACAAGCAGGGGGTGGCAGAGGGAGAAGCAGGTTCCCCAAGGAGCAAGGAGCCTGATGCAGGGCTCGATCCAAGGACCCTGGGATTATGACCCGAGCCGAAGGCAGACGCTTAATGACTGAGCCACCCAGGCGCCTTCCCCGCCTAAATTTTTTGTTCCAGTTTGTTACTTTGGAGTTTGAGGTAAGGCCCTAGGACTTGAAACAAATGTCCTTACCCCCTAGCTGTTGTTTCATAATAGTTCACCACTGAGCCTGTTGTGAGCTGTGCAGCCCCACCTCAGGGATGGTGAAAGGGAGACAAAGATGAGAGAATAGAGGGAAGAGAAATGGCCTGCAAAGAAGTGGCTCTGCCAACTGTGTTTCTCACTCCAGTCAGCATTGGGGGCGCTTTACTGCTGTTTCTGTTTTTAGATAAAGTTCTGTGAAGATCTTCACTGCATAAATGGTAACGGTTTAAAGCAGACAAAAAATGATGATGGATATGAATTTTTCCAAATATATGGGGGGATATGTTTCTTAAGAGGAAAAATGCCTACATACACATTAGTAAACACCAGTATCTATCATTATATGTCACTTATTTTGTTGTAAAAATAAGCACCATGTAGAATTAGCTTTAATATCTGCAAGTTCTTTTCTTCAGCGGACATTACTAAGACTTTCCACCAGGAGCTATGAAGGCTATGAAGAAGAATCATGTAAGGATATAACACCCAGGAGTTTACTGTAAGGTAGAAGTGAAGATTTTATTTTAAAGTAGAAAAAAAAAGATATTATAATATTATAATGTTTGAGAGGACTTAATAAATAACATCCATATTCCTTGCCCAAATTCTGAACAAATTGAAAACAGAGTGACAGGTAAGAGATAAGAATACCACGTTCATTCCCGATAAGGCTTATATTGGAGGACTTGCCCAATCTGTGCAGGCAGTTTTGTTTTTTAACACTGAACCCCAGTTATGTAGACAAACTAGTTACAGGGAGGACAGGGCCAGGAACCTCCTCCCTATTTGTGGAGAAACCTAACTACAGAGGAGCACTGGAGAACTACTTCCAGCTAGCAGGAAGCAAAAAGCAAAGGGTACCATTATGCTCATGTAATTCTTTTTTTTTTTTTAAAGATGATCTTTTTTTTTTTTTAAGATTTTATTTATTTATTTGACAGAGATCACAAGTAGGCAGAGAGATAGGCAGAGAGAGAGAGAGATAGGAGGAAGCAGGCCCCCTGCTGAGCAGAGAACCCGTTGTGGGCTTGATCCCAGGACACTGAGATCATGACGGAGCTGAAGGCAGAGGCTTTAACCCACTGAGCCACCCAGGTGCCCTGTGTCAGGACTTTTGTACTTTCTAGTCAATGGATAAGAAAAACTAAGATCCAGAAGGACCAAAGTGCTTATCAGGAGTCATCTTAGCAGAGGCTCTGGAAGGCAGACCCTTCCAAGCCTCAGTTTGCTCATCTGGAGAATGGGAGCGGTGCTACCACCTCGTTCAAGGATGTTGTGGAGCTATAGAAGTCCATACTGTACTTGGCACAGGGCTGGGGACAGGTGTGTTTATTACTCTTAGTTTATTACTACTTCCCATCAGCGCAGCTGCACCTGCCTCCTTGATCCCAGGATTCTGGGATCATGACCTGAGCCCAACGCAGAGGCTTTAACCCACTGAGCCACCCAGGCGCCCCCTCATGTAATTCTTTAACCTACATTTGCCCGTCCTGTAAGTCACTATTACCCCTTCTGGGGGAAAAAAATAGCAAGGGGTTAGAGAGAGGCCACGGTTCTTAGGGAGAATTCCCCCCTCACAGAAACCACAGGATTGAGGAAAAGGCATTGCTTTTCAGCATGACAATAGAAAAAGTAATCTGTGATCTCAACATCTTTTGCATAACAAATATTTTAAATTTTGCATGTCCTTGTTTTTGCAACTAGTTTTTACATAGAGACATGGAGTGCATGTCATTTTAAAACAGGCTGGATTCTACATTTTTCCATTTCTTTCATTATTCTCTTGACAAAATTGAGTTGCTTCTTTCTCAGTGTGCATATATTATGACTCCTAACGCTCAATTTTATTTGTGTTGACAGGCCTCTCTACCTCTTTGCTTTGTGTTCTTTAAATGCAGGGACACTGTCTTCCTCATTCGTGTATTCCTGGTGCTTGATATATACCAGATAGTTCATTGAATTGAATACTGTGTTAAACACTGCATTGGTTATCACCATGGCATTTTTTTTTTCTAGTTGCTACATACTGTCCATAATTCCATTATAGAAAATAACTTGAAGAAGATACCTAAAGAGTAAGCTCTTGAAATCACAGAATCCAGCAGTAATCTCTAGTGGGGAATGTTTGCTGTAGGTAGGTGAATGCCAGAGTTTATAAATGAAGCTAGAAGAATATTCAATGTTGGGAGAATAGAGACTAATGCAGGTCTTTGTGGGTAAGAGTTGCCTCAAAAAAAAAAAAAAGTAGCATACAATTGATGATTTGAGGTGATGTAATGATTCAGTAATGTTATAAACAATTTTGACATCATTTTCTTGGATAGGGCTTAAAAAATGATTACAGCTTGGTTAAAATAAATTCCTAGGTGTTAGGGGTAAGGACATTTGTTTCAAGTTCTAGTATACCTCAAACTCTCAACAAGTGTGAATAGAATACAGTCAGTGCTTAGATGCACTTTTAAAAATTTCTTGGGTAGGGGTGCCTGGGTGGCTTGGTTTCTAAGAGTCTACTTTCGGCTCAGGTTGTGATCCTGGGGTCCTTTGACAGCATCTGGCTCCCTGCTCAGCTGGTAGCTTCCTTCTCGCTCTCCTACTCCCCCTGCTTGTATTCTCTCTCTCACTGTCTCTCTCTCCCTCTCTCTCTGTGTGTCGGATAAATATTTTAACAACAGCAACAAAAAATGGCTTGGGTAAAACTTCACATTCTGAACAAATCTGCTAATATTTACAGTTCACCAAGGAAGAAGATAGTAGTAATTATTAGTCATAATTATCTAGCAAACTCTAGAAATGTGATTATTTAATTTATTTTTTATTTTTTATTTTATTTCGAGGACTATTTTAAATTAAGGACGTTTTCGTCAGGCAACTGAGGTTTATCTTTCTACAAGTAATAACTTTTCAGTTTATATATGTTTTTGTTGTGACTGTTTCTCCTGTGTTTACCGCCTTTTGTCCTTACTGAGATTTTTTTTTTTTTTAAGATTTTATTTATTTATTTGACAGAGAGAGATCACAAGTAGACGGAGAGGCAGGCAGAGAGAGAGAGAGAGGGAAGCAGGCTTCTTGCTGAGCAGAGAGCCCGATGCGGGACTCGATCCCAGGACCCTGAGATCATGACCTGAGTCAAAGGCAGCGGCTTAACCCACTGAGCCACCCAGGCGCCCCTGTCCTTACTGAAATCTTAATGAGACTATTTCATTATTTCCCTGATAACTCTGTCTTGCTGTGGCATGAAACAGTGATGCCGTATCTCGGTGGCTTAGAACATCTTCTTGTCGTCTAAATGATCTCAGACTTTGTGTATCTTGAATTTTTACCTGCTCTTTAACAGTCATTGTACTTGCTTCTTGCTCTTCCCTGTTGTTTCTTGCTGTTAACAATCTTTAACAGACCCCCGCCCTCTTCCCAGTTTGTTACTCATTGCCAGCCGTGGGTCAGGGAACTCGTTAACCAAGCTAATTGGAATTGGCCATGAAAGTAACAGTGAATAGGCCTTGGAAGTCTTTCTCATGGGTAAAGTGTATGGACTTTATAACCTCTATTTTGACTGCGCAGAGACCTTTTCGCTTGTTTTGATAAAGAACCTCTGGGTGAATGAGGTGTTAAACATATTGATCCAATATGAGCAATACAAAAAAAAAAGACTTACATTTCCTTTTTCTTTTTTAGTGAAGTATATTGTACATAACATAATGCGAACAAATGTTAGGTACACAGCTCAACACATTTTTACATATGTGTACACTCACGTAATTACCACTCAGATCAAAATAAGGACCATTTCCAGCACCTGAGTTGGCTCCCTTGGGCCTTCTCCCAGTTGATAGCCCATATCCAAAAATGTCCGCAAATTCTGACCTTTATCCTAGTAGATCAGTTTTGCCTGTTTTTGAACCTTTACGGAAACTGAAGTTTGACTTTTATATCATTTCCTTGTGTCACAAAGTATTCTTTTCAGTTTTAATTTTTTTAACTTTTTCCCATTTATTCTTTTTTAAAACATTTTAAAAAGATTTTATTTATTTGAGAGAGAGAGAGAGAGAGAGAGCGAGCACGAAAGGGGTGAGGATCAGAGGGAGAAACAGACTCCCTGCTCAGCAGGGAGCCTGATACAGGACCCCATCGGGGACTCCAGGATCATGACCTGGGCTGAAGGCAGTCGCTTAACCAACTAAGCCACCCAGGTACCCATTTTTTCCCCACTTACTCTTGAAGCATTCATTTAGTGTCTACTGTGGGCAAGACATTGGTGATTTGGGAGAGTCAAAGATGAATAAAACATACTTTGCCATCAGGAAACTTGGAATCTAGTACAAAAAAAAAAAGTGCTGGGGTGCCTGCGTGGCTCAGTGGGTTGGGCCTCTGCCTTCTGCTCAGGTCATGATCCCAGGGTCCTGGGATCGAGCCCTGCATCGGGCTCTCTGCTTAGCAAGGCGCCTGCTTCTCTTCCTCTCTCTCTGCCTGCCTCTCTGCCTACTTGTGATCTCTCTCTGTCAAATAAATAAATAAAATCTTAAAAAAAACCCAAAACTGCCATAAAGGAGGTATTAAACAAAATACAGAGAAGACTAAAGGAAAGAATGGTGGTGTGTCCATTTGACAGAATCTTTGGCCCCTGGTAAGAGGGATGTTGCTAACTAGAAGTGACTTTATGTGAGACCTGCGGGAGTAAAGACCCCAGCTCACTCTCTTCCTATCTTTCAGTTCCCATTGGCTGAATTCACTCAGAAGACAGGGCAAAAGAGAGACCATTGATAACAACAGTCTATTCAAGATAACATCCTGAATAGTGGAGAAGAGTGGGAAAGAGTGGAGAATGGATCTGGAGGGGCAGATGAACCATAAGCACAGTTGGCTATTTGAGGACACACAGTATACCAGTCTCTGCAGAAGTGAAGGAATGGCAGCTTAGGAAGAGCAAATGATGTCAACAGAGGTAGAGGAGTATTAAGTAGAGTGTAGAAAAGGCAGGACCTCTAGTCCTTTCTGTTCTTACAAAGAAGAATCTCCTGCCCAATGAAGGGCTTGTAGAAATGGGGCGTATTGTCATGATGGTAGAGATGAAGGAGGCACATGTGTAATATTTCTATTAAGGCAGTTTGACATAAAGGATTTCTTTCTTATTTATTTTTTTTTTTTTAAAGATTTTACTTATTTATGTGTCAAAGAGAGAACGCAAGCAGGGGGACCAGCAGGCAGAGGGAGAGGCAGACTCTTCCCTGAGCAGGGAGCCCAATGTGGGACTTGATCCCAGGACACTGGAATTATATGACTTGAGCGAAGGCAGCTGCTTAACTGACTGAGCCACCCAGGCGTCCCATGGGATAAAGGATTTCTTATTGCTCTTAATATAGCTCATCTTTGTTATTCAATATTAGGTTAATATTATTCTTCAGTTAAGTTTTTGGAATCAGAGTTCAGGCTGAAAAGCCACTTGAGAATCTTTTAGCCTTAAATCTCTGTTCCTGTTTTCCAGGATTGTCTCCTTAAGAGATACAACCTTTTTTTTTTCTGTTAGGTAGTCCATTATCACCAATTTCTCTATTTCTTCTTCTTTTTTTTTTTCTTTTGAGAGAGAGAGAGAGAGACTGGGAGGGGCAGAAGGAAAGGGAGAAAAATTCCCAAGCAGACTCTATGCCCATCGTGAGCCTGGACTTGACCCCATGACCCCAATATCATGACCTGAGCCAAAATCAAGAGTTGGACACTCAACTGACTGAGCCACCAAGGCACTCCAATTTCTCCTTCTTTCTTTTTCTTCTTTTTTTTTTTTTTTTAAGATTTATCGATTTATTTTAGAGCGGGAGGGGAGAGAGAGAATCATAAGCAGACTCCCTATTGAGCATGCAGTCCAACTTGGGGCTGGATCCCACAACCCTGAGATCATGACCTGAGCCAAAATCAAGAGTTGGACACCTAATGGACTGAACCACTCAGGTGCCCCGATTTCTCTGTTTCTTAAGACCAGTGATAATCTTTGCAGTTGTTGTATTATAATCTTGATTCAAGATTTTTTTTTTCTTATTTATGTTGCTAATCATCTTCTTATTTGCCTATTTTTTAACATTCAGAAAATTTTAAATTGTGGTATAATTTATCTACTTAAATATCTAGTTCAGTGAATTTTGAGGTTTGCATATACCTACATAATTATCATCTCAAATGAGAGATGGAACATTTCCTCCATCCTAGAAAATTACCTTGAATCCCTTTCTAGTCAGTTCCTGTCTGCCTCTCAGAAGTAGCCACTTATTGATTTCTATTATCATAGATTTGATTTATCTGTTTTTTAATTCTGTATAGGTAGAATTATATAGTATATATTCTTTTGTGTTGAGCTGCTTTTATGCCATGCAGTGTTTTCACATTCATCCATATTGTTATGTATGTTAGTTGTATGAACATACAGAGTGAATATGTTCACTGAATGAATATATTTATGACTATATCACAATTTATTATGTCACAGTTTTTTTTTTTTTTTAAGATTTTGTTTATTTATTTGACAGAGACACAGTGAGATAGGGAACAGAAGTAGGGGGAGTGGGAGAGGGGGAAGCAGGCTTCCCGCCGAGCAGGGAGCTAAGTGCAGGGCTCTTTCCCAGGACCTGGGATCCTGACCTGAGCCGAAGGCAGATGCTTAATGACTGAGCCATCCAGGTGCCCCTGTCACAATTGGTTTATACATTTTTATGTTGATAGATGTCTGTGTTTCCAGTTTTTGGCTAATGAGTTAGGCTGCTCTGAGCATTCTTGTACAAGTGGTTTTTTGTAGTAACTTGTTTTTTTTGTAGTAACATGTTTGTTTCTCTTGGATAAATACCTAAGAGTAGAAGTGCTAAGTCAGATAGTAGATGTATATTTAATTTGGTAAGAAACTGACATACATTTTTTTTCAAAGTGGTTGTACCAATTTACTCTCCCACCAGCAGTGTATGATGGTTCCAGTTGCTCTACATCCTTATCAGCACTTGGTATCGCCAGTCTTTTTTATTTTAGCTGTATAGTACCTGATGATATTGAATGTCTTTTTTGTACTTACTGGCCATTTGTATTATCTTCTTTTGAAGAATCAATTTAAGTCTCTTCCTAATTTAAAAATTGAATGTTGAGGGGCGCCTGGGTGGCTCAGTGGGTTAAGCCGCTGCCTTCGGCTCAGGTCATGATCTCAGGGTCCTGGGATCGAGCCCCGCATCGGGCTCTCTGCTCAGCAGGGAGCCTGCTTCCTCCTCTCTCTCTGCCTGCCTCTCTGCCTGCTTGTGATCTCTCTCTGTCAAATAAATAAATAAAATCTTTAAAAAAAAAAAATTGAATGTTGACTTTTAAAATTATTGATTTGTAGGAGATCTTTACATATTATGAATGAGTCCTTTTCCATATGTATGTGTTGTGAATATTTTCTTATAGACTATCACCTTTTTCTTAATGATACATTTTTCGAGCAGGAATTTTTTGTTTTCTTCAAGTCTAACGTATTATTTTCCTTCATACTTAGTGCTTTTTTATATTCTAAGAAACCTTTGTCTACTTAAACATCTCAAAGATATTCTCTTATGTTTTCATCTGAGAGCTTTATGGTCTATGTTCTAACCTGAATTAATTTTTTTTAATGTATGGAGTAAGGGTCAAGATTTCATTTTTTTATTTTTTTAAGATTTTATTTATTATTTGACAGAGAGACAGTGAGAGAGGAAATACAAGCAGGGGGAGTGGGTGAGGGAGAAACAGTCTTCCTGCTGAGCAGGAATCCCCATGTGGGGCTTATCCCAGGACTCTGGGATCATGACCTGAGCTGAAGGCAGATGCTTAAGGACTGAGCCACCCAGGTGCCCCAAAATTTCTTTTTTCCATGTAGATGACCAGTTGTTCCCACACTGTAACAAAGACTTTTCTTTCTCCCCATTGAATTGAGTTGGCACCCTTGTCTAAAATCAATTGGTAATATATTTGTGGGTTTATGTAAAGGATTCTAGTCTTGTTTTTCTTTTTTTTCTGATTTAAACTCTAATAAAATGAAAACATAAAATGAAAACTAGGAGTAGAACCTAGGATGAGAAAGATACTTAATGGTACCTAATTTGATTATATATTTACAGTTTTTTTTTTCTTCCGGTCTTATCATTTCAGAATACTTTTGAATTTGTCAGAGAAAGGGAAGAATCTACTCTCTTCTTCTTTTTTAATCTCTTCTATTCATATGCTAAATCACTCTGGAGATTGGGGAAGTAATCCAGGCTTTGGTATGAGGCCCACGTTATGGGGCGAAGTAGTTTATGATCTTACCTTTTCAGATTGGGACTTAATAAAAATAACAAATATATGATGAACATTTCCTATGTATTAGATATTGTGCAAAGCATTTCAATATTAACAGTCTGATTTACTGCTTCTCCCAAACATTTGGCACTTAACTTCTACTTTTTAATTAAAAAGAATTTTTAAAAAAAGATATTATTTATTTATTTGAGAGAGAGCGAGCACAAGTGGAGGAGAGGGTGAGGGAGAAACAGACTCTGTGCTGAGCAGGGAGCCAGACTTGGGGCTTGATCATAGGACCCTAAGATCATGTCCTGAGCTGAAGTTGGATGCTTAACTCACTGAGCCACCCAGGAGCTCCTAATTAAAATTTTTAAATTAACATAATAAAATGGATCTTTTTGGCATATAGTTGGATGGACTTTAACGTAAGGATTGATTTGTGGGTCCATCCTAGCAATCAGAATGCTTACTAGTTCGTTTACTCCTCAAAGTGTACCTTGTACTTTGTCTTTGTAGTGGTATCTTCTCTCTCTCTCCTAACTCTCAGCTGCTACTAATCCTCTTTTTTTCTATGTAGATTTGTGTTTTTGAGACTGTCAGAAATAGAATCCTGTAGGATGTAACCTTTTGAGATTGGCTTCTTTCACTTAGCATAATGCCTTTGAGATTCTTCCAGGTTGTTTTGTGTATCAGCGGATGTACCTGTTTGTTTACCCATTTACTTGTTGAAGGATATTTGGGTTGTTTCCAGTTATGTTGGTTATGAATAGAATTGCTGTTAACATTCATATAAAGATTTTTGTGTGAATGTAAGTTTTTATTTCTCTAGGATAAATACCTAAGAGTAGGATTCTTGCCTTTTGGAACTGGCTAGGACTTCCAGGACCATGCTGAGTAAGAGGGATGAGTAAACATCTTTTCGTGTTCTTAATCTAGGGGGAAGGCATCCAGTCTTACACCATTATATGTTATATTGGCTATACTGTTCTTGTAGATTTAAAAAAAAATTAGGTTATGGGGCGCCTGGGTGGCTCAGTGGGTTAAAGCCTCTGCCTTCAGCTCAGGTCCTGATCCCAGAGTCCTGGGATCCAGTCCTCATTGGGCTCTCTGCTCAGCAGGGAGCTGCTTCCCTTCCTCTCTCTCTGCCTGCTTGTGATCTCTGTCTGTCAAATAAATAAATAAATAAATAAATAAATAAATAAATAAATAAATAAATAAATAAAAAATTAGGTTATGGAAATTTCTTTCTTTTGGTTTGGTAAGAGTTAGATTGTTGTTAAATGCTTTTTCCACATCAAGTGATGTGATTATATTTGCCTTTTTTTTCTTTAGACTCTTAATATGGTGGATTACACTGATTGGATTTTGAATTTTTTTTTTTTTAAGATTTTATTGGTTTATTTGAGAGAGAGAGAAGGAAGGCACAAGTGGCAGGGATGGGCAGAGGGAGAGGGAGAAGCAGGCTCCCTGCTGAGCAGGGAGCCCGATGTGGGGCTCCATTCCAGGACTCCAGGATCATGACCTGAGCTGAGGGCAGACAGGTAACTAACTGAGCCACCCAGCACCCCTGGATTTTGAATATTGAACCACCTTTGTATTGCTGGGATAAGTACCACTTGGTTGTGGTGCATTATTATTCTTGTGTATTGCTGGATTTGATTTGTTAATATTTGCATCTGTGTATATGAGGGATATAGGTCTGTAGTTTTCTTTGTGTACTGTTTCTGTCTGGTTTTCATATCAGGGTAATGGTGGCCCCCAAAATGTGTCAGAGAGTGTTCTCTCTTCTGTTTTCAGAAGAGTGTGTAGAATTGGTTTTATTTATTTTTGAAATGTTAAGAAGAATTTGCCAGAGATACCATCTGGGACTAGAAATTTCTTTTTTCTCTTTGGAAAGTTTTAAATTATATATTAAGTTTATTTAATAATTACAGGATTGGGGCGCCTGGGTGGCTCAGTGGGTTAATCCTCTACCTTCTGCTCAGGTCATGATCTCTGGGTCCTGGGATCGAGTTCCGCACCTGGCTCTCTGCTCAGCAGGGAGCCTGCTTCCCCCCCCACTCTCTGCCTGCCTCTCTGCCTACTTGTGATCTCTGTCTGTTAAATAAATAAATAAAATCTTTAAGAAATAATAATTACAGGATTGTTCAAAGTATCTTTTTTATCATTGGTGAGTTTTGATAGCTTGTAGTTTTCAAGCAGTTGGTCCATTTCATATGAGTTGTCTATATGCAAAGTATTGTGTAGTATTCTTTTGTTACCCTTTAAACTCTAGGGTCTGTAGTGATACTCCTCTTTCATTCTTGTTCTTGGTAATTTGTGTCTTTATTTTTTCTATGTCAGTCTTGTTAGAGGTTTATCTTTTTTTTTTCTTGTTTGTTTTACATTTATTAACATCACCACCAATCTTTTTGTTTATTTATTTAAAAAAATTATTTTTTAAAGATTTTATTTATTTCTTTGACAGACAGAGATCACAAGTAGTCAGAGAGGCAGGCAGAGAGAGAGGAGGAAGCAAGCTCCCCACTAAGCAGAGAGCCCGATGTGAGACTCGACCCCTGGGATCACGACCCGAGCCGAAGGCAGAGGCTTTAACCCACTGAGCCACCCAAGCACCCCTTAAAAATTTTTTTTTAAATATTTTTTTTTATTATTTATCTATTTGACAGAGAGAGAGATCACCAGTAGACAGAGGCAGGCAGAGAGAGAGAGAAGGAATCAGGCACCCTGCTAAGCAGAGCCTGATGTGGGACTCAATCTCGAGACCCGAGCCGAAGGCAGCAGCTTAACCCACTGAGCCACCCAGGTGCCCTCTTTAAATTTTTTTAAAGTAAGCTCTACATCCAACATGGGGCTTGAACTCCCAACCCTGAGGTCAAGAGTCACATGTTCTACTGACTATAAGCTAGCCAGGAGCCCAAGGTTTATCTTAGTTAAAAAGTCTTTTAAGGGGTGCCTGGGTGGCTCAGTGGTTAAGTGTCTGTCTTCGGCTCAGGTCATGATCCCAGGGCCCTGGGATGGAGCCCTGCATCAGGCTCCGGGCTCCCTGCTCGATGGGAAGCCTGTTTGCGTTCCCTCTCTCACTGTGTGTCTCTCTGTCACATAAATAAATAAAATCTTTTTAAAAAGAAGTCTTCAAAAAATCAGCTTTGGTTTTATTATTTTCTCTGTTGTTTTTCTGTTGTCACTTGCATTGATGGCTGATCTTATCATTATTAGCTTTTTTTCTGTTTGCTTTAGGTTTCTTTTTTTTTTTTTTTTTTGCTTGTTAAGGTGAAGCTTAGATTATTGATTTTTATTTTTTAGATTTTTCTCCTTTTCTAATATAAGCGTTTGATGTTTTACCTTTCCCTGTAGGCAAAACCCTGTTTGCATGCCATAAATTTTGATATGTTGTATTAAATTTTTATTCGGTCCAAGCTGTTTTCTAGTTTCCCTTTGAACTTTCTCTTCGAACCATAGCTTACTTAGTTGTTTAATTCCCCCCCTTTTTTTTTAGTTGTTTAATTTTTAAAGTGTTTGGAATATTTCTGTTATCTTTTTGTTACTGATTTCTAGTCTTATTTCTTTATGGTTAGAAAGTATACATCATACAATTTCAGTTCTCTCTATATATTTGATTCATATGTATGATATTTCTTCTGCTGTATTTACCCTGGTCAGACTTGCTAGTTTGTAGGTTATGTCTTCTTCAGTTTTGCTAGATATCGTGTAGTTTTGCTAATACCAAACTGTTCTCCAAAGTTTGAAAACAGTTGGGTTAATCTGTTACCACCCTCTACTGTATACCCTTGCCCCTGCCCCAGACTGGATATGGATGTACTGTATCCTCCTCAGACCTACTGTGTGTTTGATTTACTCATTATCTCCTTCTTTAATTTTAAACCTTTAAAATTAAAGGTTTAATTTTTTAATTTAAAAAATTAATTTTTAAATTAAAAATTAAAGTAACATTTTCTAACCACTAAAGTAACATTTTCTCATCTTTCTTGAGTTACAGTTGTGCATTCCCCCAAATTTAGGGTTATCACATTAAGCATACTGCAGTTGAAATTTTGGGCTTTGGTTACCATCCTCAGTGATTTGAAGTTTCTCATTGATTGTGGGTTTTTGCCTGTGAGATGACACCTGGGGCTGTATGTGGCCAGAGTGTTTCTCTCTGTGCTACAAGTGGGCATAGTAAGCCCTTTTCTAGTTGCTGAATTAAGTACATACCCTAGGGATGAGATTAAACTTTTTTTCCATATTTATTTCAAACCCACGTGATTTAAATGATCAAATTTTTTAGTTGGATGTAGGTAGAAGAAATTCTGCACCCATACATATTTTATACCTAAGCTCTTCCTCCAGTCTTCACTGCTTGATTGAATTGTCTTTTTTTTCTTTTTCTAGACATTCTTTTTATTTGACAGGGATACATGTCTTCCATTTGAGTTCTGCAGATCACTCATACCTTTTTCTGAACCTGAATTCTTAAGTGCTAATGAACACTTAAGTGCTAGTAATAAATATTTAATTCTGTCCTTAAAGAAGAGCTGATTGAGGGCATCTGCTGTATTTTATAACCTTCCTAATACAGGTTATGTAACTTTTAGTTCTGAATCTATACTTTAAAAAAAATAATGTTACTGATTAGTAGAAGCTGCTTAGGCCCCATAATTAATTTGAGAATATTGAAATAGTGGTCAGTTTCTAAGATATAGAAGGAAGGATTTCTTTCTTGGGGATAATTTACTTAAAATTGAGACATTATTTTCAATTTTAAATGGCAGGAAAACATCTAGCCTTTTTTTTTTTTTTTTTTTTTTTTTTTTAATAGGCTCCACTCACAGTGTGGAACTCAGTGATGGGCTTGAACTCATGACCCTGAGATCAGGACCTGAGCTGAGATCGAGAGCCAGATGCTTAACCAGCTGAGCCACCCAGATGCCCCAACATCTAGCTTTTTAAATCATTGATTAAAACTTGAATTCAGGGGCACCTGAGTGGCTCAGAGGGTTAAGCTCTGATTTCAGCTCAGGTCATGATCTCAGGGTCCTGGGATCGAGCCCCCCATCGGGCTCTCTGCTCGGCGGGGAGCCTGCTTCCCTCTCTCTCTCTGCCTGCCTCTCTGCCTACTTGTGATCTCTCTCTCTGTGTCAAATAAATAAATAAAAATCTTAAAAAAAAACCACAACAAAACTTGAATTCAGGGGACACCTGGATGGCTCAGTTGGTTAAGCCTCTGCTTTCAGCTCAGGTCATGATCCCAGAGTCCTGGGATCTAGTTGCACATTGGGCTCCCTGCCTAGTGGGGAGCCTACTTCTTCCTCTGCCTGCCACTCCCCCTGCTTGTGCTCTCTCTCTTTCTCTCTCTGACAAATAAATAAATAAAATCTTAAAAAAAAAAACCCAAAATTTAAATTCAGTAAAGACCGAATTATCTTTTTGCTCATTTTAAATTATAAAATTCCTTAACATGTTTAACTTAAAAATAAGCCAGTGTGTTTACTTAAAAACAAAAACAAAAACTTGAGTCTTAGAGTTTACTTAAAAAAATAAGCCAATGTTATTTGTTAACTGCAAGTGTCATTCTTTTATTGAAATAATTTTTAAAATAAAAATACCCATAATGTAAGTTTATTGTTTAGGTAAATGTTACTTACATTTGTTCCTTTTGAAAATGATGATTTTGTAAAATTTGACTGAAGTATCTCCCAGATACCCCTGCTTTACTTACAGATTTGAGAATGAAAAAGCCAGACACTTGGAACAAATATTAAGATAATAGCCATTTAGGGGGCACCTGGGTGGTTCAGTGGGTTAAGCGTTGGCCTTCAGCTCAGGTCATGATCTCAGGGTCCTGGGATCGAGCCCCACATCGGGCTCTCTGCTCTGCAGGGATCCTGCTCCCCCCTCCCTCTCTGCCTACCTCTCTGCCTGCTTGTGATCTCTCTCTGTCAAATAAATAAATAAATAAATAAGTAAATAAATAAATATTAAGATAATAGCCATTTAGGGGGCGCCTGGGTGGTTCAGTGGGTTAAGCGTTGGCCTTCAGCTCAGGTCATGATCTCAGGGTCCTGGGATCGAGCCCCACATCGGGCTCTCTGCTCTGCAGGGATCCTGCTCCCCCCTCCCTCTCTGCCTACCTCTCTGCCTGCTTGTGATCTCTGTCAAATAAATAAATAAATAAACAAACAAACAAACAAACAAACAATCTAAAAAAAAAGATAATAGTCATTTATGGTGCTTTTTACTAAAATGAAACTCTGATTTGTGAAGAATGTTGTCAGGTAGTAAAGATATAAAATTTTGTATAGGTAGAAAAATTACTAATTTGTGACTTTCTAAATGTTATTTAACAAATTCATAATAAGCTTATAATAGTTAAGTTATGTTGAATTGATTTGAAATATTTGAGTCTTGAAATAAAGTGTGGAAGTTGTATCCAAAAGTGTCTAATAGTTGAAAAATATTTAAATGATTGAAAACCAGTGGGGAATATGAAGCAACGTTGTTTAATGCTGTTGTTTTCATGACAGTGAAACTGTTGTTTAATATTAAATGAATTTCTGAATGTTTTCCTGGAAATTTGATTGATTTTGCTGTGAACCAGAGGTATATCAAGCTCATTGGATGCATCATACCGGTCCTTTATCTAGAACAAATGGAAGTTCCTGGGGGAGATTTCTTACTGACCCATAATTTGAGATAGGCTGATAGTTATGGAAATAAAAAATAGTCTGAGGTTGATACTGTTTCTTTTTTATTTGCCTAACAAGCAGATTTCTTATCTCTTCTCTCACAGATCATGTGGATGCGTTCAATTCAGTTTATTTATTAGTATCTAATCGATGAACATATTTTAGGATTATAATTCCAAAGGTGAAATGGATGCTAACTGGTATGGGCTTTGGGAGTTCACTCAGATTGCCACATAATTTTCTTTTTTTGAATATTGCAAAATGCCCTTTATGACTGCAGAGATTCAAAAAGTTTCTGAATAGGCTGAAGCTATTTTCTTTTAAAGCTACATTCAGAATTTTATTACTCTGATAGTAACTTGAAAGTAGGCAGTTTGCCTTTTCATTTCATTTTGTTGAAATTGGGTTTTGCTATTATTTTCAGTAAAGAATAAAAATTTCACTTCCATTTGTTTTTTTTTTTTTTTTAAGATTTTATTTATTTATTTGACAGAGAAAGAGAGATCACAAGCAGGCAGAGAGGCAGGCAGAGAGAGAGGGGGAAGCAGGCTCCCTGCTGAGCAGAGAGCCCGATTCGTGCCTCGATCCCAGGACCCTGAGATCATGACCTGAGCTGAAGGCAGAGGCTTTAACCCACTGAGCCACCCAGGCGCCCGGCTGCCGGGTCTCAGAGCGGTGCATGGGGTTGATCCATTTGTTTTTTTTACCACAGAGAAAACATGACTGTTTTCAAGAATTAGAGATTTGCATTATATATATATATATATATATATATATATATATATATATATATATTTATAGATCAAGCATTTGGTCGGTCTTCTGCTTAACTGTGGAATCTTTAGAACATCAAAGAGTTGCATGTTTTAAAGCTTGGAGAAAAATGGATACACTGAATCCTAGCAACTGAAGGCAAATAGTCAGATACGTCAGTGCCACACTTAGCTCAGCAGTTTGTTCTGTTTGCTTGGGAACTCTTTTGTTTTAGTAGTGTGTTTACAATGAGGTCTTTCAGTGGAGCGGGGCTATATGACTAAATATGTACTCTGTATTGTCTGAGTACATTCTGTATATAAACTTTAAGACTTATGTATACAGGCATATTTATTTTATTTTATTTAGCTATTGCTATTTAGTTTATTGTATTTATTTTCTTTCCCCGGAGTATTTTATTTGTTCATGTTTGATAACTAGCAGTAGGCTTTGCGTTTCTAATTATGGTGTCTTTGTATAGGGCACTGAATATGTTCCCAAATAAGTTATTAAAATTAGATCTATATGACTGAGCCTCTTCACTTGTTTTAAGGATAAATTTAAGCTCTTAGAGGCAGAATAATCTGGATTTTTCTTGGTCAAGGCCTGTAATTTTGTTGTACCTTAATTTCCTTAAAGGCTACTATGAGGGGTGCCTCGTTGGCTCATGGGGTTAAGGTTCTGCCTTCAGCTCAGGTCATGATGTCAGGGTCCTGGAATCAAGACCCACATCAGGCTCTCTGCTCAGTAGGCTCCCCCTGACCCTGCCAGCCTCTCTGCCTACTTGTGATCTCTGCCTGTCAAATAAATAAAATCTTTTAAAAAAAAAAAGGGCTACTATGAAAATTACTTATTAAGAGGTCCAAATGTATCATTGAGTGTTAAAATGAAATTCAGAATACTCCATATTCTAGGGAATTTCGTGTGTGTCTTCTTGAGGGAAGGGGCAGAAGTTATTTTAGGTGGAAGAAGTAGGTATACAGTTTAAAATTGCATGTTTGGAGTTGAAAAGAAAGAATGAGGCCAGAGGTGCACTTTGGAAGTTACTCAGTCTATTTCATGGAAGGCTTGGTATGAGCCCCTGGAATTAATAATGCAAACCACAAGACTGGCTTTCTTCCCCATGAGATTTGATAGTCTAGTCACTAGATTCTAGAGGGAGGACTGTTAGCTTAGAAGGTCATAGATGAAGCTTGGTAATGGATGAGATTGAGAAAAAAGGAGTGTAGATGGAATTAAATTAAGGACAAAGTGACTTTGGGAAGTATCTATACTGTTCAGGTTTTGGGGAGAAAGGCAGGGATTATGGGAAGTACCTATATTTTGTGGTTGGCATGGTAAAGAGGAATAGTGAAGAAAACAGAACTAGAGTACCAGGATGTGGAGAATTTACCATGAAGCTAATTAAACTTAAGCTTCACTGTTTCTCACTTTTGCAAAATTTATTCCAAGACTTTGAGAGAAAGGTGTTCATGTGGCCATATGTTTCTGTAGGATTTCAAAGAATTAGATGCTTTAAGGTTGCTCTCTCTTTCCATTCTTGACTTACCCTCATGTTATTTAGCACTGAAGTGAGTGCAGACGTTTTTGGGATATAGCTTGGGGAAAGTTGAATTAGATTTATAATTAGGTTGGGTGGCATGTATTTATTTGGCTCATTGCACTTTGGAGTATGTATAAGTTTTTGCCAACCTTTCTGCTATAGGAATGACACCTAGAAATACTCTTGTTATCCTCTGTGCTGATTCAGTGTTTTGGCACAAAGGTGCCAGGCCAGAGATCACAGGTTATTTGAACATATTCTATAGTGCCTGACAGTAGAAGTATGTGGTTTGTGTAAAAGAAAGGCAATTTAAAATATACAGAGCCAGAAGCTAGTTTGGGGAAAATTCTTCTCAAAGTCTGTAAATGAAAGAAATGAATATAAGATTTCCCAAATTTGACAACAATACCAACATTTTATGATATGGACCAGTAACTGTTTGTGAACCTTAAAGAATATCTTCTAAAATGTAAGTAACAATTTAGTCTATAGGGAGTTTTCAAAATTGCCTTATAGAAAATCTTCCATATCATTGTCATATGAAGAGAGGATCATGAAACATATATAGTAAAAATGTGGAAAACGTATTGTAGAAGTGTGTCAGGGAATTTATTGCTAGAATTATTATGTTGTTTTTTTTTTTTTCAGGATATTTGTGATGTTTGTCATATGACCCCCCCCCCCCCCAATTCTGGATAAGTATTTGCCTTTCTTTCCTTTTTTTTTTTTTTTTTAAGATTTAATTTATTTATTTGAGAGAGAAAGCGAGCAGGAGTTATGGGGGAGGGGCAGAGGGGGAAGCAGACTACCTGCTAAGTAAGCAGGGAGCCTGATGTGGGGCTCGATCCCAGGACCTGAAATCATGACCTGAGCCCAAGCCAGGCGCTGAACCGACTGAGCCACCCAGGCACCCCGATAAGTATTTGCCTTTGCACCTAATTTTGTATTTGTAATCCTACTTTTTTCTTTTCCCTGAAAGAGGGCCTCCTAAATTATTTTGAAGTTTATACCCAACAAAACCTGCAGGGCATGAAATCATAGATGTCAAGAGGAGACAGTTGAAAGATGGAAGATGTGTTCTGTTTTAAACGATGCATTGAGTGGCATGTCTGGGTGGCTCGGTTGGTTAAATGATGCGATGAGGTAGCTGAGGAAATCAGTTTGATTTGGTGATGGATATCATTATTGATGGTTTTTAGAACTGAATTTGAATTTGGGAGTGGGAAGTAGAGGTTATGTAATTTTTGAAGACAGTGACAGTGGAGTCAAAGAATGGCATTTTGGGGGGAGAAACAAAGAACAGGAAAGTTGTGTGTGTGTATGTGTGTGAGCGTGAGCACACACACGCTTTAAAAATAGGTGTACATCTAAATATGTTAAAGAGAGGGACAGAGATACATAGAACAAAGAAGGAAGAGTTAAAGACCATTGCAAGAGAGGTTAAAACAGAGCGGAGATAGTAGCTAGAGCAGGCTGGTCAAGGGAAACGGGATCAAGACAGAGGAATGCCCTACAAGTAGAGTTCAGTGAAGGGGCAAACATCCATCCCTACATAAAGATCAGTAGATCTTTAGTTGTCCCTGTGGTAGCCCTGCATTAATGCCTAGTACAGTAATCGGTATTCACGATGCTGGTCCCAACTATTTTTCCCTAAAACCATGACATCCACGATGCTTAGTTGGCTCCAGAATAATACAGTTCTAAAATTTACATTTGGATGGTTATGTTGTTCATGACGTAAGTGGAAGATAATTATCTGTATTAGTTTAACATGGTAAGCATAGTTTTCCAAATTTGTTTTTTGACTATGTGAAGTAGTTGTCCAAAATCTGTTTAAAGATCTATATCAAAGTGACATAGATTAATATGTTTGTAAAATAGGTTATTTCCTCTTCATTTTATAGATGTTATAGAAAGGAATTAATATTTGTTCCTCCATCCACCACTGTTGGTTAGGTGTTCATTACACGCCGGCCTGGGTGTGGGTGTAGGGATAGAGTGGTGAACAACATGGAGAGTCGCTGCCTTCATAGAACTGAAACTCTAGTTGGGAAGATAGAAAGTAAGCAAATAAGCACATGAATATATTATCAGATGGTGGTATGTGTCATGAAGTAAAGTAAGGGGGGTAAGGTGACAGAGAGGTGGAGGATGATATTTGATGACGTGGTAGGAAGTCTAGGAGGGATATTGACATAGCACTTTTTGTTAGCATGTTTAGAAACTATTTTATGCAAGCCAAAATGTGTTTATCAAGATCAGCTGATTTAAAATTTCATAAGAACAACATTGACGCATCATTGTTTTCTCATCTCTAAAACTATTGATTAAAAATAGTGACTCCTGGGGTGCCTGGGTGGCTCAGTGGGTTGTCTGTCCTTAGCCCAGGTCATGAATCCATGGAATCCAGTCCCCTGTCAGGCTCCCTGCTCAGCGGAGAGCCTGCTTCTCCTTTGCCCTTTGCTCCTACCCACTGCTTGTGCTTGTGCACGCTCTCTCTCTCTCTCAAATAAATAAAATATTAAAAAAAAAAAAGATAGTAACTACCATGGGGCGCCTTTGTGGTGCAGTTGGTTGGGTGTCTGACTTGATTTCAGCTCAGGTGCTATGCTGGAGGTGGACCCTGCCTGAGATTCTCTCTCTCCCTCTTGCATTCTCTCTGTCTCTCCCTCCCTCTACCCCTTCCCACTAAAAAAATAATAAACATCAAAACAAAACAACCAATAACTATCTAGTAGGTTCATTGCAGGGCAACAAATAATATGTAGATTATATACATGGGTATCGCTTTGGTACAGTCCCTGAAATATTACCACCTCTACCACCACCTGAACATCGACTCTTCTCTTTAGTATGGTTGTATTTTCTATTAATTATTATCTATGGCTTTATATGAACCATGTAAATTGTAAGAGGACCAACTCTTAAGTAACTTCTTTCTCTGCATATACCTCCAAATTCTACATTGAAGCTTCTGTTTTTTTAGATTTAGAGATCAAAGAAGATGTTTTTCATTGAGGTATAATGTACATACTGTAAAGTCTACTCATCTTAAATATACTTCTTAGTGAATATTTTCTTCGGCATCTACCTGTGCAGTCACCACCCAGAGTCAAATGCACAACATTCCCAGGATACCAGAAGAAATCTTTGTTCACCCTTGGAGTCATTACTCCCTTCATGTATAGCCAGTATTTTATCATCAGTTTCTTTTGCCCGTTTATGAATTCCATATACATCAAATTATTGGTATATCATCTTCTATATCTGTTTTCATTTGCTGAAAAGATACATCCATGTCTCACTAGTTTCTTTTATAGTTCTGTATAGTATTTGTAGTATAAATGTACCACAGTTTATTTATTCATCTTGTAGTTCATGGACATGGGAGTTATTTCTATTTTTAGAGGACCATTAGTAACAAAGCTATAGTGAACATGTTTATGTTATCTTTTGATAGTTATATATATTAATTGTTATTGATACATACCCAGGAGTGGGTTTACTGGATTACAGGGTTGGTATATGTTTAAGCTCTGAAGAAACAGCCAGGCAGTTTTCCAAAGTTGGACCAGTTTCCATACCCTGTAGCCATTGATGAGAGTTCCAATCTCCATCTTCTAATTAACTTCTCCACTGAGTGTTTGGCTGTTCTATGATGTGTGTAATTTGCATTTCGTGGTGCTTGAGTGCTTTCTATATGTTGACTGGCCATTTGGATATTCTCTTTTGTGAAGTTCCTATTTAGCTCTTTTGCCCTTTAAAAATTGGGTTGATTTGGGGGCACCTGGGTGGCTCTGTTGGTTTAGCCTCCAACTCTTGGTTTCAGCTCCAGTTGTGATCTCAGAGCGGTGAGCCTCAGGGTCGTGGGATCAAGCCCCATTATAGGCTCTGTGGTCAGCCTGGGAGTCTGCTTGGGATTTTCTTTCTCCCCTTCTGTCCCATTCTCCGCTCCCCACATTCCCTGTTTGTACTCTCAAATAAATAAATTTTAAAAATCTTTTAAAAATTGGATTGTCTTTTTTATTATTATTTATAGTAGCTCTTTGTATTCTTTAGAAATTCCATATATAAAATCATTTCTGGATATATGTTTTGGAGGAAATATCACCTGCTGGTTTGTGGCTTGTCTTTTTGTTCTCCGTGATAACTTTTGGTGAACAGAAGTTTCTTATTTTAGTGTAGTCCAGCTTTTTTCTTTTCTAGTAGGTTAGTAGCTTTGAGTAGCTTAGTAGCTTTAGTTTTCAGTGGGTAGTTAAGCAGTCTTTTGAATATTAATTTAAAGAATATTTGCCTACACAGAACATGATAAAGATATTCTCTTATATTTTTTCTTGAAGCTTCATCATTTTACCTTTCACATTTATTTATTTATTTATTTATTTATTTATTTATTATTTTTTTATTTGACACAGAGACAGAGAAAGATCACAAGTAGGCAGAGAAGCAGGCAGAAAGAGAGAGAGAGGCAGGCTCCCCGCTGAACAGAGAGCCTGATGCGGGGCTCGATCCCAGGACCCTGAGATCATGACCTGAGCTGAAGAGAGAGACTTAACCTACTGAGTCACTCAGGCGCCCCTACCTTCCTTTCACTTTTAGATCACTTTTTGTGATCTATCTTGAATTAATTCTTCATTTGTGATGTGAAATTGAGGTCGAGGTTCATTGTTTTTTCAATGTTTTTCAATGTGTGTTTTTCCAATACTCTAGCTCCATTAATTGAAAAGATTGTCTTTCCCCTCACATGTTTGCAGTGATGTCTTTTTCATAAGCTGAGTGTCTGTATATGTGTGCATTTATTTTTAGACTTTGCTTCACTGGTCTTTTTTGTCTATTCTTTGACCATTGTCATACTATCACATTATAGTAAATCTTGAAATCTGGTTGTATAAGTGCTTAAGGTTTTTCTTTCTTTTCTTTCTTTTTCTTTTTTTTTTTTAAAGATTGTATTTATTTATTCATGAGAGACAGAGAGAGAGAGAGAGGGGCAGAGGGAGAAGCAGACTCCCCCGCTCAGCAGGGAGCCTGACTCCCTGGGATCATGACCTGAACCAAAGGCACTTAACCATCTGAGCCACCCAGGCACCCTTCAGGTTTGTTCTTAAAGATGGAACTTGGCTATTCTGAGATCTGTGCATTTCCATACAAATTTTAGGGTCAGTTTGTTAATTAGGACAAAAAAGCTTGCTGGGATTTTGATTGGGATTGCAATTGGGATTGCATTTTTACCTACAGATTAATTAGGGGCAAATTGGTATCATCACAGTATTGAGTTTTCCAAACTGAACTGTGGTCTGTATCTCCATTTACATTGTTAAGTATTTTCCTCATTTTTAAATTTATTTCATTGGGGAGGGTATGTGTTGTGGTAAGTGCTGTGTATTGTGTAAGACTGATGAATCACAGACCTGTACCCCTGAAACAAATAATACATTATATGTTAGCAATAAAAAAGAAAGAAAAAAATTATTATTTTATTTTTTTATTAGTCTTTTTTTTTCTTTTTCTATTGAAGTATAATGAACATGCCACATTATATTAGTTTCAGGTATACAATATAATGATTTAACACTTCTATAAATTACTCAGTGTTCATCAAGATAATTGTACTCTTGATCCCTTTATCTGTTTTACCCCTACCCCCAACACATCTCTCCTCTGGCAACCACTAGTTTGTTCTCTATTTAAGAATGTTTTGTGTCCTTTTTTTCTTTGTTTGCTTTGTTTCTTAAATTCCACGCATGAATGGAATTACATGGTATTTGTCTTTGACTTATTTCGAGTTTAGCATTTTTTTAAAAGATTTTATTTTTTATTTATTTGACAGACAGAGATCACAAGTAGGCAGAGAGAGAGAGAGAGAGAGAGAGAGAGAGAGAGAAGGAAGCAGGCCCCCTGCTGAGCAGAGAGCCTGATGCGGGGCTGGATCCCAGGACCCCGGGACCATGACCTGAGCCAAAGGCAGAGGCTTTAACCCACTGAGCCACCCAGGTGCCCCCTTTTTCTGCATTTTTGAGTTGATCCTGGGATTTTTCTTTTTAATTTTGTGTACACAGTGATTTACTTTGGTTTATTTCTGAATGTTGAGCCAACACTGTGTTCTTAGAATAAACCCTACTTACTCGTATATATTATGCTATATGTATGTTGTAGTATTTGCCTTACAAAATTATTATTTTTCAAATTTTCACCTATGTTTATGAGAGGTGTTTGTCTGTAATTTTCTTTTCTCACCATGTCCATGTCAGGTGTTGGTAATAGGATTATGGTGGTCTCATTCAAAGACTTAGTGTTTCCTTTTTCACTATTTGCTGAAAAAATTGGTTAAGATGGATGTCTGCTACTTTTAGTCTATGTGATCATTAATTTTTCCTCTCTTTTGTAAAGCTTGTGAAGTAGTCCTCACAACAGGGTTATGGTTGTCTTCCTTTATAGTTGAGGAAACAAGCTTAGAGAAAGCAAGCAGGACTAGGCAGCTGGTATTTACTGAACTGGTGCTAAAAACCAGTTCTGCCTGCCTTCAAGGCCCATGCAGCACCATGCGCCTGGAGGGAAATGACTGACCCAAGTCTTCATAGGTATGTCTTAAGAAATACCAGGAGTTGTTCTTTTGAAAACTTAACTTTCCTCTTGTCTGAGAATCACACTAATGATGCCTGTGTCTTAGCTATCTGTGAGGGTTGTAGCTTAATGGAGCGAAGCTTTAGAGTTCTCTGTTGGCTCTGTCAAATGAAAAGTCCATCCATTCCCAAACTGACTGAACAAATCAGTTTTATTTCTCTGTGGGAACAAACGGTTACTAGGAATTTACTGGAATTCCTCTTTTTCCAAATCCACATAGTCCTGGCAGAAATTCTTTGGCTTTGTAGAAGTTCGGATCTTTCCAATCTTGACTTTTTCTAATGTGTGATAGGTTAAGTAAGAGTCAGCTCACTCTATACTGACATGTCCAACCGTACGGGGAACGCTTCATACAAGGGAAATACAAGGTGGTTTTTTTTTTTTCTTTTTTTTTTTTTTAAATATTTTATTTATTTATTTGTCAGAGAGAGAGAGGACAAGCAGGCAAAGTGGCAGGTAGAAGCAGAGAGAGAAGCAAAGCAGGCTCCCCCCTGAGCAAGGAGCCCGATGCGGGACTTGATCCCAGGACCCTGGGATCATGACCTGAGCTGAGGGCAGCGGCTTAACCAACTGAGCCATCCAGGTGTCCCACAAGGTGGTTTTTTAAGACTTATTTAATACTTTATATATCCCCAAGTTCAATCATTCTCATCAAAGAACATTTCTTATAAAAAGTAATTTTAACTTTTATCTCATGTGAAGCATCTTTTCTTTCTGTTAAGTGTGATATAAAATACAACGAAAAGCTATATATACCTTGTTTGTTGATTACTGAAGACTTCAGATTTTCAAATAACTATTTACTAATTACTTCTCATTGTTTAACTATTTACATTTTATTTTTAGGATTATATTGGAAATGTTTGATTTCTTTGTGAATTTTCAGCAAGTTATAATGTTGTTTAATCACTAAAGTTTGTACTGTGCCAATCACATCATTTTATTTCTTCATATGAAAGACTCAGTTTGTCTCATTTCCAGTCAGCTTAGTGAGAAAGTTTGGCTCCCTCTGAAGCATTTTTAAAGCATAAAATGTTACTTGGTGAAACCTACAAAAGAATAATATTAGAGAAGCTCATTCCTTTTAGGAGAAAAATGTTCTGTGTTAATAAGATCTCAGTACTTTAGAGCTGTAAACTTTTTCAAGAGACCATTTAATCCTTTTAGTACTTGTGATATTGCTATCTCAAGGAGATTATTTTCCTGAGAAATACAGTATTTACTGCTTTCTAAATTTTTTTATTAATTATGGGTGCCTCCAGAAACAGAGTTATAAATTTAGTTTAAAGGAATAGCTGTTACTTTTAGCCTTGTCACCTTAAAAATTTAATTGAAGTACTGGCCTGCTGGTTCTTTTTCTTCTCTTTAGTTCTGCTGGTAATAGTAAACCATTATTCTCTTCACATTCTATAGGTTTATTATGTGGACTCTGATATTTAGTAAGGTTATTGATTAGTGTGAGAATTCAGGATTTCATTTTGATTTTTATATAAAGCTAAACACAAGTCAGCTTCATAGTTATTTGTGTTGGATGATAAAAGTTTAAGTTTTGGAGGTTTGGCATTTTAATAGAATTGGAAACATTTGCTCTAGAAGTTGTATTAAAATTCTGAGATAGAAGAAGTTGATTGATTTTATTACAATAATGCTGTGAAGTGAAAAATAAAAAAATATTAAGGTAAGGTGCCAAAAACAACTATTTAATAAGGAATATTAATGTCGAATTACTTATGAACTGAAAACTATAATTCTTTTCCTAAGATTAATACCAAAGTACAGTGCTTTCAAGACTACCCTAGAGAAGGCTTGCCGCTCTTCCCCATTTTTAGGGTATTATTTCTTAAAATATTTGGTGAATTTAAAAAAGATTACTGAAATTCCTGAAGTTTTTCCTCCCTATGTTCTCGCTTCTAATGTTCAAGTGATACTCTTGCTAGTAAGATCTCCTAGTAAGAGTGAATTTATTCTCCTGTTGTAGATATTCTGCTGTTATTATTTCCTTTTCTGTGTTTTATCGTGGTTCAGTTATTTATTGGGAACCTGACGCAGTGGAAGGGCAAAAGGTTAGCTGGAAAAGAGGAGAGGTGAAACTGAAACTAGAAGTGGTTAAATATACACTAGTCAGTTATCAGTGATTCCTTGCGTAGTAGCCACAGTCAGTTTTAAATTGGTTCTGGCATTTCCTTATTTGTCAGGAGCGCAGCTTAGAGAATCTCCTTTGGTCACTCGTTAACAGATTCGAGCACCTATTTTGTACATTTCTGTGAACACCCAGGTCGTCAGTTGTCCTCGAGTGATAGGAATCAATCTTGATATTAATGTTGTAGAACATAAAGAACTTCATCTTCCCCACTGGTTCTGTATTTGCGTATTCTAATGGCAAAAATAAATGAATTTATTAATATCCTAGTTCTCTCCCGTTGGCATGAATGACTAGGCTTAGCTGTTTTTCCTCTTAGCATTTTTTTTACGTTTTACCAAATGAGAAGGCTAAAATGAGTAGTAGTGAGCACTCCAGTGCAGTTATCTCTGGATTCCAGTTACTTACACCATCTCTTCACAGCTGATAATAAAAAAAGTTTCAGAAGCACAAAAGGTTTTCATATAAAATTTCTGTTCGATTTTTTTGGGGCATGATTTTATTTTTTCAAAGTAACGCATGCACGCAGTTAAAAATCAAATGGTACTTGAAGACTTGGAATGGAAATTCCAGTCCCCTTTCTAGTTCTTCCCTACACTCTAGCCTTGTTCTGCAGACATAATCACTTCTGATTCTTTTCACTGTTCGCTATGGCGTTTATCTGCGTAGTTTAAAATAATCTGCCTCTCTGCCGGGATTTTGGCTTGGGTAGTTCTTGTGATTGACAGTTGAGGTCACTTAGAATCCTGTCCTTCCACTCTCCTCCCATTCTCTTACTGTAGCTTCGTCGCAGTTTTAAAACCTATTTTTGGTGTTTGCATGCTTTGGTTATGGGACTAGTGTTTACTACTGAAGTAAGCAGTCTTTTGTTTTTTCTTTTTCTTTTTAAACACCCAGTGTTACTGTTAAAGAGGTCGAAGCCATTCTGCTTTCTCTCTGGAAGCATCTAGGATTTTCTTTATCGTATTTTGTGGTGGTATGTGTTGGTATAGGTTTTTTTTTTTTTCAGTCATGTGCTGATATTTGGTGGGTCTTTTTACTTAGGAGATTCATGCATTTTAATTTTGGGAAATTCTCCTGTGGTTTCTGGTACTTTCTTCTTTACCCTTGTTCAGTTCCTCCTTTCTGGACTTCCTATTAGTTGGACACTGTGTCTTCTAGATTGACAATTTATCTCCTAGGTTAATTCCTTAATTAAAAAAAATTTTTTTTCCTCCTGGGGCACCTGGGTGGCTTAGTCAGTTAAGTACCTTTGGCTCAGGTCACCATCCCTGGGTCCTGAGATTAAGCGCTCTGCTCAATGGGGAGCCTGCTTCTCCCTCTCCCTTTACCCCTCCCACCTGCTTGTGCTCTCTGTCAAATAAATAAATAAAACTTAAAAAAAATTTTCTTCCCAGAGTCCACCTCTTAGGCTTTTTTTTTCTAGTTGTCCTTTGCTTCATCTTCCTATCCTTCTACTGATTTAAAAAAGGTTTGTCACCATAGTTTTATTTCTCAGGGGATTTTCTTGTTCTCTATTTCTATTTTAATATTATGTTTTTGTTTCATGGAATACATATCTACTCTTACCTCTGCAAGATTATTAGTAAAAGTTTATTGATTTTTGTTTTTCTCCCACTTCCTAATTTCTTGTGGCTCATTTTGATCTTTGACTTTCTATTACTTAGTCTTCTCTAAAGCATACTTGTAAATACTTTGATTTGGTTAATTTGGGAGATGATTCCAGGAATTAAAATGAGAAAATAGGGAAGGAGACAAAAAGAGGAAATCTAATAAAGTGTATTGATTGAAGGGCTTTCTTCTGTGGGCAGTTGAGGCTCAGTATTTTTGGAGACTCCTCAGAAAGACTATAGAACTGTGCTGTCTAGTAATATCTACTAACCACATATGGCTATTTAAACTTAAATAAACTAGGGGTGCCTGGGTGGCTCAGTCAGTTACGCTTCTTACTCTTGATTCAACTGAGGTCATGAGATCGAGCCCCACGTGGGGCTCCATGCCCAGCAGGGAGACTGCTTGGCCCCCATTTCTGTCCCTTCCCTTGTGCTCTCTCTCCCCCTCTCTCAAGTAAATAAACAAAGAAGGAAAGAAAGAAAGAAAATCTTAAAAAAAAAAAAAAAGCCTCCCTCTGCCCCTCCTTTCCTCTCTAAAAACAATGAATTAGATAAACCAAATAAGCGGCACCTGAGTGGCTCAGTGGGTTAAAGCCTCTGCCTTCAGCTCAGGTCACGATCCCAGAGTCCTGGGATCCAGCCCCGCATCAGGCTCTCTGCTTGGTAGGGAGCCTGCTTCCTGCCCACCTGCCCACCCCCCTGCCTGCCTCTGCCTATTTGTGATCTCTGTCAAATAAAAGAAAATTAAAAAAAAATTTTTAATCAAATAAAATTAAAATAAGAAATTCTGTTTTTAGTCATACAAGCCATATTTCATGTGCTCAATAGTCACTTGTGCCTAGTGGCTACCGTATTAGACAGTACAAATATAGTTCCATACTGGTTTAGAAAATACCTCAGAATTTCTGCCCCACTGAGGTGTGGGAAAACTAGGCTCTTTATCTTCTGTTACTGGTTAAAGGTTGCTCCTGGAGTTGTGAACTTTCTGTCACTTCTGACCTGCTTCTAACGAGAGTTGTACCAGTCTATTTACTCTCTCACCTCTGTTTTCTCCTGGGCACCTGTTGACACTAAATGCAGAGTTTATCTAGTTGACTTTCACCAGTTTGAGGGAAGTAGTCAGTGGATTGAATATGGTGGAGGTTGTCTTTTATTATTTATTTATTTTTGAGGTTGTCTTTTATAAGCAAAAATAATGTAGATTTTCACTCAAACGCCCCAGATTTTAATGGGAAATCTTACTCCAAAATTCTACAGCAATTGCTATCTTTAAGTTCTGTCTTTGGAGGGTTCTATGAGTAAATTGACTTTATTACTCAAATCCCTTACTGTAGGCATTTAGGTTTTAATCTCCTTTGATCTACAAATTACCACCCCTTTAGAACTTAAGAAAAAAAATCATGATATGCAGTAGGCTTTTGAACAACATGGGGGTTAGGGACATCAACTCAACTGTGCAGTTGGAAATTTGTGTATAACTTCTGACTCTTCCCAAATTTAGCTACTAATAGCCTTGTGTTGACCAGAAGCCTTACCAACTAACATACTTTGTATGTTACATAATAATGTACTATGTTCTTACAATAAAGTAATTTAGAGAAAAGAACATTATTAAGAGTATTGTAAGGAAGGGGTGCCTTGGTGGCTCAGTGGGTTAAAGCCTCTGCCTTTTGCTCAGGTCATGATCCTAGGGTCCTGGGATTGAGCCCTGCATTGGGCTCTCTGGCGGGGAGCCTGCTTCCCCCTCTCTCTCTGCCTTCCTCTCTACCTACTTGTGGTCTCTGTCTGTCAAATAAATAAATAAAATCTTAAAAAAAAAAGAATATTGTAAGGAAGACAAAATACATTTATAGTACTATATGTATATTTACTGAAAAACATCCATGTAAAGTGGGCCTTCACAGTTAAAACCCATGTTCAACAGTTAACCACATAATGTTTCAAACATATGGAAAAGCATGAAGAAAAATATACTTGTAATACTTATAATGCTGGGATAAAGTCAGGTCTGTCGTGATCATTTGTCTTTTTTTAAATGCCCAGAATCTTTCATTTGATTAAATTTCAGACTTGCCACCACTCATTAATAGCAAGGCTGGTAATATTGTATTGTTTTTTCCTTCTCTACTTTGCTGTGTTTAATTTGCTAATATTTTATTGAGAACTTTGTCTCTATTTGCATAAGAGATCTTGGCATATAATGTTCTTACTACATCAATCCCATTTTAATGTTGAGATAATACTGGACTTATGAAAAAAAGCTGGTGAGTGTTGCCCCTTTTTCTGTTGTTTGGAATATTTTGAACAAAATTGGGATTAGTTATTCCATAAATGCTTAGTTGAGCAATCCCATTTAGGCCTACTTGTATTCATGTGTGTGTATGTCACCCTCCTTTGTTCTAATATTTTTCTTCCTAAAGTACATTTAAAAAAATAGTTCTTTCAGTTATGATCTGCTAGTAGTAAGCTCTTTTTGTATGCTTGACAGTTTCTTTTTAAAACATTCTTGAGGAATGTCTGGGTGACTCAGTCTGTTAAGCATCTGCCTTCAGCTCAGGTCATGATCCCAGAGTCTTGGGATCAAGTCCCACATTGTTCTCCTTGCTCATTGAGGAGCCTGCTTCTCCCTTTGCCTGCTGTTCTCCCTGCTTGCGCACTCTCTCTCTCTGACAAAATCGTTAAGAAAAAGAACAACAACAACAAAAACCTCTTGAATGACAGTTTAGCTAGGTATTGAATTCTAGATTGACAAGGTTTTTCTCTCCTGAGCTCCCCCTACCCCTCACTTCTTCCTCAAATATCTTCTGATAAATTTCCAAATTTCTTCTTTTTAAAGTTTGGCTTTGGGGCACCTGGGTGGCTCAAATGGTTAAGTATCTGCCTTCAGCTCAGGTCATGATCCCAGGGTCCTGGGATCAAGTCCCCACATTGGACTCCCTGTGTGCTCAGAGGGGAGCCTGCTTCTCCTCCTCCTTCTGTTCCCCCTGTTGTGCTCTCTTGCTCTCTCTGTCAAATAAGTAAAATCTTAAAATAAAAATAAAGTTTGGCATGATGACCAGGTGGCTTGATATTTAGTCTGAGTCTTACTTAATATTAGGTCCTTAGATCTATAAAGTGGAAACTAATTTTTAAATAAGATAGCCCAGCTTCTAGTTAGATACCAGCAATATTTATGATGAATAGCTTTTATAATCTCAGATATCTTTAATTCTTTAAAAAATATTTTATTTATTTGACAGAGAGAGACACAGTGAGAGAGGGAACACAAGCAGGAGGAGTGGGAGAGGGAGAAGCAGGCTCCCTGCTTGATGTGGGGCTTGATCCCAGGACCCTGGGGTCATGACCTGAGGCGAAGGCAGGTGCTTAATGACTGAGTTACTCAGGCGCCCCCAGATATTTTTAATTTTAATGGCAAGAAATTTTTCAAAAGTTGTAACCAGGATTTCTGAATCATGACTTTGTATTAGAACCTATGACTTAATGGGTTTGAGGTAGGGGTCTAGGCCTGGATTATCTTTCAGTGTGCCCCAGGTAATTCTGATACATAGACAAGGATTAAGAAGTACTGAGCTACAGATTAATCTGTACATTCAGTGAAATTCTAATATAAATTTCAGCAGCCTTTTTCTTTTTCTTTGTTTTAAAGGAATTAAACATATGGAAAGACAAATTAATAGTCAAAGCAATAATGAAAAAAAAAAAAACCTAGTTGGATTTACGCTACCAGATTTTAAAGTTTACTTAAATATAGCATGGTAGTAGTGATAGGATAGACATAGTGGATCAGTGGAATAGAATTGAGTGTTCCAGAAATAGATCCACACATAGAAGTTCAGTTGATTTTTGGCAAAGGTACCAAGGCAGTTCAAAGGAGGAAGTTACAGTCTTTTCAGATGTGCTAGAACAACTAGATAATGTATGTGGGAAAAAAGTGAACACTGACTCTTAACTCATACTATATACAAAAAATGGGTTATAGACTAAACTTTATTTCT
This sequence comes from Lutra lutra, assembly GCF_902655055.1. NCBI lineage: Eukaryota > Metazoa > Chordata > Mammalia > Carnivora > Mustelidae > Lutra > Lutra lutra. The sequence goes on from NC_062287.1 coordinate 69,598,365, forward strand.
TTTTATTTTTAAATTTGACAGAGAGAGACACAGGGAGAGATGGAGCACAAGCAGGGGTAGTGGGAGAGGAAGAAGCAGGCTTCCCGCCACACAGGGAGCCCAATGTGGGGCTCAATCCCAGGACCCTGGGATCATGACCTGAGCTGAAGGCAGACGCCCATCAACTGAGCCACCCAAGGACCCCTAGTCTAAATTAAAAAAAAAAAAACAAAAAAACTGTAAGACATTTAGAAGAAGACAGTGAACGTGAGAAAACAGAAACCATGAAAAAAAAAATTAACTGGATTTCATAAAAATGTAAGGCTTTTGTTCCTTGATATCTGTTAGTAAGATGGAAAGGTAATCTCTAGCGTGGGAAAAATATTCATGGTACATATATCTGATGAATGACTTGAATCCAGAACATTTAAAGAACTCTTACAAATAAATTAAAAAAAAAAAAATGATTGGGCTTCCTGCTCAGTGGGAAGCCTGCTTCTCTTTCTCCAATTCTCCCTGCTTGTGTTCCCTCTCTGTGTTTCTGTCAAACAAATAAAATCTTGTAAAAAAACAAAACCAGGGGCGTGTGGGTGGCTCAGTTGGTTAAATGACTGCCTTCGGCTCGGGTCATGATCCTGGAGTCCTGGGATCGAGTTCCACATCAGGCTCCCTGCTCGGCAGGGAGTCTGTTTCTCCTGCTGACCTCTCTCCTCTCATGCTCTCTCTTTCTCAAATAAATAAATAAAATCATTAAAAAAAAAGAAAAAAAAGAAAATAAAGCCAACCCCCCCCAAATGATCCAATTAAAATTAGGCAAGAGATTTGAATATTGCTGTTAAGAAGGTATATGTATGGCTCATACCCATGGAAAATATTTTGGCAGTTTAGTATATGATCTTTGATTCCTCTACTAGGTATTTACCAAAAAGAAATGAAAACATATCTTATTAAAAAAACTTATTCATACATGTTTATAGCCCTTTTGTTCATGATATCCCTAAATTAGAAACAACCCAAATGTTCATCAGAGGTGCATTAGTAAACCAATTGTGGAGTATATTTCTTTATGTAGTACTAGTCACGAAGGGAATAAACTTTGAATACACGGAACAACATGGATGAATCTCAAAACTTTAACAAAATCATCATGCTTAATGGGAGAAGCCATATACAAAAGAGTACATGCTATGTAATTTATTATATTCTGGAAAATGAAAACTAATTTATAGTGTCAAAAAGCAGATTGTTATTTGGGCTAGTGGTAAAGAGAACTATCTGTAGAGGAGTATGAAGGAATTTTTGTTGGTAATGCAAATGTTTTGTACCTTAATTGTGGTGTTGGTTATATAATTGTATAATACTTGTCAAAAATTACCATATTGCCCAATTTTTAAATGGTAAATTTTACTTCAATAAATTTAATTTTAGAGAAAGGAACACTGGATTGGAATTGCCTGTTCTGTTACTGTACTATATAATTATGTGTCCTTTTAATAAACTTTGACTTATTACTTTAATATTATGGGCATACATCAATAGTTTATTTTGTATTATAATAAAATACAGTTCTAGAATCAAAATTGCATTTCAAGAAGAATTGTAACTTATCCTTTTAATTTTGTGTGTTGGATGGAGTGGGAGTGTTTGTAGCCTTTAACTATAGGATATCCCTCCTCCTTGACCCTCCAAAAAAAAAAAAAAAAACCAATTGAGGAACAGTAACTTTATTTTACATAATGCAGAATAAAGCAGGCAGAAATAATTTTAAGAATGAAATTGTAGCTTTTAGATTTGGTTTTGTGACTTTAAACCCATGATAGTGGTCAAACTACAATGTTTATGGTTGAATGTGTGTTCAGAGTGTATTTACCCTATATTTACTGTTTTTTTTTTTTTTTTAAAGATTTTATTTATTTATTTGTCAGAGAGAGAGAGGGAGAGAGAGCGAGCACAGGCAGACAGAATGGCAGGCAGAGGCAGAGGGAGAAGCAGGCTCCTTGCGGAGCAAGGAGCCCGATGTGGGACTCGATCCCAGGACGCTGGGATCATGACCTGAGCCGAAGGCAGCTGCTTAACCAACTGAGCCACCCAGGCGTCCCATATTTACTGTTTAAGGTTGAATGTGTTTTACAGTGTATATATGGTCTTGGCTCTTTGAAAATAAAATATTTAAACCTTTAATTGAATGTTGATATAGCTTGAATGTTAAGCCTATATTACAATTACACCCTACTGTATATTACTGGGAATATCTTTTATTATTTATATAATAATAAGTTGAAAAGACTGTATATAGTCTTTAAAAATGTGGATAATAGGTATTTCTAGATCTTTAATGTGAGCCTACTAAAAACAAAAAAGCCTAACCCCTGTTCTGTATATGTTGATTTAACCTCTGAACAAAATGAGATTCAGTGACCATGATGGTAGACTGTTGGAGTGATTGTACTCAGATGAGGAAGTGCTGAGTCAGGCACTCCAGGACTTTGGCTATTGCCCTGGAAACTGTTTGCATCAAACTTGCTAGCAATAACCTCCCACCCTTATTCTCTTCTCTTTTCCCCTCCCTTCCTTTCTTCCTCTCCTCCTCTCCCTACTATCTTTTTGATGATGGCAGTACATGTTAAATTTGTATACTCATCTAAACTCATTCTTTTGTAAATAAAGTCTATTTTTTAAGAGTCCCATGCTCTACCAACTGAGCTAGCTGGGCTAAAATCTATTTTTTAAAGATTTTATTTATTCCAGAGAGAATCAGAGAACATGGGTCGGGGAGGGGCAGAGAGAGAGGGACAAGCAGACTCCCAGCTGAGCACGAAGCCCCAGGGGCTGGATCCTAGGAACCCAAGAGCCTGACCTAAGCAAAGTTTGACACTTAACTGACTAAGCCACCCAGGTGCCCCTTGTGTAAATAAATCTTTTTAAAAATCGAGTTGAAGAAGGAAAACAAAAATTATAGTTTTAAGTAGACTTTATTATACAGTACTTGATATTTTTTTAAAGTATTATATACTCTTGGTATCTATAATTCAGTTAAGGTAGATTGAAATTTGCAGTTTACTGAGGGACCTTGGGCAAATTACCTAAGTTCTCTGTTCCTCAGTTTCCTCATTTATAAAGTGGCAATGATAACAGTACCATAACTCCTTGTGTGTTGTAAGGATTAGATAAATAAAATTTGTTTCACATCTGATTATGACTATTTTTTTAAATTTTTTTAAAGATTTTATTTATTTATTTGACAGAGAGAGATCACAAGTAGACAGAGAGGCAGGCAGAGAGAGAGAGGGAAGCAGGCTCCCCGCTGAGCAGAGAGCCCGATGCGGGACTCGATCCCAGGACCCTGGGATCATGACCTGAGCAGAAGGTAGTGGCTCAACCCACTGAGCCACCCAGGCGCCCTGATTATGACTATTTTTATAAATGTGTTCTAAGCAATGTATTTTAAAGAAAAATACTGATGATATGCCATTTTCAAAGATGTGAAAAGTTGTACAGTGTAAATTTTAGATATATATAGAATATATATAATTGAATTTTAAAAATTGTATGTGTTGCCAACATATTAGGTTCATGTAATAATCTTACAGATAAGTGCAATATTCATTCATTTCTAGAGTTTTGGCTACTTTCATAGATTTCAAAGATAATTAAGTTTACATATATGTATATACGTTAGCATCTTTGTGCATGCCATATTAGAATATATGTCAGACATCTGACAGCATGTAATGACAAGCTTGATTTCTCTCTTACTGAGTCGTCTAGCAAATATTGAGAACCTACTGTATATCAGATGCTGGAGGTACCACATAAGACTGGGGATCCCTGCTGTCATGGAACTTAAGATTTTATTGTTGAAGGAGTTACCTGGAAGGAGTTGATTGGAGAAGACAACACAAAAGAACAGGATAACTTGAGCTAGTGGTTAAGTCCTAAGAAGAAAATAAAAAAGAATGATAGGAAGGACTACTGTAGTTTACCTGGCTTTAGAAAGCCTGTGTAAGATGAGGACTCAGGATCTGAGACTTGAATGCTGAGGACACGGTCTCATGAAGACCTGGGGATGGATTTTCCAGTCAGTGGGAACAGGAGTGCAATTGCAGCATAGGCCTGAGAAGCTTGGCCTATTTGATTAATTAAAAAGATGAATATTGCTTAAGGGTGGTGACTGGTGGAAGAGTAATAAAGGAGATGAACTGTGAAGACAGGCAGGGACTAATGTGTCACATGTAGCCCTGGGAATCATTTCTTACTGACTCTGTGAACCTTGATTGAGTTCCTGTTGTACATCATCAGCAAAGAAGAGTATGGAAAATAATATGCTTGGTATTAACAGTGTGGTTTTTAGGAAAAAAAAAAAAATCCAAGAAGGTTTTTATTGGGCATTTGGAAGTATACCAAAAGGAATGATCATTAATTTTATAGGTTCTTGAATTAAACCAGGCCCAATTCCTGACTTCTCTTCAGGGAAATAAGAAGTATAAAAATGTGTTTTGAAAGCAGCAGAGTAGGTAACAGACACACCACCCTTTCTTTTGCTCCTTTTACCTATCTGCTTATTATTTTATTTTTAAAATTTTTTGGATATATGTGAATATATTTTCATTTATTTATTTATTAATTTTTTTATTAACATATAATGTATTATTTGCCCCAGGGGTACAGGTCTGTGAATCGCCAGGTTTACACACTTCACAGCACTCACCATAGCACATACTCTCCCCAATGTCCATAACCCAACCACCCTCTCCATACCCCCCTCCCCCCAGCAACACTCAGTTTGTTCTGTGAGATTAAGAGTCTCTTATGGTTTGTCTCCCTCCCAATCCCATCTTGTTTCATTTTTTCCTTCCCTAACCGCCAAACCCCCCATTCTGCCTCTCAAATTCCTCATATCTGGGAGATCATATGATAATTGTCTTTCTCTGATTGACTTATTTCGCTCAGCATAATACCCTCTAGTTCCATCCATGTCATTGCAAATGGCAAGATTTCATTTCTTTTGATGACTGCATAGTATTCCATTGTGTGTGTGTGTGTGTGTGTGTGTGTGTGTGTGTGTGTGTATACCACATCTTCTTTATCCATTCATCTGTTGATGAACATCTAGGTTATTTCCATAGTTTGACTATTGTGGATATTGCTGCTATAAACATTTGGGTGCATGTACCCCTTCGGATCACTACATTTGTATCTTTAGGGTACATACCCAGTAGTGCGATTGCTGGGTTGTAGGGTAGCTCTATTTTCAACTTTTTGAGGAACCTCATGCTGTTTTTAGAGTGGCTGCACCACTTTGCTTTCCCACCAACAGTGTAGGAGGGCTCCCCTTTATCTGCATCCTCTCCAACATCTGTCCATTCCTGACTGGTTAATTTTAGCCATTCTGACTAGTGTGAGGTATCTCATTGTGGTTTTGATTTGTATTTCCCTGAGGCCGAGTGATGTCGAGCCTTTTTTCATGTGTCTGTTGGCCATCTGGATATCTTTTTTACAGAAATGTCTGTTCATGTCCTCTGCCCATTTCTTGATTGGATTATTTGTTCTTTGGGCCTTGAGTTTGATAAGTTCTTTATAGATTTTGGATACTAGCCCTTTATCTGATATGTGGCTTGCAAATATCTTCTCCCATTCTGTCAGTTGTCTCTTTGTTTTGTTGACTGTTTCCTTTGCTCTTCAAAAGCTTTTTATCTTGATGAAGTCCCAGTAGTTCATTTTTGCCCTTCCTTCCTTTGTCTTTGGTGATACTTCTGGGAAGAAGTTGTTGTGGCTGAGGTCAAAGAGGTTGCTGCCTGTGTTTTCCTCAAGGATTTTGATGGGTTTCTGTCTCACATTGAGGTCTTTCATCCATTTCGAGTCTCACACACACACACACATTAGACTGGTGAATAGAAGAGAGCCACCCACTTAATTTTGGGTGTATTTTGGTTTCTTAGAAGAAACTACCTCCCAAAATTAAAAAAAAAGAAAAACTTATATATATACAGAAATAAGGGTAAACATGATGAAAGGATAGAATATAACTGTAAAGATGAAAAGTTAAAAAAATTCTAAAAAAGGAATTGATAAGATAAGTTGGTTGGAAAAATAAAGAAGGAAAAAAAAAAGCAGGAGAGTATGTGCTCAAGCTGGAGACTAGAAAAACACCCTGTCCTAGATCTAGGGTATATTTTGATCTATTAGAAGAAATTTTATCCCCCAATTTTTTTTTTCAAGATTTTGTTTATTCATTTGACAGACAGAGATCAGAAGCAGGCAGAGAGGCAGGCAGAGAGAGAGGAGGAAGCAGGCTCCCTGCTGAGCAGAGAGCCCAATGTGGGGCTCGGTCCCAGGACCCTGAGATCATGACCCGAGCTGAAGGCAGAGGCTTAAACCACTGAGCCACTCCGGCACCCCTATCCCAAAAATTTTTTAGGGGGAAAAAAAACCCTATATATACACAAAAAATAAAATTAAATATGATGAAGGGTAAAATGACATAATAATGAAGGTTTAAAAAGTTTTTTTTTTAAAGAAATGTATTGTTAAGATAAACTAGTTTAAAAACGCTAAAAGAGGAAAGAGGAAAGTTTAAAAAATTAGAATAAGAAAAAAATAAAATTAAAAAAATTCAGTTTAACTTTGCAAGACTAAAGGATCATAGGGAGAAAGTCATGAATTCCATGCATTGCTTTCCCTAGCCCTGGAGTTCTGCTGTTCTCCTTGATCAGTGAGCTTGGTCTTGGTTGGATGTTCTTGCTGATCTTCTGGGGGAGGGGCCTGTTGTAGTGATTCTCAGATGTCTTTGCCGGAGGCAGAATTGCACCGCCCTTCCCAGGGGCCAGGCTATGAAATCTCGAGTTCGCTCTCGGAAGTTTTTATTCCCTGAACGCTTTCCGTAGAGCTCTAGAGGACAGGAATGAAAATGGCGGCCTCCCAATCTCCAGCATGGTGCCGAGAGCTTGGGGCCCCACTCCTCAGTGCGCCTTCAGAGAAAAGGGGTCAATCACTTCCATCTCCCTGGTTTCTGGCCATGCTCTAGGCATACCCTGCCTGTGACTGAGCATTTCTGTCTCTGGTGCACAGCCCCATTTGGAGTCTCCAAACCCAGCAGATTCCTGCCTCCAGAGGAGGAAGGTGAGTATCCCCGGATCTGCCGACTTGTGGGGTCCCTGCTCAAAGAGCAGTGACCTGACTGTGCCATGGAGCACGGTTTAAGGTATCCCCAAGCTGAGATCTTACTCCTTGGCTCTGTATCTGTAGTCGGCTTCCTCAATTTGGTACTTGGGAACTCTGCCACACTCAGACACCCCCAATCTTTCAGTGAACCCGCGGTCCTGAGACCACACTATCCCTGCGAGGGCTCCACCCTTCCTTAGCCTCTGGAGCTGCCTATTACTTTATTAAGTAAATATGTGAATATATACATGTATGAAGATGTATATGTGTTATATGTATCTTTATACATGTATATGTGTGTATCTGGAGATTGATAGACCTAGACACATACATATAAATATTAGTTATTTTTGGTTCAAGTTTTGTGAATACTATTGCAGGATATGAAATTATCATTTATGTAGAATGTTCAAACTTTGAAGCTGTTTAGTAACTTTCTGTTTTGCATTAATGTACTTGGAGCAATTGCGTTAATCTTTCAGTTGCTGGACTATGTATTCTTTGTTTCACAGAGTAATTTATTTGAATATGGATTTTATGATGGAATAGATTAAGTTTTTTTTACTATGAGTTTAACTTCTGTCCTGTTGGTATGTGATTTTTTTCTCTTTATGTTTCCTGGCCCACAGTCCACAAGTTAACCATCTGGAAATTCTGTGCCACTGATAATTAATAGAAAAAAATATATGGAAAAACATTAGGCAAATGCCTACTATGTATAGGTATATAAAAATTGCTAGTGTCTCTTTCTGGATGGGACAATAGAATTGGAATATCAAAGAATATAGTTTAATGCTATTCCTAATAGGTGATAATTCCTTTTATTTCACTCTCAGCTGTGATAGCTAGTTCTCCTCTGGTATTGTCACAGATTTTTAAAAATTGTAAACAATTCATACTTGTGGTTAGCAATTCAAGTGGTAGAGTGAGATGTAAAATGGAAAGTTAAAGTCCCTGACCGTTGTAGCCGAATTTCCCAGAGATTGAACATTGTTAACAGTTTTTTGTGTTTCCTTCTGGAAATGTTCTGTTTATGCAAGCTTCTGTAAGGGTGTGTGTGTGTATGAATTTGGATATATAATATATCTTCCTCTCCTTTCTGTTTTGCACATACAGATTCTGCAAACCTACTCTGCAGCATTTCTGTCAATAAGAATTACATACAGCTTTCATAATTCTGTCTTGTTTTTTTTTTTTTTTTTTAACATTTTATTCATTTACTTGACAGAGATCACAAGTAGGCAGAGAGGCAGGCAGAGAGAGAGAGGAGAAAGCAGGCTCCCTGCGGAGCAGAGACCCCGAGGTGGGGCTCGATCCCAGGACCCTGGGATCATGACCTGAGCCGAAGGCAGAGGCTTTAATCCACTGAGCCACCCAGGTGCCCCAGTCTTGTTTTTTTTTTTATTATAGCTGCATAGTAGTCCATTGTTTGAATAAAATGTAATTCATTGATCTCATTTCTTACATTGATAAACATGTAGGTTGTTTCTGGTTTCCTGTAATGGTATATTTGCAAGTTATATAAAATTTATCCATGGGTATATGCCTTTAAGAGTTTTAAAGCAGGGGTGGCTGGGTGGCTCAGTCATTGGGCGTCTGCCTTCGGCTCAGGTCATGATCCTGGGGTCCTGGGATCTAGCCCTGCCTCAGGCTCCCTGCTCTGTGGGGAGCCTGCTTCTCCCTCTCCCATTCCCTCTGCTTGTGTTTCTTCTCTCGCTTTGTCTCTCTCTGTTAAATAAATAAAGTCTTAAAAAGCGTTTTGAAGCAGTTGCCAGATTGTCTTTAAAATAGGAGCAATAGTTTATATGCCTTACAGCTGTGCTGCCGTGCTTTCCCCTTTATATTCTGTCAAATGCATGAAGACAAAAACAGTTGACAGTAGATTGGTAAATTTTACTGATGAACAGGAAGTATTTTTGGATATGATTAATGTGTCAGTTTCATTATTTTCTTTTAGGATCTTGGAGCACCTTTATATATACTTACATGGCAAAAGTTGAGTTTTACATTTTACCCCAAAGATGACAGCTACAGTGCTCAACATTGTTGTTAGAAAACAACTCATACAGGACATGAATAAGCTGAAGTGATTAAAATTAATATTCTAGGGGCGCCTGGGTGGCCCAGTGGGTTAAAGCCTCTGCCTTCGGCTCAGGTCATGATCCCAGGGTCCTGGGATCGAGCCCCACATTGGGCTCTCTCCTCAGCGGGGAGCCTGCTTCCTCCTCTCTCTCTCTCTCTCTGCCTGCCTCTCTGCCTACTTGTGATCTCTGTCTGTCAAATAAATAAATAAAATCCTTAAAAAAAATAATCTAAAAATATTTAGTTATATGCAAGCTAAATTTCATGTAATTCACATAACATTTATAGATTTCTCAGGGTAGACTATATGTGTCATTAATAGTTAACATAAACTTAAAATGAATGATTAAGGTGGAATTAAATTTTGTAGCCATCATAGTACTGATCGGATCAGGCAAGAATCATCAGTGGATGACAAATCTATGGGAACTTAAGGAGGAACAGGATTTTACATGATTTTAAAGTGTTCCCTCACAGATTGCTTATTAGTGCCAAAGGGAAAAATAGTAACCAAAGGAAAAATCAGGAGCATTTTGATCCAATGTCATGAAAATTAACATTAACAGTAAGGGATAGGTGGACACTGTGTGGTTCCAGATGTGATTGTCTAAGCAATATTAGTATTTCAACCAGGAATGAATAATCTGAACCTAGTTATGAATAAAAATCAGAAAAATCCAAAATGAGGAACATACTACTAAAAATAAAGAAATTACATATATATATATATATATTTTGAGAGCATGCAAGCAAGAGTGAAGGGGGTGGCAAGGTTATGAATGGAGCCCTATGTTGGGGGGGTCCCAGCTCGGTGGGGAGCCTGCTTCTCCCTGTCCCTCTCCCCACTTCTTCTCTCTCTCTCTCTCTAATAAATAGTACATAAAATCTTTTTTAAAAATAAAATTTCATTATATATCATTTATTAATACATTATATAATATTATATATGTATGAGGATTTTTTTGTTTGTAGAGATGACTCTCAGGAGCTGTTGATAAAAACAAAGACTTCCTATCAGTAGTATTTTATTATGTATTAAATAGGGAGGAATAATTGTAAAATAGCTAAATTTCATTAAGTCAGAAATACTAATTCTGTGTTGAGTTTCTCATGCAGAACAACAATGGCTGCTATAATTAGCAGGTGTTAACTGTTGAGTTACAAAGTAAATATTTTTCAGAATCTTGAGCTGGGAAGGATTAGTGTGGGCTGGATGTAAGGATCCTGAAGAAGTTAGTGTAGTGGTATTGGTGATAAGGTAAGAGACAGAAATGGAAGAGGAATGAGTAGAGGAGAATGCAGAGTTGGAGAAAGGGTATTTGGAAGTTACCAGTGTAAAGGCTGCCACTGTAGAGCAGCGGCTCCAGTCTTTTCCTTCCAGAGGTCACTTATTACATCTCACTGATTTTTTAAAAAGATTTTATTTATTTATTTGAGAGCGTGCTCCCGAGAGAGCACAAGTGGGTGAGGGGAGGGGCAAAAGGAGAGAGAGAAGCAGGCTCCCCACTGAGCAAAGAGCCCAACACAGGGGTCGATCCCAGGACTTTGGGATAATGACCTGAGCTGAAGGCAGACGCTTAACTGAGTGAGCCACCCAGGCGCTCCATACAGCTCATTGATTTTTTAAAAAAGATTTTTATTTATTTATTTGACAGAGAGAGATCACAAGTAGGCAAAGAGGCAGAGAGAGGGAAGCAGGCTCCCCACAGAGCAGAGAGACTGATGTGGGGCTTGATCTGAGGACCCTGAGATCATGACCTGAGCGGAAGGCAGAGGCTTAACCCACTGAGCCATGCAGGTGCCACTCATTGATTTATAACATGTACTTTTTTCTCTTAACATTTTAAAACCACTGAAGTGTGGATGTGCCTTACAGTTAGTGGCATCTGATCATCAGTGTTAGTGTGTGTAGGAGTGCCGACCATACTGACTCCATCTTTTCCTTCATCATCCCCCACCCCTTCCCGCAAGGACCTCCCGCAGGACTACGTGTCCCAGTCCACTTGCAGGTTAATGTGTGCCCTGACCCTTCTGTGAGAAGGCTTGCTCTGACCTCCCTCATGCAGGCGCCCCTTGAGGTAACTAGCAGAATGACTGGCGCACAGAAGGTGCCACCTGAGGTAGTTGGTGGAGACCCTCTGGTGCACAGATGGAGGCACTTTAGATACCTGCCTTGTGACCTTACCACCATACCCCTTGCTCTACAAAAGCTGGGGATTAAGATCTGGATTTGGCTGGGCATGGAGTCGGAGAATGGCTGCGGAGTGTCCTGGTTCACCGCCCTGCCAGATCCTCCCTCTGTCAGTAAGTTAGCATGGATAAAACTCTTTGTAAATGGTACAGAGTGGTTTGCGACATTTTTCAGTCTCAGAGTGCCTTCTCAGTCTGGGGGATACTTTGCTGACTATCCTCTACCTTGTAACAGTGTGGGTTAAAGTTAATTCTTCCATAAAAGATGTGTGTTTGCTTCTGCCAGTAACCTGAGGCCAGGTTGATAAATAATAATAATAAATATATCTATATCTACACATACATATATAATATTATATAATGTATTAATAAATGATATATAATGAATACATTTTATTTATTTATTTTTTATTTTTATTTTATTTATTTTTTATTTGTGAGAGAGAGAGAGAGAGAGTGAGAGAGAGAGCGAGCGCGTGAGCACAGGCAGACAGAGTGGTAGGCAGAGGCAGAGGGAGAAGCAGGCTCCCCGCCGAGCAAGGGAGCCTGATGTGGGACTCGATCCCAGGACGTTGGGATCATGACCTGAGCCGAAGGCAGCTGCTTAACCAACTGAGCCACCCAGGCGTCCCTAAATTTTATTTATTTTTTAAAAAGATTGTATGTACTATTTATTAGAGAATGAGTGGGGAGAGGGAGGGGGAGAAGCAGACTCCCCACTGATCTGGGACCCCACCCCCAACATAGGGCTCCACTCATAACCCAAGCCAAAGGCAGATGCTTAAACAACTGAGCCACCCAGGCACCCCAGCCTGAGGCCATTTTAAAATTAAATTTTGTGGTTCAGTTCTTCCATACTAGTAGTATGAATTCAGATTACAAATCTGTGTAAGTTCTTAGTGGTGGTTCAACTTTGGAGGGGAGATACCCCTGTTCCACTCGTGCAGGGTTGAGAAGACAAGTTTCTGTGTTGTTGCTTTCCATGTACATTTGAGCCTTGAACAGTGCCCGGGTTGGGGGACCAACCTGCCGCACAGGCCCAGATCCGTGTGTAAGTTTTGATTCCCTAAAAACTTAACAGCTGATAGCCTTATTGTTGACTGGAAGCCTTCCTGAGTCCTCAAATGGTGAAATAACACACATTTTAATTGTGTGTATTATATACTGTATTTTTTTTTAAAGGTTTTGTTTATTTATTTGACACAGAGAGAGAGAGAGAGAGAGATCACAAGTAGGCAGAGAGGCAGGCAGAGAGACGGGGGAGCAGGCTCCCTGCTGAGCAAAGAGCCCGATGCAGGGCTTGATCCTAGGACTCTGAGATCATGACCTGGGCCGAAGGCAGAGGCTTAACCCACTGAGCCACCCAGGCGCCCCTGTATTTTTTTTTTTTTTTAATTTCATTTATTTATTTGAGAGAGAGTGAGCGAATGAGAGAGCATGAAAGGGGAGAAGGTCAGAGGGAGAAGCAGACTTCCCACAGAGCTGGGAGCCCGATGACTCAGTCCTGGGACTCCAGAATCATGACCTGAGCCAAAGGCAGTGGCTTAACCAACTGAGCCACCCAGGCACCCCTATATATGTATTCTTACAATAAAGTGACCCAGGGGAATCCTTCTAAAGGTAAAGCAACACCTGCATTTATAGTTCAACCCCCCTTAAGCTGTTTTTCTTGGCAAGAGGTTGCAGTGTGAAGTCAAGGTCAGTTTTTGGTGTTGAGGACATGTAGGATGACATTACAGAATAGATGAATGTGCATATACAGGCCTTGGAGTAGGAACTAGCTTTGACTCCTCTGCTACTTACGTTTGCAGGTTACTTAGCCTTTCTGAGCCTTACTTCCCTCATTTAGAGAATGGATATGATAATACCATTCTGATGACATTATTGCGGGTCTTCAACCAGATGGTATGTTAAAGGTCTAGTGAGGCATCGGATGCAGGTGTGGGGCTGGATAGGTGATTGATTTTTTTTTTTTTTTGATTGACTGTGAAAGTTGAGGTTTTTGGTTTCCCACGATATCCCTTCCTACCTAATCCCTTTTGTTTTCAAAACACTTTATGGTCCCCCATTCCCTGTTGCCACCGGAAAGGATGGGTGCAGTACTTGTCCTGGCCAGTCTAGGTTAATCTGGATAACCGATGTAACAGGTATGGGATAAAATGACATTTGCAGTTATATGTGGGTTGAATCTCTACTCTCCCTACTTGAAAGTCTCAGAGTGAGTAGGGCCTAATTGATCGGAAGCTTAAGGGGTGACCCAGAATGCGGGTGACAGGACCAGAAGGGTACTGAGTCTGTGTCCATATTCTCAGCTGGTAAAAGTGGTATTTGTGTTCTCCTTTGGGATAGTCAGCCAGAGAGTTCAACATGGCCACATTCATATAAAAGTTTGCAATTTGATTAGGATTTGAGAGCATTTTAGGGAAGGAAAAAAATTTCGGAGTCCCAGGACTCCGGAATCACGGACACTGAGTAATATGGTAGAAATGGATATAAGCTGAGAAGCCAAGAAAAAATGTAGTCATCCTTCCAAGTCTAAGGATAGCTATATCTAGAGAATAGTGTATAAACTCCTACCATTTGTATTTGCTTTCTTTTTTTTGATGTGCATTAGTTTTTAGATTTTTCTCAGGATTGGAAAGTGGTTTATGTGGGTGTGTGAGAGATGTATTTTTAAATTAGGTGATAATCTTGGGTGCCCTGGGTGGTTGGTCAGTTAAGCATCTGCCTTCAGCTCAGGTCATGATCACAGGGTCCTGGAATCCAGCTCTGTGTCGGGATCCCTGCTCAAGAAGCAGAGTCTGCTTCTCCCTCTGCCTCTCAAATAAGTAAAATCCTTAAAAAACAGTAGATGATAATCCTGTGCATTGGCTTCAATTTTTTTGTAAGTGGTTGCATGGGAGAATTGAATACAAGCCGTCCTACCAATGTCAGATTTAAATAATGCCTTAATATAATGTCTTAAATAATGAACTGTCTGGTAATATTATAGATTGTCCCATGATGCCCTTAACATATCTCATAAGATTGTACAAAAGAGTGAGATCGAGATTCTCTATTGTTAGGCTCTTTGATGTATTTCATTTAGTATTTATTTTAAAAATTTGAATACCAGTTTTATGAAAGACACTATGGTAAATACAGAAGATTCAAGAAATAGTTTATGCTGTGGGCCAATTAAATTCTCAAATTTAAAATCTCTTTTTTTAAGATTTAATTATTTGAGACACTCCTGTGTGGCTCAGTCAGTTAAACATCTGCCTTGGGCTCAGGTTGTGACTCGCTGCTCAGCAAGAAGTCAGCTTCTCCCTCTCCTCCCTGCTCATGCTTGCTTGTCTGGCTCATGCTCTCTCTTGCGATCTTTGTCTCTCTCTCTCTCAAATAAATAAAATCTAAAAAAAAATTTTTTTAAATAAAGATTTATTTATCAGAGAGAGAGAGAACGCACAATGTGGGGCAGGAGGAGAGGGAGAAGGAGACTCCCCGCTGACATGGGGCTTGATCCGAGGACCCCTGGATCATGCCCTGAGCCAAAAGCAGGTGCTTAACCAGTTGAGCCACCCAGTCACCCCAAGATTTAAAATGTTTATACAAGTATCTATTACTCAAAGCCTTGTATATTAAGCACATTTTGCCAAGTATGGACTGAGTGTTTTAAGGTCTGAGAAATGTCATTGAAGTCCATGTGGGGTGTGTGATGGTTGATTTTATGTGTCAACTAGACTGGGCCATGGGATGCCTAGGTATTGGTCAGATATTATTCTGTGTGTTTCTAGGAGAGTGTTTTTGGATGAAATCAGCATTTCAATAGGTAGATGGAGTAAAGGAAATTGTCTTCCCTGGTGTGGGTGGGCCTTATCCAATTAGTTGACATCTGAATAGAACAAAAAGGATGACCCTCCTCCGGTAAGAGACCATTCTTTCCTGCTTGACTGCATTCAAACTGGGACATTAGCATTTTATCTGCAGACTCAAACTGAAACATCAGCTCTTCCTGGGCCTCAGGCTTGGCTGGTCTACAGACAGGAACTATATGATCAACTCTCCTCGTTCTCAGGCTTCCTACTCAGACTGGAACTAAACCATCAGCTCTCTTGGGCTTCCAGCTTGCTGACTCACTCTCCAGATCTTGGGATTTGCCAGCCTCCATAATTGTTGAACCAGTCCTTTATAATAAATATCTTTATTTTTTTAAAAAAGGTTTTATGTATTTATTTGAGAGAGAGCAGCAGAGAAGCAGGGGGATGGAGAGAGACAAGCAGATTCTGCAGTGAGTGTGGAGCCTGAGCAGGACTCCATCTCAGGACCCTGAGATCATGATCTGAGCTGAAATCAAGAGTCTGGTGCTAAACTGACTGAACCACCCGGGCACCCCTATAACAAATATCTTTATATCTGTATATTTCCTCTTAATTCTGTTTCTCTGGAGAACCTGACTAATACAGAGCAACTCAGAAGGGTATCATGGAGGAAGTGGAATCAAACCACAGGGTAACTATTGTATAAGCAGGATTTCACTAGGTAAATATATCAGAGGAAAACTATAGGCAGGGGAAATTGCATATGTGATAGGGACAGTCTCCAGTAGTATAATTTGACTTGGATTTTAGGGTTTTTCTATTGCTGTTTGGCATTTCACAAGAGTTGTAGGAGAGCACTAGTTTTACTACAACCTTGCTACCACTGGACAGTAGTGGTATGGATGTACTTTTTTTTTTTTTTTTTTTTAATTGTAGCAAGTGGATTGATTACTGCATAAAGAGGAAAGCTACTTTCTCAGCATCCCGGTTAATCTTACCTGTGATCATTTTCATGACTTTGCTCTAATTTCAGAGAAGGGATGGTTACTTGTAGACAGACTGTACAAATGTGTGTAAGTGTGTGTGTGTGTGTGTGTGGTTCCTTGTATTGGTCTTGGCAGGCTGCAAGTCAAGATGATTGTATTCTTCCTTTGGTCCCCTTTTAAGTTTGCTTTTCTGTTTGTGGATCGAAATTACAGAAAGGCAAAGGTTTATATAGCTTTGAAATTCATGTTTATTATTGAGTCCTCATGAACTATGGCTAGTGTGGCTGAGAAATATAACTTTTATTTAATTTTAATTAAATTTAAATTGCCACATATGGTTAGTGGCCACCGTATGGGATGGCACAGTTCTAGAATTTAGGCAGTTTTGTTGTCTTTCTAGCTTTGTGGAGTTTAAAAGGGCTGACAAAGCAGTATTTTCTTTCACATATAGTAAATTTTTATTTATTTATTTATTTTTAAAGATTTTATTTATTTATTTGACAGATCAAAATTTGAGAGATCATTTGGCAGAGAGCCAGACAGAGGGGAAGGGGCGGGCATGCAGGCCCCCTGCTGAGCAGAGAGCCTGATGGGGGACTCCATCCCAGGACCCTGGGATCATGACCTGAGCTGAAGGCAGAGACTTAACCCACTGAGCCACCCAGGCGCCCCAGTAAATGCATATTTAGAATAGAATATTATTTTAAATTTATTTAACTATGTTATTGGTGGTGGCACAGTAAATGAATTTTGATTTTGGGCAGCTCTCTTGTAAAATTAATTAGGTGTTAATTGATTTATTTATACTCTGCCTAACACCAAATATTGTATGTGAATGTTAGCAATATATTGGGCACCTGGGTGGTTCAGTGTGTTAAGCATCTGCCTTTAGCTCAGGTCATAATCCCAGGGTACTGGAATCAAGTCTCACGTGGGGCTCCTTGTTCAGCAGATAGCGTGCTTCTCCCTTTCCCTCTGCCCCTTCCTGCTGCTTGTGCTTGCTCTGTTTCTCAAATGGATAAATAATATCTTTAAAAAAAAAGGCAATATATTGATAATACAATTAGTAAAATAATGATAAAAGAAAAAGAGCCATACAATAATAGAAGTAAGAATAAGGGCAGGAGAAGGAGAAAAGTCTAGGAGATAATCTAGGAGATCATTTGGCAAAAACAATCTGTCAGAACCAGCTATTAGGGAAAAAGGAGACCTCCAATAAAAAACCAATACTTTCATATATAATATATATAAATATATATTTATATATATGTAAACAGCATGTTTATTACATATATTTATATAATATTATATATATTTATATAATAAACATGCTGTTTTCCCAAAGAGGAAACACAAAGATTTATTACAAATTGTTTATAAGGGATGTTTTTTGTTTTGTTTTGCCTTTTTAAAGATTTATTTATTTGACAGAGAGACAGTGAGAGAGGGAACGCAAGCAAGGGGAGTGTGAGAGGAAGAAGCAGGGGAGCCCGATGTGGGGCTCGATCCCAGGACCCCAGGGATCACGACCTGAGCTGAAGGCAGACGCTTAACAGCTGAGCCACCCGGGGCCCCTGTAAGGGATATTGAGTAGCATAAGGATAACACTGTTTTACAAAAGTTTTATAAATGATAGAGACATTTTCATCTTGTGTCCACATTAAACCTTGTTAGAAATTTGTGAAGACCAAAAATCTGCCAACAGCCATGTGAGCGAACTTACAAGAGGATTCTTCAGTCCTTGTTGAGTCTCGAGATGGCTGAAGCCCCAGCTGACAGCTTGACTACAACCTCTCTAGAGAACTTGAGCCAGAGGCACTTAGCTAAGCCACTTTCAGATTATTTACCACAACTGTGAGATAAAAATGTTTGTTGTTTTAAGATCCTACATTCTGGGGTATGTTTTTCACACAGAAGGAGATAACAAATAAAATACTATGTTCATTTTATGCCTTTTTTTTTTTTTAAGAATGAAGATACTTGACATTAAACTTTGAACAGAGTTTTCAAAACTTTTAAAATTATTTATGAAACTATTTTTGCTGCTTTATGCAGTTGAAGGTATAATTATGAAAAGGGCTAAAAATAAGTCAACTTTTACTTAGCCATCCTAAATGGCATCTGGCCATTTGAATGAATGAAAATAGCTAATAATAATAGCTAACATATATTGAACTTTCTCTGTGTGTCAGAAACCGTGGTAAGCATACTAAGTACATTATCTTCTTTGATGCTCACAGAATGAGGTCCTTGAAGTTTTAAGAGTTTAATTAACTTTCTGAAAGTTACATAGGCAGATGCATTTGGGACTGAATCTCCTCATGCCGGTGTAGCCAGTGTACCTACCACCTGCCATCAGATAACCTCTCCTGTGCAGAAATCCATGTAGCAACATCTGAAGAATTCTTAGATGTTGTTAGATGCCGGAGATACAGTAGTGAAGAAAGTGAGACAGTCTCTGCTCTCATGACACAGTCTTCTGAAGGGAATAGACATCCTAATTAGAATATATTTACCAACTGGGGCAACCTGGGTGGCTCAGTGGGTTAAAGCCTCTGCCTTCAGCTCAGGTCATGATCTCAGGGTCCTGGGATTGAGCCCCACATCGGCTTTCTGCTCAGTGGGGAGCCTGCTTCCCTCTCACTCTCTGCCTGACTCTGCCTACTTGTGATCTCTCTGTCAAATAAATAAATAAAATCTTAAAATACATATATATATTTACAAACTGAGGTGGGTGCTCTGAAGCTGAGTTTTGTGAGACCCTTGCAGGTGAGTAATGGCATGTTTAGGAATTGAAAGAAGGCCAAATATGTTTGTAGCACAGGAAACAAAAAAGGAACAGTGGCATGAGGTGAGCCTGAAAAGATTGTGGGCTAGACTGGCAAGGCCCTGGAGGGTTCTCTTTTGTTCTTCTCCGTAAGGGCCAGGAGAAGCTATTGAAAAGTTTTATGTAGTGGATGTTGGGGTGTTCTTTTTGAAAAGACTTTTGTAGCTGGAACATGGACAGTTCATTGTAGGGGTACCAGAGTGGTTGTAGGGAGACTGTTAGGAAGCTGTTTCAACAGTCCCAACGAAAATATGAACTAGGGTGATGGGAAAAGTCTTTTCAGAAGCAAGAGAGAGGGGCACCTGGCTGGCTCAGTCAGTGGGGCATGCAACTTGATCTTGGGCTGTGAGTTTGAGCCCCACATTGGGCATAGGGATTACTTAAAAATAAAGAAGAAACAGATAATTCGAAAAAAAGCTAAACTGTGGGTCTCCTTTTCTGCACCCCAAGACGGAATCAACAGGACGTGGTGATAGGTTGATTAGCAGGAGTTGGGGGGAGGTGATAAAAAGGATGATGAGAATATTTCCAGTTTGCCTATCTGGATGGGTGGGGACAGGTTTGGTGGTAAAGCCCACTATTAGCTCTTGCCGAATTTGAGATACATTGAAATAGGTTGGATCTCAGAGAACTCCAGGCTGGAGATACAAATGTCCGAAATCACCCGCCCTGTCCCTGTCCACCCCCGCCCCCTGCCGCTGCTCTGCCTACTTGTGACCTGTCAAATAAATAAAATCTTTTTAAAAATGTCCAAAATGTGGGCAAATCGATGGAAATTGAAGTGGTGGGTAAGAAATGCCTTTTGAGAGCTAGTGAGAAGAGAATAGGTTCTAGAAATTGAAAAGCTCTAACATCAGCTGGCCAAACTGAAGAGAGTCACTTACAAAGGAAACAGTAAGAGGATTCTTTTACTCATGTACTGTTTCATTCAACAAATGTTCATCGCGTGCCTACTCTGTGCCAGGCAGTATTATAGGATCCAGGGATGTAGCAGCAGACTGGACGGTCAAGGTCTTTGCTCTCATAGAGCCTACACTGAGGTGGATGTAAAGGTAATTCGGATAGGGGCAAGTGCCAGAAGGACATAGGAAAGGGTTATGTGACAGCAGTGAGCTGGGAAAGACTGGAAGAGGAACAAGGTTTTTGAAGAAAACTAGAAAGTCCCTTTAGCCATGCTACTTACAAGGTGTCCAGTCGCCAAGTGATCACTAGTGGCTGCTGCGTGCTAGTAGATAGCATTGCTATTCACCCCATTTGGCCGGCTAGAACCCCAGCAGTCATTGTTTACTCTTTTTCTTTGTCTTTCATCCCATATTCAGTCCTTTACCAACTCCTGACACCTCTTTCAGATGTGAGCCCAGCCTGATTACATCGACTACTTGTACTCTTTCTTTAGGCCAAGCCACTATTTCCTCTTGCCTAGACTATCACTGCAGTAAACTTTTCTTTGGTCTTTGACTTCTAGGCTTGTCCCCATGTAATCTGTCCTTCACATTGCAGCCAGAGTGATTTTTTTTTCTTTTTAAAAATTTATTTATTTTAGAGAGAGTGAGCCTGGTCACAGGTGCTCAGGTTTGAGGCAGAGGTGGGGGAGTGGGGGCAGTGGGGAAGATGGGGGAGGTGGGGGAGAGAATCTCCAGCAGACTCTCACCGAGCACTGAGCCCCTCATGGGACTAGATCTCCTCAGCCTGGGATCATGACCTGAGCCAAAACCGAGTGGGACACTCAACTGACTGCGCCACTCAGGTGCCTCCAGAGTGATCTTTTAAAAAACGACAATCTTACTATGTCTCTTCCTTGATCAGATGCTCCTGTTTTTTTCTTATAATAATTAAGTGCTTTACAACACTATAATGCTCTATAAGATTTGATCACTTTCAACTTTTCTGACTTCATATTCAAATGTTCTTTCACTCTACTTCAGGACTCTTCATTCTTTTTTTTTTTTTTTAAGATTTTATTTATTTTTATTTGACAGACAGAGATCACAAGTAGGCAGAGAGGCAGGCAGAGAGCGAGAGAGAGAGAGAGAGGAGGAAGCAGGATCCCCGCTGAGCAGAGAGCCCGATGTGGGGCTTGATCCCAGGACCCTGGGATCGTGACCTGAGCTGAAGGCAGAGGCTTTAACCCACTGAGCCACCCAGGTGCCCCAGGACTCTTCATTCTTCTTTCAAAGAATCAGAATTATTCCCGAGTTTGGGGCATTTGTTATTTCTTCTGGTTAGAACATTCTTCTTCCACATGTTCATGTAGCCTGCCCCCTTCATACTGATTTCTGTTCAGATGTGACCATGGAAGAGAGGTTTTTTTCCGCTGACCATCCTATAAGCTCTCTCTATATCCGCCTGTCATTCTATATTCGCTTACCCCACTTTATTTTTCTCCATTCCTCTGTGTGTGTGTGTGTGTGTGTGTGTGTATGCAGGCCAAAACCCAGCAGTCATTCCTTATTTATATATATTTCTATATAACTTATCATGTGTAATATTAGCTTTTTATATCTAGGTCTTATTTACCTCTGCATCCCAGGAGTCTGGAATAATACCTCATGCATAATATATGTATTCAATAAATATTTGATGAATGAGTGAATGAATAAATGAATATATAAGTCCAGAGCTTAGGGGAAGTTCAGTGCTGAAATGTAGATTTAGGAGTCCGTAGTGCATATGTGATTCTTAAAACCATAGAATTGGAGCACCTGGGTGGCTCAGTTGGTTAAGTGTCTGCCTTCAGCTCCTGTGGTGATCCCAGGGTCCTGGGATCAAGCCCCGCATTGGGCTCCTTGCTCCATGGGGGTGTGCTTCTCCCTCTCCCTCTCTGCTTGTGCTCCCCCTCACTCTCTCTGTCAAATAAATAAATAAAATCTTAAAAAAACCCCCAAACATAGGAATGAATGAGATTATCAAGGGACAGTGTGTAGCCGTAGCGGAAAAGGAGACCCACAATTTAGCTTTGGGCTACCTTTCCATCTATAAATCAGACTAGGAGGATCCAGCAAATTAGGAGGAATGCCAGAAGAGAGAAATCATTGAAACAAAGAGAGGAAATGTTATAAGGACACAACTGTGTTGGATAACATGGAAAGGTTGACCAGGATGAGGATTGTGAATCAGCCACTAGATTTGGCAAGATAAAGGTTGTTCTCTGGCCCACCGGAGTTATTGCAGTGAGGTGGTTGGGATAGAAACCAGATTTTAGAAGAGGGAATGATAGGTCAAGAGGTAGTAAGACCAAAGTAGAGAACTCCCTTGAGAGGTTTTGCTGTGAAGGGAATTGAGTGATTATTGAAGGAAAGAAAGGAAGCCAATGGAAGGCTTAACTATTTCTTAGAATTTTCTGCATTTGGAATCTACCCACCTTGGTTATCTCCTCTTGTACTGAATTCTAGCTGTCATGAGTTAACTGGTTGGAGGATTGGCTCATAATGTCTTTTTGTGAGGTGGCAAAGCCCAGCTTCTTCTCCAAACCTTCTGTCTACCAAGGTGTTCTTTCTTCCTCCATTTCTTAGAATCTGGTAAATGCTTCCTGTTTCTTTAAATAATTTTTTAGTAAATTAAAGTTTTTCAACTGATTGCTTTTCTTGATAATTTTATTGCATCGTAGAACCACTTGTAGTTTCTAGTGTCAATATTGATAGTAATTGTAATAAGGTGCTAATGTATATTGACGTTTACTATGTATGTGGGACCATTTGAAGAGATTTATATGTATTTATTGTATTCAGAACTATTATTATTCTCAACGTAGAGTCCAAGAATATGAGGTCCAGAAAGTTTTAACTTAATTTCCTCAAGATTATTTAGTTAAGTGGCTGTGAATGTGGCTGTAGAGCTTTTGCTCTGAACCACTAAGCTATTGTCTTTACATTAAAAAAAAAAAGTCTCCTTTTCAAAGCAAACGTCTCATTTCCCAGATTTTATTTATTTGAGAGAGAGAGAGCGCGTGCACGCGTGAGTGAGAGAGGAACACGAGCTGGGGGAGTGGGAGAGGGAGAAGCAGGTTTCCCACTGAGCAGGGAGCCTGATTCTGGGCTTGATCCCAGGACCCTGGGATCATGACCTGAGCTGAAGGCAGATGCTTAATGGCCAAGCCACCCAGGCGCCCCAAGAATCCTCCACTTTAAAAAAGATTTTATTTACTTATTAGAGAGAGAGAGAGAGAATGATTAGGGACAGGTGCAGAGGGAATGGGAGAGGCAGACTCCCCATGGAGTGTAGAACCTGACAGAGGGTTCAATCCCAGGACGCTGAGACTATGACCTGAGTCGAAGTCAGCAAGTTAACAGACTGAGCCATCCAGGTGCCCCAAGAATTCTCCACTTTTATATCTATTACATGAATGTATGCTTTGGACTGGGTTGCTGGTAATTCCATTTTTTTTTTTTTTTAAATAATCACGTTTTAGAGCTAGATGGGACATTTAATTAAATAATGAATGGAATAAAATTTACTAATCAGATAAACCTGTTTCCTAAATTGCATTTCCCCCCTGTATCTTTTTGGCCTACCTCTTTCGGCTCTGAACTTTAGTTTTAAATTTATTTGTGCTTGCAGCAATAAGCACTATTTATTTAATGTGTAATTTTATTAAGCTCGCAAGGTTCACCATTGCCAGAGTGTCAGAGTAGCCATTATCAAGTTTACACTTCTCAAATACACTCTTTTGGATTCATGACATTCCATTTTGACAGTGATGAAGAGCACTCATAGGCATCATTGAAAAGGAATGTTAGAACTGTTTATGATAGCTCTGCAAGTTTCTTTCATTTATCTAACAGAATGTCTCTCGACATGCTTACTATAGAGTATATAATACATAGGCATGTTTTTATAAAGTTATTTATTAGTAATATGCTTCAATGGCAAATAAAAGAATTTGTAGGAATTTTGATGTTATTTTAGGACTAGAATTTGAATTTTTTAAATTGTGAATTTAAATAAGCTGTTTTATTTCAGATCATTGGCCAAACCAGCTGTAGCTGATTAAAGTTATAAAGTTGTTCAAAAAAGCTTATTTCAATAAGTTTTTATGATTTTGTGAAAGTTGCACTTGAAATATTACTGCTGCAGCTGTGAAGAACTTGCAAGAACATAGGTTTAGTCAGTCCTCTTCACGTTGGTGGTATAAGAATGCCTCAGAGGCAGTGGGGAAGAACGAAGAGCATCAGAAGGAAGAGAAAGAAACTTTTTTTTTTTTTTTTTTAACACAAATTGTATTCTAGGCAAGTCAGTGATAGGACTCTTACATTATCTCATTTAATTCTCACAGGAGTATTGCAAGGTAAGTATTAATCATTCCCCTTTACAGATGAGAAAGCGGTGTTGCAAAGGTTATCTTGATAAAGATCACATAGATAGAATTCAAATCTAGATCTATGTGATATTCAAGCCCAGTCTGTGCTGTTGCTTCATGGAGTTGTTCTTGTCTTTTTTTTTTTTTTTAAAGTAGGATCTCTGCCCAACTGTGGGGCTTGAAATCACTACCCTGAAATTGAGAGTCTCATGCTCCACCAATGGGGCGAACCAGGTGCCCCAAGATCAGACATTTTCTTTTCGGACATAATTTTCCTTAGCATTTATTTTAGAATGCCAACAGTAAATGCATTATTGACCAATGTGGGTATATAAGAAAGCCTCTCAATCCTGTTACTGATCAGATTCATAGTTCAGCTGTTTTAGGAATTTCAAGTAAAATGATAGTAATGTATTAATCTGATCATTCTGAAATTAATTGAATATACGGACTTTTATGTTACTGGGTTTTTTTGTTTGCATTTTATAACATTTCAAAGATCACATTGTACTTATTTTCCCAGTTACCTCTGCCCCAAAGCAATAAAGTTATGTCTTGAGTGGGACTTGGCTAGTTGTAGTTTCTGTAATAAGGGATTTTTCTGTAGCAAAAATAAGTCCTACATTTTACTGCCACCGTTGCTTACTTCTCTGTTTTATCTCATCTTGGTTGTAGAAATTAAGTACTACGTAATAAAATTCTGAGACCTTATGACTTTTCACATTTTAATCTGCAAGCAAAACGTTTTGCTGAGGGTGTCTGGGTGGCTCAGTTGGTTGAGCATCTGTCTGCCTTTGGCTCAGGTCATGATCCCAGGGTCTTGGAATCGAGTCTCACATCAGGCTCCTTGCTACACAGGGAGCCTGCTTCTCCCTCTGCCTACTGCTCCCCCTGCTGTGCTCTCTCTGACAAATAAATAAAATCTTAAGAAAAAAAAAAGTTTAGACTGAGCTACTATGAGGTGAACAAGATTGATACTCAGTAGTTGGTTGGTGTAACTTTCAGGACTACAGTTATACCCATTGTACAATATAATTTCTATACGTAAGGACAGAAACAAATTTTGAGTATAGAATCATAGTCCTAAATTTTGTTCTGCATTCAAATGCTTTGTAACATAATGCATGACTAAAATGACTAAATAAATTATTAAGTAGGGAAATATAAATTAAAGTTCTTAGTTGCAAATGATAGAAATAAACTCTGGCTGTTTTGAGAACTGAAAAAAAATACTGGAAAAAATACTGAGAAATTCACAGAAATACTGGGAAGGCTGGAAAACTAGGCTTAAAAAAAAAAAGCAAGGGGGCAAGAATACTAGAAGTTAGGCAGCAGACAAGACCACAGCCCAAATCATAGCACCTCAGGCTGGTGAATATGTGTGTGGCTGCCACCAGTGACTTCTCCCTTGCTGCTGCTGCTTCTCTTTATTTAAAAAAAAATTTTTTTTTTAAAGATTTTATTTATTTATTTGACAGACAGATCACAAGTAGGCAGAGAGAACGAGCGGGAAGCAGGCTCCCTACCAAGCAGAGAGCCTGACGTGGGGCTCAATTCTAGGACCCCGAGATCATGACCTGAGCTGAAGACAGAAGCTTTAACCCACTGAGCCACCCAGGCGCCCCTACTCCCTCGCTTCTTGATTGCTGTAGCCCATGCATGCCCACCGTCACCTCTGACATTGCTGTTGCTGCCATCAGTTTCTGCTTGTCTCCAGAATGGGTTTTCTGGTGTCCTCCTCTGTTGTGTACAGTAACAGGTAATCAAGTTAGATCAGTGTGTCTCAGTTCCCTGTGTTTTGTGTTTAGAATTTTGTTCATATTCTAAATATGTTCAAATTTGTTCATAATCTTCATTTTGCCCTACCGCCATCATATTACATTTCTTTCTTTTTTTTTTTTTTAAAGATTTTATTTATTTATTTGACAGACAGAGATCACAAGTAGGCAGAGAGGCAGGCAGAGAGAGAGAGGGGGAAGCAGACTCCCCGCCGAGCGGAGAGACCGATGTGGGGCTCGATCCCAGGATCCTGGGATCATGACCTGAGCCGAAGGCAGAGGCTTTAACCTGCTGAGCCACCCAGGCACCCCTCATATTACATTTCTATAATTGAAG
This sequence comes from Lutra lutra, assembly GCF_902655055.1. Classification (NCBI taxonomy): domain Eukaryota; kingdom Metazoa; phylum Chordata; class Mammalia; order Carnivora; family Mustelidae; genus Lutra; species Lutra lutra. The sequence continues at coordinate 69,624,801 of NC_062287.1, forward strand.
TTTTAAAGCATTTTTCTTTGATTATATCCTTATAACACCCCTGTAATAATGTCAATTTTACAGGTATGGAATTTGAAGAATATAGGGGAAAAATGACTCAAGATCAGTCTGCAAAGTAGGGATTATGTACTTTATTTAAGGACTTTTGGTATATAACTAAGTCAAAACATGCTTTTTTTTTTAAGATTTTGTATATTTAAGATTTTATAATTTTATAAATTTATAAATTTAAGATTTTATATATTTGATTTTATATATTTGACTTAGTTATATATAACTAAGTCAAAGCATGCTTAGTTTTGTGTTTTTTTTTTTTTTTTTTTAAGATTTTATATATTTGACAGAGTGAGTGAGAGAGGAATATAAGCTGGGGGAGAGGGAGAGGGAGAGGGAAAAGCAGGCTCCCCGCTGAGCAGAGAGCCCGACGCGGGGCTCGATCCCAGGACCCTGAGATCATGACCTGAGCCGAAGGCAGCGGCTTAACCCACTGAGCCACCCAGGCACCCCTGATCATTATTTTTCATGTTTATTTTCTGTATCCTTCCACTAGCATATAAGCTCAAGGAGGGCAAAGGGAACTAGTTCTAGGGATGGGACAGTTTAAACAGAGTCTTTGAAGAAGACCTTACTAGGAAGGTGACATTTGAACAAAAATATACCTAATGGAGGGACGCCTAGGTGGCTCAGATGGCTCAGGTCATGATCTCAAGGTTATTAGATGGAGCCCCATTTTGGGCTCTGTGCTGGGCGAGGAGCCTGCTTGGGATTCTCTCTCTCCTCTTCCCTATGCCCCTCCCTGCCCCTTGAAACAAAACAAAACAAAACGAAATGATGTAATGGAGGCAAGAGAGGGAGGCATGCAGCAGTATCTTGGAAAAGAACATTACCTGCAGAGAACAGAGCAAGGTCAAAAGCCCTGAGATGGAGTGTGTCTGACTTGTTCAAGTTGAGTCAAGGGAGACAGTATGCCAAAAGCTGGGGAAGCAGAGGGAAGAATAAAAAGAGCTAAAAATAACAAAAAGCTTACAGAAGTGTGACTTTTTTTTTTTTTTCTTATGTCTAGATTGCATGCTGGTACCTAATTTTACTAAATGTTTCAGTTGTTAATAGGAATTGTTTGGGCTCAATCAGCTTGTCAGGGGATGGGGTTTGAACAACTGTATTTTTAACTGGGGCAACTAGATTGAGAACCCTGACTCCAGATGAGTTCAAAATGAGAACAGATCAAATTAAATATATTCTGAGGGACTGCCTTTTTAATACATGATTTTGGAGGTCTTTTTCAGTGTCCTTTTTTTTTTTTTTTCATGGTTAGATAACATTGAGAGGAAAATAATGATCTTTTAAAATACCGTTGTTCAAGATAACTTACTAGGATGGATCATCTGTGTTTGCCAAATCAAACAGCACAATTTAAAGTGTATCAGGTATATTCTAGAGCTGTTTTGTTTTGCCTTGTGTAAAATACTGATCTTTAGATTGACCACATGATTACTGTTTTATGTAGTTTCATAAAGGCATAATGCAATTATTTCAATTCCCATTTTTTAGATGCACTTACTAGTATTTTAAAAATGCACCTTGTGAAAAATTTATTTTGGCAAATTGAGAAACTAAGCTTATTTTGGGACCGTAGTATCTAAATGACAGTATAAAAAATGGCATTTCGATTCCTCTTTGAAAGATGCATGAACATCTTTTTACTTTTTTGGTTGTAAGTTTTTACTAATATTTGTCAACAAAGAGTTACAGCAGGAAATTAATGAGGATGCTATAGGGTCAGGTGTTTTGAAATTTTAGGAGTGAATGTTTTATCTTACAAAAAGTTATCTTTTAGGAAGGTCTGAAAGAAGAGACCATAAAACTCCAATTGTAGGGGCGCCTGGGTGGCTCAGTGGATTAAATCCTCTGCCTTCAGCTCAGGTCATGATCCCAGGGTCCTGGGATCGAGCCCCACATCCGGCTCTCCGCTTGGTGGGGAATCTGCTTCCCCCTCTCTCTCTCTGCCTACTTGTGATCTCTCTCTCTCTGTCAAATAAATAATAAAAAAATCTTTAAAAAAAAAAAAAACTCCAATTGTATATTTTTAAAAATCTTGTCTGTCTCTGTCTCTTGTCTTTTCTCTACTTTCTCTATTTTACTCTGACTCTCTCCAGTTTCTTTCTTTCAATCCATCAAAGTTGGAAATTGACCGATAGTTTTGGTATATTATGAGGTCTGAGGTTTTTGTGAATTCTCAAATCCACAAGTACAATTATAGTAATTGTTAAGGCATGACTTTTAGTTACTTTCAATTACATCCTGTCCAAGCTGGGCTGTGGGAGTCTCCTAGCAGGTGAACCTAGTTAGTTAGTGTCATACTTTAGTACTTGCTGTTTGTCCTGTTTACAGTAACTCCCATGAAATGACAAAGGTTTTTTATAGAGTCACTCTGTGGGAAATGGTCCCGAAAAGGGAGCCATTGGTAGTGATAAAAGAACATGAAAAAGAAAAAGCCTAAGAAAGATCTGACTTTTTAGCTAGAAAATATGTTTAAGAGACATCACAGGGTGGGATGTCATTTTGTGTAGAAGCTTGGGTTCAGCTCTTGACAGGACCACCATTCATTCCTTCAGAGGCGGAAAAAAGATTGAGTGTTTCAGAAAGTGTTCTTCTTGATTAAAAAGCACTTGAAAGAGAGCACTTCACTGAAAATTAAAAATTATTAACATTCAGTGTGAGGATATACATTGGAATCACCTTACTCAAAATTTTAAATATTGTTTTGACTCAAATCTACCATTTCTTCTCAGATTGAAATTAAAGGCAGTTTTTTTTTTTTTAAAGATTTTATTTATTTATTTGACAGAGATCACAAGTAGACGGAGAGGCAGGCAGAGAGAGAGAGAGAGGGAAACAGGCTTCTTGCTGAGCAGAGAGCCCGATGTGGGACTCGATCCCAGGACCCTGAGATCATGACCTGAGCCGAAGGCAGCGGCTTAACCCACTGAGCCACCCAGGCGCCCCTTAAAGGCAGTTTTAAAAGATTTTATTTATTTATATTTTTAAAGATTTTATTTATTTATTTGACAGAGATCACAAGTAGGCAGAGAGGCAGGCATGGGGTGGGGGGATAGGCTCCCTGCTGAGCAGAGAGCCTGATGTGGGGCTCAATCCCCGGACCCTGAGATCATGACTTGAGCTGAAGGCAGAAGCTTAACCCACTGAGCCACCCAGGCGCCAGATTTTATTTATTTATTTAACAGAGAGGGACACAGAGCAAAAGAGGGAACATAAGCAGAGGGGGTGGGAGAGGGAGAAGCAGGCTTCCTGCTGAGCAGGGATCCCTAATGCGGGGCTCGATCCCAGGACCCTGGGATCATGATTAGAGCCAAAGGCAGATAGATGCTTAACCAACTGAGCCACACAGGCACCCCTTAAATGTAGTTTGTATATCAATGACAATCTTGTTGAACACTTGTTCTTATAACTTTTAGATCGTTTTTCTTGGAGTCTGCAAGTAAACAATTTTATCATCCATAGCAGTGATAATTTTTCTTTGTTTCCAATCTCAAATTTTACTTTTATCTTTAGTTGCACAAAGTCAGCCCTTCAAGACCATACTTTTCATCAGCTATTAAACAGTTACATGCTTTTCCTTTTGTCATAGTTTAATAAGGTGAAGTATTTGAATAGGTCCTCAATATTGATTTATTGAATTTTTGGAGCATATGATTCTATTCTTTTTCTACTAATGTTTTATTCTGAAAAATTTTAACACAAGAGTAGAAATAGTTCAGTGAAAATTTGCATGTCCTGTGCCTGAATTACTGATAATTGTTCTGATGATTAATGTACTAATAATTACTGATAATTGTTCACATTTGAGTATATTTGCTCAAGTTTTCTAAACTATTTGAAGCCATTAGAAATTGTGACACTTTACCATATATACTTCATTTGGCATGCATTTCTAAGAATAAGGACTCCAACATAACCACAAGATCCTATCACATCTAAGAGTATTAATAATGATTTTACATTTTCTAATACCTATTCTTTATTTTCCCAAATGCCCCAAGAATATCTTTTATAGCTCTCATTTCTCCCAAACTAAACTAGGTTTATACATTGCATGTGGTTGTATATCTTTCATTTTATTTAATCTAGAACTGCTCCCTTTCCAATATCTTTTTTCCCCCCAGTGTAGTGACTCCGAACAATGCAGGACAGTTGTCTTGACAGATACTGTCCCTGTGCTCCCAGAGCTTTTTACAAAAACAAGAGGCAAACATTAAATATACAGTTTCATATATCAAAATACAGTTTCATATGTAGAATTGTGTAGATGAGAAAATGGAGAAATAGATTAAGTTCTATCTTATTCAGGGTAACACTGGATGTAAGTGGCCAAGCTGTATTTGAACTGGATCTGATTTCAAAACTTACTCTACTTCAACCATTATCAAAATGTGTCTAATTTTAAAATGTTAAAGAAAAATTCGAACCTGTAAAATTCAGCTGTGATTTTTACTTTTCACCGATGTGTATTTCTCTTTTTTAAATTGTAGACCAATAATGTTCATAGATAAAAAGTAAAACTTTTTAAAGATCTTATTTATTGTCAGAGAGAGAGAAGGAGAAAGCGAGAGCACACAAGCATGGGATATAGCAGGCAGAAGGAGAACCAAGCTCCCTGATGAGCAATGAGCCAGATGTGGGGCTCTATCCCAGGACCTGAGCCAAAGGCAGATTCTTAACCGACTGAACGATCCAGGTGCCCCGGTTTTGGCAGAATTTAATCTTTTCTTCTAATTAAAAAAAAAAAAAATCTTGTCACACATAATCCGTTATCTTGTAAGAAAGACTCATAGGCAGTTAAATTCTCTTAAACAAACACCTGTAGATTAGATATGTTGGTGATCCAGGAAGAAACCCATATATTTGTGATTCTTTTAGTCAGGAATAATTCTGGGCTTATAGGTGATTTCTGTGAAACATGGAGACTGGAATAAATTCTTAAACTTTTTCCAATTTTGGCCTTAAAAGTTTAGCTGCAAGTTTTAATTAGTGTCTGCTTTGGACATTAGGACACAAGTAGGCTTGTTATTTATTTATTTATTTTTTTAAAGATTTTATTTATTTATTTGACAGAGAGAGATCACAAGTAGACAGAGAGGCAGGCAGAGAGAGAGAGGGAAGCAGGCTTCTTGCTGAGCAGAGAGCCCGATGTGGGACTCGATCCCAGGACCCTGGGATCATGACCTGAGCCGAAGGCAGCGGCTTAACCCACTGAGCCACCCAGGCGCCCCTAGGCTTGTTATTTGTTGTGATGGCCATAACCAAAAGCCAGAAATACTAAATGTGTGGATATTACAATAGAGGTGTTGAAAATAATCCTTTTAACTTTTCTGTAAGATCTGCTGGCGATTCAGGTACTACAAAATCAAATATATATATATTTTCAATATGTTCAGTGTTTGCAGGGTGTTTTCTTCATTAGATCCAGATTGTTAAGCTTTGTGGGGGAGAGGTGGAGGTCTGTGAGAGGTATTTAAAACAATTGGCAGAGTATTAACAGCATTAATATTTACTGTGGACTTACTTTTTGCTCAAGCCCAAGCACTGTGTTATTTCCACCTGTTATTTTCCTTAATTCTCATACTACTAGCCCTTTGAAGCAGGTACTGTATTTGCTCCATTTTCAGATAGTAGGCACAAGTTAAAACTTTGCCAGGGTCACATGGCAATTATGTAGCAGAGTCTACATTTGAACTCAACTCTGGGAGAGATGTATCCTCTTGCACTGCTACTGCTACCTGTTCAACTCTATTCTACAGATGAGAAAACTAAGAGGCAAGGTTTACGAAGAGGCAAGGTTCTTTTCTTTTAAAGGACTTCCTTGGCTACTTGTCCCATCTGAAAATTCCTTGACGTTTCTTCTTGCCAATAAATGCAAAAAATGTGCTGCTTTTCATGACTCTAAATATGAATGAAATTTGGTCAGTTTTATATATTTTATGTGTAAAAATAATATAAACATGTATGAAAACATGAAAACTTAAACCATCTAGAAAGTCTTAACAAAATTAGTATTGTTTTGGAACTGCAATTTGAGAATGTTTTTACTTGGATGCTAATTTGGGTCTTTTTAACCAAAACGGGGTACAGGGACACAGGGATAACTAAGAGATGGTTCCTGCTTATGCTGTCCCCTTTTCGGAAATGACCTTCCATACTGTTTCACTTCCCCTGCTCCCATTCTTTCTTCCCCTTTTCTCCCTCTTTTCTGTTTGGAGTAATCAAATCCCATCTACCTTCTTACTCTGGCTCCCTTAGAAACAAACTCTTCTTCCTTTGAATTTCCCTAATAATTTAAGGCTTTGCTGTTTTTCTCTTGCTTAGTATACTCCTTTGTTTTGCTAATGTACATTTTCAAGCAGCCTTTGAAGAAAGAATATGTGGACCATATGCTTTCTGAATTCTTCCGTATTTGGTAGGACTTCATTCACTCCCAGACTTGATTGTATAGTGTAGGTATAGTTTCTAAGTTGTTGAGTATTGTTTTTCAGAAATATGAAGGTTCTATGATCTTTCTTCATCCAGTATTGCTGGAAGTTGAATTGTAGTCTTATTCTAGGTAGGTGTTCTTTTGTTTTGTTTTTGTTTTTGTTTTTCTTTTCCTCTCTGAAAGTAGAGGGAGTGGTTAATACCCTAATTCCCTTCTTTGTTGACAGGAAGATTTCTGAATTGACTTTGATATTTTCAATTCTGCATAAGAGAGGTAGTGTAGAACAGTAGTTGAGAGTGTAGATTCTGGAACCAAATTGCCCAGATTTGAATCTCAGCTTCATCATTTCCTTGCTCTATAACCTTGGGCAAGTTACTCAATCCTTTTGTACCCCACTTACCCCAGCTCTAAAATGGAGGTGGTGGTAATAAAAACACCTGCCAGCTAGGGTTGCTAGAATGATTTAATATTCATACATCTTTAGGATTATAACAGGTACATAATAATGAGTTAATAAGCTACAATTTATGGGCCAAATCTAGCATATGTGAACCAAGAATGGTTCTTACACTTTTCAAGGATTGTTAAAAAATAACAAAGAAGAATATGCGTGGCACAGGGTCTAAATATTACTGTCTTGCCCTTACAGAAAAAATTTGCTGACCCCTTAACATATTATAAGTGTTTCTTAAAAAAAAAAATTATGATAACCTATTGCTGAAGAATGAGGAAGATAGGAAGAAAGTACTTAAAGTTCAGATAATCTTTGGTATTCACCCTAAAATTGTTTTATCCCACCTAACCTTTTTTTTTTTTTTTAAGATTTTATTTATTTATTTGAGAGTGAGAGAGAGAGAGAGAGAGCATGAGCAGGAGGGGCAGGGGGAGAAGCAGATTCCCCACTGAGCAGGGAGCTGGACTCAGTCCCAGGACCCTGGGATCACAACCTGAGCTGAGGCAGATGCTCAACCAACTGAGTCACCTAGGCGTCCCATCCCACCTCACTTTTATTAACCTTTTGGATTTTATAATTGTGATATAATGACACATCAATTATAGTGAGCTCTTTTGTTTAAAGGAATGTATTTTATTTATTTGAGAGACAGAGAGAGTGAGCCAGCATGCGAGCTCCCTTGTGTAAGGTGGGAGAGGGACCCCGGGAGAGGGAGAGAGAGAATCTTAAGCAGCCTCCACTGATGGGGGCTCGATCTCCTGTCCCTCTGATCATGACCTGAGCTGAAATCAAGAGTTGGACACCTAACCAACTGAGCCATCCAGGAGCTCCTAAAGAAATGTGTTTTAAATGTTTTAGAATTATGTTTCAATATTTATTTATTTGCCTTTTAGCTTTCTAAGAACTAGATTTTTTCTTTGGCACTTCCCTTTGTCTTTAGTGTAGGGTCTGGATAATTTGTTTGACGAATAACCCAGTTTCTCTTTTGTCTCTTTCCTTTCATTATAATTAAAGTTAAACTCATGGCAGGAAAAATTTAAAGGATAATTTCAAGAAATTGTTATTATAGAGAAGAAATTAAAAATGTGTTTAGTTTTAAGTTTACTGATTAAATAAACCATTACCCAAGGATGTCACTGGGAGGTCTGAGGAATATGCTGTGGGTCAACAAACCAAGGGAATAATAAGGAAAACTGAGAGAGAAACATGGAAAGGAAGAAAATAGGAGTTTAAAAAAAAAAAAGATTTGACAACGGTAGTACATAAATGAGAAACAGTCCCTCGTGATGTTTGGTTATATTTTTGGTTAAAGAATTTTTAGGAAATTTGGAAACTGAGTCCAATATTGTTCTAGCCTCCTCCTTTGAAAACCCAAGTGATGGATATGCCTCAATTCTACTGTTTTCTGAAATAGGGTGTTCATGCTTGAGATGTGCCATTAGGGAGCAAAGTTAATTTCTGACGTACTATATCTTCCCTTCTTTGGCTTGTGGCATTTCTGTTTTCTCAAAACACGTGTTTGTCATTAGTTTGTCTTTTAGAAAGTCTGTAAGGCATTCATCCAGGAAAAGAAACTAACTACAACCAAATGAATCTGTGTTACTGCCCAGGATAAAAAACTGACTTTTGTAACTGTACTTTGGGATCTCTTCCCTCTCCTCCCTTACTTACATTTTGCATTAGGAAATTTTAGGGTAGAATACATACACTGGATTTTACCATTATAAGTCCCTTGTTGTTTTTCCTAAAATTACTGTTTTGTCCATCTATAAGCAGTTTGGATATTAGCATTCCAACTTCAGACAATCAGAATCAGTGTTACATTCAGTGGTATTCCTAGTGTTTCTTACAAAGATCAGAATTTTTATTTTTGATTTGTTGTAGTTCGGCTTTCCTTTGATTAGACTCTAAAATCCACTGTTACTTCCACCTAACTGGATTCTTACAATTAACAGACTCCTGTACTAACAGCAGTGAATTGATTTTAATATTACAATTAACGAATTACTTCAGACTGTGTCACATGACTCGTAGATTGTAGTTTATTAAATTTTTAGAAACATATAGAATAATCATTGCGAATTTGTTTTAACACACTTCTGTTGAAAAATCTTTCAAGTGTATTACATACATACCTTAGTTTAATAGCTACAAATATGCTCTGTGATATTTAATCACAGAGTAAACTAGTACAGTATATACTAGGGATTTGTTGGTACAGTATATTCATTTTAGCTCACTAGAATGATGAGGAAGGTAATATATACAGAGGTTATGTGACTTGCCCAAGTTCCCATGGTTAGTAAATAGTAGAGTCAAGTCTTTGGACTTTTGTGAAGTGTCTATGCGTAGGCAAGGTATGAGATGATAGATGAGCTTCTTCTAATCCTAGTAATAATATTGCTAGACTAGTTGTTTTGAATACATTGCTGATACCAACTTATTCTATAGTTGGTCTTGCTGTCACAAAGGCAGAATATAGAAGTTAGAAGTTTTTTTTAGTGCAGTGGCCCACATAACTGGCTCTACCTCAGATTTAGCTAAATAGCACTTAAGATTGCTGTGTCCCTGTCCCTGCTCCCAGCGACTCAGATTTAACAGGCTCAGTGTGGAGTCTAGGACTTTGTACTTACCAAAAGTTTCCTGAATGAGTCTCAGGTTTGAGAACCTCTGCTAGCGCATTCCTTTCTTTCATAGACAAGAAACTGAAAGCCAGAAGGGTTAGAAGATAGTGCTAGTAAATGGTAAACTGGGACTCTTGAATCTTCTTAGCCCGGTGCTTTTCCCTATGTCCGGGACTTCCCCATAACTCCTTAGGTGCTCTCTTTTGTCAAAAACACTGACAGGTCCTCTCTAAGTATTATAATCCTGAAGAAAAGGTAGTAATAACAATAATTTCTGTCAATTTTTTTCTCTGTTATGAAAATCATTGTTTCTTTCAGTGGTGCTTACACACTTGGTTGGTTTAGCCTACTTTTTAGTAGCTCTCTTCTTCTTCCTTTTTTTTTTTTAAACCTCCTGACCTCCTGTACATTTGGTTGTTTGGTAATTTGTGATACTATATTTTCTACTTCAAAGCTTTAAAATACTTTTTAGAAGCTAATCCACAAAACTGAATGAACTTTATAACAGAAGGTGGGAGAAGTTAAATAGTAAGTGATAAGAGTTTCTCCTCGTTGGATGGTTTATAGTCTTGTAACTGTGTCTGAGAGGCCATTGATTGGTGGTAATTGGTGTTAATTTTTTTTTAAAATTTTTAAAAGGTTTTATTTATTTATTTGACAGAGATCACAGGTAGGCAGAGAGGCAGGCAGAGAGAGAGAGGGGGAAGCAGGCTCCCTGCTGAGCAGAGAGCCCGATGAGGGGCTCGATCCCAGGACCCTGGGATCAAGACCTGAGCCCAAGGCAGAGGCTTTAACCCACTGAGCCACCCAGGCGCCCCTGGTATTAATTTTTTGATTAAGAACCAAACCTTATGTTTGGCAGAAGGAGAACACGTAGTTAGGAAGCTAATAAAATGGCTACCACTCATTGAACTCTTAATATAAACTGAACACTGTGTTAAGTGTTTCACAGACATTACTTCATCTAATCCTTGTAATTCTTGGAAATAACTGCCATATGGGAGATTTCTTTTTTCTTTTCTTTTTTTTTTTTAAATCAAGGATTTGAAAATGGTCCAGAATGGTCCAAATGGACTAAAACGGTCTAAACGGTCCAAAATGACCCCCAAAATGGTCCTTTTTTGTCTCTTGTTTTGATGGTCTGTTTTGTTTTGTATTAGTATAGCTACCCCAGCTATCTTTTGCTTACTGTTTGCATGGAAAATCTTTTCCTGTCCTTTCAATTTCAACCTATTTGTTTTTTGTTTTTTCCTTAGTAGTTTCCTTAGTAGTTACAATTAACCTCTCATTACAATCAAGTTTGCATTAATACCAGTGTAGTTTCAATAGTGAACAAAAACTGATCCTTTTCAGCTCTGTTCCCTTTTCTCTTACATTATATAATTATTATTTTATATATATTATATAATTATTGTTTTAATGGTTTGTCTTTTAAATCCTCTAGAAATAAGGGCACGTGGGTGGCTCAGTCAGTGTAGCATCTGTCTTTGGCTCAGGTCATGATCCTGAGGTCCTGGGATGGAGCCCTGCATTGGGCTTCCTGCTCAGTGGGGAGTCTGCTTCTCCCTCTCCCTTTGCCCCTCCCCCTGCTTGTGTTCTCTCTCTCAAATAAAAATCTTTAAAAAACATAAATCCTATAGAAATAAAAGAAGTTCCAAAATGCAGTACTACTGGCTTTCATATTTACTTACCTCAGCTACCTTTACCATTCTTTATATCCTTATATAACTTTAAATTACTTTTTAGTGTCTTTCCATTTTATCCTAGATGATTCCCTTTAGCGTTTCTTGTAGGGTGAGTCTAGAAGTAACTAACTCCCTCTGTTTTGAAAAGTGTTCAGAATGCCTTCTAGAATTTCTATCTAAAGGATGGGCAACTGGGACCTTTATCACTCAGTCTTGTTGTTCGTTGGTTGAGGATTGCCCTTCTCCTTCCACCTGGGGAGCCACATTTGCCCACATTTCCAGGCTGAGTTTGCCCACGGGCTGAGTGGACCATTATAGGGCCATTCAAAGTCCTGAGATGGGGAAAAAATGGAAAAATGAGCAAATGCATGTTTGAAATGCCATTCTGTTAATATGAAGGGAATCTTGCCAGGATAGTCCACCATAGGTATGACTAGAAGTGAGCCGAGTAGCTTTGACCTGGTACCTGCTACCCTCATCTTTTGTATTTTATGGAATCTGCCTTCTTTTTTAAAATTAATCACATTTGTTTGTTTCTAGGATTCTTCAGTTGTTACCAGTCCCCTAATGTGTTATTGCTGTTAGTATCCTATAACTAATTCATCTTGACAGGGACTTGGGACTTACCTGTCTTGGGCGTTAGTTCCAGCATTATTATAGTGTTTGTTCAGCCTTTTCAATCCTTCACAGAAAACTGGGACAATTTAGGAGTTAAAGAGTTTTGTTTTCTCTTCCTTGGGATTATACTATCTTCTGAGATAAGCCTACTTTTTTCTTTTGTTCTTTAAGCTATCCAAAAAAAAAAAAAAAAAAAAAAAAAAAGAGAGAGAGAAAGAAAAAGAGAAAGAGAGACTTCCTTTTGTTTTCTCTTGCGTTTTGCAAGCAATAGATATTTTTGAGGTTTGGCCTTTTTGAATCCACTGGTCAACTTAAATTTCTTTTCCTATCTGTCTTAAAATTCCTCCCTCCACTGAGTTTGATGCTATGGAATCATGGCTATATTTACTGTGAAATTTCGGAAATGTTTTCTCAAATGTAAGGAGACACGTGACTGTGTCCAGACTGTCTGACCATCCTGAACACTGAGCTGACGTGGTCAATGTTACATCCTTCCCTTGGTTCCAGCTGGCCCCGGACCCTTCGATAAGTATTTCTGTCTTCACACAGTACAGACGCATCTGTCAGTCTGTCATTTTTGCTCTCCTACCCCATTCTCTTCTTCTGCCTCACCCTTCCTTTCCCTCTTCCTCTGAAAGCTATCTAGAATGGTCTGTTCCAGTATGGTCTGTGGACTCCTACATCCGAACTGTCCTCATTGCTCTCATTTATCCCCTTGCCTTGGGACCCTTATTCAGTGATTATAGCTAATCTGATAAACTACTTGGTGTTTGGAAGTGGTAACATAACTAACTTACTTGTGTTTTGTCAGTAATTTGGGGATCTCTATCCCCACCCCTTTTACTTCTTTCTTATCCGTGAGGCATTGGATCACAGGAAATATCAACTGGCCATTAACATAAGGGGAAAAGTAATTTAGTTCTTTGGAAGGAGAACTATGAAAGTTTCTACTCAGGTGATTGTAAAATGAACATGTCTGTATAATTTTATTAATATATATTTTGAAATCATTTTATTTTAGGACTAGTTAAAGGAAAAGTTGAAGGAGAAAGGAAAGTGTTGGGTAGCACAGAAGAAAATATTTAAGAAATAGAGAAGACAAGGGAAAATCAGAGTATGTTGTGGGGTCATATTAAATATGACACAGTGAGTTCTGCATTTCTTAAGGTAAACTGGAATAGAGGGGTGAGGGAGACAGGCCAGCCTAGGTACCAGTTCTAATCAGCCGTCACCTGAGGGCTAAAGACATGATAGATTTTTGGGATTTCAGGCAAGCCATTGTGGGGAGAGAGAGAGGGAAAAGGAGAGAGGGAATGGGAATGAGTGTGTCCATATGTCTATCCTGGTCATAGGAAATCTCACATAACAATTTTCAACAAATGCTTGTTAGTTATGGTAAAGTGGTATAGATCTAATGATTGTTGTGTAGGTGTAATGAGCTTGGTATACATCCCAAGTCTAAATGCTTACTAATACCAGCATAGCAGTGAAACTTGCTTTCTGGGAAAAGAGCTCTCATAGTAATTTGTCTCTTGTTCACTTGCCTTTCCCTCATACATGTGGAATGAAATGTATGCTGCATGACTTTCTGAATATTATAAAAAGCTTTCTTTATTTTAAAAGTTAAGTAGTGAAATAAATGCCAAACCAGCCCAATCTCAGAGTATGCAGTAATTTGTGCTAGGGTGCTTGGAGGAAACTTTTTTCCAAAGGCTACCAAAATTTCATGTTAAGAAGGTGACATTCCTATAACTATTTCAGCAGGTTGTAGTTTTCTTAGGCTTGCTTTGATAACTGGCTTTTATTTTCTCATTTATCTATTCAGTATGCATTTGAGTGCCTTCCATGAACCATGTACTTCACTAGTCACTGAGGATAAACAAGGCAGGAACCTTGCCATTAAAGAGTGAGTCTAGGCGATAAGATGGAAATGTAAACAAATATTGAATTTTATTTTGTTTTTTAAAAAGATTGATTTTTAATGTCAAAATACAATCGAATGTTCTCAGGATTTTTAAAAAAATGAAATCTCTTTTGTAATAACATTTGATATTCTGATAATCCTTGGGTCCTAAATTGAAGCATTGGTGTCTAAAGTCGACTCTTATTCTCAGACACCAATTTGGATTTCCTTAGGCTGAAAATTATGTTTGTCTAAGAATCCATTAACTTTGATCTCCTTAAGTAAATGTTAAGCTAGGCATCCATCCCCATATCATCAGCATTTTCTACAGTCAGAATTGTTATTTTTATGCCTCTACTTAAATGATAGAGGCAAGGTGATTTAAATGAAAGGAGAATGGAAAACTTAAAAAGTATCCATTTTAGGGGATCAGAAGGGAGCCGGAATTCCCCATCTGGTCATGGCTGCTGTATTGTCTTCAAATGTCTTTTAGCATAATAAAAATAAGTTTATGAATATGGAAATGGCCTACAAAATTAAAAAACTCCCTCATGTTCATTATTGTTTTCCTTAGTAAGGTAATGAATAACATTTTCTGCATATTCATTCAACTCAAGTGTTCATATATTTTAGTAAGTAAAATGTACATAAAGCCTTAAAAATCATTACTTTTCTGTGAAAACTTAGGCACTAGAGAATTCTAAATCTTCACTTGATGTTAGATGACTAAATGGTATCTTTCTTTGGAAGTTAGAAAACAAGAATTTTTATGAAAATAGTTTATTTCACACCAAAGTTTTAGCACACAACAAAATCTTATTGGCTTATTTTTATCTTGGAAGAATATAGAGTGATTTTGGAAGCCTGTGTTTTAGGGACTTCATGTTTAAATTGTGTTAAATACATATACTTCCCCCCCCCCCCCCCACAACAGCTCTTATAAACAGAGACCGAGGCAAAGTAATAATGGGTTGTGAGAATGAACTTGGCTCAGTAGGTAGGCAAAGACTTTAGAAAGCATTTTTGGCACAGAGGGATAGTTCACTTTTCATGAGTTAGTTGTTCCTTTCTGACTTGTGTGGATATTTATGGAAATTTAATTTTTTCCCTTGATAATTGGATAATTTAATTTGATAATATAATTTTACGGGCTAGTTTCTTTAACACTTTAGTTTTAATGTTCATTATTCCTTAACTTTTTGTAAACTTTTAAGTCAAGAGAACTTATTATTAACAGCAAAAAGTAGTAGTAAATAATGTTAACATTTATTGAGATTAGTTTTTACAGTGATACCTAGGGCCTTCATTTGATCTGAATAAGCTGAGTATGAGTATTACAATGATTTTATAGATGACATTACTTAAAAGAACTCCGCAGTTAGTCCTCTGGAAAAATGAACTGTATTTTGGAAAGTGAGCGGCCACACCTCCCATTTATCCACTTTATATATATTGATTTTTGTAATTGACAGCCTTCCTGTTAAGCTTGCTAGTTATAAATCTCCTCATCCTTAATTATTATTTTTATTAATGTCATTTTATAATGACAGTCTCTTTAGAATTTAACTTTCTAGGCACATTTGACTATGCACCCCTGGCCTCCCCTTTACTCTCTCACAAATCAGGATGTAGCCCAGTCTTGGAAAGACAATCACTGTAATATATCCACTATTGTTTATTGTCTATATGAGCTCCGGGTTGAGACTGAAATTTTTCTGAATGAGAGAACCACCCTCAGCCATTGTTAAACGCTGAATGACTTTGGACATTAGTTTATGTGGCAGACTCGGTAATATTTCTTAATGGATTCAGCCTAAAATTGCAAGGAATAATAATACTTAAATGCCAAATTGATGCTGCAGTGAAAGTAACTTTGATGAGGAGGAATGTTGTTTGAATACAAATAATGTCAAGCTGTCTTATATATTTCACATGTCAAAAGTTAAAACAAGGAGTGGGATCTACATTTCCACGCCAGTTTGCAGCAGATGTAGTTCCAAGGATCAAAGCACAGTTTGAGCAGTGGTTTTTGGAACTCCGTGCAAGTAAAGGATTTTTTAAATTTCAGAATCCATTTAACTGCCCAGTGAAGGAACTTTCAAGTCACCTTCCATGGGAACAACAGAATGACAAGCTGAAATGCATGTACCAGCAGAAGAATCTAATTCTGTGAATACCTTTGAAGTAATTAAAATCATATGCTTGTGGACTGGGGTCAATATTTGGCAGTACTTATATCATTGAAAAGACATTTTCAAGGGTGAGCTATGTAAAATCATATTTATAGGTGAGCATTAATAGATGAACATCGATTTTGATGATAGAGAATACCAACTTTGAGTCATAATGAAATGAAATACTTTCCTCCCAAAGTAATTCCATTCTTCTTATTCGCAGACTGGCATTATAAAAATTTATACTCAACATTATATCTTGCATTTTGTCAATAAAAACTATACATTTTTCTCTTGTTAATAGTTGTTCTTATGTAGTACTGATTTTGTTTCCTGGCTACACAGCCTAGCGTATTTAATCTCTGGCCCTTTTCATAAGACGTTTGCCAACATGGAGCTAAACAATGATTAGTTTGTTTTTAAGTGATACCATACTTATCCAAACACAAAAGAAAGAAGTCTCTGTTGGTGAGGTTTCAACTATGAGCAGAGAAAAAAATAACTCTACATCATTCTTGGAACAGACTTCAGATAACCATTTAATCCAGTTTAATCCAAATTCCTTATTTTGCAATTAAGAATCCAAGGTTTAGTGGGAGTTGGTCATTGGTAGAATTGAAGGTAGAACTAAAATATTCTTATGTTCTGTCCAGTGTCTTTTTATTTTTCTCAAAGGTGATTTATTTTAGAGTGAGGATGGGGCACAAGCAGGAGAGCAGAGAGAGAAAGAAAATTCCAAGTAGACTCCATGCTGAACACCGAGTCTGACACAGAAGCTGATCTCTCACGACCCCAAGATCATGACCTGAGCTGAAGGCAGATGCCTAACTAAGAGTCTGTCACACTCAACCAACTGAGCCACCCAGACGCCCCTGTCCGGTGTCCCTTTAGTATCCTTTATTTGTGTGCAAGTGTTTATGGTGGGTGCTGAGGATGACAAAGTATGAGAAACAGTATCTAAATAATCAAGCAACATAATCTAGTTGAGTAGTGTATCAGTTAGTTTCTCAGCAAGAAACAAATGGTACACCAAAATGGAGAGAGAAGTGTGAGGGCATTAAGGGAAACAACCCTTATTACCACCACCCAAGGCCTAAAGAGACAAGGGATAGCTGTGGGAGCTACAGGAGAGGGTCCCCAGCAGAAGCTGTAGCTTTCCGTGGAGGAATCCAGCCACTGCCAGCCTGTGCTATGTAGGAAGGAGCACCTCCTTTTCCTCCCGGCCTTTCCTCTCCGCTCTGCTGGCGTCTCCTGTAGTCTTCTACGAAGACCCAGATAACAGACAACCTTTGGATGCAGACCAAGAAGGTCAGTCTCCCAGGAAAAACTGCCATTTGGAGAGTGGGTATGAAGGGACAAATGGAGAATATCAAACCCAAAGGGCACTATTGTTTATACAGCAGTACATGGCAACATATATGAAATGTGAGCAATCCAGACAACATATATTTTAGATGATGGTGTATTCACACATAAAGTATTTTATGAGCATTTTTGTAATGCTTTATCTGGAACAAAAGTAGTGCAGTCGTTGGTATTCTAAATTGTAGTTGTAGAACCACAGAAGTTGTTCTGCTCTCTAATAGAAACAGATGTTGTTTTAAATGGTTAAGAACTTAACTTCAGCAGGAGACCAAGTAATAAAAGCCAGGAAGGCAAATAATGTTTTACAAGTCTTTATCATTTGAAAATTTGTCATTTTCATATATTTTTAAAAGATTTTATTTATTTATTTGACACAGAGATCACAAGTAGGCAGAGAGGCATACAGAGAGAGAGAAAGAGAGAAGAGGAAGCAGGCTCCCCGCTGAGCAGAGAGCCCGATTCGGGGCTCGATCCCAGAACCCTGGGATCAGGACCTGAGCTGAAGGCAGAGGCCTTAACCCACTGAGCCACCCAGGCCGCCCCTGTCATTTTCATATTTTTATAAACTGGTCTTATCTATAGGGTGAAAGAGACTTACATAGTAGAGATTCTCAGCATAATAGTGAAATGTGAATGTTCCAGTATAATATTGAGATTAAAATTCTGGATTTTGTAGTTTGAGGGCCCATGGTTTGAATTCTGGCTCTCTCACTAACTTGCATGTAAACTTGGGCAAGTTATTAGTGTGTCTCTCGGCCATAGCCTGTCAAAATGAGAACAATGTCTTAAGTGACTTGATGGCATATAGTATGCTCTCAATAAATTTTAGCTATTAGGAGTAGTATAGATAGATTCCATGACCAAAATTTTAGATTTATAAAATGTGACAAGTGATATTTATAGGTTAATTCATTTGGCAAGTGTTCAGTAAGCAACTGTTATGTGCTGGGTACTCACTTTGCTAGATAGTGGGATCACAGTTGGGGACAAGTCAGACCTTGTCCTCCTGGAGGCTGAAGGTACATAATTTGCGTCTGATTTGTATTAATAATTGGTGAATTAGTAAACAGTGCTGATGCTGACATACCTGTTGCAAGCCTAATGGTTTATTTAGCTGTCCTCATTAACCATCAGCATACCAAAAAGACTAGGTCAGTTTATTTTTTAATGGCTTTGTCGTCAAGAATTAGTACAGTTTGTCGGTGTGCTATTGTCCCCTAATGAATGAGCAGCTGTTAATTTGAGGAGAGGGGAGACTATCAAGTTAAAAATAGAATTATTTTAAAAATTCTATTATATTGATGACTGACAGGTGTTAATAGAACTATCTGGTTTCCTTTTTATGCCGGTTGTAGCTGCTAATGGTAACTGTTACTTGTGCAGCACTATCAGAAAGTTCAATTTTGGGAAAATAAATTTATTCCACACTGAACAGTCAGCAGTTGCTCTCAGTTTGTGTAGGATCTCTAGAAGTTACTTGAGGCTTGATTTTTGATCTGTCAACTTTTTTTTTTTTTAAGGATTTTATTTATTTATTTGACAGAGAGAGAGATCACAAGTAGGCAGAGCAGCAGGCAGAGAGAGAAGGGGAAGCAGGCTCCCCACTCAGCAGAGAGCCCAATGCGGGGCTCAATCCCAGGACCCTGAGATCATGGCCTGAGCTGAAGGCAGAGCCTTAACCTACTGAGCCACCCAGGCGCCCCTGATCTGTCAACTTCTTTATCTGATCCATATCTCATTATAATAAAACTTAATTCATGTTAAGTAATTCTCAGATTTTTTTTACTGTATACATGGATCATTAGTGTTTAATGGTCTCCAACATGGTGATGTTTTTCTTAAAATGTATCAAATTTATTTTTGTATTTAAAATTTATTTTAAAAAGTCATTTTGCTCATGAAAAGCATAAAGTTTTTAGTACACTTTTTTTTCACAGTTTTAGGATATACTGTGAGGATCCTTGGGGATCTGATCCTTTTTTTATAGACTAGAGGTTCTATTTTCATTTTCAAATCCAGTCACTGTGGGGCTAGTATCTTTGTTTGCTTAATTTTAAGCTCTGTTACCATGACAAAACTTATTTACTCAACTAATGCCTAACACTGTCAAACAGAGACTGCTGGCAACTTGAACACTTTCTTTCTGCCAATAAAGTCCCAAATAAAAATGGCAAATTTTCATTTTAAATGCAAAAGAATATTTTTGTTACTATACATTGATTTTAGAATTTCTTTCTTGGTTAATTATAATCCACTTTGATGCTTTTATGACAACTTTCTTTAATATCTTTAACTCCTAAATTTATCATTCATTTGTAATATAAAGGCAGATAAGGGCCTAGTAAATGTATCTGTTAAAATTATTAACAATAATAACAGTAATTATTATTTAAAATTTTAGCTGTGTGAAGTTGTTTAATTTCACCCAAGTGACAAGAAAATATTCTTTTTTTTTTTTAAAGATTTTATTTATTTGTTTGACAGAGATCACAAGTAGGCAGAGAGAGAGAGAGAGAGAGAGAGGAGGAAGCAGGCTCCCCGCTGAGCAGAGAGTCAGATGCCGGGCTCGATCCCAGAACCCTGAGATCATGACCTGAGCCAAAGGCAAAGGCTTTAACCCACTGAGCCACCCAGGCGCCCCAAGAAAATATTCTTAAATATACCTGTGCTGCTTTCCAATATAGTCATTTTTGTGTGAAATGTCTTTCATGCTTTGGAGATGTAGCTGTTTGGCAGAATCAGAGTACTTACTTCTGGTCTTGAATCTTTACCATGCTGGCAGTGTGTTTGTTCATACTGAATAATCTATTTCTGATTATTAGTTTCAAAATTAGCTTGCAGTTGCCATTTCCAAAACGCTTTATTGTTTAGAGAATACTTTCACCGTGGCCTTTAAGTATGTCTTCTATTTGAAGAGGCCAGATATATCAACTGAGATTAAGAAATAGGAAGTAGAGAATAAAACCAAGGAAAATAAGGTTTAAGTCAGATGTAGAAAGTGGTTAAGCGGATTTTTGTTTACAGATCTACCTCCCCCCACCTCCGCCCGTTTGGGGAGATAATCACATCTGAGTATAGTTGGACAGATGAGTTGGTAGTATTATAAAAGGTAATCAGAGAGAGATGCTTGCGTTTTGTTTTCGGAAGGCCTGTCTTGCTTAAAACCAAATAGTACACCCCCCTTTTTAAAAAAATTGAATGTCTTCCTATAGGTAGTTTTTTTTAGATGAGTAAGGTTAGGCACAAATGTAAGAAAGACAAGGAAAATAACTTAGTTACTCTGGTCTTTGTTCTCATTATCTGTACAATGAGAATATTGAAATTGTTGACTTCTAAATTCCCTTCAGCTGAAATATACGCTCAGTATTTGTAAAGGATAGTAACATGATACAAATGGTTTTGATAAATTAGATATAATTGTCAGGAAAATTGATTGGAGTTTGTTATGAGAGATCCAGGCTTGATGTAATAAAAATGTAAAAATGTACTGATGACAGAAAATCAGAAATATCTTACATTGAATTAGACTGATAATGAGGAAGGACAGGGATTTTTAAAATGAGTAATTCATTAAACAAGTTATTTAATCTGAGTTTCCTTATACAATAAGAAAAATACTGATCTCACAGGATGAATATAAAGGTTGAATGTAATAATGTATATAAAGCTCCCAACAGAGCACCTACTCTCATGGACATGTTTTCATTCTCTTTTGTTGCAGATGGTTTGCCAGACCACATGGTTTGCATATGATATCTCTCATCTTTTAACAAGGTTTTACTTGTTTTAGTTGCAGTTTGTTCTGACCCATTTGTTCTCTTTCAAATGCATGTCCCAAAGTGTTTAGGTATTACCTACGGGGCTTCCCACCCTCTGCCCAAAGATGGATCAGACAGAACCCATTTTTGAGAAGGGGAAACTTCAACAGCCGCTGTGGTCCTGAGCCCATAACTGGCATTGATAGTTCTAATGATCAAAGGCAGGGTAGGATGGGTAGAGAGGCAACAAAGCCTAGAGTTGGGTAGAGGGGTAACAAAGCCTAGAGTTGGACCCCTGAAAGGAATTTTTGGCTTTATCCTCTTTTTTTCCCCCTGAAAGAGTGTACCAGTCTTTGTCAGTGTTCCTCCTGAGGCAGAAATGACACACGGATTATCAGATACTCTTGCAGTCTCTGCCCGTGGTGAAACATCATGAGGACTCTCTGTCGTATTATTCGGGAATGCAAAGACTTTGTCTCTCTGTAAACACATTAGATGAGACAGAGATACAAAAGAGCCAAAGAGCAGAATTCCTGCACAGAGGGACTTCTAGCAGATTTTGCATGTGTTATTTTTTAGTTTTTCCTCAATACATACATGTAACCATTTCACCAGTACTGCTTTTGTCTTGGTTGGCTCACCATCCTCAAGTTTGAACTATAATTTATCTGTCCCCAGATAAATTTTAAAGGGCAGCCAGAGAAGAAATACATGTTGTATTTGCTTTGTTAGTCACAGGGCGTGCCTGTCTATAGGACCAGCTAGTTCCTTTGTTTCACTTGAACGACTGTGATTGTGGATCTTTTCGTTGTGTGAGCCCTATAGAGTTGATGACGAGGAAAAAAGCAACCGAGACTCCTGTTTCAGTGGTAAGTAGGTGGGAAGCCGTACAGTACAGTGTCTGAGAGCTTGGGCTGTAGCCCATCAGCCTACCTGTTGTATGTAGAGATGAGAGTGTCTTAAGGTTTGGTTGTAAGACCACCATCTTAGGTTGATCTCACATCCTCTCCCCCTCCCTGAAGGCCCTTGTGATCTGATTTTCTTTCCAGACCCAGAGTCAAGTTTGTAGCATATTTTTATCAAAGTGAGGAACCATTTTTTCTCTTTTGGTCTTGTTCATAAGCCACCCTTAGAATTCTAGAATATTTGTTAAGATGTGCCTTATGCATATTCTTCAAGTGTTTTAGTAAGGTTTTAAACAGTATTAGCTATTAATAATTTAATCCTCGTATTTTCTTAAATTATCCTAAAAACCACATTGTAACTTAAAAGGAAGACATTTTATTTATTCACGATGGCGGGGGGTGGGAAATAGAAATTAGTTTCTTTAAAGGTTCACAATTTCAATTTTTCCAGTTATTTTTGGCATATTATCCCCAGAATGGTGAGAATGTGGAGTCTTTGTCAGAGATGGAGATAAAATTTTGTCAGTCGTAAGCTAAAGAAAGTTGTTGAGGCATGCACCAAGATGTATATCCAGAAAGACCTATGAGATCTAGAGGAAGAGCAGGTAGGTAAAACTTTGAAAACCTGTAGAGATTAAGATTAAGATTACGATTAAGAACATGGGTAAAATAGAAGCTATTATGTATTATACTTAAAAAATGGCTCTCTTTGCTTCTAGTCCCTCAACACACTAATTAGGCCATGGTATGTGGAACTGTTTTATAACTTTTAAATGATTATGAAAAATTGTAAGATTTTTAAAAAGGTGTTTTACTCAGTTTTAGAACATCAAATGATAAAAACAAAATAGTCTCCTAAGAGCTAATGAACAAAATTTTAAGTTCTTATTAGTTTATCAGTAGGATGTGGAGATTTAAGTAATTGGTATTTCCACAGGTTAAAGCTCTGTGTATTTCAAATAATGTATGACTTCTATACTTTTGTATTATACTCACTCAACCTGTGTTTATTCCTGTCCCTTTAAATGTCTTTGTCACTGGTTTTTGTACTCTTGACAGGAAAAAAAAAAAATAATGAAACTTATATTTCAGGTGCTCCCTTATAAAATCTGAATTATTAGTCCAGCTTCAGAAAAATCACACCTTGTACTACAGTATTATGTAATTTATTTCCTTTTGAATTTATAAAGAAAAAGAAAGGGGAGTGAATTTTATTGGTACTTGCCTGGCATGTTCAAGGACCAGTAAATAAACCAGTGTAGCTAAATCAGCCTCCTCTTACGAGAGAATTATAGGGGAGGAATTGGAAACAAGAGGCAAACATCACTCTTTTGAGGAATTTTGCTCCAAGGGGCAGCAGAGAAATGGGACAGTGGCTGAGTGTAAGTGTGATTCCCGAGAAGGTACGTGTAGGTGAGATGTGAGAAATGACAGCATGTTTATAATCTAGTAAGAATGATTTTGTAGAGAGAGAAAATGATGTTGTAAGAAAGAGGGAGAGAGTAGATTTGTAAATATCTTCAAGTAGGCAACCTGGGATTGGATCTAGTATGTTTGTGGAAAAACTGGCCACTGACTAGAGCTCAGAAAGTCCATCTGTACTAACTGCATGAAATGCAGGGAAGGTGGGATCCGATTTTACAGGGTGACTTGCTAATTAAAAGCAATGTCTTTGGAAAAGATCTCATAAAAAGCATGAATAATTATCCTTTTAGCATACTGGAAAGGGAATAAAATTGGAGGGAGGTAAAATTTGAGTTCAGATTCTAGCTCTGTGATTTACTAGCTGACATGTGAACTTAGTTACAACATCCCTGTACTATTTAGGGGTGTAGAAATAGAATTCATTTTAAGCTGGTTCAGTTAAAAAGATTTCAATGATGAATTGACTTTGAGAGAATGGGCAGAGTTAAAAGAGTGGGTGAGAGATGGTGAGACGAGCAACCATGAAAAGCTGTTACCTCTCCTGGAGCTGCAAGGATAGGGGTGGAAATGGTGTTTTCAAAGTCACAGCTTCAGTTGTGAAGGGAAGGCCATCTGGTAAGAGCTGTAGTCATGGGGGCAGGGCAGAGGGGAGGGGAGGTACACAGCCATTACACGGGACAATGGTGTGTACGCAGGCAACAGAAAAGAAATAACCTTGATTTCTCTTTCCTCTCAGATCCTAGTTTCCTGTTGGTGGGTCCCAGGGTAAGCAGAAATCAGCTGCATGGGAGCTTAGTGTTAGAGAATAGGGATCAGCCTCCCTGGGATCGAGGGAAGGGCAAAAGGACTCTGGGAGGCAAATACAGAATTATTAGTATAATCACTGAGCCTCAACTTCTCCATCGAGAAAATGGGGTGACTGGCAAAGTTGTTGTGATTTTACATGGCTGCCAAGTGCCTGGCACACACATATAATAGTGTTTAACATTCTGTTAAACACTATTATATGCTGGCATATAATAGTGTTCAGCAAATAATAAGAAGATGGTGTGGCATCATGGTTAAGAATCCTTAAAGCTTTGGAGTTAGAGCCCAATTCAGTTTCTGTCTCTGCCACTTACTAGTCATGTGACTTTGGGCTGGTTACTTAATCTTTCTTAGTCTCTGTTGTGTCATCTGTAAAATGGGGAAATAAGGCTTACCACAGAGAATTCTAGTAAAGATTAAAGGAGACAATATGTATTAAGTGTCTAATATGGTGCTGGTACATAGCATACTGTCTAAGTTACCATAATCATATTGTTTGGATTAGTTGGAGTGGTATCCAAGTAATACGAGTCCTCCCACCACCTTTCCTATACACACACACACACACACACACACACACACACACACACCTTTTTTCTGCTTCTCAGTTCTTCTGTCTGGGGCCCTTCTTTGTCATGCAGGGGTCAAGGGTACTATCTTTGCCCTTTAGACAGTTAGAAGGTACACGTTCAGTTCGTTTAACACTTTGGCTATCCATTTATGTTCCTGGTTTCTGGTCAGTAAACACAATTACATAGTTAAATGGTTTCCTTATTGGGCCTACGTTGGAAGGCATAGAAATAGAAAAAGTTGGAAATACTGAAATTCAGTCAGTTTCATTAGCATGGATTTATATACAAAGTTCAAGTAAATTGTCATTAAGCAATTTGAGAATAAAGGGTATTGTAACAGTTAACTCACAGCTGTACCGTAATAAACATTTTTTAAAAATTTCACATAAGTCTAACAGTTCTGTGAGTTTGACTTGAAGGGGCATTTATGTTTTTCTTTTTGGCTACATAGGGAACAATGAAATAAAACCTCATTGACGTAATAGAACCTGATAACATCTCCTGGTTGTACTGGTGATGTTTCACTGTGGTATTGGTGGTTTTGTAGAGCTCTGTGAAGCATGTTGGACTTATAAACACATTCAAACAGAAACTTATCAGGATTCAACTTTTTAAACCACAAAGTTGAATTTATATGAAGGCATAGTCTTGGGTTCACTTTATCAAATCCCCTAAAAAATTCTTTTAGTAGTATATACCTCATATGCTACTTAGAATGCTGTTTTTAAAATTAGTTTTGAACAGATGACCGCAGTGTGTGAAAATATATAATAATTTCCGATACTGTATTTGAGCTGAAAAGGAAACATAAATATTGGAAGCTCCTAAAACAGCTACTAAAATTTCATACTTTCATTAAATGGTGCCTTCTAATATAGCAGAACCATATTCTGAAAACATACTGTACCCACTATAACTTCTTTTTTTACTGTGGTTAAAAACTTAGCTAAATTATTTTTCTATTTAAATTATTTACAGACTCTACTTTGGTATTGGTATTAAAGTTTAGATGCCTAAAATTTTGCTAACTTAGGAACAATGTATATACAGGACATAAACTGTTTCCTTGGAAGTAAGATTTTAAAAGAGCTGTGTATTATTATATGGGAGGAATGAATGTTTCTGCCAGTTTTTCTTAAACTTTTAATATCCATGCACCATATACTATGTATTCAGTATGCATGGTAGGCAACTGCCAACTTTAGACAAATGTATAAAAATGATTCATTATAATTTTTAAAAACTAAAAAGTCACAGTATTTTTATATCACTGAACATTGTTTGCAACATTAAGGGTATCTCTGTTGTAGCTCACTGATGAGTGAATAGGTTATGTGTTGTACATTCATTCTGTATCCAACCAAATTCTATTCTGTTCTGTGTTCTGTTAAATTAGAAAAATCCAAGCAAAATTGTAATTGGGTGATAAAAGGCAGCGAGTGTTTTTTGCTCTTGGTTCTGAATACTCAGATTCAGCGTGGCCCCTGCAGCTGTAAAGAGATTTCTCACTGAAGATTATTTTCAGAGCTGTGTCAGTTGCTAAGCTAATGACCATTATCATATTTAAAAACTTGAGAAATAGGGGTGCCTGGGTGTCTTGGTTAAGCACCCGACTCTTGATTTTGGCTGTGTGACATGGTCTCAGGGTCATGGGACTAAGCCCCACATCAGGCTCTGCGCTTAGCCAGGAGTCTGCTGGAGAGTCCCTCTCTCCCTCTCCCTCTGTCCCTCCTCTGTCTCTCTCAAAAACAAATACATTTTATTTGCCCTATTTCCCACAGCACATGGAAAGGATGTATACTCTGGCCAAAAACTGCGTGCAGTTACATATATGCTATTTCTTAAACGCTGAATTATGACCAGCATATGTGTTTTAACCACCAGCTGTCTTCTGTGAATAAAGTAGTGTATAAATCTGCAGTTAGGAGATAGTCTCCTTGTTAGCAGGACTTCTTGCTGTACAGATAACTGATTCTGTCAGAACTTCTAATACACGTTTCTCAGTTTCTGTCAGAGTTCACAAAATAATCATTAAATGGTTGGGGGGGGATCCTCTTTTGTAGTATGGGTTTTCAGTGATAGATACGTAGGAACTTGTCTGCCACCCTCCCTCCGAAGTATTGCACATAACCAGAGTTGATTCAGACTTAGCCCATGAGCACATTCATCCAGCAGTTAAGTGACATAGCTACTGTATGCAAGCATGACGGTAATTACTCTTACATCCTATTCCTTTTCGGTTCTGGGATACCCCAAGGTGTCGTAAGTATATGTTGGAAATTATTTGATCTGTTATTTCTTCCAGCATAATGTTTATCATCTGTGTGGCTGGTTTTACAAGCCCCTCAGCAGTAGTATATCCTTTTTTTTTTTTTTTTTTTAATGCGCATTTGCAGTGAGGAGCAGAGAATCTGGATGGTATCTCTTCTGTTTTAAGAATGAAAATCTTGGGCGCCTGGGTGGCTCAGTAGGTTAAAGCCTCTGCCTTCAGCTCAGGTCATGATCCCAGGGTCCTGGGATCAAGTCCCGCATTGGGCTCTCTGCTCAGCGGGGAACCTGCTTCCCTTCTTCTGTCTCTGCCTGCCTCTCTGCCTACTTGTGATCTCTGTCTGTCAAATAAATAAATAAATAAAATCTTAAAAAAAAAAAAAAAGAACAAAAATCTTCAGATTCATATAAGAAAGCATTATGCTCTTGTTCTAGAAAGAGTCTGTTGGTTTTCCAAAACGATTTTTAGGTTTTGTTGGAATATGACCTAAAAGTTTCCATGGCTTCCTATTATCATTATTCGATAAAGTTTCAAAGTGGAAAACAGAGGAATATAGGATAAATGAATACAAGTCTAAAAAAAAATTAGCTTTTAGATAGTCACTCTTGTATGTCCTAGTAATATGTTCATTTTTTGGGTTTGTGTGGTATTTGCATTAGATTTGTATTCCATTAGCATTAGAGTCTTTTTTTTTTTAAGGTTTTATTTATTCATTTGAGAGAGCACAAGCAGGAGGAGAGGCAGAGAGGGGGAGAGAGAAGCAGACCCCCTGCTGAGCTGGGAGCCCAACTTGGGGCTCCATTCTAGAACCTGGAGATCATGACCTGAGCCACCCAGGCGCCCCTGGAGTCTTGTTCTTGATCTAGGCTGAGCATTAATTCTGAGTTATTTATGTTTCTATTTTTATCAACACCTTAAAAGCTTTAGGAAACCAACTTTGAGCCATTTCTTTTTTTGATTGGAGATATAGTGCAACACAATGAAAAGAATGCAAACTTTAATAGATGCAAACAATAATATTCCAGTGACGTAAAAATACTTCAGTTAAGATAATTTGTAAAGAATAACACAGGCCTTAGGGCACCTGCCCAGCTTTTAAGAAAATAATAGCTATTACGGTGAGGATGATGAGATCTCTGTGGAAATCAGAATTAATATAATATTTCATAATTGTGAAATATATGTAAAGTATATAGATTCCTTTTTCCCTCTAAATATTCCAGACCACTGATGAACAAGTGATTTATGGATCATAATCTGATAAATAATGGCTAATACTCCATTACTGTTTCCTAGTTTAAATTTTATCTAAATCCTATTATAGAGCCATTGAGCAGTATCTTTCTTAAGGATTTTGTTATTTTGAGTATCTCTCAATCTATCCTGTATTATTAGTTCAGCTACTGTCCTGGATCATTCCTATCAGGTATAGACAAGCTCTAGAACCTAGAGCTTTTGTTAACCATGTCGACGACGACAAAAGTATTATCCCCACATTCTTTTCCAACCATTACCCCATTTCATTCTTGCCACTTACAGCACAATTTCTCAAGAGTTTTCACTAGTCACTGTCTTCACTTCTTTAACTTCCTAAATTCTTAGTTTTTAATTAAAGCTACATAAATACTTACAAAATATGCATAAAGTATAGACGAAGGATAACAAACACCAGCTACTCTCCATTACCATTGATTTTGAACATTACCGGTAACTTTGAAGTTCCTTGTATGCCACGCCTGGCTCCAGTTTCCTTCTCTTATCCCTTAGAAACAATCACCATCCTGAATTTCTTAGAGTTTCCTATATATTTATATTCCTGGAAAGTAATTATTTTAATATATGTTATATATATATATATATATATATATATATTTATGTATGTATATATTTATATATATATATGTATGTATATATTTATATATATATATGATATAAATGTATCTTATTTATATTCCTGAAAAGTAATTATTTTAAAAGTATATTTTACTTTCCTGAAAAGTAAATATTTTACAGGTATCAAATTATACTGTGTGTATTCTTCTATGACTTTTCTTATTCAGTCCTCTGTTTCTGGGATTAATTTATGGAGTATGTAACGGTACTTCATTTATTTTCACCGTTGTATTCCATGGTGTGAATACACCAGTGTCCTCATCTTATTACGGACAGTTGGGTTTCACCGAGTTTGCTTGCTACCCCATACAGTGCTGCTGTGTGCATCTAGGTTAAACGGTATAGCAAAGTCCAAGTTTTGGGAAGGCTTTTCTTCTGATCCGTTGTGGATCGATGCTTTTATAAAATGCACTAACAACGTTTCGGCCAATGTTAAATTGCTATAAAAATCCCTAAGCCTGTACTGTCCATTTCTTTCTTTATCTTACCGTGGTGCACACTTGGAGTCACACTGCTTTTCATACATTCGTACCTGCAGAATTCCTGGTGGACCCAGGCAAAAATTGTGTTTGCTCAAAATCACTAATCGCTCGGTGTTCAGATTAAACAGAATACAGTCTGCCAGCAGTTTGTGACTTTCACTGTATGTTTTTTCAGTGGCTAACCTGCAGGGGACTTCAGACAAAGGCCTCCAAGAGCAGTTGGAGTAGGGCGTCCATGACCTCTCATGTTGCTGCAGCTTCTAAACAGGCAAACCTTCAGCACGGTGCGCTCAGACCATAAGCTAATGTTGTTTCTCTCAGCAAGAAGCCGCATGACTTTATGTCCCTATTTCTCAACCTGTTTTCATTTTCATTCCCCTCCCAATGAGCCGTTTTAGACCTTTTTCCCCCTCGAATCATTCTTCCTCCTCCATGAAATTTCAGTACTGTAGATTGACAGTCTCTCTGCTTCTGTACTGTGGTGTTTGGAGACCTACAATCATTTTATTATTCTTAAGATTTTTTGTGTGTGTCTGTGTGTGTCCTAAGAACCAGTTTTCACCTGCTTGGGAGTGATAGCACTAACTTAAGAATGCATAATATGAATACAGGTATGGTTCTGGCAGTAGACTACAAGCATTTAAGAAGATAGTATTTAATTATAGTTGAATGAAATGGGGAGCAAGGAAGACTCCGTGTTAAGAAACTATCCTAATGAAAATATGCTTGATTTAGCAAAACATCAGCTTCTATGTAGACCCATGAATTGGGAAAGTGAGGAATAGGCATTTGTCACTGTTTTTTTGTTGTTGTTGTTTTTGTTGTTGTTTTGTTTTGTTTTTTAAAAGATTTTATTTATTTACTTGACAGAGACAGATCACAAGTAGTCAGAGACGCAGGCAGAGAGAGAAGAGGAAGCAGGCTCCCCGCTGAGCAGAGAGCCCCATGCGGGGCTCGATCCCAGGACCCTGAGATCCCCATTTGTCACTGTTTAATGGCATACTTTGTAGAAGACATGTGGAAATATGGATTGGAGGACGGTAGTTAGGCAAGTTTACAGATTTAGAATGCAAATTAGTGAATTGATGCCTCTCTCCTAGGTAATGTTTGGTGACCTATCATGTGGCTCTGACTTCATACCTGTCTGTTCTGTGCTTTTATTGGTGACTTAAGAAAACCTCAGGTTTGGGGCACCTGGGTGGCTTAGTGGGTTAAGCCTCTGCCTTCGGCTCAGGTCATGATCTCACGGTCCTGGGATCGAGCCCCACATTGGGCTCTCTGCTTGGCAGGGAGCCTGCTTCCCCCCCCTCTCTCTGCCTGCTGCTCTGTCTGCTTGTGATCTCTCTCTCTCTGTCAAAATGAATGAATAAAATCTTAAAAAAAAAACCAAAACAAAACCTCAGGTTTACAAATAATGAAAGGAATGATCACTATGCTAGTTGACATCCTCAATCTCAAAAGAAAAATTAAGGACAGAAGAGAAGTATTGCAGTTGGGTCTAAAATACCAATTGTAGGGACGCCTGGGTTGGCTCAGTTAAGTGTCTGCCTTCAGCTCAGGTCAGTCCTGGGATCAAGCCTCATGTAGGACTCCCTGCTCAGCGGGGAGTCTGTTTCTCCCTCTCACCCTGCTCCCCCCACCCCTTGCCTTGCGTGTGTGTGTGTGTGTGTGTGTGTGTGTGTGTGTGTGTGTGTTCTTGCGCTCTCTCTCTCTCTCTCTCTCAAATAAATAAATACTTTAAAAATACCAACTGTGTGAGAGTGGACAAAGTGGAACATAGAAATACCAAGTATAAAAGAAACTTAGGGATTTAAGTATGTTAC
The DNA here is from genome assembly GCF_902655055.1 of Lutra lutra. NCBI lineage: Eukaryota > Metazoa > Chordata > Mammalia > Carnivora > Mustelidae > Lutra > Lutra lutra. The sequence continues at coordinate 69,656,048 of NC_062287.1, forward strand.
TCTTAAAAAAAATTTTATTTATCTTAGAGAGGGAGAGGGAATGTGGGGGTAGAGAGGGAGAAGCAGATTCTGGGTTGAGTTTGGAGTCCCGTGCAGGGCTCAATCCCAGGATCCCGAGATCATGATCTGAGCTGAAATCAGGAGTCTGCTGCTTAACCAGCTGAGCCAGCCAGGTGCCCCAAGTTACATTACTTTTAACATGAGTGTTCTGAGAAAGTAATTAACATCTTAAACTGTATTAATTAATGTTTCTAGAATCTAGAATGTATGCTGATCACATCACAACCTGAAATAATTATGTGAGGATTACATTTAGGGCCATATAAAATACTGCATAAATTTAATGAGTCTATTAATATTCATGAACTACTTTGCATGTAGTTATACCATGTCCATTCTGTGGGTACTGGTCCATGGGTTTTAGATGTAGTTACAGTATGTTGGGATATTCTTTGGGGGAGAAATATTTTTTTTTTTCACTAGCAAGAGATGACGTTTTGTAAGGATATTGACAGGGTGATAATGACAACTGACAATCTTTTGAGTGATTAAGGGTGGGTATGTCCTCTAAAATAGGGGTCAGCAAACGATAGCCCACCGACGAAATCCAGCCAGCAGCCTTTTTTTGTAGGGCTTTCCAGCTAGGAATGGTTTTGCATTTTAAGCATTGTAAAACAAAAAGATGATGTCGTAGTGACTTTAGGTGGCTTCCATAGCCTAAAATATTTACTATCTGTCCCTCTATAGAAAAAAAAAATATGCCAACTCCTGATAAAATATTGGACCAGTGATAGAGTGGATAACCCTTTAAGATCTTTTGCAGACAGGAGACAGAAGACCAAGGATAAAAAACAACACAGATAGTTCACGATTCAGGTGCACCTGGTGGCTCACTCAGTCCATAAGAACATGTGACTCCTGATTTTGTGGTTGTGAGATGGAGCCCCCCGTTGGGGGAAGAATTTACTTGGAAAAAAAGTAATAGTTCAGTATATAGAAATCAGGTGATTGTATTACAAATTAGGTTTAAATTAGAGACTAGGAAGCTGTGTAGAAAATTGCGATTATTATCAATTTATTTTGGCAAAAGGAGACCTTTTTATTAAAGAGAAATTTATGATTAATTATAGATAGCAGTTATAGATTGCTAAATTAAAGCTAATGTTTTCTCCTTGAGCATAGTGACTGTTGGAAGGAGAAGTGGCCAGAAAGCTTGCCGGGAAGAAAAAGGACAGGAAAATACTAGTCTGAAACTAAGAAGTTATCATGGATAGCCTGTAAAGGAGACAAACAGGAAAACGGTCACTAATTATCTGCATATCAAAAGGGTTGAGTGTTGCTGTTTATAATCTGTTACTTTATACTTAATCTAACCTCAAGGACAAGCTTTTTTTTTTTTTTTAAGATTTTATTCATTTATTTGACAGAGAGATCACACGTAGGCAGAGAGGCAGGCAGAGAGAGAGGGGGAAGCAGGCTCTCCGCTGAGCAGAGAGCCTGATGCAGGGGTCCCAGGACCCCTTGATCATGACCTGAGCCGAAGGCAGAAGGTTAACCCACTGAGCTACCCAGGTGCCAAAGACAAGCTTTTTAAATTGCTTTTGCAAGAACTACCTTATTAGTAAGGAAATAGCACCACCTACTGACATGGTTTAGAATGATGAGTGATGATCCTTTGAAGATGGTGGGAGGAGGGAGAATGTCTGATGATTTGTAATTTTTCTTGTATTTTTAGTAACTGGGTATTATTTTGATTTGTATTTTCCTTTTTGTGGTAATGGATATTTTGAAGGTTAATATACCTTATTATAGTGGCTTTATTCTGACAATTTTCTTGATTCCCCAATCACAGAGTATATAATTCATGGAATATTCTTTCTATAATTCTCACATTTCCAGTTGCTCTCCCAAACTGTAAGCTGTCTTTTAGGTACCTGTAATTGAAGATGTTCTATTTCATCTTGACATATATTTGTTTATTTCTGGTTTATAACTAAGTGTTTTGTTTTGTTTTCCAGATGATTCTTTGGGATTGGGACTTAAAGCAATGGTATAAACCTCATTATCAGGTAAATATAGTAAATATCACTAATGTCTGTAATGAAACTTTTTTTAAACTGAAGTATAGTTGACACATAATGTTAGTTTCAGGGATACTGTAATGAAACTTTTGGCATTTTGTTATTTTTAATTTTTATTTATTCATTTTATATATATATATTTTAAATTTAAAAAATGTTTTAATTATTTGAGAGAACATGATGGGTGGCGGAAGGGGCGGAGGCAGAGGGAGAGGGAGAAGCAGGTACCTTGTGATCAAGACCTGAGTCTAAGGCAGATGCTTAACCAACTGAGCCACCCAGGTACCCTGAAACTTTTGACATTTTATGGAAGTTATATTCATGAGATTTCTGTGTCATAAGATTATCTTTAACTGAACTAAAAGAACTGTCTTCTAGGTAATTAAAAAAAAATACATATATTTTAATCATGAGGGGAAGAAGAAAATGATAAGAAACCATACTTGTGTAAGAGTTATTTTTTTTAATGTTGGTAGTATAATCTGGGCTCAGAATAAATGAATAATTCTATACTAAGCATGAGATTTTTTTTTTTCCCCTGATTGTGGGAAACTGATTCACAGAGGGGGGAAATAGATTAAAGGCCATATATGAGAAGAAGCAAAACATTTGGCAGAATATTTTACTAGGGAAACAAAAACACAGTGTTTGGTTTTTTTGTTTGTTTGTTTTTGGGTTTTGGTAAAATTTCAATTAAATTACACATACAAAAAAGTACACAACTTCATGAATTTTCACAAACTAAACATTCCACATAACTAATACCCATTTCAAGAAATAGAACTTTACCAGCATTCCAGAAACCTCACTTAGGTACCATTCTCGTTATTGACCGTATCCCCAAGGATGATGTCTCCCCTGACTGATGTAGGAAAGATGTTATGGTTGAAAGCAGAAGGCCAAGAAAGAATTCTTGAGACATCTTTGGTGCAAAAAGGTGTTTTATTATAAAGCATGGGGATAGGACCTGTGGGCAGAAAGAGCTACACTGGGGTTATGAGGAGTGGCCCATTGTATACTTCCAGGTTGGGAGGGGTTGGGGTAGTGTAAGTCTCTAAGGAATTTTGAAAGCAAGGTTTCCAGGACCTTGAGGGGGCTAGCTGTTGTCAGGAAAAGGTCATGTATTATCGTCTAATAAAACCTTAGTCATGAGACCCTTCAGATGTATATTGGTGCCATATATGCTGGGGGCTTTAGAAATAAAGGAAATTTCCAAAGGAATTTTTATACGTTAAAGTAGACTTACAGGATGCTGGGGGGTGGGAGGGATAGAGGGTAGGCTAGGATTGCCTTTCGCCCTTAGCCAAGTATTAACATCGAGTCAGTTGAGCCCTAGAAGAATGTCACTCTGTCTTTCAAGGATTTGTCAATGGATTTAGTAAGGAAATTTAATTTTTCTTCTGCCTTTGCTTATTTATGAACTTTATATATATAAATGGAATCATATAATATATACTTTTAAACTTTTTTGATCACTTAAGTAATATATATTAATATCAGAAGAATTAAAAATAGAAGTATAAGAGAAAAAAGAAAAATCACTCCTAAATACAAGCAGTAACTATGTTAATTATGTTAACTTTTGATGTATATCTTTACAGATCTTTTCCCATTGTATTGAAATGTGTATGCATTCTAGTCTACAAAAAATATGTTATATTATAAATTATGTAGAAATATATATAACATAAATATTAACAAAATAAAAAATTATTAATGTAAATATTTATAAAATTAATTATAAACTATGTTATAATATGCTGGTTTGAAACCTGATGGTTTCCACACTAATAGATACACATTAATAAATACCAAATCTCTGTTCTTTATATTTACAGAAACATTACTCTCTCTATTAGATTTATTTAGTTGTCTCTATCCCAATTTTTGAAAAAAATGCTTTCTGGCTGTCAGGAAGCAAGAATTTCTATCCCCTTAAAGGTCCTGTAGCTGGATTAAGAATCAAACTGATATAAGACAGATTAACAGGAGAAAATGAAATTTAATAGGCATCCTTATAGCCAATGCACATAAACGTGAAAATTCCAAAGACAGTCTGGGAAAATAAGGTATATATGTCATTCTCAGATAAGGACAAAAAGGGAGCAGAGGTCTGGGACTTCAGAGGAAAGGAATGTAATTCCCAGGTTGGTTAGAAGAACAGATGTTTGGTCATTAGATGTTTGCCCTGCCATACAGGTGGTTCACTCAGATAGAATTGATCTCTGCTGGGGTGCCTGGCTGGTAGAGCATGTGACCCTGGATCTCAGAGTTGTAGGTTCAGGCCCCATGTTGGGTATAGAGATTATGTAATATCCTTAAAAAATTTTTGTCTCTGCTAATAACCTTTATTCGGGGAAAGACCCTCAATTTAGATTCTTCTGTGTACTTAAAGGAGGGGCAGAAGTTTTTCTTAAGGCCACAGGATCTCAAGTGCTTTCAGCTCAAAATAAGACAAATGCCAAAGTGGCACATTCTGGGAGGGCTTGTCCTGAACCCCTTCCCAGCTATTTTAAGTAGTGCTGCTGGCACTCTGGGTGTCTTTTGTTGGGTGTATATCTTAGAGTGGATCGCTGGGTCATTGGATTTGCATGCATATGTGGAGTCCCAGTAGATAGCTCTCAGTTTTCCAAGCACTTATATCAATTTTTACCCACCATCAGCTTTTGAGAGTTCCAGTTGCTCCACATCCTTGTGAACACTTGGTAGGGTCTCTTTTAAATCCTTCTGCTAGCTGTGCAACAGTGTATCATACTGCTTTTAATACTTGCATTTCACTGATGACTCATCAGGTTGAGGATCTTTTCATATGTTAATTGGCTACCCAGATATTTTTGGGTGGGGTCTTTATACTGATTTACTTGGTGATCAGTAGGATTTGTTTATGTATTTTGGAAATGAGTGTGTGTGTGTACACATATACACAAAGGCTATATATGTATGTACATATATACATACATATACATAAAAGTATAAATATACGTATATACGTGTATATATATATATGTATATATATATGTGTATATATATAGAATGTAGTGAAAATGGGTGGGGTTTTTTCCCTAAGATTTTATTTATTTGAGAGGCACCTGGGTGGTTCAGTGGGTTAAAGCCCCTGCCTTCTGCTCAGGTCATGATCTCAGGGTCCTGGGATCAAGTCCTACATCGGGTGCGGGTGCTCTGCTCGGCGGGGAGCCTGCTTCCCCCTCTCTCTGCCTGCCTCTCTGCCTACTTGTGATCTCTGTCTGTCAAATAAATAAATAAAATCTTAAAAAAAAAAGATTTATTTGAGAGAGAGAGCATGAGTGGAGAGGGACAGGCAGAGAGGGAAAAGCAGGCTCTCTGCTGAGTGTAGATCTCCATCCTCTACTCCAGGATCATGACCTGAGCTGAAGGCCTATGCTTTACCAAATGAGCCACCCAGGCGCCCCAAAATGTGTGTGTGTGTGTGTGTGTGTGTGTGTGTGTGTGTGTGTTTAAGTCCTTTCCTAGTCTGATTTATCATGATGTCTTTTGATGAAAATATCACCAGTGCTTTCTCTGGATACCTTTTATCAGATTAAGGAAGTTCAAAAAAAAATTAAGGAAGCTCCATTCTAATCCTAGTTTACTAAAGACCTTTTTTTTTCTCTTTTTAGTCATGAATGGGTGTAGAATTTTTATCAGATGCTTTTTCTGCATCTATGGAGATTATTCCTAGATTTTTTTCTGTTTATTCTATTAATGTGGTGAATTATATTGTTTAATTCCGTGCCTGTGTTAGACCAGTCCCGTATTCCCAGAATAAAGCAAATTTGATCAAGATATTTTAAAAATATTATTTTTATTAAAAATTTAAAAAATATTTTAAAATATACATATATATGTGTGTGTGTATGTGTGTATATGTACACACACATACACACCCCACTGGATTTCATTTTTTGTTTTGGAATTTTGAATCCATGTTTACAAGAAAATTGGCCTATAATTCTTGTTTCTCATAATGTTCTTGGCATGTTTTTGGCATAAAGCTTATAATGGCCTCATAAAGTGGGATATTCACTCTATGTTATCAAGAAACATTTGTAAGATTGGTATTCTTTCTTTAATGTTTGAAAGAATGCTGTGGTGAAGCCATCTCAGTTTGGAGCTTTTTTTATGAACAAATGTTAAATTATGGATTTAGTTTCTTCAGTAGTTTTAGGCCTGTTCCAGTTTTCTGTCTGTTCTTGTAACAGTTGGGTTAGTGGTGCTTTCTAGGAACTCCTTTTTTTGTTGTTCCCTCCAGCCTTGAGACTGCTGGAAGCTCTATTTTACTTTCAAAATAGAAATCTGTTTGACAATTTTTGCCTGCTTTCTCCATCTCAGCCGCTGTTTGCAAATTGGCAAATGCCTTCAGGGGAAAGCAGCTCTGAAGTCAAGCTTGCTGCTTTTTCTTCTCTCTGAGATCCTGCCTGTCTTGCTAACCCTGATGTTTCAGACTTCCAGCCTCCTGTGACTACAGAAAGCTCCGCTCTGATTCCTGGCCTCTTAACTGCTCTGTTCCGTAGCCTCTCTTCCCCCCGCCAGTTACAAGTCTGTAGCAGAGACCTTGATGTAGTAGCACAGGATGGTGGATTCATTTTAATTTATTAACTCTTGAGTTCTTGTTCTTTCAAGGCCTGACTGCTTGACTGTTCTCTGAACAGCCTTGAAATGGGTGCTGCTTTGATTTATTTATTTATTTATTTTTAAAAAAGATTTTATTTATTTGTCAGAGAGAGATCACAAGTAGGCGGAGGGGAAGGGGGAAGCTGGCTCCCCGCTGAGCAGGGAGCCAGATGTGGGGCTCCATCCCAGGACCCTGGGACCATGACCTGAGCTGAAGGCAGAGGCTTAACCCACTGAGCCCCCCAGGTGCCCCTACTATTTTTATTTCAGCTTTTCTAAACTATTCTAGGCAGAAAAGTTCGTTTGCTATAGCCTCCTTGCTGAAAAATAAGGCAAGCCTCTTATGTCACTGGAACATTTCATCACCTATACATTGGGAATAATACCAATTTCCTCAGAGGGCTGATTACGATAACAACAACAATAGCAACAACAACAAGTGCCTGGGGGATAGTAGCACTCAATAAAAATGTGAGCTAATATTATATTAATATATAATAATGAATTCTAAGTATCTCTGAAACTATAGTATAAGACAGGATTTAGCACAGTTTTTTCTATAAAGGGCCAGATAGTAAATATTTTAGCATTTTCATATGTTAATTGGCTACCCAGATATTCTTTTTTTTTTTTTTTTAAGATTTTTATTTATTTATCTGTCAGAGAGAGTGAGCACAGGCAGAGGCAGAGGGAGAAGCAGGCTCCCCACTGAGAAAGGAGCCCATTGTGGGACTCGATCCCAGGAAGCTGGGATCATGACCTGAGCCGAAGGCAGCCGCTTAACCAACTGAGCCACCCAGGTGTCCCGCTACCCAGATATTCTTAAAATATTTAGCATTTTAGCACAGCCACCTACCCTACTCTCCTCCCCCTCTTCAGTCATCCTTTAAAATGCAGGATCTATTCTTAGCTCTCTGGGCAAAACCAAGATTTGCCACATATGAGCCATTGGGAAATAGGAATTAAAGCTCTGATTTAAAAGTTTGTCACTCTTGCTTCCTACACTCCGCTCATCCAAAATAAAAGTTGAAGTCCTTGTCATGGACCCAAGTGACCTTCCACAATATGGTCCCTCACTCTACTTCCATTTACTTCTCTGACCTTGTGTTGTACTAATTTCTCCTTCATCTACTCTGTTCCAGTTATTCGGGCCTCCTCGTTATTCCTCAGACAAGCGAGGCAGGCTGGCCCTCTGGGTCTTCACACTTGCTGGTCTTTCCGCCTGGAATGCTCTTTTCCCATGTCTCTGTCAGTTCTTAACATAAAGATTATCTTTTCACCTCAACATTTTAGTGCCCTCCATTACTTCTTTTTCTCTTTACTTGCTTTTTACCCTGCTCAAAATCCGTGATTCTCCCTTGTTCATACCCATTAGCCTGGAATCCTGTGTTCTCAAAAATTTAGTCCCAACATGCCTCTCCAACCTTATTTTCCAGGGTTCTTTAAAAAAAAAAAAAAAGAAGAAGAAGCATGTACTTTAATAATTTAACGTTCCCTGTACTTTGCTATTTTATTGGTTTTGCTCCTTTACTTGCATTCTTTCTTGATGAGCTCCCCCAAATGCATTTTTAGCTTCATTATAAAAATTATTCCTCCCTGATCTTTATAAATAAAATACTGCCAAATTAATATCTCAGCTCAAATGCTACCCCTTCCATAAAGTTTCTGTTAACCATTTGGATTAAAGCTTATGTATCTTCTTTGAACTCTGGTGCCACTTTATCTGTATTTTTATTTCATCACTTTCCATAATTTTAATAGTAGTACTACTTACTGTACTTTACCTCTCTGTACCGTACACTGCACTGTTTGCCTGTATCATCAGCTTTAATTCTCCCTGCTCCTCTCCACTAAATGTAACTATGAACTCTGGAAATAATAAGAGGCAGCTGAATTTCAGGAGAATACTGAAAAATGGAAAGAGGAGGGTGGAGGAGTTGGGGACTCCAGTAATAAAAACTACAGTGATGGGGTTTCTTAAAACCCTTGCCTAACAGCAAGAGGTGACCAAGCAGAAGGTGACTCAGGTGGGCTCATTCCTTCCCCAAGATAAAATGAGAGTCCTGCCAGTAAAACCAAGTGAGTCTAGTTGCTCTAGCAGGGGGAAACCGATCAGGAGCTGCACTGACAATAAGAGGTCAGGGGAGGGATTCTCATTCCCTACTGAGCAGGAGACCCCCTTTACCCAGAGACTGGGGATACTGCCATGACATGTGTCTAGTCCTGAAGGTGTTCTTTGTGCCGGTGGCCTGGAGACTCTCTTGCCCCACCGAAAGGTACCAGGTGGCTCAGTGTGAGGAAATTCCTCCTTCCTCCTCCCATCTGCTCACCCATGGAAGTACCAGAAAGGACCAGTGGGAATCCTACTGGCACCAGAAAATAATCAGGCAGACCGAAATACCACTGTGGATGCCCAGAAAGCTAAATTGTCATTAGAACCACAGCCTGAAAAAGTAGACCAGGACCTGTGTACTAAATCTAAACAAAAAGACCACCTCCCCATACAAAACATTTAAATAGGACCCAGAGTCTTCTAGGGTAATAGCTAAAATGCTGATAATAAAAGAAAAGAAATCACTTTTCATACCAAGAACCAGGAAAATCACAACTTGAATGACGAAAAAAAACAGTCAATGCTTAACATCAAGATAAATCAGATTTGAGATTATCTGACAAATATTTTAAGATTTTATTTCTTTATTTTAGAGAGCCTGAGCAGGGGGAGGAGCAGAGGGAGAGGGACAGGCAGTCTCCCCACCGAGCAGGGAGGCTGATAGGGGGCTCTAAGATCATGACCTGAGCTGAAATCAAGAGTTGGATGCTTAACCAACTGAGCTATCTTGGTACCCCCGACAAGAAATTCTAATGCAGCCGTCATAAAAATGTTCTAACAAGCATATAACAAGGAAACAAAATAGAAAATCTCAACAATAACAAAAAAACCCGGCACTTCTCCCCTTTGATTGCACCTCACAGATGCTGTGGTGGGTTTTTTTGTTTTGTTTTGTTTTTAACAAATTGAAGGTTTGTAGCAATCCTGCATCAACCAAGTCTGTTTTTACTGTTTTAAGAACAGCATTTGCTCACTTCATGTTTCTCAGACACATTTTGGTAGGTGTTAAAATATTTCAAACTTTTTCATCATGATACTTGTTATGGTGATCTGTGATCAGCGATCTTGGATGTTACTATTGTAATTGGTCTGGGGTGCCATGAGTCATGTTCATAAAAGATGGTTAACTTAATAAATATTGTGTGTTATGACTGCTCCACTGACCAGCTGTTCCCCCATCTCTCTCCCTTCTCTTTGGGCCTCCTTATTTCCCAAGATAGAACAATATTGAAATTCGGTCAGTTAATAACTCTTCAAGGCCCTCTTAGTGGTCAAGTGAGAGTCACATATCTCTTACTTTAAATGAAAAGCTAGAAATGACTAAGCCTTGAGAGGAGGGTGCCTCGAAAGCTAAGATAGGTCAAAAGCTAGGCCTCTTGCATCAGATATTGAAGTTATGAATGCAAAGGAAAAGTTCTTTTTTTTTTTTTAAGATTTATTTATTTATGTATTTATTTGACAGTAAGAGACAGTGAGAGAGGGAATACTAGCAGGGGGAGTGGGAGAGGGAGAAGCAGGATTCCCACTGCCCAATACGGGGTTCATTCCCAGGACCCTGGGATCATGACCTGAGCTGAAGGCAGATGCTTAATGACTGAGCCACCCAGGTGCCCCAGTGTTGTGATTTTTAATTTCTAATTTACTTCTAATTATTATTTTTTAAAAGATTTTATTTATTTCACAGATCACAAGTAGGCAGAGAGAGAGAGGAGGAAGCAGGCTTCCTGCTGAGCAGAGAGCCTGATGCGGGGCTTGATCCCAGGACCCTGGGATCATGACCTGAGCTGAAGACAGAGGCTTTAACCCACTGAGCCACCCAGGCGCCCCCAAAGGAAAAGTTCTTATAGGAAATGTAAAAGTGCTACTTCAGTGAGCACGTGAATGATAAGAAAGTGAGACAGCTGCTTTGCTGATAGGGAGAAAGTTGTAATGTTCTGGATAGAGGATCAAACCAGCCACAACATTCCTTTCAGCCAAAGCCTGATCTAGAGCACGGTCCTAACTCTCTCCAATCCTATGAAGGCTGAGAGAGGCGAGGAAGCTGCAGAAATAGTCTGAAGCCGGCAGAGGTGGGTTCACGAGGTTTAAGGAAGGAAGCCATTTCCAAAACATCAAAGTGCAAATGAGTGCTGATGCAGAAGCTGCAGCAAATTATCCAGAAGATCTAAGCTAAGACACTTACTGAAGGTGGTTACACTGAACGACAGATTTTTCAATGTACGTAAGGCAGCCTTCTATTGGGAGAACATGGCACCCAGAGCTTCCATGGCCAGAGAGAAGTCAATGCCTGGCTTCAAAGGTTAGACTTGAGTTCTCTCACTGGCGCTAATGCAGCTGGTGACTTGACATTGAAGCCAGTGCTTCTTTACTGTTCTGAAAATCCTAGGGTCCTTAAGAATTATGTTAAACGTATTCTGCGCTCTGTAAATGGAACAACAAAGCACATCTGTTTTCAACGGTTTACTGAACATTTTAAGCCCACCTTCGAGACCTCCTCAGGGAAAAAAGAAAGATTCAGATATTAGTGCTCATTGACAAAGCACCTGAACACCCACAAACTCTGACGGAGACGTACAACAAGATTAATATTTTCGTGCCTGTTAACATAGCATCCATTCTGCAGTCCATGGAGCCAGGAATAATTTCGATTTCTAAGTCTCATTATTTAAGAAATACATTTTGTAAGGCTGTTTCTGCCCCAGATAGTGATTCCTTGGTCAGATCTGGGCAAAGAAAATTGAAAACCTTCTGAAAAGGATTCACAATTCAAGAGGTTGAAATACCAGCATTAACAGAGTTTGGAAGAAGTTGATTCCCACCTTTGTGGATGACTTTGAGGGGCTCGAGATTTAAGTGAAGAAAGTAACTACACGTGTGGTAAAAACAGCAAGAGAAGTACACTAAAGAAGTGGGGCTTGAGGATGACTGAATGGCTGCCATCTTGTGGTAAAACCTGAACGTACGAGGAGTTGCTTCTTTTTTTTCTTTTTTTTTTAAAGATTTTATTTTATTTTATTTATTTGACAGAGAGAAATCACAAGTAAGCAGAGAGGCAGGCAGAGAGAGAGGAGGAAGCAGGCTCCCCGCCGAGCAGAAAGCCCGATGCGGGGCTCGAACCCAGGACCTGGGATCATGACCTGAGCCGAAGGCAGCGGCTTAACCCACTGAGCCACCCAGGCGCCCCCGAGGAGTTGCTTCTTACGAGGAACAAAGGAAAGTGGTTTCAGGAGATAGAATCTGCTCCTGAAGATGCTGTGAGGACTGTTGAAACGATGACAAAGGATTTAGGATATAATATAAACTTGATAAAGCAGTCCCAGGTTTTGAGAGGATTGATTCCAAGTTTAAAAGAAGTTCTCCTGTGGGTAAAATGCTATCAGACAGCATCACAAGCAACAGAGAAACTGTGAAAGGAAGAGTCAGCCGAATGCAGCTAACTTCATTTAAGAAATTGCCACAGCCGCCCCAACCCTTAGCAACTGCCACCTTGACTGGATCAGTCTGCAGCCATCAACATCACATTCGAGACCCTCTACTAGCAAAAAGATGACGACTCGGGGCACCTGGGTGACTCAGTGGGTTAAAGCCTCCGCCTTCGGCTCGGGTCATGATCCCAGGGCCCTGGGATCGAGCCCCGCATCGGGCTCTCTGCTCAGCGGGAAGCCTGCTTCCTCCTCTCTCTGCCTGCCTCTCTGCCTACTTGTGATCTCTGTCTGTCAAATAAACAAATAAAATCTTTAAATCCCCCTTTAAAAAAAGAAATGATGACACGCTGAAAACTCAGATGATCGTCAGCATTTTTTAGCAATAAAGTATTTTTTTTTAGAGGAAGGGAGAGTGTGGAGGGGAAGGGCAGAGAGAGAGAGAGAGAGATTCCTAAGCAGGTTCCACAGTGGGTGTGCAGCCTGACATGGGGCTCGATGTCACAACCCTGAGATCATGACCTGAGCCGAAATCAAGAGTCAGATACTTAACTGACTGAGCCACCCCGGTGGCTAAATGAAGTATTTTTAAATTAAGGTATGTTGGGGCACCTGGGTGGCTCAGTTGTTAAGCTGCTGCCTTTGGCTCAGATCATGATCCCGGAGGGGCTCCCTGCTCTGCGGGAGGCTGCCTTCTCCCTCTCCACTCCCCTGCTTGTGTTCCCTCTCTCGCTGTGTCTCTCTCTGTCAAATAAATAAATAAAATCTTAAAAAAAAAATTAAGGTATGTACATTGTTTTTTTAGACATAATGCCACTGCACACATAATAGACTACAGTATATTGTAAACATAACTTTTATATGCACTAGGAAACCAGAGAATTTATTTGACTCACTTTATTGTGCTGTTTGCTCTATTGCAGTGGTCTGGAACCAAACCTGCAACATCTGAGGTAGATCTGTAAAAGTTATAAAAAAGAAAGAAATGAAAACTTTGGAACTCAAAAATACAGTAATGGAAATGAAAAATTTGCTGAATGGGCTTAGGAGAGTGGGATGACAGAGGATGGAATTTGTGAGCTTGAGGACAGAGCAACAGAATTTACCTGATTTGAACAACAGAGAGGAAATAGATGGAAACAATGTAACAGGGATGTATTGGACAATAACAAAAGATCCAAAATTCGTATCAGTGTCTGAGAAGGAGAGAGTGAGTTTAAAAGATTATTTGAAAAAACAGTGGCTGAAAACATCCCCAAATTTTGCAAAAAAAAAAAAAAAAAAAGTAATCCTACAAATTTGAGAAGCTGATTGAATCCCAAATATGAAAACCCCTAATAAATCTGCAAGCCATGTCATATTTAAACATTTGAAAACTAAAGACCAAAGAAAATAACTTAAAAGCAACTACAGAGAAATGACCCATGCTCTATAGAGGAACACCAGCTTAAATATCAATAGATTTCTCATTTGGATATGGGAAAACAGATGCTATTATAGTACAATTTGTGGAGGTAAAGACTTAACCAAACATACAGGAGGGCAGTTTTATAGTAATGAACAAATTGTAACTTGTTCATTTACTGTGGTCCAGCAGTTCAGTTTTATGGGAAGCTATTTGTCTGACGTATGCTTAATTATCTATAGTGACATATATAGCGAAGTATTTATTTGTAAAGATTAGCAACAGCTGGGCTATCCTCTAGTAATAGGGAATGTTTTCAAATAAAAGCTAAGACAAAATAATACTTTACGAGAAAAAAAAAATCCCCAAAGAGCAAAGACATTATTTAGCTAATTATTGTTCTAACTTTCATAACATTTCTTAGTTCTGAAATGTGTTGAGGATACTTAATAAACAGTTTTATGGTGAATTCATTAAATACATTCGATAATTAAGAATTTTAGATAACTCATGTAGGTTTAAGGTACAATAAAAGCAACAAAAGTTACATTTAATTCACTGTTGATTATCCATGTGCTCATTTCTATGGGTAATTGAGTTGAACATCATATATGTATTTTCAAGAAGTAAAAATCATACCATATGCATACATCAATGAAATATTTATTCTAAATTTTAAAAATATTTTTCCTGGGGCACCTGGGTGGCTCAGCGGGTTAAAGCCTCTGCCTTCGGCTCAGGTCATGATCCCAGGGGTCTGGGATGGAGCCCCGCATTGGGCTCTCTGCTCCGCAGGGAGCCTGTTTCCTCCTCTCTCTCTCTGCCTGCTTCTCTGCCTGCTTGTGATCTCTGAGTGTCAAATAAATAAATAAAATCATAAAAGAAAAAAGCTTTCCTGTCCACTCTTTAAGGCCAAGTGTGACGTTACCCCTTCCATGAAGTTGTTGGTGACCATTCAGTTCGAAGTTAATCACTATCTCCTTCAAACTCTGACACCTTTTTTTCCTGTATTTTTATCTTCTTATTTTCCATAGTATTGATGGTTATGCTGTGATTTATTGCACTTTAAATATATTCCCTCATGTTTTACATGTATTCTCAGACTAGTCTCATGTCAGCCCTTAATGAAGGTGGTGGTTGTAATCTCCATTTTACCGTAAAGAGACTAAGAGGTTCAGATGTTAAATAACTTGCTCAAAATCAGACAATTAGGGTTAAAGCATAGATTTAGCTGCTCCACTCGGCTGCCTCTGAAATGTGTAAGGTTACCCGAGAGAACCGCTGTATAGGTGTACCTTGTATATGTACGTCGATTTAAAATACAGTGTTTCTTAAATGTTAGAGCGTTTTCATACAAATCTATAATCCTACTTTTTTCTTTTCTTTCCTAGAATTCTGGAGGTGGAAGTGGAGTTGATCTTTCTGTGCTAAATGAGGCTCGCAATATGGTGTCAGATCTTCTGGTGGATCCGACCCTTCCCCCACAAGTGATCTCCTCCCTGCGGAGCATCAGTAGCTTGATGGGTGCTTTCTCAGGTTCCTGCAGGCCAAAGATTAACCCTCTCACACCATTTCCTGGATTTTACCCCTGCTCAGAAATAGAGGACCCAAATGAGAAAGGAGAACGAAAACTTTACAAGGTCAAGATCCAGTAATCAGCCAGCCCTAATTACCACATTTAATAATTTCAAATTAAAACTGCTCCTTTATAGCTCAGATAAAATACAGTTTCAAGGATCAGCTTTTTTGTACAGTATATTGAGCTGCTTGGGACTTTGGGGGTGGTTGTAAATCTCAAATCATTCTAAAGGAGTGTTCAGCTTTTATTCTAAATAACTTTGCTATAGCCAGCAGTTAAAACTTCATCAGTACAACTATTTATCATTGTTGTTATTGTTTTTAAATACAAAACAACACAAATTTAAGTCCAGGCTTGTATAACAAACTAGTGGTCCTGTCATGTCATTAATCTATTGTATGACTTAGAATCCAGGAATATTATTGAACTACAAAGAATTGATCATTATAATACTTGTTTTATGAATTACATAGCATTATTTTAAATTTTCACCTTTTTTTGGGTCTCTGTTTTGCCCCCTTTACACGCACTAGAGATTGGTCTAGTCCTAATGATTTTTCCATCATTAAATATGGGGTTAATTTTTTTTTTAATATCAGTGCTTCAAAACAGGATTTTCTTTAAGAAATAATAAATACTATCCTAAGTAGGTTTACATTATGCTTGTTCAGAGTGCAATTAAAATTGCTTTATTTGACTAATCAATATCTTTATCAATAACTAAAATCATAAACTTAAGAACATTTTAAAGATTATTCTAGATTTATTTATTTTTAATTTAATTTATTTAATTAATTTTTAATTTTTAATTTAATTAATTTAATTTAATTTAATTTATTTCTAGATTTATTATTCTTTATTATTAGTAAAGAAACTAATCAAGAGAAGATAAAATTCAAATCAGTTAATTTTGTTCCTTGTAATAATGTATGTAGAACTTTAAAAAAGTTAACTATCATTTTGAAAGGATTTTGATCAGTTAATTTCATTGTGTTAGTTCTCAGCATTAGGATGTAGAAATGTTGAAAAATTAAGTCCAGTTAGGGCTAAAGTTTGATAATTACTGATCACAAATCTAGACAACAGGTGATTATGCGATGCTTTTATTTATAAGAAATATATACAGTAGCACTTGCCTTATTCAAAATCCAATTAACAATGGTACTTAGTTATAAGGCATTCTTTTTAGCGCTCTGCATGTCAGAAATAGGTTAATCACAAGTATCTAAAAGTGACAGTAATAAATTCATCAATAAAGTAATGGTAATATATTCTTGAGTTAGTTTTCACTTGTATTTTCTATTTTTGTATTTCTATTGACATTTGATGTTTTGAATAGGTTTTTTCTCTTTTCAATTGCAGTATACTTGACACGAAAAATAGTAATTCTTAAAAATCTTAATCAGAAAAATCTTACTATTATGAATATTATGTTTGTCACTATGTTATTGTGTTTAAAAAACGTGTACTGGTACATTTTAGAAACATTTTAAACAGTATCAATGAAACAGGATGCCTAAGTGCCTCATTTCCTGAACATTCTAGTTCATCAGGCTTGTTTTTGGTACTGGAATCTACTGATAGGAGTAGTCCTATAAGAACCAGGAAGTAACCCTTATTTCTTTTCTTTGTGATCTTTAAATTTCTTTCTTGAATTTCACATTGAATTTGTCTCTGCTTTTGGAAAAGAATAGAAAAGGCCTGATACTACTCCAAAAAAGAACAATAGCCATTTATGAAAAGATAATTAGTAAGGAAAGGGGAGTCATAAAAGATAATTTAATGTAAATGTCTTATGTATGTGTTAAGAACTAAGAGACTGAATGGACCTAAATTATAGCCAGAAAGGATTATGTTCCACAAAGGATGCTTTCACTGTGAGTCTAACTCACCATGAACCTTTACAAAATTGACATGCTTGGGAAACTTAAACATAGGAGATATTTATCTCTGAGATGGTTTCAGTATTTGCTAGTGGGGGAAATTCAGAAGAAGTAAAGACTGTTTTATGTAAATCTCAGTAAAACACCTATTCAGTGGTTAAAAAAATAAATAAAAAAAAAGAATACATTGGTTAATCGATATTTGGACCAGTTTAGAATATTTTTAAAAATTAAGGTAAAATATTAATGCTAATGGTGTTCTGAGTTTAATTGCTAATTGAAAAGATAGCTCTGAATCTTTCAGTTTCTCCAGGTTAACCCTATGTACATTAGCCTTATACTGAAAATAAAAAAGGTTTAGTATATAGGTCTTATAGTCCCTGATCCTAAGCTTGAACTCTGCAGTTGATTTTCAGGGTAAATCTTTCATATTTGCCTTTGAAATTGTCAAGTATTTATTTCTCATGAAATGAGGGAGTAAAGTGTATAAAAGAGTAAAGATCTTGTTAAGTTGTAGGGAGTTCAGAAATCATTTTTTGGTGGGAGGAACACTAAATAGAACAACAGTGTAGAATGTGAAATTTGGAGTAAATTTGAGGTATTTTCAGAGTAAAATGTTTTATTTCTCTTGTACACGTTAAAGATAGACTTTGTATTGATATTTTTACATGTCGTCTTTACAAATACACGTACAGCGTATCTGAAGGGTGACAGTCTTAACCATTGTTAAATTATTCAACAGGGACTAAACAGTAGGAATGGCTTACCAGCTCCACAGCTGAGGAGGAGCTCTGCAACCTCAGGTCTGCCTCCCTCAGAACAGCCTTCTTCAAGGTGGGAACGCAGTAATGGCAAGAGGCCACACCAAGACTTTGGCATTTCAAGGTAAGGTCCCCAGTCTTTTAAAGAAACTTGTGTCAAATACATCCATTTTGTCTCTGTTGAATGAAATCTGAAATAACTAAAAGCATAAAGGAACAAGTTGAAGGATTTTAGACATAGGACAGCGTGGGTCATAATAAGGCATGATAGAGAAACTGATTCTCAAAAGGAAGCTAACCTACCTTCTCCAGAAAGTGGTACAAGGCCTGCTGAGGCCTTAAGAAGTCAGGGAGGAAAAAAAAAAAAGAAGTCAGGGAGGCAGTTAAAGGAAGATAGGGTCAATCTAGGACAGGGCAATGGGAAAGCTTTAAAATTAGTATCAGTGGCCAGTATGGAGGCAATCACACCCATCTAGTGGCCGTGTCGGAAGATGGGTTAAGAGTTACTGACCAGTTAGACGAGGAGCAGCGTTCTCAGGGCTCATCTTCCAAGGCAGCAAAACTCTTCCAAACCCTGCTCTTGCTGGAGGACTAAGATGACTCATACATTCTGTAGTCACTTGAGGATCGCCTTGGAACTGACCCGTGCTAATCCTGCACATGAAAGGCATCAGTAACTGGGAAAATGCAGGGCCTGAAATTTTCTGAATGTAAATATACCCATATACCCTCATCACAAAGGATTCAGTGCTTTGTTTTTTAATAGCCAGGAAACATAGTGATCTCCTGTGTGAGTTACGAACTTCTCTTTGTCACTCATCTGACTATGTTAACAGACTTGGAAGTAGTTTAAACTTTCTGTTAAGCCACTGTTGTTACTGGGCACGTGTGTACTTCGTGAGCTCGAGCTGTGTAGTTGCACATTTGAAACAGCAGATGGCAGGATTGGATCATATGGATTTGTCTGTTAAAAGTTGTATTAAGGTTTATATAGGAAATAGGATCAAATAATTTTAATGTTCCAGAGTCTTGTGTGATTTTTTTAATTTGAATTTTTTATAATATATTCAAGTAGATGAACACCTTTTTTTAATAAAAGAAAAATTGAGTGAAATGGTATATAAAATAGGAACAGATTGATGTATAAAAAGTATAGTCCCAGGAATGCAGAGCTTGCCGAGATCCTAAACATGGCAGTTTTGGGTTTTGGGGGGCTTTTTGGTTTTTTGTTTTTAATGGAAGCAGGATATGGGGAAGTCAGCAATGATAGGAACTGAAAATATGATGTATTTCTTAACCATAGGAAGTATCATCTTGAGAATACTGTTTGGTTTAAAAAAGAATGATGAAAACGGTTGCTTTTTAATCTTTCAAAAATCACACTGATGTAAAAGCAGTACACTTGAAGTTAAAGAAACACTTGATACAGTGAGTAAAGGTCACTTTTATCCTGCTGGTTTAAGATGATTGATGTTAAAATAGAACCATGGTCCAAAGAAAATTAACTCTGAGGAATGTTCATTTAAAAGTAAATTGTGTGCAGATTTGATATAATTAGTTAGCTCTCATTAAAACAAAGTCATATGCTTCAAAAGATTTAGAAACTTGGAGAATAAAGTAATTCATGGTATTATGCAACATCTCCTTGAAAGAGGTAAGGCTAGAAGTAATTCTTTTAGAAGCTGTAGCTTCTCAGTAATAAGTTTCTAAGTGTACTTTGGATAAGGAGTGTATGAAGCATTTACAACCACTATTCCTTTTGAAACTCAAGTTTCTAGATCAGTGCTGTCCAATAGAAATTTCCGTGACGATGGGAATGTTTTCTATCTGCACTGTCCAGTATGGTAGCCCCTCGCTACATGTGACTATTGATGACTTGAAGTGTGTCTGGTATGTTTAAGGAACCAAATTTAAATTTGATTTAATTAATTTAACTAAAATACAAAGGGCCATATATGACTGTCATATAGACCTGTATGGCAACCGTATTAGACAGCACAGCTGCAGATCTTTCATGTATGGTAGTGTCTGGTGCAGGAACCTTTAGGCTTTAGTAGTTTTAACCAGAGAGACTTGCAAATCTGGAATCATGAGGCATTCATCTTGACTTTATCAGAGTATCCCAAAACGGAGGTCACATGTCCTGCATTTTTGCGTCTTGATTTGAAGGCAGCCCTGGATTCTGAGGATAGCTTCTCTGACTGTGATTTAAATAATCCTGACTGTGTTTTCAACAGGTTCCAGTAGTGAACCTCTCAGTCCCTGAAGCTCTGACTGAAACTAAATTTCTCATCCCTCCAGGCGCTTTTTCATGTTACTGTTTTTCTGCCCTTATTTTCTGTCACATTGGTGCTACCCTTTAGTTTTGTGGTTGCTTAAAAAAATGGATTTAGCTTGAAAACTTGGTGTTACCTTGTGTCCTGGTATCTTATCCTATAGGTACCAGTTGTCAGGTCTGTGTCTACGCCTCGTTTCCTCTCTGCTCCCTTTTCTCCTTTATCACTTTGCTGACACTGTTTCATGCTTTCTTTACTCCTCACTTGGGTGACTTTCCTCTCCATTGGCCTCTCCATTTCTCATATCCTTCACCACCTGATCCTTCTCCTACCCTTCCACCACAAATCTTCCTTAAACAAAACCTTGATTACACAGTGTTTCTAGTCAACAAGTTTTTGGACCCTTTACCAGTGCCTCTAGAATATTACCTAAATTCCTGGCCTGGGAGCTGAAACCCTGTTACTCCCTCCTGACAAAGCTGCACCCTTACTTGGAATGATTAAACAAACTAGAAGACATGAGCAGTCTTGCAAAGAATGAGAACAGAAAAAATGACTTGGAAAGCTCTCTAGGTGAAAACAGCAGTGACATGAGTTAAACCCTTCCTTGAACTTTTTCTGATAATTTTGTTTTTAGTTGAACTCATTTGAAAATTAAGCTGAATTATAGTTTCCAGCCCACCTTGTTTGAGTGAGGAGTGATATAGGATTTAATCTTGCTTTTCTTCAAGCTTTGTCTGGAGAAAAAAAGCCAAGTGTTAGAAATCTTATGATAGCTAAGATAAAAGGAATCTAAAGCAAGAAAAACCACAGGAAGAAGAGTTACACTATTTGAACAGCCACTGTATTACCCACCTGAAGAGTTTAATCACTATTCATCTCGTACAGAATTTGAAATTTTAATAAAGAGGGCCATTACTTTACAACACCAAAATACACCAGTCTTTCCCTATTTATCTGAAACTCCAGTCAAGTGTAACTATTTGCTGTTCCCTCTATTTATCTGCTTCTATGAGTCTCGTCGCCCCCCAATTCCCTGACCCCCCCCCCCCACCGCCGCCATCATAGTTGTTCTTTCTCCGGGTCTTCTCACTTTAAGACTAACACCCTGCTTTCCTCCTCCCTTGGTTTCCAAGGAGAAGTGATCTGTTTCACCTCTGAATCTCCTTAACACCTTTTCTTTGCCTCTTTATAGCACTTTCACTTTCTACCCTGTGTTAGTCATTAATGCTCTTCTGAGGCCTACTTGATGATTGTGATGAGTCTGATTGCATTAAAATGGATCTTTGAGGATAAACAGCTGCTGAACAAATGTCCTGCAGGGAGTATGGTGTCCATATTAGATTATGATACTGGATGCTCTTTGCGGACGTTTCAGATGAAGGTTCTCTGGTGAAGAAGTTCCAGGAAATGTGGGATAATGCTTTCTTGGGTTAGCTGACAATTGAATTACCCATCTCTGAATTTTCAGGGTTAGTAGCTATGGTTAAAAAATGGCTAAACTTGTATCCTGGGACTGACTGCTGGGACCCATCCCTCCCTGTGGACAAACAGAGCACGTATTTAGAGCTCAAAGCTCACTTCCTTGGAACAGACTTTCCCTGGGGAAAAATAGGCAAGTCATCATTTTCCAAAACTGCCTAGGCTTTCACCTGTGTAGGCTTTTCACCCCTACACTGAAGAGACTTGCCTTTAACCTGTTCCTCAGTTCATCCTTCATCTCTATAACTGCTCTGTAATTCAGTCTAAAAATTTGGTAGGAACTAAGTTCCCTAAATAATGTTCTAGGGAACCAGCTTCTCAATTCTGTGTCTCATAATTTACTAGAGATTGATACCAGTGCCTGGACCCTGTTTGTACTGCCAAGATTCAAGAGGGCTAATGGTGTCATCTCACTCAGTTTCTCGAGAGAATAGCTCTGTGAATCTAGGCATCAGATAGCCAACATGTTTGTACAGCTTCTCGCACATGCCCACAACCACACAAGATGATCGAAACCTTATCAAGGTCATTTGTGTTGGTTGTCTAAAAGTCAGACTCTTAACACATGGCTTAACTCTGTGACCATAACTTTTGACAGTCTCTTGTAATGATTCAGTCATTCTCTTACGAACTATTAATAAACCTTGAGATTCCTGTCCTTTTTGTCCTCTGCCTTCTTCAGTGTTGTTTTATATAATCTCATTAGAGTGTACATCTATCTTTGTAGGCCAGGAATTAATGAGACAATTCTACAACTCAACTGAAAACCTGTAATTTGACCTGTACCTCTCAATTCTCAACCGCTAACTGAATATATAGTATACTTAATTATTAGAAAAGCTTGAATCAAAGTAGGAGACTGTGGAGCAATGCAGTGGGTTTGTTTTGAAAAGGAGAAATCCTTTCCCTGTTTTGAATATTAATCAGGGAGTAAACTAAGAGTACACAGATTTATGTTTGAGTATACCCCTGAGTGGTATTCTTGCTGTGCCTTCCTAGTCTTCCCCCACTTCACATATGAGCAGGGAGTACTCTGATACAAAGAATGATTGAGCTTGAGCAGAGACGTGAGTTTATTGGGTGGTATTATTTGCATATTGCCTCTTTTTGTGACATCATCAAATTATCATTACTATTGGCTTGAGAAAAAAAATACGATAGACTCTAAAAGTTAGATGTTAAAAGTTCTTACCTCAAGCTTTGCGTAGTGGCAGCATCGTAGCCAATGAGGTTTATCCAAGGCATGATTATGGCTAATTGAAAACTTCTTACCTCTTGGAGGGAAGGTGGATGAGGGGATGGGGCAACTGGGTGATGGGCATTAGGGGAGCACTGGGTGTTACATGCAACTGATGAATCAGTAAATTCTACCCTGATACCAAAAAAAAAAAAAAAAAAAAGTCCCTACCTCTAAATCTCTAATTATACAGATTGAGAAACACAGAGCTAGAATCAGAATTGTTTCGTGGAAGGTGCGGGCAAGGCCTTTTAAAAACAGGTAGAAATAAATGCTTTCTCCTGTTAGAGTGAAAAGAAATTAGAGGTTGAATTTTAGCTATGTGAAAGAAGAGACATCACTTAGCCTCTTGAAGCCTTACCTGTTAAATACACTAAAAAAGATAAAAGTATGTAAACTACCTAAAACAATGAATGGTACATAATAGATACTAGAAATAGTGCTGCTGTTACAGTTTTTGTTAGTGTCAAGAAGGAAGTTTTAAGGGTTGCTAACTGGTTTTACATGCCTTCTCTTTTTGTAATACAGAATTTTTTGCTCCCGTAGGATTATAGAACAAACCACATTTCTAGAAAAATGTCCAAGGAGACCCTCAAAGCAACAGTTAATGAAAGAAAAAGAGCCCACTCGCCCAAATTTGGGGAGCAAAAATCATTTGTTCTGTAGGAAATTGAGACCAGGAACCTAAAGAGAAGATCATTCGCTTATTCTACAAGTATCTGTTGAACATCTCTATCAGGCACCGTGCTATTTCCACCAGGAATTTAGAGAGATGTATTAAAGCCCCAAAGAAAATGACAAAATAACGAGGGAAAATGATCATAAGCAGTGAAATTATAATACGCTATGTGTAAATGTAATAGAGACATGAACAAAAACCTTTTAGGTCACAGAGAAAATAGGCCTTCCTTGAGTCATGGGGTATGAAAGAACAGAAAAGATGAAGCAGTTGGAGAAGAGCTTATTGAGATATTAGCTTCCACTAAAAAATAGTGAAAAGTAGAGAATCTGGATTTGTCCTTGAGCCTGTGGCAAAGTGGCAAACTCCACATGAGGAGTTGATAGAGGAAAAAAGCCTAGTGAATATTGAAGAAAAGGTAAAATTTATGGTATACTTGCTACATGCTTGGTCCTGGAAATCTTCCAAATATATAATCTTAAATAGCATTTTACGTATCACATTGCTGTAGTGTGTGATTGCCTACCTGTGTTTAATTTCTTCGTAAGAGCTCTAAAACCTACAAGAAATATTTCAGTTATAGGAAATGGCGGTAGTTAATGGATAATCAATAGTTGTGAAGAGAGGGAGCAGGAAATAGTGAAAACTGTATGTATTAGGCCAGTGATTCTCAGTGAGGTCCCTGGACCCCCCAATGTTAGCATCACCTAAGAACTTATTAGAAAGGCAGATTACTGGCCCTGCCCCAGACCTACTGAACCAGAAATCCTGGGGGTGGAACTAGCAATCTGTGTTCTAAGAAGTCCTCCAGGTGGTATTGATAACCTGCTTTGTACCAGTGTTCAGCAAATTACAGCTTTTGGGCCTAATGTGGTCCATTACTATTTGTTTGTTTTAATGAAATTACATTGAAACACAATCATATTTATTTGTTTATTAGTCTTTTGTGACTGCTTTTATGCTACAATGACAGGGTCGAATAAGTGCAAAGCTGAAAGTTTCTACTACTTGGTTCTTTACAGAAAGCATTTCTGGCCCCTGCTTTAGGCTTTAAGCACTAGATAGATGTCTAAACTCTGATTGTATAAGCAGATGTTTCCTAGTTGAACTGAAGATCATGAATAAAAAAAGAGGAAATTTCCCATGGCTTTAAAATTCTTAATCTGTTATCTTTCCCTTTTAGTCAAGGATCCTATCTAAATGGGCCTTTTAGTTCAAATCTACTGGCAATCCCGAAGCAAAGGTCATCTTCTGTATCCCTAACTCACCATATAGGTCTAAGAAGAGCTGGTAAGAAACCATTCTTTATGATTTAAATGGGGGAGGTCTCAAAGTGTATGGTAGTGCACAATTTTTTCATTATACATTTAGAGCTAATTTTGAATACCATTTTATGCATCGTAAATTAACATGACTAAGTGATTTGGATTGACTGTTAGTTGACCATTTGTGCTCATTCTTTCATAACACTTTATGAAGATCCACTATGTACCAGGCATTTGGTTAGGCACTAGGGATTCAGGAATAAAATACACAACTACTTAACCAAGTTGAAGATCCAGATTCACATATTCAGAACAAGGGAAAATTCTATGGTAAGTGTATTCTTTTGCAGTGTGGCAGTTCCAGAGAGAGAAAAAAAAATCTTGCTGTGAGAGTGGAAAAAACCTAATGATATCCTAGTAAGTCATTCTAATAGAATTTTTCCCAGGTATTTACTTATTTATTTAAGGTATAATTGACATATAACAGTATATTAGTTTTGGTGTACAACAGTAATTTGATATTTGTGTGTATTGCCAAATGATCACTCCAGTGAGTCTAGTTAACCTCTGTCACCATACATAGTCACAGTTTTTTTTTTCCTGTGATAACTAAGATCTGCTCTATTAGTACTTTTCAAATATATAGTCCAGTATTATTAACTGTAGTCATCACGCTGTACATTACATCCCCCTGATTTATTTTATAACTATAAATTTGTTCCTTTTGACTTGCTTCACCCATTTCACCACCCCTACTAATTAAGGAATTTTCTTTAATTCAAAAGATTATAGAACACTTCAAAATATTTTAGATGAAAGATACAAATACAACATAGCAATAACAGAACAACACTGATACCTACTTTTAAAGTACATTATGTCTGGTGTTAAGGGGCAATGGAATATATATACAGTTACAAAATTCTTTTATATGTAGTGTTTGGCATACAGCAAAAAAACAGTAAAACATGAAGAGGCAGGAACGTGTTATTGATAAGAAAAGTCTACACTAGAAGGAGACCTATGTACAATATTGATGTTAGATTTAACAAAGTCTTTAAAATAATGATGTTTTAAAAGAAATAGAAGGGGAGATGGACAAAAATGGTTGGATACTTTTAACATAGAACTGGAACACATAGAAAAGAACTAGAACTGAGAAATGCGGTTGATTAAATTAAAAGCTTCTAGGGTGGTTTAAGAACAGATTGGACATGACAGAAAAGGGTAGTGAACTTAAAGACAGAAAAATAGAAAATATCCAAACTGAAACAAAGAGAGGGGGAAAAAATATAGATAATACTATGGCTTCTGGTTCTGCATGTTTAAGGAGCTCAGAAGCCATCATTCTGTCATAACAAGTAAAAAGCTGAACAGACTAAAAAATCAACTCTTCTAGGATCTGTGAGAGAGATGAGGACACAGGGCAACTGGTCCCACTAAGAATGGAGCCACAGGCAAATACAGGAAGTAATGACTTACTGGAGCAGAGATGCACAAGGGGAAACTTGGAGCCACTGCCTAGAATCAGTGCTGGGGTAGGGAAGCCTGAACCGTAGTTGGCAAATTGCTGGAGGATAACTCTGAGAATTAGAAACCCCAGGGAGACCCAGTCATATAAGGAGCTCCCCACCCCCCAAGTTTGTGAGATTCACCTCTGGGAGCTTGACAGATTTCCTCAGAAATAGCGGAGGGGCACCTGGGTGGCTCAGTGGGTTAAGCCTTTGCATTTGACTCAGGTCATGATCTCAGAGTCCTGGGATCTAGGCCCTCATCAGGTTCTCTGCTCTGCGGGGAGCCTGCTTCCCCCCCTCTCTCTGCCTGCCTCTCTGCCTACTTGTGATCTCTCTCTTTGTCAAATAAATAAAATCTTAAAAAAAAAAAAAAAAGAAAGAAAGAAATAGCAGAGAAAATGCTTTCATCAGGGGGCAAGGAAAAGGAACCATGCTTAAATACACCAGAGCACTTTCCTCTTCTTAACAAGGCTGCCCTCAGGAGAAACTAGTTAACCAGAACCTTATGGGCTGAGGATTTATCAGAGCCTAACTAACCTGCGAGAAGGGAAATACTCAACTTCAGTTAGCTCTAGTCATTCTCCCACCAAAGGGAGAGGCAAAACAAAACAAAACAAAAACACACAAACCAAAAAACAACCCGAGAAACCTTGTGAAGTTCGTAGTCCGGCTCACAGTCTCACTGAAAGACTTGAGATCTAATCACAGGACGTATAACACTTCTCCCCTCACACCTCACACCATTGCTAAAGGCCTATTTACAGCAGTTTCTTTTACCTGGTACATCATGTCTGGCTATCAAGAAAAAATTGCAAGGCCTACCAAAAGGTGAAAAACACACAATTTGGACAGAGCAAGCTATCAGAATCAGATAGGGATGTTGGAATTTTCAGAGTGGGAACTTAAGTATGATAAATATGGCAAGGGCTCTATTGGGTTAAGTAGATAATATGCAAGAATGGATGGGCAATGTAAGCAGAGAGGTGGAAATCCTAAAATAATAAAACAAAAATGAATACTTACAATCAAAAACACTATAGCAGAAATAAAGAATGCCTTCAGTGGGCTCATGAGCAGGCGGGACACAGCTGAAGAAAGAATCTCTGAGCTTGAGGATATGTCAACAGAAATCTTCAAAACTGAAAAACAAAGACTGAAAAATCGAACAGAATATCCAAGGACTGTGGACAACTACAGAAGGAATACCAGAAAAATAAGAAGGAACAGAATAAATATTTTGAGACAGTAATGACTGAGAGTTTTCTCAAATTAATATCAGACACCAAACTATAGATCCAGGAAGCTCATGGAGGAACACCAAACAGGATAAATATCAAAAGAACAATACCTGGTATATTGTTTTCAAATTACAGAAAATCAAAGATAAAAAATCCTTAAGCTGAGGGGTGGGGGGAAGCAACTTACCTATAGAGGAACAAAAGTAATCATTATATTAAACTTACCTTCATAAACCATTCAAACAGAGTGAGACATTTTAAGTATTGGGGAGGGGGGGGGACAACACCAACCTAGAATTCTGTACCCTTTGCAAGGCTTCCTCAGACAAAAATTGAGGGAATTTGTCGCCAGTAAACCTGACAAATAAATATTAAAATAAATTGTTTAAAGAGAAGAAGAGTAATACAGATTAGAAACTCAGATCTCCAAAAAGGAGGAAAGAAACCCACTTTAAAAATAAATATACATAAAGATTAAAAGTAATGGATGGAGAAAAGTAGACCATGCTAACCCTAATGAAAAGAAAGCCAGTGAAGCTATATTAATTTCAGCCTAGGCAGACTTCTAAGAGAGAAAGTTATCAGAAATAAAGAAGTTATTAACATAACAGAAGATGTTAATAGTCTTTACCATATATGAGCCTAAGTTACAGAACAACACTTAAGAGACATACTGGGCCAAATTAACAGTATAATATATGTATAAATGAAGTCCCAAAGAGAAGGAGAGAGACAATAGGGCAGAATAATTTTCCAAAATAATAGAGGAATTAAAAATTCCTAAAACTCCATGAACCCTAAGAAGATAAGGAAAATCACAGGTTGGAATTTCAGCCAAGCCTCTGAATTATAACACAACAAGGAAAAAATCTCAAAAGCAACCAGATAGAAAAGGTTATTTTCCAGGGAACAACAGTAATATTGACAGATTTTACAACAGCGGGTATGAACTCAAAAGACAGTAAAATGATATATTTAAAGTATTGAAAAAACAAACAATCAAAGAAGGCCAACTTGGAATTCTTTACCCTTTGAAATATCTTTTAAAAATAAAAGTGAAATATTTTTTCATACAGACAAAAGCTGATAGAATTTATTGCTGGTAGACCCGTACTACTAAGATTCAGCAAAGGGAGTAGCTTAGGTAGGAGGAAAATGACCCTGATTACAGCATATAATGGCTGGAACAAATGAAAAGCCCTAGTAAGCCTGAACATTTGGGTGAATATTGATTAAAAAACACAATTAACTTCCTTGTAGCATACATAATATATGAAGGAGTCAAATATGTGGTAACAATGGCATATAAAGGGTGAAAGAGGGGGAAATGGATTTAAACTTGTAAAAGCAGTAAAAAGTATAAATTGGAAAGAAAGTAAAACTTCACAGATGCACATTGTAGTATCCAGAGTGGCAATTAAAAGAATGAGAGAAAAAGGTACTGGGTGTTACATGCAACGTTAATGAATTGTTGAACACTACATCAAAAACTAATGATGTACTGAATGTTGGCTAACTGAACATAATGAATAAGGTGTAAGTAAAATATGAATATAGGAGGCATGATTTAAAAAACAACAACAACAACAACAACAAAACCCCAAAAGAATCTAAGAAAAGATAAAAGACATAAAGGAGAAACAACTAGATTGAAAACTGTATCACATAAACTTAACAGTTTGTGGGGGAGGGGGAAGAGAGGCAGAGATCTGCCGGTGTTGTTAAGCATATTTTAAAAATATCCAGTTTTCAACAAAAAACTGAAAATACACTCTGGTTATAAAAGACAAAGGTTGGGGTGCCTGGGTGGCTCAGTGGGTTAAAGCCTCTGCCTCTCGGCTCAGGTCATGATCCCAGGGTCCTGGGATCCAGCCCTGCATCAGGCTCTCTGCTCATCAGGCTCTCTGCTTCCCTTCCTCTCTCTCTGCCTGCCTCTCTGCCTAATTGTGTTCTCTGTCTGTCAAATAAATAAAATCTTAAAAAAAAAAAAAAAGGTTGTAAGGCAGTTAACAACACAAGACTCAAGCGTATGCTCTGAACAAGATGCACACTGTAAGTACGAGGATGCAGGGAGGTCTGATCTCATAGCTGTAATATACATGAGCTAAAAATTGACAGAACTAAAGGGAGAGATAGACAAATCCATATTCATATTTGGAGATTTTAACTCCCCATTCTCATTAGTAGAATAAGCAGACCAAAATATTAGTATAAGATATATGGAAGATTAGAGCAACATGACATGACCCAACTGACTGCAAAACACCACATTCAGCCATCACAGGATGGATATGTTTTCCAAGAATACGTACAGGATGGAGGACAGTAGGCCATTTGCTGGACTGTGAAACAAGTCTCAGTGAGTCTCAAAGTATTAAAATCCTGTATAGTGATTGACTTCAGGAACGGCAGAGAGAAGATCTCCCTAAACTCGCTCTCCTGCTAAAACAACAAGAAGACAGAAAAGGAAGCTCAGCCATTTCAGAACATTGGGAATTAAGAAAAGCCTGAAAAAACTAGTAGAAGTCTTCTGTACAAGAGAGACTGCTGAACCTGGGTAAGACCGTGGGTCCTGTGACATTTCATCTGGGGGCTCCATCATTGGAACTGTTGGCAAAGGCAGGCGGCACCGCTACCATCAGGGAGAGCAGACTTTTAGAACCCCACTGAGAGTACAATAAACACTTAGTCCCAACTTGAAGCTCCCTGGGAAATCTCTATTCCCTGGGTGTTGTGGGTATTTGGACTCAGCTCGGCTCTCTAAAAAACAAATAAAAAACCCAAACCCTATGCCAGGCAACATTGAGACTGCCTAAGGCTGTGATTTCAGTGGTGGCCAACAAGAGCTGCCTCAGAATTTAAAAGGAAATCCTGGATGCTACTCGATGACCAGCGGGAACTTGAGAACGTCTGACAGATTCCTGGGGTTCTGTGAGGCTGTGCACATGCATTGGAGAAGGCCCCAGTCAGTGGAGCTGACCCTGAGGCCTCTCACAAGCAGGACGTGAAATCCAATCCTGTGTCGTCAACTAAAGTTTGAAGGTGTAACTATTTCAACAGATTCCCTTCTACAGGTGACTTCTAGGCAGCTGACTCTAGGCAAGACATTTAAAGAAACCTTTAGACTCATTGATTGACCACAAAATTGTTCTGACTCATGGGTGACTTACAGGAAGTCAAACTTAAAAAATAAATCAAGAACTTAAAGGTAAAAAACGAAACAAAACAAAACAAAAAACAAACAAAAAAACAGCTAGTAAAACCTCAGTGGCTACACATGTCTGAGAAAACAGAATCTACATAATTAGGCCAGGAAAGCCATTCAATAACTAGAAGCAAGAAAACAAAAATCGGAAACCTAATTAACCTTGGGTGTGGGACAGATCTGATACCAGAACTGTTAAAATATTACCTAAAATGTCCAGTTTCCACAAAAAAAAAAAAAGAAACATGCTAAGAAATTTTTGTGATGTACAAAGAAACAAATTTTTGTCAACAGAAAATTTCCCTGATAGGGCTTGGAATTTAGACTTAGTAGACAATGACTTTAAATCTGCTATTATAAATATGTTTAAAGTACTAGTGGAAACCGTATCTAAATTTTTTTTAAGATATTATTAATTTGAGAGAGAGACAGAGCGTACAAATTGGGGGTGAGGTGGAGGGACAGAGATAGGGAGAAGCAGACTCCCCATTGAGCAGGGAGCCCAACATGGGGCTCGATCCCAGGACCCTGTGATCATGACCTGAGTCGAAGGCAGACACTTAACTGAGACACCCAGGTGCCAATATTTACAGTATTTAAGAAGCGTTATGACAACAGTGTCTCATCAAAGAGGGAATATAAAGAACTAGAGATTATAAAATGAAATTTTAAATATTTTTAATACTTAGGAAAATAATTGCCACCTCTAGTGAGTATCGGATTGGAGGTACTAGCCACAGCAGTCAGGTAAGAAGGAATAAAAGGAATAGGTAAAACTATATTTGCAGATGATACCATGTATTTATAAAACCTGAAGAAATTCATTAAAATATATTACAAACTAATAAGTTTATCGGTTTAGCAGGATACAGGATCCCAGTACAAAAATCAACTATATTTCTATATATTAGCAATGAATAACACAAACTGAAATAAAGAAAATAATTCCATGTGAAGTTAGTATTAAAAAGAATAAAATACTTGGAATAAATTTAACAAAATAGCATAAGACCTGTACACTGTAAACTGTAAAACATTGTTGAGAGAAACTAAAGATCTAAATAAATACAAAAACACTCTGTGTTTGTGGATCAGAAAATGTAGTATTGTTAAGATGGCAATACTCCCCAAATTGTTCTAGATTTCATGCCATCTTTATCAAGTTCCAAGATGGTTTCTTTGCAGAAATTAACAAGCTGATCATAAAGTTCATATGGTGGAGCGCCTGGGTGGCTCAGTCCGTTAAGCATTTACTTTTGGCTCAGGTCATGATCTCCAGTCCTGGGCTTGGGGCCCATGTCAGGCTCCCTGCTCAGCAGGGAGTCTGCTGCTTCTCCCTCTGCCTCTCCCCCTCAACTTGTGCTCTCTCTCTCCCTCTCTCTCTCAAATAAATAAAATCTAAAAAAATAAAAATTCATAAGCAAATTCAAGGGACCCAGAATAGCTAAAGCAATTTTTAATAAAATAGAAGAAATTGGAGGACTCACACTTTGAAATTTAAAACTTACTACTGGCCTGTATAATCGAGAGTGGTACTGGCATAAGGATATTCCATCTCAATGGGATAGAATTGAGAGTCTAGAAATAAATCCTTATGTGGCCAGCTGATTTTCAACAGGGGTGCCAAGATGATTCAGTGGGGAAGAAACAGTGTTTTGTTTTGTTTGTTTGTTTTTAAAGAGTTTTTTATTGTTTATTTGACAGAGATCACAAATAGGCAGAGAGGCAGGCAGAGAGTGAAAGGGAAGCAGGCTCCCCACTGAGCAGAGGGCCCGATGCGGGGCTGGATCCCAGGACCCTGGGATCATGACCCGAGCCAAAGGCAGAGGCTTTAACCCACTGAGCCACCCAGGCGCCCCGGAAACGGTGTTTTTAACAAATGGTGTTAAGACAACTGGATATACACAGGAAAAAGAATGAATTTGGAATCCTATCTGTTATCATACTCAGAAATTAACAAAAATGCATCATAGACACAACTATAAGAGTTAAAGCCTAAAACTAGTAGAAGAAAATGGAAAATTTTTGTGACTTGGGGTGTTGAATACAGCATTCTAATACATGACAGCAAAAGCTCAGTTCATGAATGAGAAAAACTGACAATTGGAACTCATTAAAATTAAAAACATTTGTATTTCTACTGACACCTCTTTAGGTGAAAAGTGAAAAGACACAGGATGGGGGAAAATATTTGCAAATTGTATATTTGATAGTGGCCTGGTATCTAGAATATACAAAGATGTCCTACAACTCAGTAATTAAAAGACAGTGGACCTCACTAAAAAGCTGTTTCTCCAGAGGAGATACACCAACGGCCCCTACCACACCAAAGATGTTCAGTATCATTAATTATTAGGGAAATGCACATCAAAACCACACTGACCCAAGACTTCATCCCCACTGCAAGGCCTGTGATTTTAAAGACAGACAGGTGCAAGTGGTAAAAATGTTCTGAAGTGGGAGCGCTGACACATTGATGGGAAAGCGAAATGCTTCAGCCACTTTGGAAGACAATTTGGCAGTTCAGTACTTGAACAGAGAAATAAAATTGTGCTATCTTCGTGCGTACAGTTTTATACGGCCTTGAAAATCGGAGGATTGCAGTCACATGCAACTGCCTGGCAGTATCTTTTTAAGATGTAAGCAAGGCATAGAAGCATTTATATTCATCGTCTAATTGAGTTTATAAAGTTAAAAAAAAGCAAAACTAATCTAAATTGTGAAAAAAAAAACAAGTACATACATGGTAGACATATAGAGAAAGGTAAGAAAAACAATACCATGCAAATCAAGATAATGATTTCCTTTAATGAGAAGAGGAGGAGCTGGAAGACAGGAGTTCTGGTCTCTGGCAGTGCTCTATGTCTCAGCTTGAGTGGTTAGCGTTCTCTCCGTATGTGTGTTCTATTTCATGCTAAACAAGGTTTAATATTAAAATGATGACTATATCATAGAAAGCATTTTTTTTTTTAAGAGTTGTTAGGTTCTTCTCTGTCAGATCAAATGTCTACCCTAAGATTATGTTACCCTTTCTTCTTCTTAGCTTGTCTGTCAGGATTTTGGACACTCACTAGTAAAATGAGAGAAAAGAGGGCTAGAAAAAAGGACCCTTAGTTTCCAGTTAGTAACTAATCAACCAAGGCACTTCTTGTCTGGTCCTCTGTTTCCTCTTCTGAAATATTAAATTGGCTGACCAGATTTTAAAAAATCCTATTCAGCTCTAACACTGTATGAAATTACAGGAACCTCTACATACATCGGTCTGATAGAACCGTAGTGTCAGCTCTGGAGAAAGGACTAAAGGACTATGGTCTCCCAGCCTTAACTATGTTAGCTAAATCAAGTTTTTAGCTTCTTTTTTCTTTTTTTTTTTTTTTTGATAGTTTTTTAATCCCCCCCACATGTGAGAACGAAAATACTACTTAACTCACAACATGGTGAAAATAACACATTGTATTAAATAAAATAACACATTGTATTCGGGTTCTCTAGAGAACTAATAGGATGTGTGTGTGCATTTACAGAGAGAGAGATGGAGGGATGGTTTATTTTAAGGAACTGGTTTGCAGTATTGTGAGGGTAGGCAGGTGTGAGATTTGCAAGGCGGGCTGTCCAGCTAGAAATTCCAGGCAGGGGTGGGGGGGGGGAGGGGGGTGTAGATACCGCTGTCCTCAATCTGAAGGCAGTCTGGAGCCGAAGTTCCTTCCTCTTTGGAGGATCTCAGTCTTGTCTTTTAAGGCTTTGAACCAATTGGATGAGGCCACACGGACATTAAGGAGGGTTATCAGCTTTGCCCAGTTTACGGATTTAAATGTTAATCACCTCTGGAAGATACTTGCACAACCACTTCTAGCCTGCTGCTTGACCGAACAGCTGGATGCCGTAGATAGCCTAGCCAGGTGACACATGGAATTAACCATCACACACACATACCGCTATGCCTGAAAATGCCCTAGCTCCTGAGTAACTGTTACTTGCTTTACCCTCTGATTCACACTTCGATCTTTATTTGCAAATAAAGTTTTAAATCTGCCTACCTTTCTCCAGATATACCCATTACACCTTAGTTCAGGGCACTCAGTGTAGGTTTTTGGAGCAAATCAGTAGCATTAGAGATGTATTTCTGAAGCACTCTGTTTTTTTGTTTTTGTTTTTCGTCTTTAGCACTGAGCACTTGTTTGTGTTCTCCACTAGTCTCTGGGTTTGTTGAGTTGCGAGGACGGTACCTTTTTCTCCATGGTGAAACCCAGCACATTTTCTACCATATAGTAGGCTCTCAAATATTTGTTAAGTGAATGAATGAGCTGGAATGATTTGGATGTATTTTTAAAAGGAATCTCTTGTGTTAACCTATAATTTTATCATTGCTTTTAAGAACTTTGGTTCTTCAGTAAAGTTTGGTACCAATACTTTCTTCAGGTGGATATTAAGCCGCTAGGGATATAAAATGTGAAAGATAAAGACCAGTTAGGGAAATTTGTGCCACACTTTGTACATTTTAGTTATACTATTAATATCTGTGCCATCTTGCCACAAGGTATTTATTTCACACTCATGATGACAAATAGTGCCTATAGTGTCTTGAAGACACCTCCACCTGGAAATGTCTTTTATTATTTAATTGTAAATACTTTGCTGTCTTTAAAGAAGGAAAAGGTTCTTTATAAATACACAGAGACAGTAAACACCTACACATGCATATATATTTATTGATCTTTTTCCTCTCTTTTAATTTCTCAAGGTGCTTTCCCCAGCCTGAGTCCTGTGAATTCTCCCAGCCATGGACCAGTGTCTGCTGGCTCTCTAACTAATCGGTCACCCATAGAATTTCCTGACACTGCCAACTTTCTTAGTAAGCCAAGTGTTATTTTACACAGATCTCTGGGCAGTGCACCCAATTCACCAGATACTTATCAACAACTTAGAAATTCTGATAGCAGTTTGTGTAACAGGTAAGTTTCCCAAATATGTTATTTTAATAAATTGTTAGTAATTTTCTATTAAAACTAGTTAATGGATTAAAACTACATCTTCTTTATGGAGTAGTTTTTATTCTTAACAAACTTTTCCCTCATTTTAGCACTATTACTCATTTTCCAATTAAGTGATCTCTATCTGAAGTGAAATATAGTAGTATTCTATTCATCTCAAGATACTAGTAAATTGTGAGAATTATTTTGAATATAGTACTGTAGTACCCAGTTCATTTGCTATTTGTTTTCATTTTTTATTTTTTATCAGTAGTAAGTGTTTACTTCAGACCTCAGTGTTGACTTTCAAATATGTTATTTTCTTCAGGGACACAGGATGCCTTCCAGGATAAAGCCTAACTGTTAGGTTTATCGAGATGTTGGACTTGTATGATGTCTTGCAGTTAGGATCTTGGTTAAAATTAAGCAGATTTTCCAATTGTATTTAGCTCAAAATTTGCTTGCCTCATTTGTAAATGTATATCTGTCTGTTTTATTCTATAAGCTGTGGACATCAAATACTGAAATATGTGTCAACGTCCAAATCTGATTCTGGCACAGACTACCACAGTGGAAAGTCAGGTGAGATTATAAAAGTTGTGTGTGTTTGCATCTCAGAGAAGTTTCTGAAATTGTTTTAGAAGTGCATAAATGAGTGAGTTTAACTTCAGTTTATCCAACTTTAAAATGAAGCTATAATGTTTTACCTACTTAGGAGATAAGTAGAGGAGTTACTAGGAACAAGTTATAAATAACAGGCCGTGAAAGTGTTTTGAAGACTGCAGTGTGCCGTGTGGTCTTTTCAGGTTATAGCTAGGGTTCATAAACAGTGAAGTTAATTATATTAATGTTGAACTCCAAGCCCAAAAGAGTTTGCATACATTTTTTTA
This sequence comes from Lutra lutra, assembly GCF_902655055.1. Lineage (NCBI taxonomy): Eukaryota > Metazoa > Chordata > Mammalia > Carnivora > Mustelidae > Lutra > Lutra lutra. The sequence goes on from NC_062287.1 coordinate 69,692,680, forward strand.
TGGCATAAAGAGGAACTGTTGTAAATTTTGTTACATCATTCTGAAACATTTTATATTCTCAAATATGAAAAATTGTTGGTGATAAAGTTATGGTTGTTTTATAACTTTAAAAAATTGATGACTCAGGCATACAGTAATAGTTAACTAGGTAACTCAAGCCATCCTTCTCCCTGAAAGTAGCTAGAAAAGCCAGACAGATTATTAACAACAAGTATGTGCTTAAAACCATTGAAAACTAACAAGTTCCTCAGAGTTACCAGTACAGGATCTGGAGGAAGATAGAAACTCACAAAAATGAGCCTGGCATTTGGGTCTATCAAAAGGGTATTTGCTCCTTCTAGAGGGGCCGGTGACTAATAGAATCAGCAGTCCTTTTGGTAGTTCCCTTAGGACTGGGGAGATAGAGATTGGAGTTGAAGGCTTACCATAGTAGGGATAACTTGGTAAACTCTGTAGCCCTCTAAGAATAAAGGCAAACCAGAAATAGATGGGCCCCCACAGGGATTATGGGCTCTTACTGATCTCTTTACGTACTATAAAAGTCAACATTTTAAAGTGTACATTTCAGTAGTTGTTGGTTCTTAAATTGTATAACACACACACATGCACACAAGGAAAAGACCAGTCCTTCACAAACTCTTCCAAAAAGTAGAATAAGAGGGAAAACTTCCCAACGCATTCTTTAGGACTAGTGTTATCCTGATGTCATAACCAGACAAAGGCATCCAAGAAAACTACAGACTAATATCCCTTATGTGTATAGATGCAAAAATCCTTAACAAAATAATATTAAACTGAGTCCAGCAGCATATGAAATGGTCACACCATGACCACAAGGTATTTATCCCAGGAATGCAAGAGTAGTTTAACAGTTGAAAATCAACCAATATAATATATATACCATATTAATAGAACAAAAGGGGAGAAAGACATGATAATCTAAATATGTGCAGAAAAAGCATTTGATAAAATCTAAGACTCTTTCATGATAAAAATACTCAAACTAGTTATAGCAGAGAAGTTCTTCAGTCCTTCTGATAAAGGACATCTTTGGAAAACACACACCTGAACATCATCCTTAATGGAAAGACTGATGCTTTCTTCCTAAGGTCAAGAATAAGATAAAGATTTTTGCTTTCAGCACTTTTAGTCAACATAGTACTAGCGGTTCTCGCTAGGAAAATTAGAAAGAAAAAGAAATCTAGGCATCCTGAATGAAAGTAAAGAAATAAAACTGTCCCATATTCATAGATCATATGAACCTTTTGTAGAAAATCCCAAAGAATACACACACACACTAGAACCAATAAACCAGTTTAGCAGAGACAAGATGCAAGATCAGTGATGTACAAAATTGTATTTCTGTATACTAGCAAGGAACCATCATAAATTGAAATTAGGAAGACATTTCAATTTATAGTAATATAAGAATGAAGTAGTTAGAATAAATTTAACAAAAAAAGGGGATTTATAAACTAAGAACAATACAACATTATTGATAACAATTAGAGAAAATCTAAATAAATTGAGAGGCATTTCATATTAAAAGATTGGAAATATTAGTATTGTCAGTAGGGCTATTCTCCCAAATTGATCTATAAATTCATTGTAATTCTTAACAAATTCTAGCAGGCTTTTTTTTTTTTTTTTTTGGTAGGAATTGACAATTGGTCTTAAATCTTACACAGAAAGACAATGACCAACAATAGCCAAAACAGGGCATCTGGGTGGGTTAGTCAGTTAGGCATCTGCCTTTGGCTCAGATCATGATCCCAGGGTCCTGGGATCGAGTCCCACATTGGGCTCCCTGCTCATCAGGAAGCCTGCTTCTCCCTCTGCCCTTCACCTTGCTTGTGCTTGCTCTCACTTCCTCTTCTCTCAAATAAATAAAATCTTACAAACAAACAAGCAAGAGCCAAAACAATTTGGAGAAAAAACAAATTTGGAGGACTGACACTATCTGATTTCAAAACTTACTATAAAGCCACTGTAATTAAGATAGTGAGGTATTGGCACAAAGATGAGCCTGTAAATTAGTGTAACAGAATTGCAAGTCTAAAAATAGATTCTGGCATTAATGATTAGCTGAATTTTGATATCGAAGCCAAGACAGTTCCAAAGAGAAAGGATAGTTGTTGTTTTTTTTTGTTTTTACCAAATGGGGTCAAGACAATTAGATATCCACTTGTCAAGGGAAGAATTTGGACTCTTACTGTATATACAGAAAGTAACTCAAAATAGATCATAGACCTAAGTGTAAGAGTTAAAACCTTGAAACTTATAGAAGAAAATATAGGATATAGTCTTTGTGACCTTGAGTTGAATGAAGCATTCTTAAATACCATACCAAAAGCAAAGTCTGTGAAAGAAAAAAATAACAAATTGGGCTTCAGCAAGAAAAAAAATGACAAACTGGGCTTTAGCAAAATTAAAAACTTTTCCACTTCAAAAGACAACAATAAGAAAGTGAAAGACAAACCACAGATTGAGAGAAAATATTTGGAAATTATACATCTGATTAGGTCTTATATCCATAATAAAGAATATAATTCATTATTAAGAAGTCAACTCAAGAAATGGGCAGAAGATGTCTGATATTTTGGTCTGAGTCATTTGGTGAAGGATATAAACAAATGGGTAATGAACACATGAAAAGATGAATGACATCATTAGTCATTAAGGAAATGCAAATTAATACTATAGTGAGATACCACTATACTCAAATTAGAATAACTGTAATAAAAAAGTACCAAGTGTTAACAAGGATTTAGAGAAATTAGAACATTTATGCATTGCTGATGGGAATATAAAATGGTATACCACTTTGGAAAACATTCTGACAGTCTCTTTAAAAATTACACATAAATTTACCATATCACCCAGTAATACCATGGCTAAGAATTTATCCATGAAAAAACATATGAGCACTCAGAGATAGGAATGTGAACGTTATGACATTATTGATGATGCTGCAAAACTGGAGATGTCCATTAACTTGTGACTGGAAAAATACCATGTGGTATTTTTCATTCATACAATGTAATTTTATCTGATACATTCATACAATGTAATGTACATTGTATACACATTCATACAATGTAATTTTATCTGATACATGTCACTACATAGACCTCAAAACATTATTCTAAGTGAAAGAACCCAGGCTCAAAAGATTCCGTATTGTATGATTCTAATTATATAAGCTGCTAGAAAAGGTGAATGTACAGGAACAATAATCAGAACAGTGATTAGGATGAAAATAGGGATTAACTGTAAATAAGCAGGAGGGTACTTTTTGGGGTGATGAGAATGTTCTAAAACCAGATTGTCCTAATGGTTGTACAACTCTTTAAATTTACTAAAATTGTTGAATTATATAGTATGTTATACTCTCTCTCTCTATAAACACACACACACACACACACACACACAATACTATATTATATACACACACAGTTCTTTGGATTGACTGGTATCAGCTGGGAGATTCTCACTTGAGGACTCTCATGTGATCGCAGTCAGATATTGGTAAGAGTGATAGTCATCCGAAGGAATAAAGGATGACTGGACTGAATTTCCAAGATGGGATTAGTCATGTGTCTGTTGACTATTGACTAGTCCTCTAAATATGACCTCTCTATGGGCTTCTTCCAACATGATTCGCTGGATTTCAGGAGAGGAGGAAGTAGAAGCTGTGGATCAAGTTAATAGCTAAGTCCAGAACAGACAAAGTGTTACCTATACCCTATTCTGTTAATCAGAGCAGTCACACAGGCTGTCTGGATTCTAGGGGATTAGGAAATAAATGCTGTGTGTTGATGGAGGAGTGACAGAAATACACTTCAGAAGAGTGCAAGGGGGCTAAGCGATAGTGTTGCAGACAATTTTGAAAAGATTACATTTATTTCAACTGTTTTTGTTACTGTTCTATGTAAAATATAGTTATTAGGAGTTTGGATCATTAAAAAGTATGTATGGGGTGTCCGGGTGGCTCAGCCGGTTAAATGTCTGCCTTTGGCTGAGGTCATGATCTCTCGGTCCTGGGATCAAGTTCTGTATCAGGCTCCCTGCTCGATGGGGAGTCTGCTTCTACCTCTGCCCTCCGCCCCCTTTAAATACATAAATAAAATCTTAAAAAAAAAAGTATGTAATGAACCTCATATGTCATGATGGCTATTTTGGAATATTATTATATATATATACTAATAGTACTGCCTTGACCTACCAAGAGTAGTTGCATATTCTAAATTTCATTTGTTATGTTTTTCATTGGGAAAAAACAGTATTTTCCAAAGGATATTTCCTGATCATCATTAGTTAATGATTTTTTAGTATATTCAGTGTTAGATTCAGATTTGACTAGCATTTATTGATCATTTATTTTATGTAACATCTAGTAAGATAGATCTTATTATCCATACTTTATGGGGAAAAGAATTTGCCATTATCAAGTAGAAAAACTGGGATCTGAACGTAGTTCTTCTGAAATTCAATTCCAATAAGTACTTTTTAAAACAATATATATTTATTTGACAGAGAGACAGACACAGAGAAATCATAAGCAGGGGGAGAAGCAGAAGGAGAGGAAGAAGCAGGCTCCCCGCTGAGCAGGGAGCCTGATGTGGAGCTTGATCCCAGGACCTTGGGATTGTGACCTGACCCAAAACCAAGAGTCAGATACTTAACTGACTGAGCCACCCAGGCGCCCCTCCAATAAGTACTCTTAAAAACTCTTTTAACTAGGGGCGCCTGGGTGGCTCAGTCAGTTAAGTATCTGACTCTTGGTTTTGGGTCAGGTCATGATCTTAGTGTCGTGAGATGGAGCCCCACATGCTCAACAGGGCATCTACTTGAGATTCTGTCCCTTTCTCCCTCCCTCCGCTTGTTGCGTGCATGGGTCTGTGCTCTCTTTCCAATAAAATAAATAAAATCTTTTTTAAAAAGCTTTTACTTAGGAAAAGCCCCTGCATATTGAAGAGAGAACGAATCATAACTTTGTAACTTGATGGGTATTCGTACACTTAAACACATGTGTAATCACTCAGATCAATAAACTAATAAACTATTACCAGCCCCTCAGAATTTCTCCTCATGCCGCCCGCCCCTGGTATACCCTTTAAAGATAACATTGTCTTGGCTTTCAGTACTCATATGTGTCAGTTTGGGTATGTTGTCGAATTTTTCATAAAGACAATCAGTCTGTACCTTTGCGTCTGGCTTCCTTCATTCAGCAGTGTATTTTTCAGAATCACCCGCGCGGTTGCACGTGGTTGGAGTTCATTCTCTTTGTTCCACAGTGTTCAGCTGTGTGGATACGTTACATTTATTTATTCTTCTGTTGATGGGTTTCGGGGAAGTTTCCTATTTATAATATTACCGACAGAATGAATGTGATTTTTTTTTTTTTAAACATATGAATGAATGCTGTTTAGCTACCAGAGCTGCTTCCCTTTTCTGTGAGATTTGGGAAAAAGTATTATTAATCACATTGGTAGAGAAATAATTCATAATAAATGGTACTGTGTTTTAATTTTTAGATGTACCTTGATTGCATTCATCTATAATTAGGAATCTAGAGTTTTTATAGCCAAAACTCAATTTCAGAGTTGGAATTGCATACATCAAATTGCTAAAAAGTTCCTATTGATAGGGACTGACTTTTTTTTTTTTTAAGATTTTATTTATTTATTTGACAGAGAAAGTATGCACATAAGCAGGGGGAGAGGAGGAAAGGGAGAGGGAGAAGCAGGCTCCTCACTGAGTGCAGAGCCTGACGCAGGGCTCCATCCCAGGACCCTGAGATCATGACCTGACCCAAAGGCAGATGCTTAACCAATTAAGCCACCCAGGTGCCCCATTTGAATATTTTTTATAAGTAATTTTCCTTATAAAACTACACATATAGGGCAAGTTTTATTCTTATTACTACCATATGTGTTTTTTGAAAGGTGACGAAGACAGCACTGTTCCCTCAAAACAATCATTCAGCTGTACAGAAGCACGGCAAGAAGTGGAAACAGAGAACAGAGACTACAGAAAATTACTTTTGGAAGGTGATGATCACCTAACAGAAGAGGCACAGGATGAACAGCAACCAAATGTAAAAGACAAACTTTCCATATGATTATGTTAAGGTGAAATATAACATTAGCTTAGTACAAGTTCCACTATCTTTGCCCAGAACAAGATTTTTAATATAATAGTATTTTTAAATATTTTACTAAAAAGTCCTTATATCGTATTAAAGAAAAACTTGGGTTAAAAATAATAATTACAGTTGACCCTTGAACAAGGCTGGTGTTAGGGGTCCTGACCCTCCCACACATAGTCTAAAATCCACATATAACTTTTGACTCCCCCAGAACTTCATTTGCTAACGACCTTCAGTTGATCAGAAGTCCTACTGATAGCATAAACACATACGTCAGTTAACACATATTTTGTATGTTGTATGTATTGTGTACTGTATTCTTGCAATGAAATAAGCTAGAACAAAGAATGTGATTAAAAGTACTGAGGAGGAGAAAATGCAGTACTGTATGTACGGTGCTTACAGTCCTGGGAGAACTCACTCTCCTTACAGCACTGTAGTGCAGAAACTGGGGGGGAAGCGGACCTGCGTGGTTCAAACTCGTGTTGTCCAAGGGTCAGCTGTACTTCTGAGTCCATCCTCCTAGAACAACGAGGTGCATTCTTGTAGAACAAACACATGAACCCATTTTATTTAGTTTTATAGTAGATACAGTACTTTCCGTGCTGATACTGTCTTCATTGTATCTGGTAAGGGCATGAAGAACAGGCACACGAAGCATTAAAAAACAAAATCTGCTTACTTACAATAGCACTTTTTTGTTCTTAAGTTCCAAATTTAAGCTTCCTAGGGGGAAAAAACCATTCCTTTTGGGAAGTTAAACTAGTAATAAATGCCAGTATAAAGTTAGGAGTCTCTTTCTATTATCCTTCGGTACCTGTAACTTCTAAAATGAAAACAGTGGATTTTAGATTTGTGTATAGTGCTTGGGAAAGACAGTATTTTTATTTGTAAAGTACTGTGAGGATTAATAAGTCTTCTGATGCCTAGAAGACATTTTTACGTTTTCCTGAAGATAGCATTTTACAAAGAGGGGAAATTGGACGTACACATTCTATTGTAGAAATACATTCTATTGTATTTCTATTTTGTAGAAAATAGTATTGACCATTTTTTTAATGTTCAGTTTTAAGTGTTCTCATTTAGGTGTGGATTTAATTATTTTTAAAAGGTAGGGTTAAGTTGGTTTGTGTTTTCTCTCCCATCTGTGCAGATTGAACAGGAAGCATCACTGGACCTGATTTTAATAGAAGATTATGATTCCTTAATAGAAAAGATGAGCAACTGGAATTTTCAAATATTTGAAGTTGTAGAAAAAATGGGAGAGAAATCAGGAAGGATCCTTAGTCAGGTTTGTTTAAAATCTCTACTTTTTTAAAATTACAAATTAGTTTTTTCTTGAATCTTTATAAAACACAAAATATAAAAACATGTAATACTGGCTTAGGCACAAATTCGACATTGTTTACTGAATTCTTTTTTTTCACAAAAATGGGGTTTTCGGTAGAAAGTTTGAAAAGAGAAATCTATATACATAAACCCATGTATAAAAATAATTATCATATGAAATGTATTTCATATAATTTTATTGAATAAGTGAAAAGTAGTTTTTTGGCCCATGTGAGTGGAATTTAATTTTACTACAGAATAGAGTTACTTTATATTGAAGCCTGAGGTTGAAAAAGATGTGAAAGGTGAGCTAGTTCTAACCACTGAAACCTATGCTTTACTTTTTTATACCTGCCCTCCATGTGCTTTACTCAAGGCCAGATGGTTCATTTCATGCAAGAACCATGGAAAAATACTTTTTAACCACCCAGACTCGAGGTTCCCCTTGAGGGGTTCATCCCACAGCATCAGATTAACCTTCCCAAAATAGCATTCTCATTCTCTTCAAAGTATTTGAAGTATTTAAAGTATTCTTATTTATGAAATGTATAAACATGAGGGTAAATTATGTGGAGGGCATATGGTTTCATCTCATTGAAGTCTTTAGGGACAAAAATGTAATAAATATTTTGTTCCGACTTCTGTTGACACCTAGGACTAGAGGAATAGAATTCATATGCCCCTTAATAAACTGTAAATAAAAAAACTAAAGGGAAGAGTGGAAAAATTTTTAAATTGGGACATGATATAGTAATCTTTCTTTGGTTTTCAAGGGTTTTAGGGTGATATCTTCCTTTTTAATGTTTTGAAAAGAATTTCTTATAGGGAAGTTTTTAATAAATTATTAACTTAAAGACAGATGTACATGGTAATGTTCCCAAATGCAAATCACAAAAACATATTCTACTCAACTGCAAATAGAAATTCTGACTTTTGGGGTGCCTGGCTGGCTCTGCCTTCAGCTCAGGTCATGATCTCGGGGTCCTGGGATCAAGCCCTGCATCGGGCTCTCTGCTCAGCAGGGAACCTGTTCCCCCCCCACCCCCGCCTGCCTCTCTGCCTACTTGTGATCTCTGTCTGTCAAATATGTAAATAAAATCTTAAAAAAAAAAAAAAAGAAATTCTGACGTTTAATGTGAATTTTATTTTAATTGACATTTAGGTTATGTATACCTTATTTCAAGACACTGGCTTATTGGAAATATTTAAGATCCCCACTCTGCAGTTCATGAACTATTTTCGTGCATTGGAGAATGGCTACCGAGACATTCCTTGTACGTATCAGCAGATCTTATTAAGTTCAGATAATACTGGTTTTGAAACTATTTTTCCATTCAGATCTAAACACTTTTAAAATTACATGTCTGGAAAAATTTTAAGTAGGGATTTAAAAAAGTAATCTATATCCTGCTACCTAGAGTTAACGGACTAATTATTAACATTTATGTCTATTTTCTTATTTGTGTTTCATATAGTGAATCATAATACAGACATATATTTATAATGTGCTCTTTCCCTTAATTATCATATGGTCTACAACTTTGTGTTAATAATTATTCATCTGAGTATCTTATCTTTTAAAATGTTTGGTAATTAAGTGTGTCAGAAAATTCTTGACTTCAAAATATTTAAAAATTATCCATAGAATTTCCAGTTTTAACTGTGTCCTGACTTAGGGAGTAATTGCTAATGTCTACTTGATTTTATGGCAAAATATAATTTGAATTTCATATTAGGAAATAATAAGGTTTCCTTATACATCTATATATTCTACAGTTTCCCTTCATATGGACACATTTTGGGAAATCACTCATATAAACATAAAGCATATTATTCTTAAATTGGTATAACTCACTAATAATGATACTTAATGTGTGTTATATGTGCTATAATTTCCACTTATAAAGTCTGCTTTTTAAAAAGTGACTGCATTTTATAAATAGAATAAAGTGATACTTTATTTTTTTGTATTTATTTATTTGAGAGAGAGAGCGCACACATGCATGAGCAGAGGGAAGAGGCAGAGGGAGAGGGAAAAGCAGACTCCCTGCTGAGCAAGGAGCCCAACTCAGGACTCTGTCCCAGGACACTGAGATTATGACCGAGCTGAAGGCAGATGCTTAACTCACTGAGCCACCCAGGTGCCCCTAAAGTGATACTTTGAAATGGATTTCAGAGGAAGGGGAATGGGGAAAAAAAGAGGCAGTAAAGAGTCTTCACTATCAGCTCCAAATAGGATATTAAGAAAAGAGCCTCTGGATCTAACTTTTTTAAACTTTAGTATCCAGATTTACAAATGGAAATTACACTAGTTTCTACTCCATATGTAGTGATAAGCCACAAAAAGCGCAGAGTAGAATTCCTGGCACATAGTATAAGGTCAGTAAAAGGTGTTCACTATATGAATAATTAAACTCCTCATAGACTGACATCACATCACATGGATGGCCTGAAGACTTAGTATTGTGTCATCTGCTGATTGTACCTGGTACTCATTAACTGTTGAAGTGCTGGACTTTTATTGAATATCAGCTGTGACTGTCATCATTAGATCCATGGAGATTATATCATTTAATCTTTGTTGGAAAGTTTATATTATCTACCTTTCACAGGTGAGAAGTACAAACGCAGAAGAATCTTTCCCAAGATCCTAAAACTCTTAGAAATGGCAAAACTGGGTTTCACGTGTAGGTCTTGCCTTTTCACATAGTGATAGTCAGTAAACCAGTGTTTGCTTGATTTTGTGCTGTGTCTCAGACACTGTTCTGGATGTTTTTGTATGCCATTTTAACATTTCGTCCTTCTAGCAGGCCTGAGAGATAGGTATGTCTCATCTCTCTCTCTCTCTTTTTTTTTTTTTTTGAGTGTATGTGGTTTTTTGTGCAGGGGAGGTGGGAGTGGGGAGTTCAAGTATCTATAATTTTTAAGTGTTGTCTTTATGCAAACACTGGTCTCCCTAATCCATGCACTATTTACATAGTATTTTTAAAGCTACAAAATAGCAACCTTCAGTAAAGTTTTCAGTGCCTTTCTATAAGCCCTTGTTACTTGCCTTTTCTGTGACTGCCTTACTATGTTTTCATAGTATTTGTGAAAGTTTTTATAAGAGAAGTTTTTAATACATCAAGAGACTTTAAAAAAGTAAGATGAAACCAAAGTTTCCTGGCTGGCCCAGTCACCGAAACATGCTACTCTTCATCTCAGGGTCATAAGTTCAAGCCCCGTGTTGGGCACTGAGCCTACTTAAAAAAAAAAAAGATGAAATATAATTGTGGGAAGTTATTCCAAGCCATACATTTTATTAATGAGGGTATAAGATAGTAGAAAATTATTGTGCTTTAAAAAATGTCCTATGTTGGGGCACCTGGGTGGCTCAAATGGTTAGGCATCTGCCTTCAGCTCAGGTCGTGACTCTGGGGTCCTGGGATCGAGTCCCATGTCAGGCTCCCTGCTCAGCGGGGAGCCTTCCTCTCCCTTTCCTGCTCCCCATGCTTCTGTGAGCTCTCTCTGTGTCAAATAAATAAAATCCTTTAAAAAAAAAAAAGTCCTATGTTTAACATAACATTTTTATAAAACGTTTTGATGACTTTAGATCACAATCGCATACACGCCACAGATGTCCTGCATGCAGTTTGGTATCTGACAACGCGGCCAGTTCCTGGGTTACAGCAGATCCATAATGGCTATGCAACAGGAAATGAAACAGGTACTTCCGTCTACAAGTTTCCTTTTAGTTGTTTGTCCAGAAATAATAAATCAAGCTTTCTCCTTTCATTACCTCTCTTCTTTTAAAAATTGCACTAAGGAAACTTTGGTACATGTAAATGACTATATAAATTTTGATGCATAGTAATGGTATGCAAATTAGGAAAGCTACAACTCACCTTAAGATGCAGTACTGTTGAATCTACCATATTTCTTCTCTGTGTCCCATCCTGTGGCTTGCTGTCTGGAATAGCATGATAATCATTTGTTTGTTCTTTTCTTTCAGTTCTTGGTTTTCTTGTTGCAGGTGTATCATGTAAATTTAAAATATATAACCTACACAGTGAAAATGGCCATACTTAAAAGCCTTATGTAAGCATGTAAATGATGACATTAAAAACCTTTCATAACGTTTATGTTTTGCTCCCAAAGAAGTTAATTCTGTTCCTCATCATAAATACAATTATTTATACAAATGTACTAATTTACATAACATGGTTCTCTTACTCTGTTAAAGAGGGAAGAACTACTCCAGTGAGATACATATACACACACACCCCCACACCCATCAGGACAGAATCTGCTTAGTTACAAACGCCTGAGAAACATGATCATGCTAATCAGGGCAGATGTCATAGGTTCAGCTGTTGCTTTACAGACTTTGGTCATTGAGTCCAAAGTATTGCCATTAGGTTTTCTGCCGTGCCATATTTACTCTTTCCTCATCCTCCTTATTCCTTCTATTAGTTCCATACTTCCATCAGATCATTTTCTTCAGCTTTTCTGTTTGTAGATGTAGCTATTTTCTTAGAAGAATATTTTCATATTTTAGCCCATTTGATGATAGTGATTGATTTTGTCTGATCCTTACTATCGAGAGGAAATAAGGTTCCTACTATACATGGGAGAATATAACATAGGGGATTTTTTTTTTTTTTTGGCCTTTTCAGTACTCCCATGTCCGGTGACAAAAGATAATGGAAAACTGTAGTGATCAACTGTCATCAGGATCACAACAGTGCAGACCTTTGAAAATATAGGTCATTCCACCAGGCAGAGTACCATGATCAGTAGAGATGCTGGCGGAGGACAAAGGGAAGATGGAATAAGAAGATGAGAAATCTGAGGTCCAGCTGTGTGACCAGTCTCAGAAGCGAAGTCTATAATAGCCAGATGCATTTTCCTCATTGCTATTTATTTTATATAATAAGGAAATTTTTTCTTCCTCTTTCTCATTCTCCTACCACCAAACATTGGTGGACTTTTGGGTTCTTTCTACTTTGGGACTGTTATGAATAATGCTGCTATAACTATTCTTGTACTAGTTTTTGTGTGGATATGTTTTCATTTCTCTTGGGCACATTCCTAGCTGCAGAATTCCTGGGTCATCAGATGATTCTGTGCTTAACATTTTGAGAATCTGCCAAAATGTTTTCCAAGGTGGCTGCACTATTTTATTTTCTCACCAACAATCCAATTTTTTGCTGCCACTTGTTATTATCTTTCTGATAGCCATTCTAGGTGGCTGCGAAGTGGTATTTCATTGCAGTTTGGATTTACATTTACTTAATGGCTAATAATGTTGAATGCCCTGCCATTTGTCTGTCTTCTTTGAAGAGATGTCTATTCATGTCTTTCAACCATTTTTAAATTTGGTCCTTTGTCTTTTTATTATTGAGCTGTAGGAGTTCTTTGTAGATTTTAGATATAAGTTCCTTAACCAGATTTATGATTTGCAGCTATTTTCTCCCATTCTGCAAGTTGTCTGTTTACTTTCTTGATGGTGTCTGTTGAAGTACAAACATTTTAAATTTTGATGAAGTCTAATTTATCTTTTTCTTATTTTGCTCATGCTTTTGGTATCCTATCAAAGAAGGGTTTTGCCTCACCCAAAATGATGAAGGTTTACTCCTTTGTTTTCTTCTAGGAGTTTCATAGTTATAGGAAGTTTAGGTCTGTGACCCATTGGAACTAATTTGGAGGATAAAAGAAAAGGTCTTTCTTTTGCACATGAATATCCAGTTGTCCCAGAACCATTTGTTGAAAAGAGTTCTTAATATATACTCCACATAGTTGGCTCTTAAATGTTACTAAATCAATTTCTACCTTATAGATGTGAGCATTAAATGAAACAATGTATGAAAAAGGCTAACATCATGCAGGGCACATAAATGGCTCTTCAGCATGGTCTTAGCACCCTTGTACAAAATCAGTTGGCCACAAATATGAGGGTTTCTTTCTGGACTTTCAGTTTTATTCCGTTGATTTTTATGTCTGTCCTCATACCAGTACATTATCTTCATTACTAAAGCTTTGTTAGTAAGCTTTGAAATTGGTAAGTTTAAGTCCTTCAACTTTGTTCTTTTTCAAGATTGTTCTGGCTCTTCTGATTCTCTTGTATTTCCGTGTGGATTGAGGTCCAGCTTGTGAATTTCTACCAAAAAAGAGAGAAAGAAAGAAAGACCAGCTAGGATTTTGATAGGGATTGTATGAAATCTGTAGATCATTTTGGGAGAGTATTGCTGTCTTAACAGTATTAAGTCTTCCGGTCCATGAGCCTGGGTGTTTTTTCCACTTCTTTAACTTGATTCAACAATATTTTTTCAATATTTTTTAATTTGCAAAATACTGGTTTTGTACTTCTTTTAAGTTTATTCCTAAGTATTGTATTCTTTTTGATGCTAGTGTAAATGGGATGGGTTTTGGGGGCTCATTTTTTGATTATTCATTGCTATCATTTATAAAAATAATTGATTTTTTGCATATTGATCTTTTATCCTGCAATCTTTTTTTTTTTTTTTTGACAGAGATCACAAGTAGGCAGAGAGGCAGGCAGAGAGAGAGAGAAGAAGAGAAGCAGGCCTCCTGCTGAGCAGAGAGCCTGATTTGGGGCTCGATCCCGGAACCCTGGGATCATGACCTGAGCCGAAAGCAGAGGTTTTAACCCACTGAGCCACCCAGGTGCCCCTATCCTGCAATCTTGATGATCACCCTTATTAGTTCTGATAGTTTTTTAGTGGCTTTCTTAGGATTTTTCTATATACAAGAGCATGTCATCTCTAAGTAGAGATAGTTTTACCTCTTTGTTGTGTGCTGGTCTCAGCCTGTCAATAACCATTGTTGGGGCTGGACCAGCTCTTGTGGTTACTATGATTACAAGATGCCCTTTAGTGATTACCATCAAGAAACTTAAAAAAAAAAAAAAGGTTTATTACTTAAAGGAATTGAAAATTACACAGCATAAGTAGGACCACAGAGCAAGGTCACAGGAGAAGAGAGAGAGAGAGGTCACGGGGAGGGAGAGGGAGAGAACACGCACAGTCGTGCATGCAGGTAGACATGTCTGAGGTTTATTGGGGTCAAGAGTGGGGGGTTTTACTGGCTCACTATTGGTGAATTTTAAGCGTAAGAGGAGGAATTTAAAGCTTGGGTAGAGAAAAAACCAGCAGCCCAAAAGGTCAGTTATCAACTGAGATTTCCAAAACAGAAGTGGCCTGGCTGTGCATCTAGAAAGGGAGGCTGGCAGGGTGTTTCTTCGAGATCAGCGTCTTTGAAGTGGTGCTTCTTTGAAATGGATACCTGGGAGAGCAAAGCTTAAATCAGGCACTTACGGTACAAAAAGTGGGGAAAACTATCAGGGTTTACCCTATACACTTCTCTTCCCGTCTGGATGCCTTTTACTGAGGCCTCCATTTAAATTAATCAGCTAATTAAAAGAATCACCATTTTCTGAAAGAAACAAATGGGATCTATGATAATTCTGCTGAAATGTCCTTGCCAGCTATTTTATTTTTCATAGTATTAACTTAATGTTAACAAAAAGCCTGCTTCCTCCTCTCTCTCTGCCTGCCTCTCTGACTACTTGTGATCTCTGTCAAATAAATAAATAAAATCTTTAAAAAAAAAATTCATGTGATGGCAAATACTGAGTGAAATAAATTATGATGAAGATTATTTTGGACTCTGACAAGCCAAAACATTATTCCTAGTTTCCACCAATGAAGTCAGTGAAATCTCCTGTCTCTCTAATATCTTTGTGGTTTTACTCTAAATATGGATTATTTTTTCCTCCGTATACTTCCTATTAAGATTTCAGCAAAATTAATAGAATGACCATCTGAATAGATAAAGCCACAAAAATGCAAGAAAAAAAAATCAGTGGTAAGATACTAAAGCATAGAAAGTATGGTGTTGATTGTGAAAATATTGTTCCTAACTAGAGGATGAAAAGAGAATTATGAGACATTCCTCAGTTTTCTACATCTTCTCATTTTCCAGTTTTTCTTGCCATTGTCTTCTAAGGGGCTTCATGGAAGGAAAAAGAGAAGGGGGAAGAGGAGTTGTAATCAGGGCTACAAATGAAATGTTATCTCTCTGGTAGAATTTGAAAAGCATCCTATGCTGAGAAACTTAGTTTGTTAATACATTAAATTCCTAAATCTCCATACAGTTTTCACAAAATTTTATTCTCTAGATTGCTTTATCCTGTTACTTTCTGTGTGCTGGCCATTATCTCTAGTCCTTAAATAATAAGTGTTAAGAAAACTAGAGGTTTTTAAAAATTATTATTAGCCCAAGTAAGAGAACATCATAAAAATCTCATAGTGTCTTATGAAGTAAGTGACTGTAGTACCAATGCTTAACCTTGTTCTTCTCTAGGAGCATGTGTGTTGGAGAGAATGGACTGTTTTAAGTCTTTGTTTATAAATAGTTTATTTCTTAGCTTAATCAACAAGAGAAATAATCGTATTCCCTGTGGGAAATCCCCTCCTCAGTCTCATTTTGTGAGGAAGTTATAGGTAATGCTGGTTTATTTTGCTTGTTCCTCAGATTCTGGTGGTAGAATGAGCCCTGGGCAAATTGCTTACATTTCTTCGAGGAGCTGCTCTATTCCAGATGACAGCTATGGTTGCCTTTCTTCAAACATTCCTGCGCTGGAATTGATGGCTCTCTATGTGGCGGCTGCCATGCATGATTATGATCACCCAGGGAGGACAAATGCATTTCTGGTGGCTACAAATGCCCCTCAGGTAGGAAATATTGTTTCAGAAATTACAAGAGTGATTCTGAAATTTCACAAGGGTGTTGTATATATCCTTTTGTAATCCACCCTTCAGTTGAATCAGGTAACCATTCCATCTGCACTGTAATTAATTGGATTTTAACACATGGCCTTGACATGAGATGTGCAAAAGAGTGAAGAAAAAATTACCTTCTCCTACCTCAAAATAAATACAGTCGTGAAAGAGTAACCTGCTGTTCTATGAAATTCTGGAATCCTTGCTGCCAGTATTTTTGCCTTTGATTAAACTGATGAGACTGACTAGATGTAAGCCTGATTCTTCTTCCTTTCCACGGCTGAAAGTGTAATGATGAGGAACTATCATTTTCCTTGATGTCCTCTTTTTTCCTCAAGACTCAGACTCTAAAGCTCATAATGCTACATATATTAGTGTATGTAAACATTCCTTTTAGTACCACGTTATTTTTGTACCCAGTACAGCTGATAAGGTGCAAGATTCCTTTACCATCAAAATTTGCATAAGAGGTAGGAGTTCCCACAAATGGATACTGTAATCGCAGTCGCTTTACACTTTCAGGCTTGGAACTAAATCCGTAATTTTAAGTGGTCGTGGGTGTTTGTTTAGGCTGGTGATTCCTGAAATGTCGTCGTTGCTTCTAACTGCATGCCTTACAAAGGACACGTAGTTGGTTCAGCTTGCGGAATTCATCTTGTGTCTTCACCACTCTGTGTGTAAACCTCACTTCTGATTTTTTCATCTTCTGTAGCCATCCTGTGTCGCTCTTCACCCATTTCTCTCCCACAACTCTCACTATTTAAAACAGAGGTGATCGGTTCTCTAGCCAGAACAAGAACAGGATTCAGAGACAGGGAGAGAGTGTTAAAAATGCCACATGATTCATTTCTCCTGTGGCACTTTATCTATTAATAGTTCATGATTTTCATAGGTAACTTTTTAATGAATTTCAGTCTAGATATTAATATTTGTCTACTTTCTAAGAACAGCTGTGGGAGAGGTTATAAACTAAGGAGCCAATGCCTCCTCACATTCTCCAGGAAGCGGAGGTACTCTCTCTCTCTCACTTCACACTGTCATCTTTAAAAACCTGGGCTTGTGGGGAGATGGGGATCTGGGCGGAAGGGGCACAGTGCAAAAAGCACTGGTCTTGAGATCGAGAGACCGGAGTTCAGTTTCTGATTACCCAGTCATTAGCCATGTGATCTTAGGTGAGTAACCCTTATCTTTCTGAGCTTCAGAATACACACCAGATATGATTAAGGGTAAAGGGACAACAAATGGAGGGTTTCTATTTCATGTGTTTGAGAGGCTCCTGAATCAGGTGTCCTATAGATTGGAGATTACCAACTTTTCTCTTTTGCTCTTGGCTTTAGATCTTTCACGGCCTTCCAGTACAGGTGAGTCCGACTTACTACCTCTCCCCTGAGGGGATGACGGGTGAGGGCACTCCAGTGTTACTGCTGCATTGTTGCAGATAAACCAATGATATCTGAAAGTCATCCCTACAAGTTACATGCTGGAAACTGTTGTCTTTTTTTTTTTTTTTTTAAAGATTTTATTTATTTATTTGAGAGAGAGACAGTGAGAGAGAGCATGAGCGAGGAGAAGGTCAGAGAGAGAAGCGGACTCCCCGCGGAGCCGGGAGCCCGATGCGGGACTCGATCCCGGAACTCCAGGATCACGACCTGAGCCGAAGGCAGTCGTCCAACCAACTGAGCCACCCAGGCGTCCCTGGAAACTGTTGTCTTAATCAAAATAAAAATGTGAAGTCTGGATAGAATACTAGTAATACATGTAATTTCTAACTTCTCATTGTTAATGACTGCCGGTAGAGGAAGCGATGGGAAGTGTGGGAAGGGATAGGAAATTGACAGGGCATTCAGCTGTTGAGAAAGGATGGTCTTCCACCCAGTCTCCTTGCTTATTGCCCGTGGGTCTGTACTCAACCCAGAGCATGCGAGTAGCTCTGTTGTAATGTGAATTACATCACTTTCTGTTCCAGACCCTCCAGTGGCATTCACCTCACTCCTAGTAAAAGTCATTGTAATGGCTCGGGGGTTGATTCTTCTGCCTTAATTCACCCACGTCCAGCCTCAGTGGCCTCCTGGCTGTTTTCTTCTATATCCCAGGCACGCACACTCCCTTTCTGAGGGCCTTTCCACTTCCGTCCTCCCTGTCCGGAGTGCTCTCTCCCCGCACATCTACGTGTTCACGTTGTCACTAGTTCCGTGTAACAATCCACGAGACCCTCCTGGAGCTCATTATGTTCTTTCCCTGCTTTGTTTTCCACAGCAGTGTTCATTCAGCATACTGTCTGTTTTGTTTATGACAGGTCTCTCCTCAGTGGAATATGTTTTCCCGAGAATAAGGATTTTGCCTTATTCCCTAACACCTAGAATAGTGCCTAACACATAAAAGTCGTTGAGTAAATATTTGTTGAATGTTGAAGGATGCCTGATTTCTTTGCTCTGCAGGACTGCTAGTTTGTCTGAAATATCCTGTTCTTCCTAAAGTAATGAAATTCGTGAGACCTGCTAGTGCGTGTGAGATAAGGACCCTTCTGTGAAGGCCTGAGGCGTGTTTATTAGGTAATAAGTAGATCTTCTCATCCTGGGAAGCTCAGTGGGTCTAATTAGGCCACAATTAGTGAAAAGTGTTATTGCATCAGTAGTAGTGTAGAATACCACCAACTGGATCAAATATTCTTCTTCATTCTCCTGGCAAGGAAAGGACGCTGGGAAGGTATAGGAGGATTGTTTTAAATTCTTGCTATGAAAGAACATGAAACACTTAGGTTTATCCTGAAGAGATGCCAGTATTAAAATTCTAAGAGATTTCTGAGCTATTTCCAAATGAAAACTGGTTGAAAGATGGGGATCGGTGCCTGAGGTATTGGAGTTTGAGAACATTTTCATGACATTTGGGGTAAAAGGAAATGAAATTTGAGGATGAGATCTGTAAATTGGAGACACTCATAAACGTTTTATCCCCCAAAATAGGGATCAAAGTGGTGACTAAATACATGCATTTGACTCCTCATTGTAACAGAAGAATAGGTGGGGAAGGGTATTATCATCAGAAGCTTAAAGAGTTTTCCAGAAATTTCTGTTTCTGGAAAATGAAAAACAGATGAATATCGAGAAGTGAAAGTATACTAGAGGTGGATACAGCTTAAGTGAACTCTAGAGAGACTCCTGATGCCGTTTGCCCCGGCTTGCTAAGCACACACGTGCATGCGCACCCCAGTCCCTGTACACCTACACTACACATCTTTAAATAAAGCTTGTACAACCCTGCACTTAACCTCCAGGCAGAAAACTCATCTCTTAGATATTGAAGGAAACCGCCAGAAGAGAGTAAGAATTACTAGTTGTGAGTATTAGTACTTCAGAGTAAATCCTTCTCATTTTGGAAACTTAACAGCTGGTGTCTGGTCTCATAACTGTAGAGCAGAACCTACTAAGTAACAAATGCCATCCACATCCATAGGGTTCCTACTCATCTTTCCAAATTAAAGAAGAAACTCAACACTAAACAGAAGAGAATCTTCTCTCTCTCTTTTTTAAAAATATCAATAGATAACCATAGGATCATTAGACAGAACATTAACCAGTAGCTTGGAAAGAAAAGGTTAAAATGGACAGGGTAACCAACTATAGGGGAGAAAAAAAATCTAGGGAGTAGAAAAGCTGGTAAGTTTTTAAAAAAGGAATTCTTAGAATTCGAGAAACACTGCATTTCTAAGAACAGCAAGCTATGAAAAAGGAAACATCAGAGAACAAGTTAGAGCTCTTAGAAACTAAAAATATTACTGCAAAAAAAAAAATCTAAAAATTCAGTACAAGCCCTGGAAGTAAATTTCCAGGTAACCTCTGCCAGAATGCAGAGTAGAAAGAGAAGGAGATGGAAGATATCAGGAAGGGAAAAATGGGGCACAGTGGACCAAGTCATGAGCTGATTGTTGGAGTTTCAGAAAAAGACGGTCTTTGGATTGAAGGGGCTCAGCAGGTGCCAGAGAAGTTGAATGGAGAGAAAACACCAAAAATCTGCACATGGAGTGCCACGGTAAAATAAAATTAAAAAAAAAAAAAAAAAAAAAAATTCCTGGGAGAATGACAACAGTATACATATAAAAGAACAAAAATCTGGGGTGCCTGGGTGGCTCAGTGGGTTAAGCCTCTGCCTTCAGCTCAGGTCGTGATCTCAGGGTCCTGGGATCGAGCCCCACATAGGGCTCTTTGCTCAGCAGGGAACCTGTTTCCCCCTCTCTCTGCCTCTCTGCCTACTTGTGATCTCTGTCAAATAAATAAATGAAACCTTTAAAAAAATTTTTCAAAAAAAATCCAACTGGCACCATATTTTAGCAACAATGGATGCTCGAGGGTACTGGAATTAACAAATATTGGATGCTTACTAGGGGAGAGGCACTATTCTAGGCATCATTACTGAACAAAACAGGCCAAAAAACATTTCTGCTCCCATAGAACGTACATTCCAGTAAAGGAAGAAGAGTAAAGAGCGTATGTGGGAGGCAGAGAGAGAGAAGATTATGATGTCCGAGCTAGGAAAGAAGTAACCCGGGGAGGGGAGGGGAGGGGAAGGGGAGTGCTGGCCTAAAGATACTATTTTCAAGTTAGATTTCTGTATCCCGCTAAGCTACAGCTGAGTGTAAGAGCAAAAATGAAGAGAATCTCAGATTAGAGGTGAAATAAATCATGTACCCACTCACCCCTAGAAAGTCACCTGAAAAACATGTCTTAGCAAAACAAGAGTGATAAGGAAGACAAAGGATCTTAGAAGATACAGGGTTATCAGAAATTTTTGAGCAAACCCAGAACTTCAGGATAAAGGATTCCTGTTCATCTTGACTATTTCTTTAAGGAGAAATACCTTCTCTCTTCCCCCCCCCCCCCGCCCCCATTTAAAACTAGCTGCTTTTTTTTCCTGTAGCACCTGAGTTACTACCTTTATTGGATTTTTTAAGTTAAGAATTTTTCTACATGAAAACAATTTTTCTTAATCCAAGATTTTTCACTTTTTGGAAGTACCCTCTTTAATCTCATGAGTATAATCTAGTGGCTTTTTAATGTTTCCTCCTGTCTCTTTTGTTTCAAAAGGGGACATTTGGTCAGATTTGTCAGCCTCTTCCTTTTTGTGATCTAAGCCTTTGCTATGTCTGATGGGCTTTCTTTTCATTTATCGAAAGGTGTTTATTAAGATTTATTCTGTCAGTTTGTATTAAGCCCTGTTTCATCTTTCCAACTCAAAAAGAGGGTAAAAAGCAGTTTGGGATCACCTAATTTGCTTTGCCAAAGTGAAGATGTGCCTGTGATGCGAAGGAAGGGGATCCCTTAGCTGGAGAAAGCAGGGATCAAGATGCTTTAGCACACAGTCCAAGCACGTCAGTTACTGCAGCTCCAAACTAGCTGGGTGTGGTCTTCTGTCTCCGTCATCGAAGAGCCCTCAGTAAATGCCGGCTGAGGCTTACTGTTTTACCTGGAATGATTTTCTCACCAAGTTTAGGGTTGGTTTATTGTTCTGTGTCTTCAGCCAGTATTTTTCCTAAAGTGGAACAGAATTTGTCTCCTACTTACTGCTCCATGATTGTTTGCCTCTCCTTATCTGGGAGGTCGTGGGTTTATTGGGGCCCAGCAGGGGACTTCTTCCACTTACTCCCCAGGTGGGTTTTTCCTTCTCATGTGTTAACTTAGTTGACCTCTCCTCAATCCAGTCCCACTTTCCCCATGTATCTGAAGTTTCCAGTATGGTGATAACATTTAGATTTTAATATCGATTCAGATTTTTTTCCCCCTATTGTATATTTCTTTGGTAATTTCGAAGGGCAGTTTGAATGGTGAAGAAATTCTGAACTTACTTCTTTTACTGATGTTACTAGCCAAGAGTTTAAGTCAGCTAGCTGGATAGGACACTTATTATATATTGTGCTATACTGAGCTGGAAGTTTGATGACTTCTTCCTGAACAGACAAAGCTGTTCTAATAATTTACCAGTTTTCATCAGATTTGACTATGATTTAATGAATTGACTATTAAATATAAATCAACCCCTTAGGGAGTCTTTGAAGCTTATTCTTTCTCTTTGCTTGATGTTTGGAAGTTGTAAGAAGGCTAGTATAAAAATGCCTTTTGTTTTGACCTATAACTGATAATGTAACAATGTGTTAATTTGAAGGCACACAGCATGTTCATTTGATACACATGTCACTGTAATACTACCATCATGTCCCCTAATAGCGTGTCTTTTTTATGGTGAGTACATTTAAGATCTAGTCTCTTAGCAACTTTCCAAGTATATAATGTAGTACTATTAACTATAATAATACTATTAACTATAATCACGGTGCTGGGCTTTAGATCGCCAAAACTTTTCCATCCTATAACTGGAAGTTTGTACCCTTTGACCAACATCTCTCCAATTCCCCCACCCTCTGGTAAACTTTTCTGTGTTTCCATAAGTTCACCTTTTTAGGATTCCACATATAAGAAGTACCATACAGTATCTTTTTTGATTCAACTCACTTAGCATCGTGCTCTCGAGGTCCATCCATGTTGTCTCAAATGGCAGGATTACCTACCTTCTTTCTCATGGCTAAATAAATATTGCATCTCTCTCTCACACACATACACCCCCCACATCTTTATCTATTCGTCCACTGATGAATGATCACAGTGAACCAGGTCATGAACTGACTGTTGGAGTTCCAGAAAAAGACGATCTTTGGATTGAAGGGGTTCAGCAGGTGCCAGAGAAGTTGAATGGGGAGAAAACACCAAAAATCTGCACATGGAGTACCATGGTAAAATTAAAAAAAAAAAAAAAAAATCCTGAGAGAATGACAACAGCATACATATAAAAGAACAAAAATCCAACTAGCACCGTATTTTAGCAAATCTGACAGAAAAATGCAGCAGGAGAGGGAACAGAAGCAGGGGGAATGGGAGAGGGAGAAGCAGCTTCCCGCTGAGGGATCCCAACGTGGGGCTCGATCCCAGGACCTTGGGATCATGACCTGAACCGAAGGCAGACACTTAATGACTGAGCCTCCCAGGTGCCCCTAAGCCACTGGTTTTTTAAGTCTGTATTCCAAAGTTCTAGAGTAGTGAGGGTCTTGCACTGAAATGAGGTGGAATTGCACACCAGCTGAACCAAGGGATGTGTTTTTACCTGTTTCATGTTTCTCTTATTCCTGGGCACTGTGTCAGGGTCGGAATGTGGGAATGTGTCCTTCAGGGACATGCAGGATTCTTGCTCACCAGGGACAGTGCTCCTGCTTCCTCGTCTTTGGTCATCAGCACCTTGGATTGCATGCTAGCTGAAGACGAGAAACATGTCCCTAAACCTGCTCTCTCTCTAATGACTTCACTGACAGCAGCTTTATCTAAGAAGTTTCATGGATTCAGTGAAGTAGACCACAAATTTCAGCTTTACACCTTTTTAAAGATTTTATTTACTTATTTGACAGAGAGATCACAAGTAGGCAGAAAGACAGGCAGAGAGAGGGGGAAGCAGACTCCCCATTGAGCGGAGAGCCCGATGCGGGGCTCAATCCCAGGACCCTGAGATCATGAGCTAAGCTGAAGGCAGAGACTTAACCCCCTGAGCCACCCAGGCGCCCTTCAGCTTTACATCTCTTGAGGGCAGCATGGTATCTGGGAAGATAAACTTTGGAGCGAATTGCCCTTTCACTAACTAGATGTATCTGCCAGAGAGGTATGCCTTACCCTTTTTGTACTTCAGTAAACCCATTTAGAAAATTATCACAACCCTTCTTCACAAATATTAAAATGCTCAGCATAGAGTAACTACTCATTGTTTATATTCTTCTAGCCTAACTCTGTTTATTATTAAAGATTAGTATCTCTGAGATGCCTGACTCCTTCTTATTACTTTTCAGGCAGTTTTGTACAACGACAGATCTGTTCTAGAAAATCATCATGCTGCATCAGCTTGGAATCTGTATCTCTCTCGCCCAGAATACAACTTCCTTCTTAATCTTGATCATGTGGAATTCAAGCGTTTTCGTTTTTTAGTAATTGAAGCAATCCTTGCTACAGATCTTAAAAAGCATTTTGATTTCCTTGCTGAATTCAACGCCAAGGTTTGTGATACAACTTAGTATCTGGTTTTACTGATGGAAATCACTATTGTATTACGGATAAGTTTTTTTTAATATAATGTTAAATTAGAATACTACTCATAAAGTAATAATATCTGATGGGAGTTGATATGTGTCAATATTTTTTAAAATAACTTTTTATTATAACACGTCCTAACCATACTATCACTTGCTACCTTTTGACATGTAGACTTACAACTTACTTTCTCATGGTGATAAGCCAATTCTTGATGCCAAAAGCTTTTAGAGGCACATTGGAGAAAGTTGTGCAGTGCCATGTAAGGTACTTTGTGAAATTGAAGATGTGTTTCTCAGAAGCCAGTTAATGCTTCCCTCACTTCTCCTATTAATCCCTTCTTTCTGTTCGTGTTAAACTGGCTGGTGTGGGTGAGAAGCACCCTCCACTCTTCCACTAGAGAATAATGCGTTCATCAGACAATTGCCTGGGATCTGCCCTGTATGGGCAGTAGCGCCAGCTAAGAATGAGTAGAGAAGAGGTGAAGTCCCCGCGGTCAGGAATTCACATTAGTATTGAGAAACACTGCCCTCCGGTGACAGGGGTGGAGAACTGCTGAGAACCACCACTTTATAGGTGGTGAAGGAAGGGTGCTCCCTCTTTGGCGGGCAGGAAGCCTTTGTTTCCTTGATGACATTTGTGACGTAAAGGAAAGGTGTACCCTCTGGGTAGAGGAACTGATAACAAAGGAATAGTAGATTTAACCCCCTGGGTGGAGACCCTATATGGGGGTGTCATGTAATTAATAAAATACTTCTTAAAAAAAATCAGCAAGAAATCCATATGCCTTTAAAATTATTTTATAGTTGTGGAGCTCTATTAACTTTTATTTAATAATAAAATTCATTTAAGTGCTAAGAGTAGTATAAGTTTTCACAGTAAAAGATCACCTAGTCCAATGCTCTTGAATCTGTGCTTCTCAGAGGTTTCTATTCCACAGTCTCTCAGGAAAATGCCTGAGTGGGGCTCTGGATCTCCTACATGGTTGCAATCCAAAAAGCTCTCCTTTCAACTGTTTGATAGTGGTGGTCTGCATAAATTTTCCTTTGACAAAAGGGTTTGGTGTCCAAAAAACTATCCTCAAACCAAAGTTCAGAAGCCACTGATCTGGCCCATTTATTTCATTCTTTTACAAAAGGAAATTTGAGTTTTGAAAAGGCAGAGTAATTCTCCTAATTAGTGATGATAATTATATTTAAATAACCGTGTTAGTATTTAACATTTACTGTGAACAAGGCATTTTTCGTTTATTAATCCCCATGGTAATATGGCTAGATTGGTACTACTTTTCTTGTTTTAGAGATGAAGAGAGTTAGATTCAAGGAGGATAAGTGATTTTTCTATTATTACACAATGAGGAAATCATTGATTCAGGATTTGAAACCAGAGGGATCAGCTTTTAAGACTTGTGTTCTTTCAACTATATCATATCTTCCTTTCACAGCTGAAGCCTACTTACTTCTCTGTAGATCCTAAGTGTTCTTTTTTAAAGTAGAATTAGTTACAATTTTTAAATGATTTATCGATGTTTTGCATATACATATAGTGTTTATTATATATTAACATATGTTATATGTACATGTTACAATTTTCCGTGGTAATCACAAATATTGAAACCCATGTTTATGTTTTTATGGTGTTCTGCCTCCAGTGAAACAAAATTATGACACTTCAAAGGGAAATTTAACCCATATTCCTTCCTGTAATTTAGACAGGAAGCAGTTTTAAGATAATTTGGTTAAAAAAACAAAAACAAAAAACTCCTGTGCCCTCAGAACCTAAAATAACTGTTTTTCCAAAATAGGCCAACGATGTAAACAGTAGTGGTATAGAATGGAGCAATGAGAATGATCGCCTCTTAGTATGCCAAGTGTGCATCAAACTGGCAGACATCAACGGCCCCGCGAAAGTTCGGGACTTGCATTTGAAGTGGACAGAAGGCATCGTCAATGAGTTTTATGAGCAGGTAAGTTCACTGTGAGACGGGCGGGATTTTTGAGAGCTGCCCTCGGAAGGCATTAGTTTTCGGGATTTGGATAGCTACATTAAATGTTGGAAGCCTGGTTACTTGGACCAAAAACAGTTCGAAATTATAGAATTTGCGCTGCTCTTACTATTTTCTCAGCTCTTTTTCGCTGATAAAAATTTAAAAAATACCTCGTTCCCAACTGACATGGGTTGAATGTCCCTTGAGGCTACAGGTCAGGGCTCTTTTAAAACCCTGAGTGCCCATGACTTAGGATAGTTTATTTCCAGATAAAACTGTTTTTAATTGATTCAGGGTGTACTTGGATTATATTTAGAGACTATCAACCCGTTTTCAACTCCACTGTAGAAAGACTGCCTGCCCGCCTTAGAAATATCAACTGGGTGAACGTCCTGGTTGTGGCGGGGGTGGGCAGCTAGACATTTGAGGGCTAGGAATGGGGATAATGTAGGTTTTTTGTGGTTTTTAAAGATTCGGAGATAAAAACAAGCTCTTCCCAGTCTTAAAATCTTTCAAATACTACTCCTCTAAGGGAACTCAATTTTGCGTGCCCCACATGCAGCAGAGCTGGTCACAGAGAGGCTGAGTGTGCATCAAGGAGTTCGCCTGAGAGGCGGCCGCACCTGGAGCAGCAGGCCTCAGATTTGGCTCCTCACAGCGGGAGAGTCGGGAACACGTAAAGGCAAATGAAAAGGATGTGCGTACATGGGAGAAGAGCTGTGTGATGGCAGAAGTCAAGGAAAGGAAGTTAGGAAGTAGGGAAGGGTCGCAGTGGAAACATGGTAGCAAGCTGCGTGCCAAGAACAAGCAGATTCAGGTAAAAAGGTACAGTTAACATAAAAAGTTAAGCATTACAAAACCTCTGGTTACTGGTTTCAGTACCACTTTGCAGAATCTTTCTCTCTTTTTTTTGGTCCAATTCTTTTTTTTTTTTTTTTTTTTTTTTTTTTTTTTTTTTAAAGATTTTATTTATTTATTTCACAGAGAGAGATCACAAGTAGGCAGAGAGGCAGGCAGAGAGAGAGAGAGAGAGAGGAGGAAGCAGGCTCTCCGCTGAGCAGAGAGCCCGATGCGGGACTCGATCCCAGAACCCTGAGATCATGACCTGAGCCAAAGGCAGCGGCTTAACCCACTGAGCCACCCAGGCGCCTTTTTGGTCCAATTCTTAAGCTCCCTACGATGTAGAGGTATATGGATCTCCCTACAAGCCAGCATTTCATTATCTCCAAATTACCAGATACAACTTGACTTTGGAGCTGCGTTCCTTGGGAATCCTTGTTGACCCTAATAATCAGGCAAGATCAAGAGGTCTGCCAAATGAGGCCTTTGAGACAGAGTTTTCTTACCATGAGTTGCTACTCCAGCAGGGGTGATGAACTTGACCCCATAAACCGTGCATACTTACCCGTTCTACCTTATTACATCTGGGGTGTATTGAATAGTGAATGTGTAGTGTCTTTCACCCACCCTAGGGCTGTTTACAAGTTATAAAACACTGTGCCGTGAAAAAACCATGGGAATACATAAGGATCCAAGATTATTAATATTTTACCATTTCGATACATTTGAACTAAATTATATATAATTTGGAGATGAAAATGGTTATAAATATTCACCCAGAGATTGCAGTATACTATTTGCATGTTACCATCTTCATTCTCAAAGATGGCTGAAGCCGGCCTTGGGCTTCAGCTCATATTCACAAAAGATGAATTTTATATTAAGGAAAGCGCCATCTTTATATTATCTGTGCAAACAGAAGTAACAAAAAAGCAGTAGTAGTATATGCCAACTTTAGAAGACTCACTAATTCAAAGAACATTAGAAAGTTCATTTAGACCCAATTTATTATATATATATATATATATTTTTTTTTAAGATTTATTTATTTATTTGACAGACAGAGATCACAATTAGAGAGAAAGGGAAGCAGGCTCCCTGCTGAGCAGAGAGCCTTATGTGGGGCTGGATCCCAGGACCCTGGGATCATGACCCAAGCCGAAGGCAGAGGCTTTAACCCACTGAGCCACCCAGGCACCCCTATTTATAATATATTTTTAAAGTATATAGAATTCTTATTAAAGTAGGAAAACATGCTTGAGGTTGAAGCCTGGGTTCTCTTCTTCACTGGCAATGTAACCTTAGGTAAGTTACTTGACCTCTCTGTGCCTCAGTTTCTTCATTGATAAAATAGGAATTTTTTTTAAATTTTTTTTTTTTAAAGATTCTATTTATTTATTTGACAGAGAGCACAAGTAAGCAGGGAGACAGGCAGAGAGAGAGGAGGAAGCAGGCTTCCTTGCTGAGCAGAGAGCCTGATGTGGGGCTTGATCCCAGGACCCTAGGATCATGACCTGAGCCGAAGGCAGAGGCTTTAACCCACTGAGCCACCCAGGCACCCCAAATAGGAATATTTGATGGTATCTAGTTCATAAGGTTACTATGAGAATTAGGTGAATTAATTTAAGTTTAAACAGTTCCTGACATGTAAGTGCTCAATAAACGCCAGCTACTATAATTCCAGACCTGTCACAAAAAAACGTTATTTCAGACAGTTTTACTTAATCTTTTTAAGTTTCATTATTCATATGTTAAAGGAGAAAAAGGTCATCTGACATCCTACCACACAGAGTCGTCTTGAAAGCTTTTGCAATCTGGTTATGCTATTAAGCATCCTTCGGATATGGATGCAAAATTCTAATCTTGCTGAACTTTTTATTATCTTAATTATCCTGTCTTTATATCCTTATAGCCACTTAAGTACCATGGGCTAAAAAAAAGCGAAACTTCTATTAAAAAAAAAAAAAGCCGAACTTGCAAAATTCTAGAATCCTGTGGATAAACCCAACTGAGGCTTATTTGTTTTTTCCTTTTTCTTTTTCTGTAAACAACAGTTTTCTTCCTCACAGAAGGTAAAATCATAGATTTTTTTGATAATGGGCCAGTCACTAGAAGAGTTTCTGGTTGTTTCCATAAGACAGGTTGCCTCATCAGAGATAGACATTGCTTCCCCACGGTTCATTCTGGACTTTATACGTTCCCCACCAGTTCAGACACTAGGAACCAAAAGGTCGATAGGACCATTTGGGGAATCCTCAGTACTGTGCTAAATACTTGATACAACATCACTTTTCGTCCTTGTAAGCAAGCTTGTAAAGTAGATTATTAAGATTTTACACCTGAAATGGGCATAGAGCATGCTCCACACCACACAGGTAGAAAGTAGCAAAAACAGGGTTTGAAAACGCATCTGTCTGATCTCAAATTATACTCCCTGAAGCCCTGGAGACCACAGGGGAGGGTTTCGGCAGGCAGATGGTTGGACCCAGACTCCTCACCTCAGCCTCATCTCATCCGCCCATACCTTCTGCTTCTGCTCTTAGAAACGGGTAGGGTGCTGAAAGGCTTTTGCAAAATTCAACTCTGGGCATTTAAGGTACGACAACTTGCTGATACCATCTCCCCCAGAGAAAGAGACATAAAATTTTTCAGGTTGTTAGATTTGTTGTTTTGTGTGTGTGTGTGTGTGTGTGTTTTTCTTGTTCACTGAACATTAATCATGCTGATTGACTGGTGAGGTGTGAACGTCTTAATTTCTCAAGATATCTGAGATATTCTTACAGTTGAAATGACGGAGTAATTAGACACTTCTTTGTAAAAATTATTTTGATGTAGACTGCATATTAAAAAAACCACAGGATAATATTAATAGGAAAACTCAGTGGTTATTCTTTCAACAGTTCAAAATGTACTTTTCTTTTTAAAATGATTAGGGAGATGAAGAAGCAAACCTCGGCTTGCCCGTCAGTCCCTTCATGGATCGTTCTTCACCTCAACTAGCAAAACTCCAAGAATCTTTCATCACCCACATTGTGGGTCCTCTGTGTAACTCCTACGACGCTGCTGGCTTGCTGCCGGGTCAGTGGGTAGAAGCAGAAGAGGACGAGGACACTGAGAGTTGTTACGATGAGGAAGATGGTGAAGAATTAGATACAGATGATGAAGAAATAGAAGACAGTCTAAATCCTAGTAAGAATATAGGGATGCTGTGATTTCTTAGATGGATATTTACAATTAGTAACATTAAGTTCGGATCTCTGTTTTTGGGGGTTGTTTTGTTTTAGAGAGAGGGTGAGGGAGAATCCCAAGCGGGACTTGATCTCACAACCCCATGATCATGACTTGAGCTGAACTCAAGAGTCAGACGCTTAACCAGCTAATAAGCCCCTGGATCTTTAAGATACAGATTCAGGAGTTGTGTCTTGAGTAACTACTCTCTGAGTGTTCAGGTTGAATGGGCTCTTGAGTCACTCCTGCATGGTGGGGGACGTGCTCACGTGGTCACACTTGGTCTTTGTCTCTTCGGGGCCAGTCTGCTGCAGGAGGCCTTGCCTTTGCACGCTCCGTAGGGCTGTCACCATGTCTGACTTGGTGAGGTGAAGTGCTTCGTGTGGCTAGTGCACCCACACCTGCTAATCTGCCTTCCTAGTGTCTGGGAAGGTGGATCACAACAGTTGGGAGAAGAGAAAACATAGCTTCACTAGCTCCAAGGGGAGAAGCAAGTGTAGGACTCTGACGGACTTGAATTGCCAAACTGTAGGGACATAGTTTTCTATACAAAGCAGTGACTATAAATGAGAAAAAAAATTTTGTCACCCTTGTAGCTATAAATGAAATCAGTTATTTGCTCTTTAAACTAGAATTGAAGGGGGCACCTGGGTGGCTCAGTTGGTTAAGTGTCTGCCTTTGGCTCAGGCCATGACCTCAGGGTCCTGAGATCAAGTCCCACATCAGGCTCTCTGCTTATTGGGGATCCTGCTTCCCCCTCTCCCTCTGCTGCTCCCCTGCTTGTGCTCTCTCCTGCTCTCTGTCAAGTAAAGTAGAATTTAAATTATATCTAGTATTCCAGGCATGCTCTAAATGAGAACAGATAACATAATTCCAAAGAACTGCCCCCACCCCCCAGCTGTGTTCAGGGACACCATCAGGAAAAGTAGTCGTCGTCTGCCTCTACCCTCTGAGCATCATCATGGACAAGCTGACTGGCTTCCAAAAATTATTTATATTCACTGAAACCTTGGTAATGGTGTTTAATTCAATACCTAAAATCCTAAAAAGGTTGTTGAACTTCACATTGCTATTTATCATTTGAAACTTTAGGACCCCTCCTCCCCTCACACTCCACCCAATCTTCCCTGGTCCCTTCTCTGCTTTATTTTCATCTAATAAAAACACCAGCTCACGCTTCCCTTCTCCTGTTGCTTACTGGAGTCTTTCCATTAGAATATGGGCTCCACAGTGCAGATTATTTCCGTCCTACTGTTTAT
Source organism: Lutra lutra (assembly GCF_902655055.1). Lineage (NCBI taxonomy): Eukaryota > Metazoa > Chordata > Mammalia > Carnivora > Mustelidae > Lutra > Lutra lutra. The sequence goes on from NC_062287.1 coordinate 69,724,374, forward strand.
TACTACAACCCCGGTGCCTGAAATAAGTGCCTGGAACGTAACAGGCGCTCAGAAGTTTAGTGAATGAACGAGGGGACTGTACTGCTACGATCACGATATATTGCTTTTAAATTTCGCAGAACCGCAAAGGAGGAAAGGCAGACGGCGAATATTTTGTCAGCTCATGCACCACCTCACCGAGAACCACAAGATATGGAAGGAAATGATAGAGGAAGAAGAGAAATGTAAAGTTGATGGGAATAAACTGCAGGTGGAAAATCCTTCCTTACCTCAAGCAGATGACATTCAGGTCATTGAAGAAGCAGATGAAGAGGAGGAGAGGCCGTTGGAATGAGAGAAAAGGCATTTGGAAGAAGCCTGGAGGGCTGTGCCCGGGGTCAGTGTGCGGACCCGCGGCGGACCATTCCTGTGGGGACAGGCCCAGCCACTGTGAGAGGCTCCTCGCCACGCGGACTCTGCATGTACCCTTGGTGCACAGCTCCCGCTGACCTGTGTCGCGAAGCTGTGCCTGGACGCCTTCACTGGTACACCAGTGCTCTATCGTAATGATGCTTTGCTGGGTAGTAAGCGCTTCCTTTTCACGAATGGTAGCTAGAACTAAAAATTCAAGTGACTTCAGTTTCCAAAGTGGCCAGAACTTTTTGCTTTCATGAAAACGGGATTCCTATTGTTTTTTCCCCGAATGTGTCTTTTAGGTCTTCGAACATTTTGGCGGGGGGGGGGGGGGGGGGGGGGGGGGGGGGAGGGAGGGGGGGTGGAGTCTGGGCCCATCTAAAAAGGAATCCAGTGTTGCCTTTCCGAGGGGCCTGTTCAGTCCAAGAACTGCTCAGAGCTGTGCTCCCAGCTGCGTTTATCCATGAAAAACTGAGTGACCTTCGTTAAGTATAACAGAATCCAGGTGCATCCATCTCTGATGCTTCTTCTTACTGTTGTGTGTCACCTACTACGTGTGTTCGATTTCTGCTCGGAGTATTCAGGTTTGCCGTGGGCATCAGAAGTCTGAGTTCCAGTCTCACTGACTTAACATTCCGTGCTTGAATTTTTAAAGCTGTTTCGGGTGTAACAATGACGGGATTTTCTTCACAATCAAAAATGGTTCTTATTACTGTTGCTCAGGATTCATACTTTTAAACATTTAGTTAATATAAACACAGATTTGTCAGAAGGAAAAGGAATTGTCCTAAAGATGTTAACCTTTTATGAAATAAGCATTATTCCTTATTAGATAAATTCAAGTCTAATCAAAGAAAGAGGAGGAGCTCCGAAAGCCACAGCGAATAATTGGATTATGTGCTTATGTCCGGATCCTATGTTAGGTGTCACGCTTTTAGTCACTGTAAAACTGATGCCCATCCTAGTTCATTTCTTGCTGCCTTGAGACTACATGACAGAAGTGACCTAGGACTACTGAGTACTGCTAACCCAACTGTGAGTCTAATTAAAAAAAAAAAAATGGTAGGAATACTTAATTGCAAAGAAAATGGACCATATTTACAACGTTCATGAACTCCTTGGGTACAGGTATGTACCTGAGTCGTGAAAGATTGTGGATGATCTAAAGAATAGCCTAAATGCTAACAGGATGGGAGACTAAATTATTTTTTCTTGGAGACCATATTTTGGATCTATGGTTTTTTAGACAGTAAAACCATTAATTTTCTAAGATGATTTCTTTTAAGTGTAATGTCAGGCAGTTTCTTACCTACCTAGAATATTTGGCATTTCTCAAAGATATTAAAGATCTTTAGAAGTGTTGGAAGTTTTGATTTTGTATAATATTGAATGGATCACCAAGCTTTATTTATTAGACATGTTGAGTGTGAAGTTCCTTCCTGCCACTTTTGCTACCACTGCCACATAATTTGTAACCTGGTCGCACATTACTGAATAATAAAATTTTAACTAATTTATTGAGTTTGCACTTTAAATGTATATATCCTGGGCTCTTATTTCCCTGGTGTACATTTTGCATCCTGCATAAGTATATTTCTGCTATTGGAAAGTACACATGTATAAATTCGCATGTGCACATATGCATAATGAGACTCAGATTTCCTATTAAAATTTTGTATGGGGGTTAAGGTATGTATTTTCTCAAAAGGAATGTTTTTCATTAAAAATGCTATTACCGAGAACTCATTTTTAAATAATTTAACTTTTAAATTTATCCTTTGCTAAATAATTGACATATTAAAATAGACCAAACAAACACTAAGAAGTATCCTAGCTGAAGCAAATTCATAAACTTTAAGAAATGAATCTGACTATATTAAGTATACACAGCGCTATTAAATGCAATCTTACTTGAAAAGTTGCCAGAAGGGATGCCTGGGTGGCTCAGTCCATTAAGCATCTGCCTTTGGCTCAGGTCATGATCTTGGAGTCCTGGGATGAAGTCAGGAGCCTGCTTCTCCCTCTGCCTGCCACTTCCCATGCTTGTGCTCTCTCTGACAAATAAATAAAATCTGTAAAAAAAAAAAAAAATTAACATAAGCCAAATTACATATTCTATTTTGGTTACTACTGAACCAGATTAATTTTATTATAATTTTCATCATGAATTTGCTATTGTATTAACTCACTGGTCTTGGAAATAATTTTGTAGTGCTGTAGCTGTGTGCTTACCCATACATTCTTTTTCCATATAAAAACAAAATATTTTTAAAGTTATTTCCTGCTTTGAAGGCTATTTCCTGCTATTCTTTGTTGGTGCTATTGGCCTTTTCTATTTTTGTAAGAATCCTGTAAATTCTAGCATTGCCAAAGTCAAAAATTTCCTCTCTCTAGATTGCATCTCATAGGAATGAACTTCACAAAAGAGATGAATAGGGGCGCTTGGGTGGCTCAGTGGTTTAAGCCTCTGCCTTCAGCTCAGGTCATGATCTCAGGGTCCTGGGATCGAGCCCTACATCGGGCCCTCTGCTAGCAGGGAGCCTGCTTCCCCCCCCCCTCTCTGCCTGCCTCTCCACCTACTTGTGATCGATCTCTCTCCATGTCAAATAAATAAACCTAAAAAAAATTTTTAAAAAATGAATAAAGCCAACCCTGGTTTCTTACATTTGCCAGGCTGATCGGACCAGCTCTAGAGACTGGGCAGGGGTGGTGACTGGCCTGTGGAGCGGGGATGAACAGCTTCCCATAGGCAAGAATTACGATTTACCTTGGAGGTAATTGGTTGTGGAAAGAGATTAACAGTGTATGTAAAGGCCCAGACAAGGACGCATCCCCACTTTAGAGGAGCCAAATGAGGTTGAGGGTGGCTGGCGGGGAGGGGCACAGAGATGGTGGCTACTGAAGGGCTTGGTAAAGCATGACATGCCATTTGAACTTTTTTCCTCAAGGAAATGGGGAACTGAAAAAGTTTTTTTTTGTTTTGTTTTAAGAGTTTATTTATTTATTTGACAGACGAAATCACAAGTAGGCAGAGAGGCAGACAGAGAGAGCTGAAGAAGTTTTAATCCGGAGGAGTGACCTGATTACACTTACATTTTATGAAGATCATTCAAATAACGTACATCAGATGGAAGAATGACATTAGATGTGGAGAGAGGTCTCCCTGATCTGGACATGGAAAGATTATAGGACAACAGAGAAGTGAGTAGACTGTTGATTGAGGTGGAGACTCCGTTTACCCTGATGACTGCTGGGGGAGGAAGAACATAGGGACTTTCTGATTTCTGCTTCAGGCGATTGTCCATGTCATTCACTGCGAGAGGATATACCAGAGTAGACTGTGCATGAGGTGGAGGGGCAGGAGTGCGTGTGTATCCGATTGGTTCTCTTTCTCTGGAGAACTTTGATAAAAGTCGCCAAACACAAGGAAACAACCCCTAAGGAGAATGGCAGAAATAAATAGCAGATTTAGGCTACCAATGACTGCAGATGCTGCATTGCCTTATCGAAACAATATGAAATAACCCTGCATGAAATGTTGAAGGGAATAAGATTCAGAATGACAAAAAATGAGCGAGGTGCAAGGGCAACTAAAAGGCTCAGCTGGTAGAACTTGTGCCTTCATCTCAGGGTTTTGAGTTCAAAACCCATGTTGGGCATGGAACATAAGGAAAAAAAAAATTCACCAGGTACAGATGGCCACAAGACAGATGACAACTTTTCAGTTTCCAAAAATGGAAGCCAGAAGTCACTACAACATTTTCTACTAAGTGCTGAGGGGTGGGGAAATAAGTCTGTCAACTTAATTACCAAAACTGAGGCTAAAATAGACATTTTCAGATAAACACTGATCTTTTCCCATCAACAGACCTAATGAAATTTTTAGAACAGTGCTTCTAAAGCTTACTGTAATGCACATAAAAATCATTCTGCGGTCCGGTTAAAATGCTTATTCTGACCTAGTGAATTTGTAGTGGACCTCAGGAGTCTGTATTTTTTTTTTTTTTTAAAGATTTTATTGGGGCGCCTGGGTGGCTCAGTGGGTTAAGCCACTGCCTTCGGCTCAGGTCATGATCTCAGGATCCTGGGATCGAGTCCTGCATCGGGCTCTCTGCTCAGCAGGGAGCCTGCTCCCTCCTCTCTCTCCGCCTGCCTCTCTCTCTACTTGTGATCTCTCTCTGTCAAATAAATAAATAAAATCTTTGGGGCGCCTGGGTGGCTCAGTGGGTTAAGCCGCTGCCTTCGGCTCAGGTCATGATCCCAGGTCCTGGGTTCGAGCCCCACATCGGGCTTTCTGCTCAGCAGGGAGCCTGCTTCCTCCTCTCTCTCTGCCTGCCTCTCTGCTTACTTGTGATTTCTCTCTGTCAAATAAATAAATAAAATCTTTAAAAAAAAAAATAAAGATTTTATTTATTTATTTGAGATAGAACAAGAGTGAGAGAGTACAAGCACGAGAAGCAGCAAGCAGAGAGAGAAGCAGACTCCCTGCTAAGCAGAGAGCCCGTTGAGGGGCTTAATCCCAGGACCCTGGGATCATGACTTGAGCCAAAGGCAGAGGCTTAACTAACTGAGCCCCTCAGGCGCCCCAGGAGTCTGTATTTCTTAAAAGTAGGTCCCTAAGAGCCTATTTTTTAAAAAAAAGTTCTCAGGTGATGTAATGTTGATACTACTGGTCTGTTGACCACACTTAAGAGTAGCAATGTTTGAAAGTGTATACTTGAAAAAAGAAAAATGAGGGAAGACAGGCAATGCAAGAAGGAAAAGTAAACAGATTAATAATGTATTTAGGTAAGTCTTAAATCATTCATTGTTTATATGAACTAAAAACTTGGGGCGCCTGGGTGGCTCAGTCATTTAAGCCTCTGCCTTCAGCTCAGGTCATGATCTCAGGGTCCTGGGATAGAGCCCCGCATCGGGCTCTCTGTTCACCGGGGAGCCTGCTTCCCCCTCTCTCTGCCTGCCTGCCTCTCTGCCTACTTGTGATGTCTGTCTGTCTCTCTCTCTGTCTGTCAAATAAATAAATAAAATCTTAAAAAAAATTATTTTGTAGGCCTTAAAATCCTGGATAACAACATGTCAATCAAGAGATAAAGTTAAGGGTCTTACATGCTTTCAAAATGGAAATTAAGATAGTAACTTTAGACTTTGTTAAATTAGGAAAAATTCTAAAATTAAGGAGAACTACTAAAGTTTTAAAAAAGCATATAACTTCTAAACTGATAGGGGATTAAAAAAACTTGATCAAAATGTAAATGAGAAAAGAAACAACAGGACAAATAGGGAGAAATAAAGCAGGAACAAATTTTAAAATATATTAAATAATACTAAATAATTTTAAAAATATCAATACTACAAGAAATATAAGTAGTCACTATTTTGGATTGGCACATCTAATCTATCAGGATTTTTTTTAAGCCAGCATTTAGGTAGTACTTACAATGTACTAATGTTAAACAGTGTTCTTAGTGATTTGTGATTTGGTGTTAGTTTACATTATCACCACCCTTCTAAGGTAGACACTGTATTACTATCTCTGTTTTGTAAATGAAATTTACCAGGTACATAAAATACAAATACTTACCTAATGGTTTCAAAGATGCATAAGCCAAAAGTTGTTAGAACTACAGAGAAAAAAAAATGTCATTTTTACGATCTGGATGGAAGATTTAACACACTGAATAAGTTAAACCAAAAGTTAATAAAAATGTAAAAACAGCACAGTGAACAGTCTTATAAAACTGGACCACACACTTGTGTATAAAGCAAGTCCCAGTAAGTTTCAGAGTATATGTATCATATAAACCATGTTCTCAGACCACAAGGCTATTAGTCTTCGGTTATTTTTTGTTACCTATTTCTGTGTAAGCTTAACAGATTAAAGAAATTGCTCCTAAATAACTCCAGGGTAAATAAAGAAATCATAATGGGCACTTAAACGTAAGTAGAGGTGAACAATTAAAATACCTGTACTACTTTCCAAAAATTAACATGTAGTGAAAATGACACTTGAAAAGAAACTGAGGGCATTAGAAGTTTATATTAGAAAAAAAAAAGGCTGGTAAGTTACTGAGCTAAGGATCTAGCTTAAGTTAGAAAAAAAATACAGATATATTACATTAACCAAATGAAGGACAAAAATCATTATCTCAGTAGAGCAGAAAAACATAGGATAAAATTCACCATCTATTTATGATAACACCTCTAAACAAAGTGGGTAATGGAAGAAACATAAAGACCACGTATGGAAAAGCCCACAGCTAACCTAAAATAAAAACCAAAGATGCTACACTCACCACTTTTATTCAACATGGTATTGGAAGTCTAGCCAGAGCACTCAGAGAAAAAATGAAAACTTCCAATAAGAAAGGAAGAAGTAGGGGTGCCTAGGTGGCTCAGTGGGTTAAGGCCTCTGCCTTCGCTCAGGTCATGGTCCCAGGGTCCTGGATCAAGCCCCACATCAGGCTCTCTGCTCAGCAGGGAGCCTGCTTCTTCCTCTCTCTTTGCCTGCCTCTCTGCCTACTTGTGATCTCTGTCAAATAAATAAAATCTTTAAAAAAAAAAAAGGAAGAAGTAAAATGGTCTCTACTTGCAGATGACACGATGTTATATACATATGGAAAACCCTAAAGACTTCACCAAAAAAAAAAAAAAAAAGTTCAGTAAAGTTGGTGGGTGCAAAATAAAAAATTTCTTGCATTTCTATAAAATAATGAAATATCTCAGAAATTAAGAATCCCATTTACAATTTCAAAGGAAATACATAAAACACAACATAGGGGTGAACAACATAGGGGTGGCACAGTTGCTGAAGCAACTGCCTCTTGGTTCCAGGCCAGGTCATGATCTCAGGCTTGTGAGACTGAGCCCGGTGACTGGTTCTGAACTTCACACAGAGTCTGCTTGGATCCTTTCTCCCTCTCCCCCTACACCTCCCCTCCACGCTCATGCATATGCTTTCTAAAATAAAGCCTCTACATCAAAAACCAATGATGTATATTATATGTAGGCTAACTGAGCATAATAGAAAAAACGAGTCTTCAAAAAAAAAGGGTGAATAACACATTGAAGAAAATTGAATTAATGCAAAATTCAGTGCTCATGTTTGAAAGAACAGTGTTAAAATGTACAGACCACCCAAAACAATATATTCAATACAATCCCTACCAAATTCCAGTGGCTTTTTAAGATTGAGATATAATTGGGGCGTCTGGGTGGCTCAGTGGGTTAAAGCCACTGCCTTCGGCTCGGGTCGTGATCCCAGGGTCCTGGGGTCAAGCCCTGCTTCAGGTTCTCTGCTCAGCAGGGAGCCTGCTTCCCCATCTCTCTCTGCCTGCCTCTCTGCCTGCTTGTGACCTCTCTCTCTCTGTCAAGTGGATAAAAAAATAACTTTGGAAAAAAAATTGAGATATAATTGGCAAATTGTATGGAACCACAAGACAGCCAAAGGAATCATAAAAAAATGCAAAACTAGGGGCATCTGGGTGGCTCAGTCAGTTAGGTGTCCGCCTCTTGATTTTGACTCAGGTTACAATCTCAGGGTTGTGAGATCAAACCCCACATTGGACTCTGCAATCAGCATGGAGTCGACTTCTCTCTCCCTTCCTCTGCCACCTTCCTGCTCGCTCTCAAAAAACAAATCTCAACCCCCCCCCCAAAACTGAAGATTCCATGCTTCCTGATTTTAACCTATATTGTAAAACAGTTATCAACAGATCAAAGGACCAGAAGAGAGAGCCCAGAAATAAATCCATATATATGGTCAATTTATGAGAAAGAAGCCAAGGATATCCAATGCTAAAAAAATGGTCTTTTCAATTAACAGTGCTAGGGAAACTGGGCCGCTACATCTGAAAGAATGAAACTGGACAACTTTCTCATGCCATATGCAAAATAAACTCAAAATGGATTAAAGACCTCCATGTGAGACCTGAAACCATAAAACACAAACCCTTGGCATGGATTTTTTTGATAGGTCAGCAGGAGCAGAAGCAAACAACTGGGACTACAGCAGACTGGAAGCTTCTGCATAGTGAAGGAAGCACCAACAAGACAAGGCAACACACTGAGTGGGAGAAGATACTTGCAAAGGCCCTATCTGATAAGGGGTAATACCCAGACTGTACAAAGCACTCATACACCTCATTAGCGAAAAAAACAAACACCACAAAAACCAAAACCCGATCCAGTTTAGGAAATGGGCAGAGGCTCTGAATGGACCCTCTTCCAGGGAGGAGAAACAGATGGCCAAGACGTGCACGGAAAGGGGCTCAACATCACTCGTCCAGGGAAGTACAAAATCAGAAGTGCAATGAGTGATCAACCTCGCACCTGCTGTCTTTTTTTTTTTTTTTTATATTTTATTTATTTACTTGAGAGAGAGTGCACAAGCATGAGATGGGAGATGGTCAGAGGGAGAAGCAGACTCCCTGCTGAGCAGGGAGCCGGATGCGGGACTCGATCTTGGGACTCCAGGATCATGACCTGAGCCGAAGGCAGATGCTTAACCAACTGAGCCACCCAGTGCCCCTCCTTTTTGACAGTAACCATTCTAACAAGTGTTGGCAAGAAAGAGGAGGAAAGGGAATTTTTTTAAAAAAGATTTTATTTATCCATTTGACAGACACAGCAAGAGAGGGAACACAAGCAGGAGAGTGGGAGAGGGAGAACCAGGCTTCCTGCTGAGCAGGGAGCCCAATGCAGGGCTCAATCCCAGGACCCAGGGATCATGACCCGAGCCAAAGGCAGACGCTTAATGACTGAGCCTCCAGCTGCCCCTAAAAAGGGAGAATTTTTTTTTTTAAAGATTTTATTTATTTGACAGAGAGAGATCACAAGTAGGCAGAGAGGCAGGCAGAGAGAGAGAGAGGAGGAAGCAGGCTCCCTGCCAAGCAGAGAGGCTGATGCGGGACTCGATCCCAGGGCCCTGAGATCATGACCTGAGCCAAAGGCAGAGGCTTAACCCACTTAGCCACCCAGGCGCCCAGGGAATTTTTTTTTTTTTAAAGATTTTATTTATTGGGATTCCTGGGTGGCTCAGTCGGTTAAGCGGCTGCCTTTGTCTCAGATGGAGTCCTGCACTGGGCTCTTTGCTTAGTAGTGGGGAGTGTACTGCTCCCTCTACCTGCTCTGCCTGCCACTCCCCCAGCTTGTGCTCTCTGTCAAATAAATAAATAAATAAGATCTTTTAAAAAAGAAAAACATTTTATTTATTTGTAAAGAGAGGGGGAGTGGTGGGCAGGGGGAGCTCTATGAGGGACTGAATCCCAGGACCCTAGTCATGACCCAAGCCAAAGGCAGACATTTAACCTACTGAGCCAACCAGGCACCCCAGAAAAGGGAACTCTAGTGTGCTGTTGGTGGGAAAGTAAACTGGCACAGCCACTATGACAAATATATGAAAGTTATCCCCCAAAATAAAAAGAGAACTACCATATGATCCAACAAGTCCATTTCTGGGTATTTATCCAAAGGAAACAAAAACACGAACTCAAAAAGATACACACACCCCTAAGTTCATTGCAGCATTCTTTGCAATAGTCAAGACATGGAAGCAACCTAAGTGTCCACTGATGGATGAATGTATAAAGAAAATGTGGTATGTATGTCCAACAGAGTACTATTCAGTCATAAAAAAGGAAGAAATCTTGCTATCTCTAACAACACGGATAGAACTTGAGGTCCTTAAGCTAACAAAGTGAAATATGTGCGAGAAAGAAAAACACCATACAATCTTCCATGTATTTTCAATCTAAAAACAAATGAGCAAAAATAAAAACAGATTTGTAAATACAGGTATTAAACTGGTAGTTGGGGCACCTGGGTGGCTTAGTCATTAAGCGTCTGCATCTGCGTTCAGCTCAGGTCATGATCCAGGTCATGATCCCAGGGTCCTGGGATCCAGCCCCGCATCAGGCTCCCTGTTCAGCGGGAAACCTGCTTTTCCCTCTCCCACTCCCCCTGCATGTTCTCTCTTTTGCACGCTCGCGCTCTCTCTCTCTCTCTCTCTCTCTCTCTCTCTCTTAAATAAATAAATAAATCCTTAAATAAATAAATAAACTGGTAGTTGCCAGAGGAGAGGGTTGGAAGGATGAGTGAAGTAGGTTAAGGGCATCAATCGGTACGAACTTCCGCTTATAAAATACATTGGTCACATGGATGTGAACTGTAGCTCAGGGAATATTGTCCATAACAACGCGATAGCATTGTATGGTACCTGTTGGGTCGGCCTCCAGGAATGCAGGAGGAACAATAGAAATGGCCACCACGCCGTCATCTTCCTGGCCACCCCTTCTTTAACCCACGATTCTCCCGCAGGAAGGACATATGCGGAGGACACATCACCATAAGTAACCTGATACCTATGCAGGAAACAGGAACATCAGGACTCCCCCTACCCTCCCATCACCAAATACCTTACCTTATATGTCTTTTTTTTTTTTTTTTTTTTTTTTTTAAAGATTTTATTTATTTATTTGACAGAGAGATCACAAGCAGGCAGAGAGGCAGGCAGAGAGAGAGAGGAGGAAGCAGGCTCCCTGCTGAGCAGAGAGCCCGATGCGGGGCTCGATCCCAGGACTCTGAGATCATGACCTGAGCAGAGAGCCCGATGCGGGGCTCGATCCCAGGACTCTGAGATCATGACCTGAGCCGAAGGCAGCGTCTTAACCCACTGAGCCACCCAGGCGCCCCACCTTATATGTCTTATATGCCCTGTCTTAACCCAGATAAAACCCACTCGACCCCTCCCGCAGGGGACTTCTCTGACTCCCCTCTCCTGAGTGTTGGAACCTAGCCCGAGGGCGCCTTAAATAAATCTCACCTCGTGCCTATATTGCCTGGTGTCCTGTTTATCTCACCTGTAAAACCTTACAGTACAGATGGTAAACACCATGGTAAGGGCTCCCAATATATTTCAATGTTGAATCACTGTGTGATAACGCTTGAAACCGAGTATAATATTGTATACCAGTGACATCTCAATTAAAAAATAATGTAATTAAACACAGCCCGTTAGAAAAGAAAAAAGATCATCTCAATAAAGGAGATAAATAATTCACTCTTTTATCATTAAAGTAGAAGAAAACAAGAATGATAGAAGGATGGAGGGTAGGAAGGGGGAAAAAGACAAACCTAAAATAGAAACAAAATGAAGCTCTAGGGGCATGAAGAAAAACTGCAGTAAATGTCATATTAATGGTGAAAGGTCATTCCTTTAAAATGGTAAGAATGCTTACTATCCTCACTTTCAGCAACACTGACTAGAGCTTCTAACCTTAGTAAGAATAACCATAGTAATTGGAAAGGAAAACATAAAACTGTCATTATTTATAAATGATATCATTGCTTATGAGAAAATCCCACAGAATTGAGAAACAGGATTTTTTTTCAAATTAATTGAAAGAAAGCTTAGCATTTTTGTCATGTGATAACAGTGTACAAATTTCTACTGCATTTTTATGAAACAGTCTCAAATTCTGCTGTTACCTATTTCAGGTTGGAAATGGTCCCCAAGCTTAGGGTCTTAGACTCATTTTAATTCTCTTGAAAAAGCTTCACATGGTCAAAATTCCCATTTGGGGTTTCTCGGATTTTTTAGGATAAGATTTTTTTTTTTTTTTTAGATTTTATTTATTTATTTGACAGACAGAGATCACAAGTAGGCAGAGAGGCAGGCAGAAAGAGAGAGGGAGGAAGCAGGCTCCCTGCCAAGGAGAGAGCCCAATGTGGGGCTCGATCCCAGAACCCTGGCATCAGGACCTGAGCCAAAGGCAGAGGCTTTAGCCCACTGAGCCACCCAGGCGCCCCTACGATAAGATTTTAATGAGAATATTCAAATTCATTTCATCAGGAAAACAATTAAGAAGGCATCTGTTTGCTGAAGTTTTATCTTTATTTTCTCTTAATAACTGTTTCAGTATTATCAGCCTGAACAAAGACACAGAAGATCAATAAAGATATGAAAATCCACCATCAAGTTGATGAAATTCATGAAGAACAGATTCCTTGCATTACTTAAATTCAAATAACTGCTGTTAGTAAAGGATAAATGAAGGGCTGGTTTAATAAGACCACTACTATTAAAAACACTGGGAGCCGTTGTTAATTACCTGTCTTTGTTTTTTTTTTCCCTGGTTTAAAAAAAGACCAAGATGGGGTGTAGGGGTTTTTAAACTCCCTTCCTCAAAGCAGTGTGTTTGCATACACAAATCCACGGGTAAGGAGAAGAGATCCACAGAAGAATAATAATGACCAAATCATGTAAAGAACCTAGAATATTTAGCTGTAGAAGCAGATTCACGGTGGAACGCAAGTGAGAGCTTTTTTCAGAAATTTTAAGTGGAGGCCACATATTTAAATACCCACAAGACCAGACAGAAATTATAAATTAATGATGTGGACTTGGTGCAGTAAATGTGGATATATCATGTAAAAAGCCGAAACTAAGCTTTATTTATTTATTTATGCGATTCAAAATGCCAGTCCAGGGGCGCCTGGAAGGCTCAGTTGTTAAGCCGCTGCCTCCGGCTCAGGTCATGATCCGGGGCCTGGGATCGAGCCCCACATAGGGCTCCCTGCTCCAAGCAAGCCTACTTCTCCCTCTCCCTCTGCCTGTTGCTCCCCCTGTCCTGCTTTCTCTGAGAATTAAATAAAATCTTAGAACAAAACAAATGCCAGTCCAGCTTTGACAGAACTTCATTTTTAAAGACTGATTGATTGATTGATTGATTTGACAGAGATCACGAGTAGGCAGAGAGGCAGGCAGCGGGGCGGGGTGGGGGGGCAGGCTCCCCACCGAACAGAGAGCCTGATTTGGGGCTCAATTCCAGGACCCTGGGATCATGACGCGAGCCAAAGGCAGAGGCTTAACCCACTGAGCCACCCAGGCACCCCCAGAACCTCATTTTTAAAGAAAAGGCCCAAAATACAGAGTTTAATAAAATTCTAATTTTTAAGTGTTAAGTTTTATTTCAAAGTTAAACCTAAAGTTTCTAGAACTGATGAAGGAGCAGAAGGCTGGCTGAGGACAAAGCAAAAGGCTGACACCTCATAATCTCCCCCTCACCCCCTCCACTCCGGGGTGGGACAAATGTGACATTCTTTAGGAATGTCCCAACTCTCTTAATGTTAATGGCTTGCTAGAAGGGAGAAACAACCTTGAGACCGGCATTGCCTCTCCAGTCTGGTACCTTGTAGGCCCTCTTTAGCATATGAAAGTTCTATTGGAACCTCCCTTTTCCTTACCTCCCCTCCAACTGCAGGGTACAGAACCTGCCGTCCCTCACAACCCCGGGGCAGCAGCTCTTCCCGCCCACGGGTCCTGTCCCCGTGCTTTAATAAACCACCATTTTGCACCGAAGAGGTCTCAAGAATTCTTTCTTGGTCATCGGCTCCAGACCTCACCCCACGGAACCTCACCTATGTTCTAGAACTTCCTCAGAACCAATTCCAATGTGGGATTGTGGTTTTCTCACATTACCACCAAGTCATTAACTCTCCAACACCAGCTGGGTTTCCTACAATTCAACTCGATTCTGACCCCATTTACCCAGAAATAGCATTACATTCCACAAGTTAAGGGCTCAGTTCCACAAGACTGTCCTCTGTTTCAGACACCAATCACTGACCAACCCACTGACTACAGACTGGAGGTTCCCACAACCCCCTCCTTGGGATCTATTAATTTGCTAGAGTCCTTCACGAAACTTAAAAAAATCAATTTACTCACACGTTACCATATTACTACACAGGATATTAGAGGATACTAACCAACAGCCAGATGAAGAGATTCCGAAGGTAAGTTCCCAAAGGAGCTTCCGTCCTTAGGGAGTTGTGGACCCAGCACAATAGCACAGGGAAGCATTCTGGCTCACCAACTGGGAAGCTCTCCAAACCACTTCCTTCTGGCATTTCATGGAGGCTTTATTCCACAGGCCTGGCTAATTAAATCACTTACCATTGGTGATTGATTCAACCTCCAAACCTGTCTCCTCCCCGGAAATCAGGGGGTGGGACTGTAAGTTCCAACCTCTGGATCACGATTGGTTCCCCTGACCACCAGTCCTCACAGTTAGGTATTACCCTAAAGTCACTTCATTAACATAAACCCAGCTGTGGGGGAAAGGTACTTGTTACGAATTACAAGAAACCCATTTCACCTTAATGGCTTGGAAGCATTTATTTAGAAACTGAGGACAAGAGACCAAACGTTATAGCAAAAGATGCTCTCCTTGCTCTTCCCACTCAGGAAATTCCAAGGGTTTTGGGAGCTGTAAGCCCATAACTATGAATGAAGACCAAATATTTATGAGAAATATATTTTTGTGGTATCAATGGCTAGATATATTTCTTATATATCTCAACATTGCAGACCTCTTATTAATCATTACTATAGACAACATACGAAAAATACTCAGTATTCTTCATTCAGTATAAGGCTTACCTGCTTTAGAAGATAATTTATAAATGAAATGTTTTTACATTAAAAATGAGTACAATGAGGGGCGCCTGAGTGGCTCAGTTGTTTGAGCATCTGACTCTTGATTTCAGCTCAGGTCATGATCTCAGGCTCATGAGACTGAGCCCTGAGTTAGGCTCAGTGTGGAGTCTGCTTGTCCCTCTCCCTTGCCTGCGCCCCACTCGCATTCTCTCAAATAAATACATAAAATCTTAAAAAAAAAAAAAGGTACAATGTGTAAAATTTTTAATGTTTTTGTGAAATATACATGGGAGTATACAGAAAGACATGCAGCAAAATGAGATGCTATGAACACCATTCTGCAGCAAACATTGCTGTCTCCCCATAAGTTCTCACATGCCTCTTCTCCATCTCAGTCCCCTCTTCTCCCTGCTGAAGGCGCTCACCTGACTTCTCCTTGTCTGAAATGGCTTTCACCTTTTGGAGCGAAGGTTCTCAAGTCTGAGGGTAATATTCTAGATTTTTTTCTTGCAGGATTTGAAGACACCATGCCTTTGTCTTCTGGATAGGCACTGTTCCTATTATGAAGTTAGCTATCAGTTTTATTGTTGCTTTGAAGTGATTTTCCCCCCCCTATTTGCCCTGTATGGCCTTCATAGGGCTTCTCAAATTTCTGGCTTAAAAGTCTTTTTATCAGTTTTGGAAAATTCTTAGCCATTACATCTTCAAGTATTACTTCTGTCCCATTCTTTCTCTTCTACCCCTCTGAGTTTTCAAGTTCACAAATGTTAGATGTTGTTATATCCCATACATCTCTTACCCCTTTCTCATTTTCTATCCTTTATCTCTCTGTGCTTAATTCTAGCCACTCCTTCATTATATTTCAGTCTACTACTAAATCTATCCACTAAGTTCTTATAATTTAGCTAGCGTATGGTTTAGTTTTAGAATTTCCATTTTATGATTTTTACTTCTCTGATGAATTTTTCAATCTTGAACATGTTAGGTTTCCTAGAAGCAGAGCCTGAGCTAGGGATTCTCGTGCAACTGACTTATTGCGGGAAAACTGAGGAGCACAGAATAAGGCATGGGAAGAAGCCCAAGATGTTGATGTGGCTGAAGTCCTCAGCCTGATCCCAGAGGATGGAGTTCTGAAGCACCAAGAACATCACATGGTTGTCCTCTTTGAAGCAAGCTGTCTGTCTATATAACTTAAATACTCCTGGATTAGTCAGCTACTGCCTGCTGGGGCAGGGATGAGGGCGTTCAGGCTAACTTCCTAAGGAATTCCAGGAGAGATGCCCTCATCAATTGAGGACAGTTCTGGGAAAGAGTATGAGCAGCTTACACTTGGGGGTACGAGTAGGAGCATAGGTGGAGTGAGTGAATCCACTTAGTAAATAAATCATGGTAGAGGACTAAGAGTGGGGCGCCTGGGTGGCTCAGTTGGTTGAGCATCTGCCATCCACTTGGGTCATGATCTCAGGGTCCTGGAATCAAGGCCCATATCGGGCTCCCTGCTCTGTGGGGTGGGGGGCCTGCTTCTCCCTCTCCCTCTGCCTGGCACTCTCCCTTCTTGTGTGCTGTCAAGTAAAATCTTACCAAAAAAAAAAAAAAAAAAAAAAAGACTACGAGTGTCTGCTACAAATGTATTAAGCATGTTTCTTGTAAAGTTTGCAGTTGGTAACTTTATTATCTGGATCTGTTGAAGGTCTTTCTGTTGTCTGTTGTTTCTTTTGGTTTCAGTCATAATCTTGTCTCCTGACATGCTAGTTATCAGTGAGTGCCAACAATGTGTATGAAAAATTGAACTTTTTCAATTCAAAAATTTTTTCAGTTCAAAAATATTTGAGGCCCAGGATTTTTATCTTCCTCTAGAGGGGATTTGCCTTTGGCAGGGTGCTGGGGCATTACATTAGCAATTTTGAATCACCTTTGTCCAACCACGGACTGAAGCAAATCAAACCTGGGCTTCAACTTCAGTGTAGCCCTTTTTTTCACTCAGAGTAAGAATGAAAAGATTTTTTAGGATCCCTTGGTAGGCTATATTCTCCAAGTTTTTGGCCCCTAGCTCTGTGACTCTATCAAAAACGGTGCTTCTCAGCCTGTGAGTTGCCTCCCCCAGGTTGGTTCACAACTAAAGGAGAAAATGAGTGTGATACAGTCCAAGTTCACTTCTCCAGATTTCCTCTTTTGTTTAGATCTTGGTCCCAGAATTCTGCATTACCTTGTTGTTATGAGCTTAATTATATACCCCGAAATCCATGTGTGGTCTTAACCCCTTAACTTGAAGTCTTAACCCCCCAGTACCTCAGAATGTGACTGTAATTGGAGACAGGGCCAAAAAAGAGGCAATTAAGTTAAAACATGGCTATTATGGAGGCCCTAATCAGATGTGATGGGTGTCCTCATGAGAACATTGGTTATGTGTGTGATTTACACATACCTATTTCTTTGCATCTCTGTTCATGAGTGAGATTGGCTTATAATTTCCTTTTCTTTAAATTTACATGAATTTGGTATCAGAGTTATTCTAGCATGAAAAAAAAATCATTTGGGGGCGTGTGTGTGTTCTTTTCCTATTCTCTAGAAGTATATGTATAAGATTGTCATTAGAGTTCACTGGTGAATTTAGACCTAGAATTTTCTTTGCAGACATTTAAAGAAAATTATGAATTCAATTTCTTATTAGTTATAGCACTGTTTACATTTTCCATTACTGTTCCTGTTAGTTTTGGAAAGTTGAAAAAGAGCCTCTCCTAGGACAGTGTTTCTATATATATATAAGTTGCACATTAAAATCATTTGGGACCTTTGAAAATAACCATTGCTTAATTTCTGTCCTTCATGCTTCCAATTTAATCTGGGTATTAGTAGTTTGTAAAAAAAAAAAAAAAAGATGAATTTTAATTTTCAAAAATACCTTTATTTTTTACGGTTTCAATTCTATCCATAAGTATCCATCTAATATTTATATAGTCACTATGTGTTTGTATTATATACATAATAAATAGTTACTGATAATCAAAAACTTAATAAAAGATGAACACACTAAGAGGTTTCACTTCCATTCCATCCTCATTTACCTCTTTCTCTCAGTGTCCTAGGATTGACCATTTTCATTAGTTTGTATTAATCCATCTATGTTTTTTATTCATACCCAAGTGCATACACGCGTGCACACACACACGTGCACACACACACCTTTTATTCTCCACTTCATACAAAAAGCGGACATATTTTATCCACTGTTCTTTGTATTCATTAGCTAATGCTAAGAAATCACCCCACGATATACTGGTAATAATCACCTACTGTAGTTTTCTTGAGTCAGGAAATGGCTGCCCGAGCAGTTCTGGCTCAGAATCTCTCTTAAGATCACAGTCAGATGCCAGCTCGGTCTGTAGTCATCTGAAAGTTTGAGGAGGATCTATTTCCAAGGCGGCTCACTCACGTGGTGAGCAGACTGGTCCGCAGCTGATGGGAGGCCTTCAGTTTCTCTGTATGCAGGCCTCTCCACAGGACTGCTTGTGGGTCATCAGCACATGGTGGCCAGCTTCTCACAGAATGAGAGCTCAGAGACCAAGGTGAAAAATTGCAATGCCTTTAGACAAGCCTGGGAAGTCACACGGCATGTCTAGTTCTATTTAAAAAAAACAACAAAAAACAAAAAACAAAAACACCTGATCGCATTAAATGTATACATTTCCCCCCATATCCTTGCCATTCAATAGGTCGTCTTTTGTTAACTGTTTCCTTTGCTGTTCAGACGCTTTTTATTTTGATGTAGTTCCAACAGTGTATGTGTGTGCGTGTGTGTGTGTATGTGTGTGTGTGTATGTATACATGTGTATATATATAAATGTATGTGTGTATATATATATGTGCATATATATATATATATATATATAATTTTTAAAAAAGATTTTATTTGACACAGATAGGAAACAAGCAGAGGGCGTGGCCAGCAGAGGGAGAGGGAGAAACAGGCTTCCCATTGAGCAAGAGCCTGACGTGGGGCCTGATGCAGGGCCTGATCCCAGGATCCTGGGATCATGACCTGAGCCAAAGGCAGATGCTTAACCAACTGAGCCACTCAGGTGCCCTTCTTTTTTGAAATTCTTTTTAAGATTTTATTTATTTATTTGAGAGAGAGAGAGTGTGTGAGATCATGAGCAAGGGGAAGGGTAGAGGGGGAAGCAGACTCCGCACTGAGCAAGGAGCATGATGCGGGATGTGATTCCAGGACCCTGGGATCATCATGACCTGAGCCAAAGGCAGATGCTTAATGTACTGAGCCACCCAGCTACCCCAATAGTTTATTTTTGCTTTTGTTTCCCTTGCCTGAGGAGGCATACCTTAAAAAACTGTTCCTATAGTCAGTGTCAGAGAAATTGTTGCCTCTGGTCTCTTCTAGGATTTTTATGGTTGTGGGCTTCATTTAGGTCTTTAATCCATTTTGAGTTTATTTTTGCATCTGTGTAAATAAAGTGGTCCAGTTTCCTCAACACTATTTGTTGAGGACTCTTTTTCCCATTGCATATTCTTGCCTATCTTGTAGATTGACTGTAAAAGGGTGGGTTTATTTCTGGGCTCTCTATTCTGTACCAACTTAGGTATCTATTTTTGCACTGGTGCCATACTGTTTTGATTACTTGTGATAATCTTGTAGTATATCTTGAAATCTGGGACTGTGATGCCTCCAGCTTTTTCTTTTTCAAGATTGCTTCAGCTATTCAAGGTCTTTTGTGGTTCTGCACAAGTTTTAGGATTATTTGTTCCAGTTCTCTGAAAAGTGCTGTTGGTATTTTGATGCGGGGGCATTGAATCTGTAAATTGCTTTGGGTAGTATGGACATTTTAAGAATATTTTTTCTTTTAATCCATGAGCATGGGCTATCTTTCCATGTGATTGTGTCATCTTTAATTTCTTTCATCAATGTCCAGGTCCTTTACCACCTAAGTTTGTCCCTAGGTATTTTATTATTTTTGGTACAATTGTAAATGGGATTGTCTTCCTAATTTCTTTTTTCGCTACTTCATTACTAGTGTATCAGCTCAAATAGTTTTTTGAAGGCTACGTTTTTGGCAACTTCTTCTTTTACGAAAACTGATCTGTTGAACCTATTTCTTTTAGGGTCGATATTGGTATGTATATATGTATGTATGTATTTACTTAGAGAGAAAGAGAGGCAGAGAGAGAGAATCTCAAGCAGACTCCACACTGAGCAGAGCCTGATGTGGGGCTCCATCTCATGACCCTAAGATCACAATGAGATGAAATCAAGAGTTGGACACCTAACTGACTGTGCCACCCAGGTACCCTAATATTGGTAAATTCTATTTTCATAGTTTTTCAAGTCATTCAGATCTTCAAACTTCTTTGCATTGAGTTATGTAAGTTAATTTCAAATGATTATTAAGATTCTGTTTCTGTGATTATTTGCCCTTATCATTTCATATTTTGAGTATTTATTCTGTCCCCCTTTTCCTTGATTAATCAAGTTAGCAAGTGCTTAGTTTGCTTGTCTAATTCCAGAGTCAGCCCACTTCTTCATATGGGGTGGATAGTAAATATTTTAGGCTTTGCAGGCCAAAATATTATGTTGGTACTTATAGAACAGGAGTGAAAATTTTCTATAAAATTTTTATTGATAACATTCAAAATATAATAATAATTAAGTACTTAAAAGATAATATTGATTCATTAATGAGAAAAGAGGCATTCTTTTTTGGGAGATAAAATTTTGCTTAATTAGGGTTCAAAGTTCATGTTTCTTATCACCAAAACATTACAAATGTTCATCTGTTAATGCTGATCTGTAATAAGATTTACAGATTTTGTATTTGAAAGTGCCTTTTCACAAAGATGGGTACTGTCAAATACTGATATCAATCCATGAGCATCTGGTTTTAATTGAGTATATTAATTACTGGGAAAGCATTTTTGGAATCTTATTAAATTCTTCAATATTTGCCTTTTTAACCTTGTCATTACTTTACAGACTAATCCCCTGCAATTGGAAGTTAGATGAAAGCTCTTTGATCACATAGTTAAATAAATTTTGAAATATGGAAATTTCCTTTGGATTTGCATTCAGGTCTGAAAAAGTGCTGCTGGAACTTTAGTTTGAGCTCACAAACATATCTGCTGTAAAGATGTGTGGGAATGAAGGCCTCATTTCTCATTTTAACTTTTTTTTTAAAAGATTTTATTTATTTATTTGATAGAGATCACAAGTAGGCAAGACAGGCAGGCAGAGAGAGAAGAAGGGAAGCAGGCTCCCCACTGAGTAGAAAACCGATGTGGGGCTCAATCCCAGGACGTTGGGATCATGACCTGAGCTCAAGGCAGAGGCCTTAACCCACTGAGTCACCCAGGCACCCCTCGTTTTAACTTTTGACAGCACAGGAAGTATATAAAATAGCTTGATGTTAAAATTGACACTTGAACAACACAGGTTTGGACTGAGTGGATCCACTTACATGCAGATTTTTAAACTACAGTACTGTGAATGTATTTTCTTCTTCTTCTTCTTCTTCTTTTTTTTTTTTTTAAGAGAAAGAGTGCATTTAAGTAAGGAGGGAGGGCCAGAGGGAAAGGGAGAGAGAATATTAAGCAGGCTCCATGCCCAGTGCAGAGCCCAACAAGGGGCTCAATCTTACGACCCTGAGATCATGATCTGAGCTGAAATATAGTCAGATGCTTAACAGACTGAGTGACTCAGGCACCCCTCTTACGATTTTCTTTCTTTTTTTTTAAAGATTTTATTTATTTATTTGACAGATCACAAGTAGGCAGAGAGGCAGGCAGGGAGACAGGGGGAAGCAGGCTCCCTGCTGAGCAGAGAGCCTGATGCGGGGCTGGATCCTAGGACCCTGAGATATGACCTGAGCTGAAGGCAGAGGCTTAACCCACTGAGCCAACCAAGTGCCCCTTACGATTTTCTTAATAACATTTTTTTCTCTGATTTATTGCAAGAATACAGTATATAATATACATAACATAGTATTAATCGACTATTTTATGTTATCAGTAAGGCTTCCAGTCAAGAGTAGACTATTAGTTTTTTGGGAAATCAAAAGTTATGCCCAGATTTTCAACTGCACAGGGGTTGGTGCCCCTAAGTCTTGCGTTGTTCAGGGGTCAGCTATACCGTGCTTCAAAGTGTTATTAGGTTGTTGAAACAACTTCACCTCAGGATGTTTCCTATGCAAGTACTATTTTGCCACATAATTTTAGGTTAAACTCATTAAGAACAATCAAATCTGCTGTAAAAGCTAGTGTCTAAAGCCATTCAGTATCTGGTAACAGTGGCTGACGGTGGTTGTTCTTATTCAGAAAAATTTCACTTTTGGTCCTGAGCTAAAAAGCTTGCCATAAAATGTTATCCCTGCTAATCACTGAATTGTGGCTTGGTGGAGCAAGTCAGGATAGACAGCTTCTATTTCTGAGAAAAATTCACAAAACTAATGATGATAAGGGCCATCAGAATAAATGAAGCTTCCCGTTAACAACACCAGTTTTGTAATGCATGACAGATTCAAGTATTTTGTGCAAAGTACTTGCTGATAAGCCACAATTTGTCTGTGCCTTTTTATGAATTAGTATTTTTTCATCTTCTTGGAAAATATCCTCTCCTGCAGTTGTTCCATGCAGACCAGTCACCCAGGCTAAAATTTTGGTCAAACTTGGCATAGATTTCTTGAATAAACAACTGAACAGTATGGGTAACGTGTTTACTCATCAAGAGCCTGGAAAATCACTCAAAATCATCTGTATTGTTTTTAATTGACTATCAACCTTGC
The DNA here is from genome assembly GCF_902655055.1 of Lutra lutra. Classification (NCBI taxonomy): domain Eukaryota; kingdom Metazoa; phylum Chordata; class Mammalia; order Carnivora; family Mustelidae; genus Lutra; species Lutra lutra. The sequence goes on from NC_062287.1 coordinate 69,746,991, forward strand.
TCCAATGTCCTCAGTTCTGAGCCACTGTTCTCACTGAATGACTAGGAGTCTTATTAAATTTTGTTTTCTGGACACATTTCTTTTCTTTTTTTTTTTTTTTTTAAGATTTTATTTTTTTGACAGACAGAGATCACAAGTAGGCAGAGTGGCAGACAAGAGAGAGAGGAGGAAGCAGGCTCCCTGCTGAGCAGAGAGCCCGATATGGGGCTCGATCCCAGGACCCTGGGACCATGACCTGAGCCGAAGGCAGAGGCTTTAACCCACTGAGCCACCCAGGCGCCCCTTTGGACACATTTCTTTGGCTGCTTCAATTAAATACAATTAATTCACAAGTAATAAATGCCTTTCTCTGCTTGGATAACAAATGAGCCACTCAGAAACTTACTTTGGTTGCAGCTTCATTTTCATTTTTCGGGAAGAAATTGTTAGACTGTTAGATATCATTAAAAATACCTAATTTTTCGGGTGCCTGGGTGGCTCAGTGGGTTAAGCCGCTGCCTTCGGCTCAGGTCATGATCTCAGGGTTCTGGGATCGAGCCCCGCATTGGGCTCTCTGCTCAGCAGGGAGCCTGCTTCCTCCTCTCTCTCTGCCTGCCTCTCTGCCTGCTTGTGATCTCTCTGTCAAATAAATAAATAAAATCTTTAAAAAAAAAAAAGAAAAAAAAATACCTAATTTTTCTTACCATTGCTGTCCTATGTGAGGGATATTTTGGGGAGTGCTTAGTGTGGTAGCGTCAAGGCAGACTGTATTCTTTTGGCAGAGCTACAGTGTTACTCCATAATAAACATCATGTTTTGCCACCTAATTTGGTGAAAATAATCCATACTCCACTATCCTAAAAGCATGACATTTAAAATCCACTTTTCTCTCTCTTCTTGTTTTTGTTTGATGTGATAAGTATGCACTGGTTAAAAAATTACATTTAAGGTTTTTAAATAAAATGCTACAACATGTAGATATGCACAGAGTTGGGAATGCTGCCATGTTCTAACTACATCACTGATGTGCAGTGTGTCAAGCAGCATGCAAAGGGATAAGACATGAGAGTGCCACATACACTTTCTGTCACAACTACTCAATTCTGCCATCACTGCACAAAAAGCTGCTGTAGGGAATATATTTTTTAAAATGAGTTTTTCTGCATTCCAATGTAACTAGGAACACTCAATCTGAAATTCAGAAAATTTCCACATGTCACCAAGTATTTTTTCAACTACTTAAAAATGTAAAAGCCATTCTGAGTTTGTAGGCCATACAAAACAGCCAAATTTTGACTGTAGGGTATAATTTGCTGCCTCTTGATCTAATGCAATGATTTAAAAAAAAAAAAAAAAAAAAAAAGACCTGGAGCGCCTGGGTGGCTTAGTCAGTTAAGTGTCTGTCTTCAGCTCAGGTTATGATCTGAGGGTCCTAGATTCAGCCCTAAGTTGTGCTCCCTGCTCAGTGGGGAGTCTGCTTCTCCTTTTGCCCTCTCCTCTGCTCATGCTCTCTCTGGCTCTCCCTCTCTCAAATAAATAAATAGAATTTTAAAAAATGATCCAACTTACTAGTTCTATTTCTCTATTGCCTAACTCATTAATTCCTGACTGTCAGGAATTCATAATTCCTTTCTTATGCTTTCCTTTGGTTTTCTATTTTTAAAAATACAGTATGCTTAATTCATTTTCAACATTCCATTTTTCACTGAAATAAGTATTTAGGACTATGAGTTTTCTTCCAAGGACTATGTTAGCTGGATTCCATCGATCCTGACATTCAGTTTTTATCATTTTCTAGAAATTCTGCAATTTTGGTTTGTTTTTCCCCTTTACCCAAAGTTTGTAATTTTTCTTAAAATTTCAAGATATATGGGATACCTGGGCAGCTCAGTCAGTTAAGCATTTGCCTTCGGCTTAGGTCATGATCCAGTGTCCTGGGACTGAGTCCTGCATCAGGCTCCCAGCTCAGCGGCGGTCGGGGAGGCTGCTTCTTCCTCTGCCTGCTGCTCCCCCCTGCTTGTGTTCTTTCTGGCAAATAAATAAAATCTTAAAAAAAAAAAAAAGAGAGAGGGAAAATAAAAATTTCAAGATATGGGGCAACTTCATTTTCTGGCTTTTTTTTTTTTTTAAAGATTTTATTTATTTGACAGAGAGAGAGAGATCACAAACAGGCAGAGAGAGAGAGGGGAGGAAACAGGCTCCCTGCTGAGCAGAGAGCCCGATGCAGGGCTCCATCCCAGGACCATGGGATCATGACCTGAGCTGAAGGCAGAGGCTTTAACTCACTGAGCCACCCAGGCGCCCCATGGTTTTGTTATTTTTTTTATTAATACCCATTCTTATTGTATTATTTTCAGAGAGTGAAATCTGTATTATTTATACTTCTCGAATTTATCAAAGTTCACTTTTCATCCACTGATAAAGTACATTTTCGTGACTGTTAGATGGCACTGGTAAAAATGGCATATTCTACTATCACATATAGAATTTGGTGTGTATTTGTCAGATCTACCACCGTACTGATTATGTAGTATGGGTCTTCTTTACTTCATTTTTTTCTTTCTTTTTTTTTTGGTCCACATGATTTGCCTTAGGCTGAGAGAAGTGAATTAGTCTCCTAGTATTAAGATACTTCTACATATTTCTCCATGTAGCTCTTGTTTTTTGCTTTAAGAAAGATGCTATTATTAGGTACAATATTTATTCGTAACTGTCATAACTTCCTTGAGAATTAGTCTTTAGGATTAGAAAGTGCATTTCTTTGTCTTGCTTATGTTTTCTGCTTTGAATTGTACCTTGTTTTATTAAGACCATGAGTCCTGCTTTCTTTTTATTTGCAGTTGCCTGGTATGCCCTTGCCCACCCTTTTCTCACCTTTAATCTGTTTTAGATGTTTCTTATGTATAGCATGATGCAGAATTAGGTTTTGTCTGTGATCCAACCTGAACACCTTTTTATTTTAATAGAGGAGATATACCTATTTACATTGCTTTATGTGACTGTATGTAGAGACTTAGTTTAGTTCTCTCATATTTGCTCTTTACTAAAAAAGTAATTTTAGTTTTTTTTAAGATATTATTTATTTGAGTGAGAGAGAGAGACCATGAGAGGGGGCAGAGTCAGAGGGAGAAGCAGACTCCCCACTGAGCAGGGAGCCCAACGTGGGACTTGATCCTAGGACTCCCAGATCATGACATGAGCTGAAGGCAGCTGCTTAACCAACTGAGGCACCCAGGTGCCCTAAAAAAAGTAATTTTAGTTTTAACATTTTGAAAGGTTTGTATTTTTGATTTAGTGGTTTTCTTTATACTTCCACCTTTCTGTAATATCTTTGAATCCTGTGTCTTTGGACAGTATCTGCTTTTCTTTTATGAGTAACATTAGCTTGTACTTCCTCCATATCTTCCACTATCCAAGTTTAGGCAATGTTACTATCCTTTACTTTTGTACTCTTAAATATACTTAAAATTCTACTACTTGTCAGTTTTAAACTATTACCTTCGATTTGGTTCTTATGATACAGGGGGCAATCAGGGAGCTTTATTCCACATTCTATCTTTTTTTTTTTTTTTTGTGGTTAGCTGCATTATTTCTACACTGTCAGAGAGTAAAACATTTAGGTATTACTGTCATACTTATTCCCCTTTTGTTTTAGTCTTAGTTCTGTTGTTAAATGTATTACATTCTTAATGCTAGCCGTTTGCTGACATTTCCCCTGTAATTACTTGGTTGCTTGAAACTTGCCCTCACACCTGATTAACGGTTTGAGTGATGTAGAACTTTAGGATCAAAATCAGACCGAACGAGGGGGCTGCCAATCTCGGGCACCAACCGCCGTGTAGGAACACCATCATCTCTTGGCACAGGACTCCATTTATTTAGATTTTTACTTCAGCACTGGGGGCAAGTTCTACAGCTGCACAAGCAGGAACAGAAAGTAGAGTGAGGACAGGGCATCAGCTTGGTTTCTTTCCACTCTTTTTTGTCCTCATGAGCTCCTCTCCTTATCAACTGATTTTCAGCTATGGAGAAAAAGCTCCCATCTCTACCTCAGCCTTGGACTATACGTGGTCTTGTCTGTAGTTCTTCCAATATTACTCCATTTGCCTTCCATCTTTTAGAACTTGGAAGTATATAATTCCCTAATATGGTCCTCCAACCCCATTCTCAATGACTTTATCCCTTTTTCTATCGTTACCGTTATTTCAATGGCATTTGAGGAGAATTGCCATTTTGAATAAGAAGTTAGATTTCCAACATTCTTGGCTCAGTGAATGACCATTTCCACTACAGTAGATCCACAGCCTGTTACTACATAATTCCCCAAAATAAATATTTTCCATTATGGATTACTTACTAATTCATGTTAGTTTATATTTTTCTGGGGCACCCGGGTGGCTCAGTTGAGTGCCTGCCTTCGGCTTAGGCTGTGATCTCACAGTATTGGGATCGAGTCCCATGTCGGGCTCCCTCCTCAGCAGGGAGTCTGCTTCTCCCTCTCCTCCCTGCTCCTGCTCTCTCTTGCTATCGCTTTCTCTCAAATACATAAAATCTTCAAAATTTTTTTTTGTGTTTTTCCAAAAATGCAGTATTTTATTTTTACCACAGTTACTTGGCTCCAAACAGTCAACAGTTGACACTATATAAAAACCAACCTTACAATAAACTGTAAAGCGTAGTAAAAATCATGAGGAGTAAAAAGAATATGGGATGAAGGACATGCCTTTGTAATGAATTAGGGAAATTACTTCCCCTATCTGAACCCCTATTTCTTGGCTACAACATGAGCACATTAAGTGAGATTAAAGCTCTTTTACCTTTACAAGTTAAAAATCTACATTTTGTAAAAGATTTTTGTCAGGTTGGCATTAACTTCAGTAAGAAAAAGTAGAACATTCCTTTAGGTAATTTCTAACAGTAAAGAAAATAAATACCATGTTCTTTATTCTCTGTAGATTTATGAAGGTCTTAATCATCCTAGAAAAAAAAAACAGTGATAGTACTCAAGAGCAAAATAAGACCTCCTTAATTTGGATTATAATCTATTTCAGTTCACTAAATTCTTTGCTAAGACCACCAAGCTTCCAGAACCCCCAGTCTATAGAGTTCAACCTAAGCACTCATAGGAGAAATGACAGTAAGTAGGAGGCCCAGGGATGACAGATTTGCTGTGTTAAAGTAAAAGCAAAGATCAAACAGTAATTTGAATGAGCACAATTGTCAAGAGTCAGGAAAGCAGGTGGGAAAGTTGCTTGGCTTAGCAAGTGGTTAGAGGGCAATGAGTTAGACATCATAATTAGTCTGCTAGTCAGGAGTTCCTCTTCTCCTCATAACTCTCCTTATTTTTGTTTAGATAACTATACTGCCCCAATGTAGCACATGTACTTTGCAGGAAGCCAACTCCATCAATGGCTCTAGTAGTCAGGCCTAAGTGAACCATAATCCCACTCAAAAGATATAGTTTTAAAAGATGGGCACATAACTTAGTTAGGACCTATGGGACACAAAGAACAGTTTTGGGAGAATATCTGAAAAGCTCCCTCACTCCCCCAGAAACAACCCAAGCTCAGTCTCAACAAGGAGGCAAAGCACATACATGTACTTTCGTAAGTCAGTCTTAAGATAAAGCTGAGACCACCTGGGAGGCAAAATTGAGGGATGTGAACAAGAGATCCTTGATGATACTGTGGAGCATGTAGGTCATACCTACTCTCAAACTGCCACACTATCACCTAATTTCTCCTTTATCATTCAAGTAAATTTGCCCAGGACTTTTTCCCCTTGCAACCAGAAACATCTTAATATGTCAGAGATGCAAAGACTCCTGATTCATCACACAGAAACTTGAAAATATTAAAGTTAAATTCATATTCTTTTTTTAAAAAATTTATTTATTTATTTGACAGACAGAGATCACAAGTAGGCAGAGAGGCAGATAGACAGAGAGGGGGAAGCAGGCTCCCCGCTGAGCAGAGAGCCCGATGTGGGGCTCGATCCCAGGACCCTGGGATCATGACCTGAGCCAAAGGCAGAGGCTTTAACCCACTGAGCCACCCAGGTGCCCCAAGTTAAATTCATATTCTTAATAGAAGTCGTTGTTAAATGCATTTACTCTAAGGCTGTAACTATTCATGAGCCAAGTTACAAAAGCAGAAATCCTTGATGTATAACATTAGAAGAAATCACGTTACAACAACTATAAATGGGTGAATATACATAGCAGTTTGAGCAGGACAGTCACAGTTCACGCTTATTTTCCTGGCATCATTACTACTAGAAGTCCATCATCCTCAAGTGTCCCAACGTACACATTTACCCGGGCTCTACAGCATGTTTTTTGGATTTGTACAGTATTCTCTTCAGAAAAATAACAGTAACCCAAGGAAATGGCTGGAGACCTTTAAAAGGTAAAATGATTCCATCTTTAAGAGCTGTGATGGTTTAGGAAAAAAAAATGGTACTAGGAAAAATGTCTGTGCCTATAAAGAATAATTACTTTTGGAGTATCATTTTTTATTATAATTACATTACCGTAATTTCCTTCTATAGAACTGGTGGTAGGGTGAATACCCGGGGCACAGGGACCCTCATTTGTAATAAGAACAAGGTAATTCTTATGCAGTCATAATAGGGAGCAAGTTTTGAAAGCACTGGCAGTTCCTTAAATACATAGATATTTCCTCTACTAACTGCCACTATGTCTAAAATATCTCTGTACTCCACACTCGTTTATTTAGGTTCTAATTTCTTTAGTCCGCTATTAAACTGGACTCCTACCACACTACCCATTAATGATAATATCTTATCTGAAGGGAACTGGCATTGGCATTTGGAAGCAAAGCCCCCTGGACAAGAGCAAGATGGAGTCAAGAAACGAAAAGGGGTACCAGGTGCTCAGGGCATCCATGGCCTGGCCTACTTAAGCAACATCTGTCATTTGCACCTTTGTTTTCCTCCACAGATAATTCCACCTTAGAAGTCACAAAAGCTTGGAAAAAGCCACAGCTAATGCTTATTATTGCTTTAGTACTATTTTCAAAGACATGTCTGTGTTCGTTTGGCTTTGTGATGCTGTGACTTTTTGTCCAAACACACACACTGATTAGATAAACAAGGTTCAGGGCTAAAAGGCAACCAGATAACATTCTCCCACAAGATGTCCATGCACTTTCAGCGTCTTTCTGCACAGATGAGGTAGGGCTGGGGTTGCAATGTCATGCCTAATCTGGGCTTCAGATCGGGAACCAGCCCGTGTGGGAAATGCACGTGAAACCGCTGGAGCAATGCTGTGAAAAACAGGAACATCTCCAACCGAGCCAGCTGCTCTCCAAGGCAATGCCTTTTCCCTAAACAGGAAAGAACAGACATAATTTTTAAAAATCCATAGTATTTACCAAAATTTATATCTCCTATATGGGTACCATTCAGGAAATCTGGTATTTAAAAGAAAGTTAGAGGCAGTTATGCTTATTAAAAGGAATAACAACTGGCACTTCAGCTCCCAGAGCCCATTTCTTTACCTTCTCTTGTATCATGGACTTCTGTAAGCTTATTAATTGCCTTGCACGCTGCAACACAGCCCACGATATGCCACGAAAGATCATATCTCAGGCGTGCCATTTTGTTCTATAGACCAGAAGTGCATTTCATTTCAAAAACTAAAAGTGACCCTTTCCCAATGAAAGGAAGAGTTCCCTTTCCAGTCCGTCTTCCATGGGTCTTGTGGTCCGTGTACTTTTTCACCACAGAAGCAATATTTTTGGAGATGAAGTACAATAAACAAGGAGCCAAGAAAGCTATGTTTCAGTTGCACTTCAAATTCTGATGTCATTTCTTCCCCCCACGTCTCAGTTTCTCAAGCTACCTGTTAGTGACTTCTAGCTCTACAGGTTTTGATTACAAGCCAAAATCCACAAGCAAAAAAGTTTCAGAAGAAGCCAGACCTTCTCAACACTTTCTTTCTAGTTACTGAGTTAACTGTTGAGTAGAAACTGGTGTCAATGACGTCTAATTATACCAATCTGTCCTGCCAGAATCACTGCTGTATTTTCAGAGTTGGAATCTTTAATTCTACAGCAGAAGGGTTCTGATTGAGATGTCATACATCTTCAATCATCATTACCCTCGGTCCTACAGTTGTATCCCTGTGAAAGTTCTCTTACCTAGGGAAAAAGGAACCAAAGCCTCCTTCTTGGCAAAACACCCACTGCTGTCCAGAAACCGCTCAGGAGAGAATATTTCTGGGTTTCTCCAGTACTTTTCATCAAAATGGACAGAATAAAGGTTGGTAATTACTGTTGTGCCTTTAGGAATGGAATAACCACGTACAACTGCATCTTCAGAGGTTGCATGGAAAATCCCTAATGGCACGATATTGCAGAATCTTAAAACTTCATGCAAAACTGCCTCCGTATAAGGCATTTTGCTTTTGTCATCCCAAGAAGGTGTCCCAGTGGGTCCCATAATTAAATCGATCTCTTTCTGAACTTGTCCTGTCAGAGAAAAAGTGTTCAAGTTATTATGCAATTCTTAGAATTCTATCCAAAGTCATTTCCCTTTGGATAACTTATAGTAAGTCAACAAGGTATGGTGACAGCCAGATTCAGACTTTTCACTATCTTTTCACTTTCTATAGCATATAGCACTTTTCACTATCTATAGCATAGGAAAATATGCTATATATTGTGTGCCACCAGAAACCAATGTTCTGAGTATCTTCGTTGTGAAAAACACACTAAAAGTAATAAAAATAAAAATTAAATCAATCTACAACTGGAATAACATCACTCTCGGCAAGGGAAATAATGAAACATAAAACTTGAATTTAAAAAAAAAAAGGGGGGGTGGGGTTATGGATATTGGGGAGGGTATGTGCTATGGTGAGTGCTGTGAAGTGTGTAAACCTGGCGATTCGCAGACCTGTACCCCTGGGGATAAAAATATATGTTTATAAAAAATAAAAAATTTAAAATATTAAAAAAAAAAAAAAAAGCAGGGTTCAGGCCCCTGCTCTGCCACTCCAGGGGCTGAGCTTGGGCAAATCAGCTACTTAGCCTCTCCCCTCCTTTATAAACAGGCATAATAAGACCTATCTCTGAGGTTCTTACATGACTTGAGAGAACAGATATAAAACTCTATAACTATGGAATATTTTTCTTCTTGGCTAGCACAGCAGAAATTCCTAAATAAAATGTTTTGTACATAGATAGCCAAAGGCTCTAAAACATTGTGTGAGCCCTAGGTGTAGGACAGCCCTGCAGTCAAGAGGACCCTCACCTTGAATGTTAGGATAAAGGGCCATGAAAAGAATTGCCCACCGTAGCACATTGGTTGTAGTTTCAGTTCCAGCAATGATGAGTTCACCCACGGAAAAAATGAGGTTTCCTTTGGAGAAAGTACATGATGGGTCATTTTTACCTTGATCCATCTCATCTAAATAAGCATCGACAAAATGCTGAGGTGACTGAGGCTTTCTGTTGATGGAAGCTTTTTCAGTAAGTCTGGAGAGAAAATCATAGACCACAGCTGCATTTCGAAACAGCTGGTGATGTCTTCCAAAAGGGAAGATGCTGATCCATGGAAAGGCGTTATACAGGAAGACTGAGGCGCTGGCAGCCAATTCCACATTTTCACTAAATAACTCAACCATGTGCTGAAAATCAGTGTCTTCATAAGTGAATCGTTCTCCAAAAATGATCAGATTGGTTATGTTTGAAACAGCATTTGTTATTAACTGTTTAAAGTCAAAAGGTCTACCTTTGTATGTTTCAACAACATCAATAAAAAATTTGGTTTCTTCTAAGATTTTAGATTCAAAAGACTTTTGGCCATATCCGAAACAGCGGAAGCTATTTACAGCTAATTTTCTGTGATCAACCCATCCTCGGCCGTATCTGGAATTGAGCAAGCCTGGGGGAAAAAAAAAGTATTAAAACAACTTTATCATTCCTACATTCCTGTATGGAACACCTGAAAATGCTACAGAGTAAAAAAGGATGGTTAGTCATGCTTCTCCAAATTATCTTTCTCTAAAACTCAAACTAGACCTTGTTCCCTGCCACAGAATATTGTCAGCAGATAAAGCTTGCCTACTTTTTATCTGGGGACAGGCAGAAAAGACCTGTAATTCTCCTACCACAAGAAACTAGACAGTCCTCTGTAATTCATCCTAGATGAACTAAACCCAGTGACTTTATTATCTAACGATTACAATAAGTCTTATCTGCAAAAGAAAAACCACTGCATATATCTTGGACTAGGAAAACAACTGAAAATCATCCTTATAGGATCAGAAATTTTCTGTTTCTGTTTCTAGATTTTAGAAGACAGATTTTCTTCCATTAAAGGCATTTGCTACTACCAAGGTAACCCTGGGAGAGGCTAAGGAAGCCTGGATGAGGTGTCAGTGTTGTGGAAATACTCAAAGCAAAAGGAGGATACTATGAGATGAGTGTCTGTGTCCCCACAAAATTAACTAAATAGGTGAAAATAAACATACCTCCCATTTTTGTCATCTTCATGAATAAAGGAAGGCATGGTCTGTCTGCAAAAATCTCACTTTGATGAACAAGGCATTCCTTTACTACATCATAGCCATTTAAAACCACAGCTGATATACCTCCGAGATCTAAACTGAAGATCTTTGAGAAGAAAAGAAAAACAACATTTATTTTTTATTTTTTTTGACATTTTTTTTAAATTTTTTTTATTTTTTCAGCATAACAGTATTTATTATTTTTGCACCACACCCAGTGCTCCATGCAATCCGTGCCCTCTACAATACCCACCACCTGGTGCCCCCAACCTCCCACCCCCCACCCCTTCAAAATTCTCAGATCGTTTTTCAGAGTCCATAGTCCCTCATGGTTCACCTCCCCTTCCAATTTCCCTCAACTCCCTTCTCCTCTCCATCTCCCCTTGTCCTCCATGCTATTTGTTATGCTCCACAAATAAGTGAAACCATATGATAATTGACTGACTCTGCTTGACTTATTTCACTCAGCATAATCTCTTCCAGTCCCGTCCATGTTGCTACAAAACTTGGGTAAGAAAAACAACATTTAAATGACAAAACAGAGAAATGGAGAAATAAACTATGGAAATCCACAAGTGCTAAGCCCAGTTTTCCCAGTATTTGTTACTTCCCTGAAAATGGCAGGATGTATTATTCAACTGACAATTTCTGAGTGCCTTCTGTGTACAAGGCATAGCAACCATGATGATTTCATTACCCGGTCAGTGCCTGAAAACATAATCTTATAAATGGTATAAGGAAGAGAGTACTGGGCTCAGAAAGCCTGGATTCTAGTTTACGCTTTGTTATTAAACAAATATAGGAACCTGGGCAGAACCCTTAACCTTTCTGGGCTTCAGGGTAGCCGCAGGAAATATGATACTTGCTTCGGATGCTTTTTTTTTTTTTTTTTTAAATATTTTATTTATTTATTTATTTGACAGAGAGAGAGAGAGATCACAAGTAGGCAGAGAGGCAGGCAGAAAGAGAGGGGGAAGCAGGCTCTCCGCTGAGCAGAGAACCCAATGCGAGGCTCCATCCCGGACCCCAAGACCACAACCCGAGCCGAAGGCAGAGGCTCAACCCACTGAGCCACCCAGGCGCCCTGCTTCGGATGCTCTTAAGATTCATTCCAACTCAACGCATTCAGTGAGATCTAGGAATCTCTTTTTATTTCCAAGATAAGTGAGGAAGCAGCATCATCTCTATATTATTCATTACTCCAGGCTTAGATAGGGGAGGGGGTTACCTGAGAGATAACTTTGAAGTATAAATGTCTTATAATAAGGCTCATTTTATTTGGGTCCCTGACTTTCATGAAGTTAACACAGCTGGCCCCAAAGGGAATCTGATCTTGGAGAAAAGGCATTTACCACATTGGCTCAGGCGGGTGCCCCTCAGCTAAGAGGAAGGCAAGACAGAATATCCATCCTATGTCTTGCTGGAGCTTCTCATGAACTTCAGCTCAGGTTCACTTACAACAGAACACCTCCCGTAGTCTACTCTAGCTAGTCCAATGAGCGAACAATACTACTTTATCAGTGGGGTGCAAAGACTCTCTCAGGGTCTGGCTGAAAGCTTTTTAGGGCCAAAATACTGAGTCAACCCTCATCTCTGTGCAAATAAGTAAAGGAGTTTTAACTATGGTTTACACTAGTTTGGGGGAAAAATCCCAAATAGGAAGTCTAACGGGGAACAGAAGTTCAGCAGACGTGATGACAGGAAAAAAATTGTGGTGAAGACCTCCAAATAGGAACAGAAGCACCCGCTGAACAACAGAGTCTTTGGCATAGGGAAAGGCTCTGCCAACCAAGCAGTAGAAATGTCCAGAACCTTGGGGAAGTAGCATGGACTACGTGTGACAAGCAGTGCATTAGTCAAAAGTGGCAGTGTAAGAAGAGTTTCAGTGCCAAAAGAAGGGCTACTAGCTGAGCAAAAGTGGGACTCTTTCAGTTCCCAAAGCAGTAATGGAATGGTCTTAAAGTCATTTCCCAGAAGTGTAATTTTAACAGATATAAAGGGAAAATGCCTCCTCCTGTGTCTCCTATAATCTCAACACTCTACTTCAACTCTCTGACACCAGCTGTGTGGGTTTTCCACACCTCAGCAATTCTGGGACACCAGCTAGGTATCCTAGAATTTAACTCAGTTCTTAACACTATCTACCCAGGGATCGTGTCAGAGCCCACAGGTTAAGGGTTCAGTCCCTCAGGACTGCTCCCTGTCCCCACTTCAGATGCCATTAGCAAGTCCAGGTGCTTCTGACCAACAGGCTATAAATCAGAGGTTCCCACGACTTCCTCCTTGGGTCCCATTAATATCTTAGAGTGATTCAGAGAATTCAGGGAAAGCATTACTAGACTAACGGTTTATTATAGAAGGACAAAAATCAGGAACAGCCGTATGGAAGATAGGCATAGGGAAGGTATGGGGAAAGGGGAGTGGAGTGTCCAGGTTCTGCCCAGGCATGCTTTCTATCCTCTGCTCACCTCTACCCATTCACCAACATGGTAGCTCTCTGAACTCTCTAATTCAGAGGTTTTTAATGGATGTTTATTATCTATGCAAAATTAACTACATCATGGGCCACTGGTGACTGATTCATCTTCCAGCCTCTCTCCCTTTTCCAGAGGTAGTGGGGGTATGACTGAGAGTTCGAACCCTCTAATCGTGATTGGTTCTCCTGGCAATAAACTCCCATTTTAGGGACTGTCCAAAAAGTACCTCATTAGCATAAACTCAGGTGTGGTTGAAAAGGGTTTGTCACGAATAACAAAAGACACCTTTATTAGTTTCAACACTTAGGAAATTCCAAGGGAAGAAACAAAAACCAAGTATGTATTTTTTTTTTAAAGATTTTATTTATTTATTTGACAGAGAGATCACAAGCAGGCAGAGAGGCAGGCAGAGAGAGAGAGGAGGAAGCAGGCTCCCTGCTGAGCAGAGAGCCCGATGCGGGGCTCGATCCCAGGACTCCGAGATCATGACCTGAGCCCAAGGCAGCGGCTTAACCCACTGAGCCACCCAGGCGCCCCCAAGTATGTATTTCTTATAATAAATCACAAGTATCACCGCAGGAAAGGATGGCATTAGTGAACAGGCAGTTAGTTGTTCCAATGCAAGAAAAAAAGAGACGGGTGGTTTCACAAGAATGGTAGAAGACCCCGTGGGTTGAAAGCTGTGTTAATATGGAGCAAAAACAAACCCGGAGAGTCATACTGCAGGGGGAAGCTACCAGGTATGGACACTGGATTACAAAGACCAAGGAGGAGCCATGGCTTGAGAAAGCTGTTATACAATCTACCTTCATTCAAATATTTGGTCCCCTATTTGAGGGTAAAACTGGGGAAACTGTCATTTGAAGTAGCATCTACTCTAGTATATGCTGTTTTCAAGGACTTTCAGTAAAGGTTTGTGAAACACTTTCCTTCCCTTCTAGAAGTCAGTCTGTGGTCATCAAGTTTCTTCCCCTCCCTGCAAACCAGCTCTGCCCACAATTTTTCAGTGTCTCGGTAATGAGCACTCCATCCATCCTTCCAGCTGTTCAGGAGCCAAACTGCCTGTGTTGACTCTCTTTTTCTCCCCAACTCCACATCACTGCTTCGAATCACATTGCTCCTATTTTCAGAATATAAGCAGGAGACGGCAATTTCTTACCCTTCCATCCCTGACACTCTGATCCAAGTCACCTTCATTTTCCCCCATGTTATCACAACAGCCTCTCAACTTGTTTCTTTATAAGTGATTCTCAACACGACATCCTCCTGTTTCAGGGCCGTTGTGTTCTTTTGGCCTGGAATGTTCTTTCCCCAGTTATTTCTAGAGTTTGCTCCTTCATTTCCTTTAAGGCTTTGCTCAAATGTCTTCTTTGTGGTGAGGCCTGCTCTACCCCCAGTTAAAATTCTACCCCTTAGCCTTCTCCATCTCCTCCCACCTAATTTAGTTGACTTCACACTCTGTACTCTGATGTGTTATAGATTTACCTATTCTATTTATATTGTCCATCTCCTCCCCGCCCACCTCGGCACCCAGGAGAATGTAAGCTACACTAGGACAGGGATTTTTACTACTGTTTTGTTTACTATATATCTTCACACCTAGGACAGTATGTAGCAGATGCTGGTAACTGATAACTGTATGTTGAATATGGGGACATACATCTAAATATACTACTACAGAACACCATTGGTGACGGGCTAGTAAGAGAGGGATGAGAAAAGAGCCACTGATGAAAACTGATAAACAATTGTCTCCCACTTTTCAACCTTTGCTTGGGCTGTTTTCTCACTTGAAATGCCTCCCTTCACTGCCATACTGTCTACCATACCAAGTCTTTAGGGAACATGCTCTACGAAGCCTTTCTTGGTGCACTCTCCTTCTTTTTATTCTGGGGATGCAAGACTGTTTCAATACTCAAAAATCAATCCAAGTGATGCACCACATAAACAAAATGAAAGATAAAAATAATATGATCAGGGGTGTCTGAGTGGCTCAGTCGTTAAACCTCTGCCTTTCGTGATCAGGTCATGATCCCGGGTTCCTGGGATCAAGCCCCGCGTGCAGCTTCCTGATCAGTGGGAAACCTGCTTCTCCCTCTCCCACTCCCCCTGCTTGTGCTCCCTCTCTGGCTATGTCTGTCAAATAAATAAATAAAATCTTAGAAAAATATATGATCATTTCAATAGATGCAGAAAAAGCATTTGAAAAAATTCAACATCCATTCACAATGAAACCTCTCAACAAAGTGGGTTTAGAGGGAATATACCTAAATATAATACAGACCATATATGACAAACCCACAGCTAACATCACACATAATGGTGAAAAACTAAGAGTTTTTCCTTTAAGATCAGGAACAAGACAAGGATGTCCACTCTCACCACTTTCATTCAACATAGCACTGGTAGTCCTAGCCACAGCAATCAAATAAGAAAAATAGTAAAAGGCACCAAAATTGGTAAGAAAGAAGTAAAACTATTTGTAGATGACATGATACCATACATCGAAAACCCTAAAGACTTCACCAAAACACTATCAGAAGTAACAAGTGAATAAGTAAAGTTGTAGACCACAAAATCAATATACAGAAATCTGGGGCGCCTGGGTGGCTCAGTGGGTTAAAGCCTCTGCCTTCGGCTCAGGTCATGATCTCAGGGTCCTGGGATGGAGCCCCGCATGGGGAAATCTCTGCTCAGCAGGGAGCCTGCTTCCTCTTCTCTCTCTCTGCCTGCCTCTCTGCCTCCTTGTGATCTCTCTCTCTCTGTCAAATAAATAAATAAAATCTTTTAAAAAAATACAGAAATCTGTTGCGTTGGCATAACTAATAACAAAGCAGCAGAAAAAGAAATTAATATAACAATTCCATTTATGATAGCACCAAAAATAATAAAATATCCAAGAATAAATTTAACCAAGGGGGTGAAAAACTTGTACTCTGAAATCTATAAAACACTAATAAAAAAATTGAAGATGACACAAATGAAAAGATATTCCATGTTCATGGATTAGAAGAACCAATATTTTTAAAATGTCCAAACTATCCAAAACAGTCTAAAGATTTATGAATTACTATCAAAATACAAAGAGCATTTTTCACAGAACTAGAAATTCTAGAACAATTAATCCTAAAATTGGTATGGAACCATAAAAGACCCTGAAAAGCCACAACAATCTTGAAAAAGAAAAACAAAACTGGTGGTATTATAATCCCAGATGTCAAGATATACTACAAAGATATAATAATCAAAATACTATGATCCTGGCACAAAAACAGACACACAGATTATTGGAACAGAAAAGAGAGCATAGAAATAAACTGCCGATTATATAGTCAATTAATCTACAGCAAAGGAGAAAAGAATATGCAATGGAGGAAAGACAGTCTCTTCAACAAATGGTGCTGGGAAAACTGGACCAATACATGTAAAGAATGAAACTGGAAGGCTTTTTTATACCATATATAAAAATAAACTCTAAATGGATTAAAGACCTAAATGTGAGTCGTGAAACCATAAAAATCCTATAAGAGAAGATAGAGAGTAATCTCCTGGTCATTTCCCTTAGCAATTTATTTATGGATAGGTTTCCTCAGGCAAGGGAAACAAAAGCAAAAATAAACTATTGGGACTACACCAAAAGAAAAACTTTTACACAGCAAAGGAAACCAATAAAAAAACAAAAACAGCAACAGCAACAAAAAACTGAAAAGGCAACCTACTGAATAGGAGACGATATCTGCAAATGATATATCCAAAAAGAGTCTGATATCCAAAATATATAAAGAAATTATACAACTCAACACGAGAAAAACAATCCAATTAGAAATGTGCAGAGGACCTGAATAGGCACTTTTCCAAAGAAGACATACACATATCATAAGACACATGAAAAGATGCTCAACATCACTAATCAACAGGGAAAGGTACATCAAAGCCACAATAAGATATCACCTTATACCTGTCAGAATGGCTAGTATCTGGGGTGCCTGGGTGGATCAGTCCTTCCTCGTGATCTCAGCTCAGGTCTTGATTTCAAGGCTGTGAGTTCAAGCCCCAAGTGGCTCCACGCTGGGCATGGGGCCTACTTAAAAAAAAAAAAATGGCTGGTATCAAAAAGAAGAAATAATGAGTGTTGGCAAAGATGTGGAGAAAAAGGTTCCCTTGTACACTGTTGGTGAGAAAGTAAATTGCAGCCACTGCAAAAACGGTATGGAGGTGCCTCAAAAAATTAAAATTAGAAATAGTATACAGGGCACTTGGGTGGCTCAGTTAGTTGTGTCTGACTCCTGGTTTTGACTTACATAGTGACCTCAGGAACAACTCTGTGCTCAGGAGGGAGTCTGCTTCCCCTCTCCTTTTGCCCCTTCCCCAACTTGTGTGGGCCCATGCACCCTCTCTCTCTCTCTCTCAAATAATCTTTAAAAAAATAGCTTACAATTCAGTAATTCCACTATTGGGTATTTGTCTAAAGAAACTGAAAACACTATTTCAAAAAGATATATGCACTGCTATGTTTATTATAGCATTAATAAGTATAATAGCGAATATATGGAACCAATGTAAATGTCCATCAATACATGAATGTATGAAGAAGATGGGGAGCCTGCTTCCCCCTCCCCGCCTCTGCCTGCCTACTTGTGATCTTTGTCAAACAAATAAATAAAAACTTAAAAAAAAGAAGATGAAATATAATGTATACATACACAATGGAGTATTACTCAGCCTTAAAAAAGATGACAACATGAATGGACACAGAGGCTATTATGCTAAGTGAAATAGGTCCAACAGAAAAAGACAAATACCATATGATTTCGCTTATATGTAAAATATAAAAACAAAACAAACAAAAGCAGAAACAGACTCATAAATACAGAGAACTGGTGGTTGCCAGAGGAGAGAGGGTGGGTGGGTGGACAAAACGGATGAAGGTGAGCAGGAGGTACAACCCTTCAGTTATGGAATAAGTCATGGGAATAAAGTGTACAGCACAGGGAATATAAGCAAAACAATCAATTTCCTATTCTGCAAGACAGCATTTTACATAATTGGTTTAAAGATACTTTTTACATTATAGGTCTAATAAATTCTTTTGCAATTAATAACAAAGAAAATAGCCGTTTACTGGTTCTAATTATTATCATTACTCATGAGGAAAAATTAAAATTCAGAGAAAAGTTGAGTTTTACCTGACAAGAGGACTCAACTTCTAGTCTCATGCTTCCACACCTTAGAATTCTCTCTAGGATATTATGAGAATATTATGGTACCAACATGCCAGAGATCATATACATTCAATGGCAATCAAAGAAATCCATTCATTCCTAGAGCACTGGAAGGTTGACAATAAAATGTAAGAATTATATACATCTGCTTTACCTAAGACTACTTTAAAGCCCTTTTACAATGTCAACCATTAGAGAGGTGCAGAAACCTAGGATAATTCCTGTAAACACTGGTTTATTTTTTATTTTTATTTTTTTAAAGATTTTATTTATTTATTTGACAGATAGAGATCACAGGCAGAGAGGCAGGCAGAGAGAGAGAGAGAGAGAGGGGAGGAAGCAGGCTCCCTGCCGCGCAGAGAGCCCGATGCGATGCGGGGCTCGATCCCAGGACTCTGGGATCATGACCTGAGCCGAAGGCAGAGGCTTTAACCCACTGAGCCACCCAGGCGCCCCTAAACACTGGTTTAAATAAAGACTTAAGCCCCAACCTGAAATCCCACAATTGGCTAACAGCAACACTATACTATTCCTTCAGAGCACTCACAATTTGTGGTCGATATTTAGAGTCGCGCTCTCTCCCGGGGCTCTTGCTCCCTAACATCAGGCAGTGTCTGCCTTCCTCACCGCATCCTCAGCACCTGGCACAGCCTGGCTTGTTGCTGCACAGGCGTGAAGGCACGAATGGATTCAATACAGAACAGGTGAGCTCGGCCAGCGCCAATGCCCTGGAAACTTCTGTCTCCTTCTGAGGTCAAGACACGCTTCCCATCACACGCTGGAGTTCTGGCCTTCTGCTCTGCAGGGAGCAGCGGCGCGGCTGTGTGCAAGTCCCTCAGCATTTCTCTGCTGCACTTTGCTTCTCTGCAAAGGCCGGAGGTAGCTCGGCGGGACTGTTGTGAGTTTAGGTCAGGGCACCTTGGAAGGGAGGCTGGCCCCCAGCGGCGCAGTCCCAGTGTTTGCTCTGAGGATGCTCCTGCCCAGTCGGGCCCACACTGCTCACTGCGTGGTAGGACTCCGCACCGATTTTTACTCATTAATTCACTCGCTCTTTCATACTTATTTTCCAGAGCCTATCTTGGCCTGGGGCCTTCACCTGCGCTTTCTAATACCCACAGTAGACGCCTAGACCAGTCATCCTTAGATTAACATTAATCTGGACCTAGAACTTGGATGTCTCATTTTCACGAGAAACCACGGGTAGAACCGCACACATGTCTAGCACCCACCAGCCGACCAAAAAACAAAAAACACAAAAAACCCCCACAAGCAAACAAAATACCACACCCCGAACAGCCCGGGGCCCCACTGCGCAGGCGCGGAGCACAACCTTGGCGCCCGCGGGACCCGGGACCCACGGCGCAGGCGCGCGAGCACTGCCACAGGCTACCAGTCTGATCCCGCTAGGCGTCGGAAGGGTGGGGGTCCTGGCTGGGCGGGGTTCCCCTGGCGGGGCGCGGCCTCCAGTGGGACTCCTACCCACCCCGACCCCGGAAGCCCGTTTCTGCCCAAGTCGCTAGTACACGGAAGGGCGGAAGGGGCGTCTCGACAGGTCGGGCCCAGGAGCGGCCGTCAAGCTCACCCCTGAGGAAGGCCCGGGCCCTCCCAACCCGCAGCCCGTCGGGCTGTACCTCGCCGTATATCTGGCTCTGCTTTCTCATGTAGACGTGGGGAAGCTCGCCGGAGGCGGCCAGTGAGTAGATGTTGCCGATAAATGGCAGCCCCGACGGCCCGGGGGGAAAGCCAGTCGGCCGCCTCTGCTTCAGCAGCTGGTGGATCCCCAGCGCGAAGAGCAGCAGGAAGAGGGCGCCTCCGAGCGCCGCGGCGCATGCCGCAGCACCCGGAGGGTTCCACATAGCCCGGCCGGGGCTGGGGCTACGAACCCCGCCACCTTGGATCAGGCTCGCCCTCCTGCCCCGCCGCATTCCTATTGGTCGGAACCCCCCAGGTCCCGCCCCCATTCCCTGGCCATTGGTTGGCCGCACTGGACAGTGGCTCCCCTTCTGGTGGGCTCAGAGTCTAGGCGCAGGAGGCGGGTGCTACTCTTTGGATCTGGGCGTGGCTCCAGGCGAGGTGGAGCGTGAGAGACTTTCCAGGGTGTTAACCCAGAGCTTGCGGAATACTGCGCAACTTTGGTCCCTGGGATAGAAGGATCCTTCTTCCCTTGACCCCAGCCCTTTCTGGAGGTGAACTTTTAGGAACTCTTAAATATTTAAGAGTGAAAAAACTGCAAAGGTTATGAGCACTCAGTCCTGAACCTGCCGATCTTAAGAATTAACACTTGAGAACTGAATCATCAATATTTTAAAAAGTTATCTCTTCTTTTTTACTCATTTGTTCACTTTACGCATTGATTTTTTTGTATGTGTTCTAAGAATTGTGATTTCACAACATTCAGGTAACCTGAGTTAATCATGTATCTTTTCACTCCTTTCTGGTCTTCCCAAACTGGTTACTTCTTGGCAATCACAGAGAACTCAGTAATCTGCCCTTGCTTAGGGATGGTGCTTGTGTAGGAAACAGGCAGAAAGAAATGTAGACAAAATTAAATGTCCTTATAACCTGCAACCCATTGACAAATACTTTAGGCACGCAGAGTATAACATTGTTCCAGGACGCTCCTAACTGTCGTAATGTGAATGCCTTTCTAGACAGAAGAATAACCTTGGCTTGACAAATAGCAAAGTCTCAGGTATTTAACATGAACATCCTTTTGGAACTTCCCTTATATTTACTTCCTCCAACCCCAAAGTATATAATCAGTTGCTCCTCCCAATTCCCCGGTGCAGTAGCTCTGTATGCCCACGGGTCTTGTCCCTGTGCTTTAATAAAATAATCTTTTCAAGAATTCTTTCTTGGCCATCATCTCCAGACCCCAACAACACTACTCCAAAAACTCGTCATTTGGTGCTGGAACATGGGGCTTGGAGTCTTTTCATCTGGACTCTGAGCCACGGTGCCAACTTGGTGGGTACTTTCCTCTCCCTTGACTCTCATTCCAGGGGTTTTTCGTGGAGTATGGTCTTATTGCAAAACTTTCGTGTTGATTGCTCAGGCTGCAATCATTTAGCTTTGGCTACTCTATGGGGAGAAGCCTGCCTGCCTTCTGGCTGGTAGTAACCTGGCCTGAATGGTAGTAAGACCCAGAAACTTGATGCCCTCTCTTTATTCCTGCCCTTATACAAAGTTGGGCATGGGATGGCTACCTCAGTCACCAGGATGGCTGCCAATCTTAAGACTGCTGTGTGAGTTTTCCTCTTCATTGTCTGTTGTGATCTCCTCCACATCTGTGGTCTAGCCACTTCTGGCTACAAGACCCTCACAGCCGAAACCTGTACCCGACTGAATTATAACCCAGTGGGGGTCCATTTCCTAGCAAAGCTGGCTATAAAGACTTAATGTGTTGGGATGTCGCCTGGATCATGATGGATTTCTATCTTTACTGTTCTCTGGCAATGTCCTCTGCTAACTACTTAAGTCACAACATTGGGAAATTTCCTCTTCTAAAACTCTTCTTAGTGTTTTCCATGGATTAAAAATGGTGAGTTCTTTGTGGCCTTCACTTCAGGGTGGGACCTTCACAGTAAGTCAAACTCATGTTCCATATGCCAGCGCCCATTGTAGTCTAAAATGTGATGGGGAAGCGGGGTGTGCGGGGGCAGGCCTCCCTCCTACAGAACCTTTACAACTGGTGGTGATCTTAGCGATTTTGTTTGAGGGATGCTTCCCGATGCTTTGACACTCAGAACCTCTGACCTCCCTGTGAATGGGGGACTACCCATGAGTTGGCACGGGATTTTCTTGGTAATGGCCCTTCTCTTTTCAGTTCCCAGGAACTCTCTCTTGGGATGACTTTTAACCTACTGGAAACAATTCGGATGGCAAGATTTAAGGATAGAAAACCTGTGTCTGCTCATCTGTCCAAGCTGACAGACTTTAGGAACGGGAGACCTCTTTCTCTGTACTCTCTTTTATCTGCCTTCCCCTCCCCACCTAATTCTGCACCATCTTGGTCGCAGCCTGCCTAACTGGTTCTTACTCCATCTGGGTGCCCCTGGCACCACTGGCTCCTCCTTCCCTCTCTGCAGGGAAGCGAAGAGCACCCCTTGGGACTTAACAGCATCCACTTCAGATTTCCTCACCAGTGTCCCCAGTAAAAAATGACAGTGGGGAACAAATTGATTGACTTTTAATTGGACCCAGGTGGAACATAATTTGGTATTTAAAGTAACTGAAGGGCACGTGGGTGGCTTAGTCTTTAAGCATCTGCCTTCAGCTCAGCTCACAATTCCAGGGTCCTGGGATTGAGTCCCACATCGGGCTCCCTGCTCAGCAGGAAGCCTGCTTCTCTCTCTCCTTCTTCCTGCTGGCTACCTACTTGTGCTCTCCATCTCTTTGTCAAATAAATAAATAAAATCCTTTAAAAATAAATAAATAAATAAACCCAATTCCTTTAAAAGTACAGTGGTATCAGATTGAAATTCTACTTTTCTCTCTGTTAAAAAGACAAAATTTTCTTGAATTGTTGGTCTGTGCTTGACAAGAAAAAGTAAACAAAGTTTTTTCTCTTTTGTCTGCCTAGAAAACCAGTTTCTAGGTTTTGTCTCTGATCACTTGGTTAAAACTTCTCAATATTAAATGAGCTAAGTTTTGCTAATAACTATATAACCCTACATATTTGCCTTTGGAATCTCTTATTGTAACCTTGGTGAAATGAAAAAGTTTTGTAATGATCCGTAATCCTATTCAGCCATGTGTTATAACTTGGAGGTTTTTTATTTTTTTAAAAGATTTTATTTATTTATTTGACACTCAGAGATCACAAGTAGGCAGAGAGGCAGGCAGAGAGAGAGGAGGAAGCAGGCTCCCCGCTGAGCAGAGAGCACGATGTGGGGCTCGATCCCAGGACCCTGGGATCATGACCTGAGCCGAAGGCAGAGGTTTTAACCCACTGAGCCACTCAGGTGCCCCTAACTTGGAGGTTTTAAACAAACTTCCCAAGATCTAAATTGTAAATGAAGTCTCTTCACCCATAAGGCCTTTTTATTTGGTATGTGAACCCTGGAAGCACTGTTAAACTAGTCACAAGCCTTAGGTCGTATTGCTTGGATAAACGCTACAACTATCCTAGAGATGATATGCAATTCCTAATATTTTAATATGTTCTGGTATTAGGCCATCATTTAATATTCTGATTTTGAAGTGTTACGTGTCAAAGAAATAACCAGACTTCCCTGACATCTATATTGTAACCTCTCATCAGATCTTCAACCATGTCCATTTTTTAGTCTTTCTGTCATTTATAATTATTGTTTGTATTCTCTTGCAAAACATGTTTCATCTTCAAGGAGATTCATAAAAAAGACTTTTAAAAATACAAGTTTTTTAATATCTTTAAAATCCGCAAACTAAAATTGGTAAGAATTTCCAGAACTAACTAAACTGAGGAAGATTATGGTTTTTGTGACTCTTGTTTAAAACATTGCTGGTTCTCTAATATTTGCTCTTCCAGACTAAGGAAACTTCCTCTTATGATACCTATGGCACAAAAAAAAAAAAAAAAAAACAAGGTAAAACATTCCTCTATGAACAAACTGAAAACTAACTTTTCTCTTTAACTGAACCCTCTGAAATTTAAAAGGTCTCCATAAGTATTCTTTATTTCATGGCAATTACAGTCATGTGCATAAGTTCAGTAAGAATGTGTTCTGCTTGTAATGGGACACCACTGGAAATGTTAATTATTTTACCAAGGCTTTGGCTGGAATGTCCTATTTGAGAGACATGCATAGACTCAGATATGACCAGACAGCTTTAAGGAACTAAGGTTGACTTTATGAAGCATGAAACTAATAAAACCCCTTGGAAATGTTGGCATGATACTTTTTATGGTTGTTGCTAAAGATTTTATGTATTTATTTGAGAGAGAGAGGATGAGGGGAAGATAGAGAAGCAGATATCCCACTGAGCAGGGAGACCCACACAAGGCTCCATCCATGGATTATGGGATCATGACCCCAGCCAAAGGCAGACACTTAACTGACTGAGCCACCCAAGTGCCTAGTTGGCCTGATACCTTGCTTACAGAGTTCCCAGTGGTCTTAACAGGTGAGTAAAGAATGTTACTTCCTGGCAGGTGTGGGAACCTCAGGATATACTGGGGACCTCCAGAAGAGGAATTTGCCCAAATCTACAGGTATTACAGGCATGTCTGATGGCAAGCACTTGGCTTGGCTTCTGGCCTAGAGAGGATACTAAAAGTTCAACCTAGAGATCCCTTATTATAAAAAGTTCCAGCAAAGCAAATTCTAAAAGATCAATATGATCAATCACTACTTTTGCAGAGCTTACATAAATCATTAGGCCAAGTTTATTAAAATTAGACTTGTTTTATGATCAAATCAGTCCCGATTTGGCTATCTCTGATTAAAAATGAGAGTTACTATAGAGAGAAATGTTTCAATAGCACATTTTTGTAGATATTAGATTTTAAGCATTGAGACTCAAGAAAACTGGATTATTCTTTTACCATTAGGGCTTCTCAGAAGGGGGACTGCCCCAGAACAATCAATAGGGTTAAGTCCCTTTGAGTTACTATTTGGAAAACCTTTCCTCACTGTAGACTTATCAACAGATGGAGACTATAAGGCTCCTAATTATTCACTAGGGACCAGGTTAATTCATAAATCTCTAAATGAATGCACAAACCATATCCTCGCTAAACCTTATGTGACAGTCACTCGCAACTCACCCCATATGAACCGCAGAGATATGGTTTAATTAGAGGATCACAAATCTAATATAGCAGGGGATTTAACTCCAAAATGATAGAGGCCCTATTGGGTGGGTCATATTTGTGCTCCCACTGCAATACAATTACAGGGACACTCTCCAC
Organism: Lutra lutra; assembly: GCF_902655055.1. Taxonomy (NCBI): domain Eukaryota; kingdom Metazoa; phylum Chordata; class Mammalia; order Carnivora; family Mustelidae; genus Lutra; species Lutra lutra. The sequence goes on from NC_062287.1 coordinate 69,772,098, forward strand.
ACTTTATCTAGAATAAAACCTGTATCTTCTTCACAGGAAACCAATGAACAAACTAACATGCCTTCTTATTCCTGTGAACCTATGGAAGACCTCAAATTTTTTTTCAAATGACAATAAAGAACTGGAGAGCTGGAAGATAATTTTAGTTAACTATCATAGGTCTTTTTACTCAGAGTTCTCTTATTATAATACTAGCCTTCTTTTATTGTCCTTTCTGGTGTCTCCTTCCCTGGTGCCAAGATTCCTTCACTGCCATAACTTTCAGCTGACAAATGATCCTTTCTACTCAAGGAGGTTTATATATGTTGTCTACCTTGGATTGGCTGCCTTTGCCTTTGGTTAACTCCTATATATAAATTCCCCAACTGACATGTTGACCCAGAGGGTCATTTCTATGCTCCTATTCAGCAGGAAGAAGTTACAGAAGGTAAGACCTTCTACCCCCAGCAACCTTAGAAATTTAAGGATTGAAATTCAGGTGGGGGTGGGGATGTGGGAAACAAAGACAGAAGGAAATGTAGATAAAATTAAATGTCCTTCTAACCCACAGCCCATTGACAAATACTTGAGGCAGGCAGAATATAATATTCCTCTAGGAAGCTCCCAACTGTCTTAATGTGAATGCCTTGCTAGAGGGAAAAATAACCTTGGTTTGACAATAGCAAGGCCTCAGGAATCCTGTGAGTCTTCTTCAGCATATGAACATCCTTTGGGAACTTCCCTTACCTTTTACTTTCTCCAACCCCAAAGTATATAATCAGTTGCTCCTCACAATCCCAGGGCAGCAGCTCTTTCTGCCCGTAGCTCCTGTCCTGATGCTTTAATAAAACCACATTTTGCACCAAAAACACCTCAAGAATTTTTTTGGCTGTTGGCTTTGGACCCCAACAACACTACTCCAGATCACATCAGTACTTACTATTCAAGTTTGCTAAATTACCTGACATTAAGCAGCTGATTGCTTATTTGGGAATTCCCATTTGGTATTCATTCCTTTTCCTCCTTACTGCTGAGCAGTTCCTTGCAACATAGGACCTATCCATGCATGGGACTCTACTACAGCTGCCCTCTAGCTGTGATCCGCAGTGGCAAGAGTGTTATGGTCTTCAACGGCTTAAGGCTCATTGTTATAAAAAATACTTATTGGATGTCTATTAGGTACCAGTATCCTAAGCAATGGAGATACATAGGTGAAAAGACCCACAAAGTCCCCACCCTTCTAGAATTTACATTCTTGTAAGAAGGAAGAGGAATAAACAAAATTTTAGATAATTATAATCAAATGAAGTGTGGTGAGATACCTTAGTGGGTGAGAGTTGTCAAGAAATGTCTCTTTAAGATGACATTTGGGAAAAAAATGACTTTGGAGGTGTATTTGTTTCCTACTGCTGCTGTAACAAATTACCACAGTGACTTAAAACATTCACACACACACAAACACATTTATTATCTTACAGTTTTTGAGCTCAGAAGTCCAAAATGGGTCTTCCTGGGCTAAATGCTAGGTGTGGTATGGCTGCATTCCTTCTTAGAAGCTCTAAGAATCCATTTCCTTGTCTTTTCCAGTTGCCCACATTCTTTGATTTGTGTCCCCAATCCTCCATCTTCCAGGCCAGCTGTCCTCGTCACACTGGATCTGATTCTATTCTGCCTTCCTCTTCCACTTACAAAGATCCTTGTGGTTATCTTGGGCCTGTCTGGATAATCTAGGTGGTCATCCCAGAGTCCTAAGTCTAGTTACCTTAATTCCATCTGCAACCTTATTTCTCCTGCCATGAAACTTAACCTATCCATAGGTTGTGGCCATTAAGACGTGGACATATTAGCAGGGAAGAGCAGTATTCTGCTTACCACAGGAGGCAAACCTTAGGGAAATCTGGGGGAAAATATTCCAAAGAGAGAGTATCAAGGGCACAGGTTCCCACATATGAAGCAAGGCCTATCTTCTGAAAGTGTTTCCCGTTTCTCACTTCTATATTTCTGATGCAAATAGAATGGAGATGAAGCCAGCCAATTAGGTAACCTTAGAGTTTGGCTGTTTAACTGTTTGGAGCTCACTGATTGGTATGTGGATATCCCCAGGGTCTGAAGATCTATTTCATAGGCTCTCCAGGTATGGAATATCTCCCTATTGAAACAAGTGTTTCATAGCATCTCCAGGCACAGAATATTTATCGATTACCTATTACAAATGACTGACAGATTATTACCTTTAGAGATTCCTTAAGATTCAGCCCTGCCTGTTTCCCCAACATCAGGTATGCCATGTCTGGGCTGGTTACAACTGTTATTATTCAGTATTGGTATTCAGTTAAAGAACGGTCCCATTCCATCATTTATTTTTTAAACGTATTAATCTTCATTTCAAAAATAACCTTCCAGTCACTTAAAGTCAGGAGTGTTCTTTTGGTATTACCCCTGCTACATTCGCAGGATAACTGGAGTCCTGACAAGCAGTCTGACAGATGAATAGCACTAATGAGCTGCTTCCTCCTTCACCGACACACCTCTTGGGAGATAGTCATGGCGTTGGGGGGGTGGTCCTTAGGAACCATTAAACGTCCCTCAGAACACAGATCCTTTCTTGTCACCATTTATCATATTTTTTCATTGTTCAGCAAAGAAAATTAGCTTACTTTGTTCCCCTTCCTGTATTTTCTCCTTGAGTGGTAGAAAATGATCAATAAAGTTTGTCTATGGATTTTATGATGACAAGGATGTTGGGTGGGACAGGAAGTAAAGGATTTTACTGTTTCATGCAGGAATCCCGTCTTCAGTTTGTATGGTGGAATGAATGTCTGGGGAAATGTGAAAACCCTGTATACGGCTCTGCACACTTCTGTGTGTGGATCCATCTCAAGAGAGGACAGTGTTGCTGGGCTGGAGCCAGAGCCTCTTTCTTGGTCTTTGAAAACAGTCCCTCCAGGGCTCATTCTGAGGGACAGTGTCAGATGAGTGTCTTGAGGGCTCCCTGCCAGCTCTGGGATGGCTGCAACTCTTGTCTGAGCCCTGGGTACTCACCTCACTTTCCTCCCCCAGTGTACAATGTTGGCAACCAGCACAAATGCGTTTCTTCTGAACATTCCATTATGGACACTCACACCTGTGTTTCACCAGAATGGGAGGAAGTGCTCGACCCAGTGACCCCAGGATCACTACCTAAGCCAAAGGCAGATGCTTAACTGACTGAGCCATCCCAGGTGTCCCAGTTTGACTAAGATTCTAAAACACAAACAAACTGCTAGAACTTGAAGGATTAACTTCAGTTACCTAGAAATCTTGCTTTGGGAGCCCTAAGTCTTTGACAATGACAAAGGACAATCAAGATAAGAAGCCTTACAGCAGGCTCCCAGATGACACAAGAGGAGAGTCACATGGCTTCTGCCTTTGAGCCAAAAAATAATTTTAATCATTGTGGAACGTAACCTGAGCCATTCTTTGATGTCCTGTGTGGAACTTGTCTACTTCTCGGAGTGACCAACCTGGTCCATCACTCTGCCTCTTGGACCATCCTATTCAGCTCATTTTCTTCCAAAAACTTTGAAAGTATCTTCCATTCTTTAGAAGAGATGTTTTAACATGGCTGGTGGGACAGAAGGTTTATTTCTCTGGGGTTTGAAGACCAGCATTTTGAGTATAAGAGAGGGAGTGGGCAACTTTCTGGGCCAACAGGAGATGGAGGGCCAGTGAGACTTCTGACAAGAATACCTGGCTTTCTAAATTCTGCCTATCCCAAATTATCCCACCCGAGACCCCTGCTGCAGGCTACTTTCACTGGGGAGCCTTAAAATGTTCTGGGCCATAGTGACCTACACATCTGAGCTATGCCAAACTTCAGACTTCTTATCACTCCGGTCAGCTTTCACCTTTCAGTGTTTTCTCTTTTTCATTAATCCTTTGATGAGAATGATTTCTGGAGGCTAAGATTCCTGTCTTATTCTCCTGAATCCTCCCATCCTTACACATGGTTAAGCACCAGGGGCCCAAAATCCATGCCAGATGATTGGCACTGGGAATGTCTCCTCTGTCAAGACTAGAGGGCTTTCTGGGGAGAGTGTTGCAAGCCAATCTGCAGGCTCCAAAAGAATAAATGTTTTGTCTCTAGGTTAATTTATCAGACAAATGCTTGGGGGGCATTTGTCCACAGCAAGGCATGGCACGATCCATACTCAACTTATTCTCAGAGAAGCAAGGGCCCAGACACAAGGGCAGGTGTTTCAGAAAGCAGGAATAAGACCTACTGACACCTGGTCTGAGGGCATAGTGCTCTTTCCTTTTTAACATTCTTCTGAGAACCTCTCACTCTTCTGATCTGGGGGATGGAGCAGTAATGCTCTTGATTATGCTTCCCTCCACAATGATACAACATTGTACCCCTTGGCAACAGTTCTGGAAAGCTTAGGGTGAACTGATATAGGAAAGTAGAGTAAGGTCAACATGGCACAATGCTTATAGCAACTTTAGAGGATTTTAGAATTGGAAGGACACTTAAGAAACATTCAATCTAATTCAAGCTATATTTTACACATGTGGAAGCTGAGGCCCTGAGAGGACAGATTCACTCAACGTCACATACTTAGTTGGAGGGCAGAAACAAAAACACAGTGTGTTGATTCCTGGGGCTGTCCTCTTTCCATTTGCTCAGCTGCCTTACTTGAGTTAGAGTGAGTTACACACCAGGTTTGACAATGTCAGGCACTCCAAAGTCATTTCACAGATTTTTGAGTTCCAGTTTAAGCAAAATGGATTAATTTGGTTAAGCAGATTTATAAACAGAATAAATTGAGTGGAGAAATTTTCTCCTGGTGCAAAATGTCTCTTTTACTTTAATCTATTTAGTTATTTAGGAAATTTTAGGATTTACTCTGAAATAAGTGAGTAAATACATAATTTTCTGCTGTAAAACTGAAAGTTTCCCATACATATCCCCCACATACATATCTTTGGGTAATTTATGTTCTGACATTTTGTCTTTCTTTTTTTTTTTTTTTTACATTTTGTCTTTCATTGTAATCAGTCTGGTTCTGAAAGACCTGACTGTGTTTTCTTTTGAACACATCTATTTTCCTAGAGAACCAGATGCATTAGTAAATATGACAGAAGATAGAGAAGACTGTTTGCTGATGTACTTTAGCAAAAAGTCTATGGTGAAATTGCATAAATGTTGATTTTTAAATTGAGACAAGTTGGGAATATCATTCCTGAATTGAAGTTTAACAATTTATAGAATGTAAGCATCTCATTGTTGGCCTAAACTTTTAGTTTCTGGGCGTTGTATTTATGTGTTGATATCTTTAGAACACAATCCTACAATTAGGTTTATAGTCAAGCTTCCAAAATTTCCCTGTGGTAAAGCTGTATAGATACTTTAATGAATATCTTCCTTCATACTGGTTCTCTGTGTTTGAGATAATTTTCTTTGTGTAGATTTCCAAATTAGAATTATTAAACTTATTAGTCAGGGTTCTCCAAGGAAACAGGACCAGTAGGATTTACATTTAGAGATAGTGATAAGAATATAGAGACATGTAATTATAAGAGGAAATGTATTATAGGAATTGTGTTATGTGATTATGGAGACTAAGAAGACCCATGATTACTCTCTGCAAACTGGAGAACCAGGAAAGCTGATGATATAATTTAGTTTGGGTCTGAAGGCCCAAGAAACTGGGCAGCTGATGGCATAAGTCTGAGTCCAAAGTCCAAGAACCAGGAGTGCCAATGTCTGAGAGCATGAGAAGATGGCACAGCAACAATAGTTGGAGTCAGCAGCTGGTTAAGCTTGCCATAATCCGCTGTCGGTCTCCAAGATTCCTCTCTCTTCTGCAGCATCCAAATAGGAAAATTGAATAGGGATGTGTGACAATCACCAGTCTTGCATCTTTCAAGTCCTTGATGGTGGCACTAATCTCTGTCATCCCTCCAAGGATGCAGTATTGCTTTCAATTTACTATTTTTCTAAGTAGAGGCTGTTCTGCTGACTTTCACTCAGCCTTTTCCATTATAGTAGACTTACTCTATAATTCAGGAAACCAAGCTGGGGATTCTTCTAGTGCTAAGTATGTCTACTCCAATTATAAATGCGGGAAATGGAGAAATAACCACAGAATGGGTTCAGAGACCCACTAGACCACTGTGAAATGGACCTGAGCTAAAACTCCATTGATCACCGGACCTCTATAAGCCTATACTCTGCAGGGCCAGGTTCTCTGGAATTAGTGCCAGTTTGGAGCCAGTATCCAGTAGTCTCTAAAAGATCATTTATTTTGTTATCTTCAGTGTACAGTTATCCTGGTAAAAGACTGTAGGTGTCTTTGAGGAAGGCTGGGAAAAAGATGAGTAGTATGAATTTTTGGTAGTGTACCATAGTCCTTCCTCAAGGCCTTCATTCAAAGGGTTCTTGGTCTCTACACTGTCTCAACTCTGAGAATTGATTGAGGGTCCATTAATCTCCGCCTTCATTATTCAAGTTAGGTTTTTGTTAATGTGATCTAAAACTTTTCGGCTTATCCAGATCAAGTAAGAATTTAGTAGGCTTCCTATCTATCTTGCTTCTAGAAATCCCATGACAAACTATGTAATGCGTTGGGTCTGCATAAGTCAGACTCTTTTGATTGCTGCTTTCATTCTGTTCTTCATTACAGTAACCATATGCATCTTGCTTTTGAGGGTGACTGCCGTCACAAGGCTCCTGCCACCCTAGGATCCAATTACTCCCACTGCATTTAGGTTTCCCAGTGGAGTGGCTGCAGTTCTTACTGTAAGGTCTGGCTTACAGAGAAGAGCAACCACAGAGCTCTTCAAGGATGCCAGGGCTCCTTTATAAATTAATTTCTCATAGTGTTGGTGAAACTTATATCATCTGGGCCCTCCCACTGTGGGGGAGTAGGTTGTTTTAAATGACCAGTTCACTCTAGCATTCCAATCTCCCTAAGCCTCTGGAATTCCTTACTCTACATTAAAGCAAGGGAGGTCGAACAGTTCCAGTTCACTCATGAGGGACCATTTTTTGGTCTGTGTTTCAGCCAACTAAACAAAGAATTAGAGCCTTTCTTCCTTCCTTCCTTCCTTCCTTCCTTCCTTCCTTCCTTCCTTCCTTCCTTTCATCTTTCCTTCCTTTCTCCCTTCCTTCCTCCCTTTCTTTCTCTTTCTCTCTCTTTTTCTTTCTTTCGCCTGAACTGCAAGATTAAGTGTAGAATTTCTGCTTAGTGAGTCCATACTAATAAATTTAGCCTGATCCAACTTTATGTTCCTTCCACTCTTATCTCTCACTCTTAACATCCATTCCAACACATATTCCCCAGATTTCTGCTTGTATAAATTAGAAAACTCAAATAGTTCTTTTGGAGTGCAGTACACCTCCTCATGGGTCATGGTTTGTACCTCATGTTTAGGGCCCTGCTGGGACTTGAGTCTAGTTAGAAGTCTGGAAGCAAAGAGAGGAGGTGGGGTTGGGTTCTGAGGAGAATCAGTGTTGTGTTGCATGTCAACTGCCTCAGTGCGGGGGGGGGATTATTATTTCTTCGGCTTACATATATTTTCATCTGTATCCTTTATCATCTCGTTTCATTAACTGGTAAATATGTTTTCCTCAGTTTTGTGACCCACGTTAGCAAACTAATTAAACCCAAGGAGAGGATCATGGGGGACTCTGGTTTGTAGCCAAGTCAGACAGAAACTGTGGGTAACCTGTGGATCTACCACTTGGGATGGGCATCTTAAGTGGAGGGGGGAGCACTCTTATGGGACTGAGCCTTTAACCTGCGGGATCTGACACTATCTTCAGGTATATAGTGTCAGAACTAAATCACAGGCCACCCAGCTGGTGTTGCAGACAATAGTGTGGTGGGAGAAAACCATTACACGTCTGATGTCAGAAGTGCTGGGAGTGTGGTAGCAGTTTGAGTAAAGGAGATAAACAAGGAAAACTGGATTTTCCCCTAATATTCGCTGGATTACTAAGAGTTCCCATGTGGGTACCCTACTCCCTGGATTCTGGATTTGTTGGCTTCCCAAGAACAAGTGCCACATTTCTCTCTGATCATATCCTAAAATACAGCAGAGTAGCAACCATTTCATTTTCTTTCTACTTTCTTTCTGAATAGGTCCCTTGATAGAAGGCTTTGGTTCTATCCTTCCAAACTATAATCTCTACACAGTTTGGAATGCCCCAGTTAATTAGAGCTCTTCAAATCCTGCCAAGATAGAGAAAGGGCCAGGCTTAGAAAAATATTGTCTTGCTCACACATAGGTTGATCCAAAAGCAGTATTTTAACCTAAGCTCTGAAATATAATATTTCACTATCATCTTAGGGGAAATGAAACTTAGAAAAAATGTATTTTTGCCTTCTTGATATTTTACTCAATTTCAGAACTTCATAATAAGCTCTCAGCTATGAACCTAGTGATTGCCTAAACTTGCACATAAATTTAAAATCAAAGTTAAACCACTTATTTTGTTTCTGTCAAGGGATGTGTGTGTGTGTGTGTGTGTGTGTGTTCCTGGGGTAAAGGTATTAAATTTCCAAATAGAACAAAATTTGTTTAAAATAGATATAGTTAACCCTCTCAGATTATTCATATATATGTACATATATATACACATTTATTATATATGCATATACTTATTTATTTATTAAAGATTTTTATTTATTTAAGAGAGAGAGAGTGAAGGAGAGAGAGCGCACATGCAGGGGGAGAGACAGGCAGGGGAGAAGCAAACTCTCTGCTGAGCAAGGAGCCCAATGCAGGACTCGATCCCAGGACCCTGGGACCATGACCTGAGCCAAAGGCAGCTGTTTTAACAGACTGAGCCACCAGGCACCCTATTTTAGAATATATTATAAAATAGAACCTAATTTTATAACTACCTTTTTATGATTGGCCATCACTGCCAAAATAAAAATTATGAAAATAGTTTGATACAAGATAATGCCTTTACTATTTTAAAAAGTTCTCAAACATGTTTTTAAAAAGTCTGAAGTGAAAAGAAATTATTACACAAAGGGCATGAGTAAATATATGTGATTAAAAAGGAATTACAGGGGCACCTGGGTGGCTCAGTGGGTTAAAGCCTCTGCCTTCAGCTCAGCATATGATCGCAGGGTCCTGGGATTGAGCCCCACATTGGGCGCTCTGCTCAGCGGGGAGCCTGCTTCCTCCTCCTCTCTCTCTGCCTGCCTCCCTGCCTACTTGTGATCTCTGTCTGTCAAATAAATTTAAAAAAAATAAAAAAAATAAAAGGGAATTACAACTTATAAAGTGAAAGTGTATAGCCTTATTCTTTACAATAAAAGCAAAATAAAACAACTCGGAAATTCACAGCAGCTTTGTTCAGAAATGACAGCTGGCCATGGCCCAGGTGTCTATCAACAGGAGAATCAATAAACACCTATAGTATATTCATGCCATGGCATACAGCTCAGCAATAAAATGGAGAAGAAAATCTACTCATACTTGAAACAATAGGGAGGAATCTCAAAAATATTTTACTGAATGAAAGAATTCTTATTCCAAAGAGTATATGATGTATGATTCTACTGATGTGAAGTTCTGGAATTGGTGTAATTAAAGTAAGATGTAAAAAACTGGAAACAGTGGTTGCCTTTGGTATGCAGGTATTAGGGGCAGGGTTTCATGGAAAGAGTCATGAAGCAACATTTGGGCGTAATGGTGATGTCTTGTATCTTGATAGAGGTTTGTGTTTCATAGGTGTATGCATTTGTCAAAACTCATCAAATGGTACATGTAAGACCTTGAACAGCCAAAGCAATCTTGAAAAAGAAAAACAAAACTAGAGGTATCACAATCCCAGATTTCAAGATATACTACAAATCTGTAGTTATCAAAGCAGTATGGTACTGGCACAAAAATAGACACAGGGATCAATGGAACAGAGTAAAGAGCCCAGAAATAAACCCATACTTTTATGGTCAATTAATCTATGACAAAGAGGCAAGAATATGCAGTGGGAAAAAGACAATCAAATGGTGTTGGGAAAACTGGACAGCTACATGCAAAAGAATGAAATAGGACTATTTTCTTTCACCATACACAAAAATAAACTCAAAATTAAAGACCTGAATGTGAAACTTGAAACTATAAAATTCCTAGAAGAGTAATAGGTAGTAATCTCTTTGACACTGGCCATGGAAACATTTTTCTGGATATGTCTCTTCTGGCAAGGGAAAAAAAACAAAATTAAACTATTGAGAATAGGGCGCCTGGGCGGCTTAATGGGTTGGGACTCTGCCTTTGGCTCAGGTCATGGTCTCAGGGTCCTGGGATGGAGCCCTGCATCAGCGAAGGGGGTGTTGTCTCTGCTCAGCAGGAGGTCTGCTGCCCCCCACTCCACCCTGGCCGCCTGCCTCTCTGTTTACTTGTGATCTCTCTCTCTCTGTGTCGAATAAATAAATAAAATATTTTTAAAAACTACTGAAAATACATCAAAATAAAAAGCTTTTGCACAGTGAAAGAAACCACCAACAAAGCAAAAAGACAACCTAAAGGGAGAAGATATTTACAAATGATATATCTGATAAGGTGGTAATATCCAAAATATAAAAAGAATGTATACAATTCAATACCAAAGTCACAAATAATCTAATAAAAAATGGACAGAGAGCCTAAATAAACATTTTTACGATGAAGACATCCAGATGGCCAATAGACACATGAACAGATGCTCAACATCACTGATCATCAGGGAAATGCAAATTAAAACCACAATGAGATATTACTTTACACCTATCAGAATGGCTAAAATGAAAAACACAAGAAATAACAAATGTTGGTGAGGACAAAAAGAAACCTTCATGCACTGTTGGTAGGAATGCAAAATGGTGCAGCTACCACGGAAAGGTGTACGGAGTTCCTTAAAAAATTAAAAACAGAACTACCATAGGATCCAATAATTCCACTACCGGATATTTACACAAAGGATATGAAAACACTAATTTGAAAAGATATCTGCACCCCTATGATTGCAGCATTATTTACAATAGCCACAATACGGAAGCAACCCAATTCTCCACTGAAAGATGAATCGATAAAGAAGATGTGGTATATATGCACAATGGAATATGACTCCATCATAACAAAGAATAAAATCTTGCCATTTGGAACAACGTGGATGGATCTAGAGGGTATAATGTTAAGTGAAATAACTCAGTCTGAGAAAGACAAATATCACACAATTTCTCTCAGGTGTGGAATTTAAGTAACAAAACAAATGAACAAACATAGGAAAAAAAAAAAAGCCAGACTCTTTAAAAAAAAAATGTTTAAATTTTAAAATTTCTTTTCAGTGTACCAGAATTCATTGTTTATGCACCACACCCAGTGCTCCATGCAATACGTGCCCTCCATAATACCCACCACCAGGTTCACCCAACTCCCCCCGCCCCCCGCCGCCCCTTCAAAACACTCGGATTGTTTTTCAGAGTCCATAGTCTCTCATGGTTCATCTCCCCCTCCAATTTCCTTCAACTCCCTTCTCCTCTCCATCTCCCCATGTCCTCTGTGTTATTTCTTATACTCCACAAATAAGTGAAACCATACAATAATTGACTCTCTCTGCTTGACTTATTTCACTCAGCATAATCTCTTCCAGTCCCATCCATGTTGATACAAAAGTTGGGTATTCATCCTTTCTGATGGAGGCATAATACTCCATAGTGTATATGGACCACATCTTCCTTATCCATTCGTCTGTTGAAGGGCATCTTGGTTCTTTCCACGGTTTGGCGACTGAGGCCATTGCTGCTATGAACATTGGAGTACAGATGGCCCTCCTTTTCACTACATCTGTATCTTTGGGGTAAATACCCAGTAGTGCAATTGTAGGGTCATAGGAAAGCTCTATTTTTAATTTCTTTAAGGAATCTCCATACTGTTTTCCAAAGTGAAAAAGCCAGACTCTTAAATAAAAAGAAAAAACTGGTGGCTGCTAGAGGGGAGATGGGTGGGGGGATGGATGAAACAGATAAAAGGGATGAAGAGTTCACTTACCTTGAGGAGCACTGAGAGTGTATGGAATTGTTGGATCATCTTGTGCACCTGAAACTAATAAAACACTGTATGTTAATTACATTTGAATAATAATTTAAAAAACCAAACAATGTGCTTGTTGAAATGTTGCAATGCAGCTTCAAGACAAGGAACAACACTGTTCCTCAAGTCTCTCACTGTTCCTCAAGTCTCACAGTTGAGATTCCTCAACTGCCACATGCTTACCAGTTTGGGGGAAACACTCAAGTTATACTCAAATGTATATTTAAAAATCACAAATGTATTAAATAACTTTTTAATGGTCATATACTTTAGAGAGTTGAGAGTTTTTATATGTTTAGATACAGTGTCTGAACACGAATCTTAGAAAGAACTCATAAAGGGAAAAGTTAATACATAACTTCTGTACAGGAAGCAACTAGTCACAGTGAAATTAAAAAGGGCAGGATAAATATTTGCTTTAAATGTTAGAGAAATGGATTGTTATATATAAAATATAGAAGTTTATTCTGATATATATAAATATCATAAATGCACCTTTACGGGCAAATGACATACAGAATGAAATGCTGATAGTGAGCAAATGGGAAAATATTCAGGCCATAACAAAACTCGAATAAACAATGAGATATATTTGTATAACTATTAACTTGGCTAAGAAGATGTAATAGTGGGGCACCTGGGTGGCTCAGTGGGGTAAAGCCTCTGCCTTCAGCTCAGGTCATGATCTCAAGGTCCTGGGATCAAGCCCAGCATCGCAATCAGGCTCTTTGCTCAGCAGGGAGCCTGCTTCCTCCTCTCTCTCTGCCTGCCTCTCTGCCAACTTGTGATTTGCCTGTCAAATAAATAAATAAATAAATAATCTTAAAAAAAAAAAGAAGATGTAATAGTAATACTGGTGCCAGAGTTTGCAATTAAACTGGTGTGCTCATACCTTTCTTTCCTTTCTTCCTTTCTTTCTTTCTTCTTTCTTTCTTTTTTTTTTTTTTAAAGATTTTTACCTATTTATTTGATAGAACAAGAGAGCACAAGCAGGGGGAAGCAGCAAAGGGAGAGGAAGCCCAATGGGAGACCCGATCCTAGGACCCTGGGATCATGACCTGAGCCAAAGGCAGACGTTTAGCAACTGAGCCACCCAGGCGCTCCACAATTTGCTTCTTCTTCTTCTTTTTTTTTTTTTTAAAGATTTTATTTATTTATTTGTTAGAGAGAGAGAGAGCATGAGCACAGGCAGACAGAGTGGTAGGCAGAGGCAGAGGGAGAAGCAGGCTCCCCGCTGAGCAAGGAGCCCGACGTGGGACTCGATCCCAGGATGCTGGGATCATGATCTGAGCTGAAGGCAGCCGCTTAACCAACTGAGCCACCCAGGCGTCCCACAATTTGCTTCTTTTAATGTTGTTTACTCACTAACAATTTATAGTACTATAGTTAATTTTACTACTATTTTCCTTAAACCTTATACTACAGCTGGTGGTTAAAATAGTTCCCTAATCTGACTGTACATTCTTCTCATCGATACCAGTGTGCTGTGGTACTTTTGTACATTTTCATGTTGTTTATTGCCTTTTGTTTCAGCTTCAAGAACTCCTTTCAGCATTTCTTGCAACACAGGTCAAGTGTGATGAACTCCTTTAGCTTTTGTTTGTCTGGTAAAGCCTTTATTTCTCCTTCATATATGAAGAGTAACATTGTCAGAAAACATATTCTTGGCTGGCAATTTTTTATCTTTCAACACTTTGAATATGTCATTCCATTCCCTCTGTCTGTAAAGATTCTTCTGAAAAATCCACTGATTGCCAATTGGGGGTTCCTTTGTAGGTTCCATTGGTCCCCTCCCCCAGCTGCATTTAGGATGGTTGTTTAATCTTTGATTTTTTTAAAAGATTTTATTTATTTATTTGACAGAGAGAGATCACAAGCAGATGGAGAGGCAGGCAGAGAGAGAGAGAGAGAGGGAAGCAGGCTTCTTGCTGAGCAGAGAGCCCGATGTGGGACTCGATCCCAGGACCCTGAGATCATGACCTGAGCCGAAGGCAGCGGCTTAACCCACTGAGCCACCCAGGCGCCCTAATCTTTGATTTTTGATAATTTCATTATAATATGTCTTGGAGAAAGTCTTTTTCATTAAGCTAATAAGGTGATTTATTCGCTTCCTGTACTTGTATGTCCAAGTCTTTCCCCACATTTGGGAAACTTTTTGTTACTATTTCTTTAAATAAATTCTCCTCCCCCATCTCCCTCTGGAACCCAAATTATTCTGATATTTGTCTTTTGATAAATTCCCATAGTTCATGCAGGTTTTCTTTGCTTTTTAAAAATTGATGTTCTTTCATTTTTGTCTGAGTGTGTTGTTTCAAAATTCTTATCGTCCTAAGCACATATTTGTTCTTTCATCTGGTCTGCCCTGATGCAGAGGCTTTCAACTCCATGCTTCATCTCATTCATTGACTTCTCCAGCTCCAGAATTTCTGTTTGGTGCTTTTGTATCCTTTCAATCTTTTTGAGAAATAAATCATTTTTTTTTCATATATTTTATTCCAGATTTCACTGAATTGACTTTCTGAGTTTTATTTTATTTTTTTTTCTAAAGATTTATTTATTTATTTGAGAGAGCGAGCCAGCACAAGCAGTTGGGGAGGGAGCAGACTCCCCGCTGAGCAGGGAGCCCACGTGACCCTGCGGCTGGCTCCCAGGACCCTTAGATGAAGACCTGAGCTGAAGGCAGATACTTAACCTACTGAGCCACCCAGGCGCCCCTTTTCTGAGTTTTCTTATAACTCATTGAATCTCCATAACTGCTATTTTAAGTTCTTTATCAGTTAGATCGCAATATTCTGTGCCTTTGAGCTCAGTTGCTAGAGAGCTGTCGTTTTCTTTTTGTAATGCCCTTTCATATTCCTTATTTGGAGTAGTGCAGATCTCCTGAACTCTGTGCTCATTGCTTTCAGCAGTTGTATTCTATCGCATTGTTATTATCTAAGTTTTTCCTCTGTGCTTATGAAGCTGAATCTGCTCCACTCTTTTTCCTCTGTCCTGTGGCAGGATTTTTAAGTTTTTATGTTTTCTCTGGTTCTTGAAATTCACCAGGCTGGTCACTGGAAACCTCTCCTATATTCCAGAAGATGGTGCTAGAGCTCAAATTTGTGGTTTCTTCCTTGCCAATCGCCGAGTATATTTTGAGGGTGCTCTCTGCAGAGAGCGCTGGCAAACACACCTGAAAGCAGGCACAGGGAGCCTGCCCCAGAGTGCCCAGAGGTGTGGGGTTAGCAGTAGTGCCCTGGGGGCACCTAACGACCAGGCAGGGGGATCTCGTACTCAGGTACTCCCAGTGGCTGGTAACTGGACTTCCCGCTGAGCACAATCCCTTTAAGGTGGTTTGAACTTCTTACCTGCCTCGTTCCTAAGATCCTCCCTTCCCAAGTCTCAGAGTTCCCATTTTAGTACTCCCCACGCCGATGGAGACAAACGGGTTTCTCCAGTCACATTCTACGAGGCTGCGGCAACCTGGTACTCACTCACCGCTTTCCTTTTCGCTGTGGGTGAGGTCACCGCCGCCAGATCAAGCAGCCTCGGTCACTGTTTCCTTGGGGAGAAGGACAAAGGAAATTGGTCTCTTACCAAAGCCTCCACTGCCACCAAATTCATATTTTTTCTTTTCTTCTTTTTCTCCAGCGGTGTGCCTGAGTCTGGACTTCTACAGGTTGTCATTCACGTGTGAGTGCCTGCCCTCAGCACACACCAGCTAAAGGGGTCTAGGCTCCGCCTGTTCTGTGTCCTCTTGGGGAGGTTTGTGTGCTTCGTAGCAACATCCCTGGTAGATGAGATTCCTCCCAGGTCCCTTGGAGTAAAGTCCTAGGACCCAAAAGACCGATCAAGACAATTTCGCTCGTGTATGGATGACTAATTCATTGCCTAAAAAGGGGGCCGAAGAGGAAGAACGGCTTACGCCGCCATGTTGCCTACGTTAACTGTTGCTTTTGGTTATCGCATTTCCATGGTCTGCTCTGATTCTTTAACGGCTTCGCAGTCTTTCTTAGCTTTTTCATGACTTCAACACTCTCGAATGCACTGATCATGTATTTCTTAAACTGCCCCCAGTTCAGGTTATCTGATGTTTTCTCATGGTTTGATAGAGGTTATGGATCTTGAGAAGGAATTATCCCAGAAGAGGAGTGCCTGTCTCATTGATCTATCAGGCATTTCATGGTGTCAGTCTGCTTCAGAGTCTCTCTCCCTCTCACTCAGTCTCTCTCAAAGAAATAAGGAAAGTCTTAAAAAAAAAAAAACAAAACCCAAAACAGTAGTTACAAAAAAGAGACATATTTACAGTGAACCATGACATGATGTGGTATGAACCATGCTAGTGGCATAAGCCAAAACTCTCGAAGGGCGAGGACAGCATCCTTCACCCTCTGCCCTTAATGTCAGGCAAACTATGTTGCATAGAGGACTTCAGCACAGACTTCTCTACCAACTGAATGCATGCTCAGAAGACAAAGCAGAAGCCTTGGATGCACTGTAAATTGAATCTTTTAGGATTTAATGAAAGCCCCATTAAGGACAGTGGTTTACTTTCTCTGTATTTTTTTCAGAGATTTTATTTATTTATGTGAGAGTGAGCAAGCACAGGTGGAATTGAGGGGTCAGAGGGAGGGGGAGAAGCAGTTTCCCCTGCTGAGCAGGGAGCCCAGTGGTGAGCTCCATCCCAGGACACTGAAATCATGACCAATGGGAGCTGAGGGCAGACGCTCAACCGACTGAGCCATCAGGCAGCCCACTTTTTCTATATTTTGTTGTTATATGTTTGGGATTATTGTTAGTATGTTTTATTTGTCTTTCATGAAAATTTCTTTAAACTCTTTGTTAATCCCATTTTATTTTATTTAAAAAAAATATATATATTTTTGTTTGACAGACAGATTACAAGTAGGCAGAGAGGCAGGCAGAGAGAGAGAGAGGAGGAAGCAGGCTTCCTGCCGAGCAGGGAGCCCGATGCGGGGCTCGATCCCAGGACCCTGGGACCATGACCCGAGCTGAAGGTAGAGGCTTTAACCCACTGAGCCACCCAGGCGCCCCGTTAATCCCATTTTAAATAAACTTTCCTATCATGAAGTTTTAACATGAAAACATAAAAACAGCAAATCTCAGCTGCTTGTCTAGAGAAGAGTAAATCCCTAATTATCTATTTCCATGTGAGTCACAGATAATACGGGACAAATTTCCTTCTCTATTGCTCCCTTTTCCCACCACCTACCTGTACCCTGGCCACCTGCCCTAAATCCTAGCTGATTGCATTGAGAAAATCAGAGTAATTTTTTTTAAAATTGTATTTATTTATTTCACAGAGAGAGATCACAAGCAGGCAGAGAGGCAGGCAGAGAGAGAGATAGAGGAGGAAGCAGGTTCTCCGCTGAGCAGAGAGCCCGATGCAGGACTCGATCCCAGGACCCTGAGATCATGACCTGAGCCGAAGGCAGAGGCTTAACCCACTGAGCCACCCAGGCGCCCCCAGAGTAATTTTTTTAAAAAGATCTTATTTATTTATTTGACACAGAGAGAGAGAGATCACAAGTAGGCAGAGAGAGAGGGAGGTAGATTCCCCACTGAGCAGAGAGCCTGATGCCGGGGCTCGATCCCAGGACCCTGAGATCATGACCTGAGCCGCGAAGGCAGAGTCTTAACCCACTGAGCCACCCAGGCGCCCCAAGAAAATCAGAGAAATTTTATCCTTAGCCCGAGCAATATACCAGTAGAAAATTCTCACCTGTGTGAGAATCCTGTAATGTAGGTAAAGTAAATGATTGTGAGGTCCACTAACACTCTCCCCTCTTTTAACGTGTATAGTTTATGCTAATGTATTTTATTTCTGAGGTCAACTGAAAGATAAGGTAAGTGATCATGTTGGCTATGGGAATACTTAGCATTATTGTGGGAGATTAAAGCTGTTTTATTCTTGTATTTATGGTTCTTCTGATTCTTATGATGGAGTCAAACGTGGTGAATTGCTTGCTTTTTCTTAAAGAGTTTTACGATTCCAATGAAAGCCATGGCTTTCTGTCCTCCAAACTCACTGGAGTCAGTGGCTCCATGTGTGACAGCTGTTGTGCACCAATGGGATCACCCCAGGAGGACGAATGCATTTCAAATACCTACGTGCCCCTCAGGTAAGAACTATTGTTTTAAAGAAAACTTGGAAAGTAATTCTGATACTTCATAACTAATCTGCACTCTGCAGGTGCATTTGAAAGTATATTTTATGATAAAATGTAAACTCAAAGTAAGAAATACAGGGAATGTAGAAAAGGAAATATATGTTCCTACTTCTCGATTCTTAGGTCAACAATTGTTGATGAATCATGGATATCCATATTTTATTGTTTTCCCTGAATCTGAAGATTTTTTTTTTATTAGAACCGTAAGTGGGGAGGTGTAGTGCTCATGGTAGTCCCCACTGTGTCAAGAAGCTGTTGCAGTTGCACGATCACCAATATTTCTTTAATGAAGGAGAAGCAATTTATTCCATTTAGCACAGTACCCAGTTATTATTAGTTATTCTCTTTATTATTTTTCATATGCAATACTGTATCTTCAGTTACTGATGAATCTAAAGTGGAAAGGTGAAGCAGCTTTTCTAAAATCACGTTAGTGTTGCAGATGTGATTTGAGCCTAGGTTGTTGTTCTAAGCTTAGGTTCTTATTGTTCATTAAAATCCGTCTAAAACTTTGGGTCAAGAAGTAGATGTTAAGTTTATTCTTAGGAAAATCCTCAGTCATGGCTTAATCCAAGTGAGCTGTGATACTCTCCAAAAAACTGTATCGTTGAATCTTTCATGCCATGTATGTGGGTTACATACAGATTTGCATATGAATATTACTATGTCTGTTGTTCTGTGTGACAGAATACTTAAACGAATATAACAAAGCAAGATCTAAAGATACAACATGGAGCGAACTAAAATATTATGTTGCTTCATCATTCTTCTACCAATTCAATTTCATGATTCTATAACACATTGATTAAATGTCATAATAAGATAAGGAGTTAGGAGATAAAAGGAAGCACAGAAAATTTGTTAATATAAAACGAATTACAGGATGCTTCCAGAAGGAAGCTGATCTTGATCAGTGAGATGAAGGAAAGGGAGGATCTTATTGTGAAGACGGACAGTCTAGAGTTAGTTCTCCAGACTTGCTTTGCATCAGAATCACCTGAGGAACATAGTAACTATTCAGGGCTCAGACCTGACCCCTGGAGATTCAGATTCGGTTGGCTTAGTGTGGGACCTGGGAATGCTGAATGTTTTTATCAATACTTGACTGATGCTGGTGTAGTAAGCCTTCATACTTTTTTTTTTTTAAACATAAGTTTAGGACCCAGTCCAAAGTTTTGTTTTAATTTTTCTTAAATTTCTTTTTCTTTTTTTCAATATTTTATTTATTGATAGAGAATAAGTGGGAAGGAGAGGGAGAAGCAGACTCCCTGTTGAGTAGGGAGCCAGACTCAGGGCTTGATCCTAGGACCCCAGGATCATGACCTGATCTGAAGGCAGACGCTTAACCAACTGAGCCACCCAGGTGCCCCTTTTCTTAAATTTCAATCTTCAGCATTTAAAAAAAAGTTTTGATGTCATTCTCTCTCATCATCAGATTTCTTCTGGCTTTCTTTTTTTGGAATATGTACAAGGTAATGTCTGTTCTTTAATAGAAGCCAAGATTCTGATCCATTTTTGCTGTTTATTAAGTTATTCTAATATCTCTTCTGCTAAATCAGATGAAAGTCTATTTTCTCATTTCCTTGGAATTAAAAATGGAATAAGGCTCTTAGAGTGTATGATTATGGGCTATTGACATATTTGTATTTACATTTCCTTTAAATATCAAAGTTTATTGTCACAAATACCAGTAGTGTTTGACTGAACCTTCTTTTTTAGCACAGAAATGACTACTTTCCAGAATCAGCTTTCTTTCTTTCAATGTTTGCTATAGCTTTGAAAATTGGATAAATACTCCAGTGACTTATCTAAAGGATTTCTGCAACTAGTGAACTATTACTCTTTGGCATTTGTTAGTATTTCCTAAAAGCATCTAGAAGTCTTAGTTCCTTCCTTCTCCAATCCTATAGAGTGCACTAAGGAGGTTTCCCTCAACTGTTTTGATGCCATATGTGTATACACACACACACACACACACACACACACACACACAGATGTATACACACACACACACAAACAAATGAATGTGTACTGGGGAGATATACACACATACATATATGTATATACATATGTGTACATATATGTATATATGTACATACATGTATATATGTACACATATGTATATGCATATATGTATGTGTATATCTCCCCAGTATATATGTACACATATGTATATATACATGTATGTATGTATGTATGTGTATATCTCCCCAGTAGAGGCTCAAAACTCATGACTCTGAGATCAAGACCTGAGCCAAGATGAAGAGTCCAACACTTAACTGACTGAGCCACCCTGGACACACAAAGGATTAAAATAATTTTTTAATCTATTTATTTATTTATTTGAGAGAGAGAGAGAGAGAGAGAGAGCAGGGGGAGGAAGAGACAGAGGGGGACAAACAGACTCCATGCCAAGCATGGGGACAGAGGTGGGGCTCGATCCTACACCCTGAGATCATGACCTGATGATCGAGGGTGGAGGATATTGAGGGACTTATTGCAAGGAATTGGCATATGCAATTGTGGGAGCCTAGCTTATCAAGTTCAAAATTCCTAGGGCAGGCCATTACGAAAAAAAAAATGTTGGAATCTCTCAAGCCGGAGGTGACACTGCATTTCATAAGTGAAATTTCTTATTCTGCAGGGAAACTTTGTTTCTGCTCTTAAAGCTTTTCAACTACTTGGGTTAGACCCACCCTGACTGTGAGTCTGTTATCAGAGAAAAATCTACTTAAGGTCAACTGACTGTAGATGCTAATTGCATCTATCAACTACCTTCACAGTAACACCTCAATTAAAATCTGAATAACTCAGCACTGTAGCAAGGTGCACAGAAAACCATATCACAGCCATGTTTGGAAAATTTATAGTAAAGAAAGTATAAAATACCAAGGACAGACAAAACATGAGCATTTATCTTAGACTAAAGGAGAATCAGATGTTTTCCTGAAAGAGATGACAATTAAGGTAAGACCTGAGAGATGAGTAGGAATTAGTTAGATAAAGAGGTAAATAGAGAATATTCTGGGGTGTGGGAAGTGTAAGCAAATATCCAGAGACCATAGAGAACTAGAGATACAATTTTTTCTTCTTATCAGATTTTTTCCCTTTCTTTTTTTCAGAATACCTAAGAGGTGATGGTTGTTCTTTAACGGGAGCCACAATTTGATACTTCTTTTCTCTTTTGTAATTATTATATTAACTTGTAATGTCCTTAGTGCTGAACCAGATGAAACTCCATTTTCATGTTTTAATTAGCATTTCCAATTACTGGTGAGATGAAGCACCATTCATAGGTTTAGTTGACAATCAGGTTTCCTCCTCTATAGATTGCCTGTGTGTAACCTTTGCACATTTTCTATTGGGTAAGTTTTTTTTTCCTTATTCATTATGTGTGATTTGGATATGACTAGAAATCTTTTGTCTTTATATGCATTGCAGAAAGAGTCTCCCAGAGAACAGCAGTCCATACTAAGAGGATTTTGTAGACTACAGTTTGCAGGTGAGTGCAAGGGGATTTCATTAGGTCAGAACGTACTGGGGTGATCTTGATTCTGGATCCAAGTCTCACTTATAGGACAGAGTCCCTATATTAAGCAGGAACAATAGGGGCGAAGGGAAGAAGAGTCCGAAGGAGACAGCACATTTCACAAAGTACAGTATTTTTAAACAATTCAAATAAATGAGAGAAAAGGGAGCTCTAGAATCTGGAAGCTAGGAAAACTATCCTGGTTTCCTTCTGGTACAAAACACTCATCTCGCTGAAATATTAGCAATGAGAAAGAAAAGCAGCTGAGCACATTACAAATTATTATCAATGGGAACCAGGACAAATAAAAAAGGGGTGCCTGACTGGCTCAGTTGGTAGAACATGTGACACTTGATCTCAGGTTGTGAGATCAAGCCCCATATTGAGGGTAGAGATTATTTAAAAATAAAATCTTAAAAATATTATTATCAGAAAAAAAGGGAAATTAGAAGCAGAATAATATTCTTTCAAGTAATGTAAACACACCAGAAAGACATGATAAAATAAAGGAAAACTATATTCTAATATTGTAAATCAACAAGCTGAAAGAAGTTAAGAAAATAGTAGAGGATATAAAAGGACAACTTAAATTGGAATCAAAATAACTCAGAAAGAATACTAACAGAGAAAAGAAAGCATGAAGATTTGAAAATGAACCTTAAAAAACAAGGAAAATATGGTCAACAAACGCATGAAAAGTGCTCCACATCACTTGGCATCAGGGAAATACAAATCAAAGCCACAATGAGATACCACCTCACACCAGTCAGAATGGCTAAAATTAACAAGTCAGGAAAAGACAGATGCTGGCGAGGATGCGGAGAAAGGGGAACCCTCCTACACTGTTGGTGGGAATGCAAGCTGGTGCAGCCACTCTGGAAAACAGCATGGAGGTTCCTTAAAAAGTTGAAAACAGAACTACCCTATGACCCAGCAATTGTGCAACAGGGTATTTACCCTAAAGATAAGAATGTAGTGATCTGGAGAGACACATGCACCCAATGTTTATAGCAGCATTGTCCACAATAGCCAAACCATGGAAAGAGCCTAGATGTCCCTCAACAGATGAATGGATAAAGAAGATGTGGTGTATATATACAATGGAATACTATGCAGCCATCAAAAGAAATGAAATCTTGCCATTTGCGACGATGTGGATGGAACTAGAGGGTATTATGCTGAGCGAAATGAGTCAATCAGAGAAAAACAATTATCATATGATCTTTCTGATATGAGGAATTTGAGAGGCAGGGCGGGGTGGTGTTGGGGGTAGGGAAGGAAAAAAACGAAACAAGATGGGATCAGGAGGGAGACAAACCATAAGAGGCTCTTAATCTCACAAAACAAACTGAGGGTTGCTGGGGGGGTGGGAGGCAGGGATAGGGTGGTTGGGTTATGGACATTGGGGAGGGTATGTGCTATGGTGAGTGCTGTGAATTGTGTAAGACTGATGATTCACAGACCTGTACCCCTGGGGCAAATAATGCACTGTATGTTAATAAAACAAATAAACAAACAAATAAATAAGTAGAAAGAAAACTAAGGGAAGTGTGAGAAATAAAAGAAACAATATTGTAGAAAGGGAAACGAAATTTGAAGCAATATGTTAAATTAATAAATACCAGGGGCAGTACATAAAGAGAAACAGAAAATGGGAAGGAGGAAAATTTTAATTTAAAAATATGAAAGAAAGGAAAAAGGGTTTTAGAGCAATTGACACAGAACTTCAGCAAAGTGTCTCTGTGTGTGTGTGCATTTGTGTGTAAATTCCTGAGGAAGAAAGCTAAAGCTGCTGAAGAGAACAGAACAAATATAAAGAAATAATCACTGAAGAAAACCATTGTGAAATAAAAGACAACTTGAAGTCACATATTGAAAGAATATACGATATAGCCTGGAAAATCAGCCCAGAGTTGATATTCTGGTAAAATAATTAGAACTAAAGGAAAAGAAAAAGGAATTAAAAACAAATATTCAATAACAAAAAGTGTAAGAGTCTCAGTCTCTCTCTTTCAAAGACTATGAAAAAAGTCATGCTCCAGGATTCATTTTGAGGGGTAGCATTAGCTGAGTGTCTTCTGGGCTCCTGCCAGTCCTTGGGCAGTTGGGGCCCTAGCCTAGCCCTGGGACCTCACCCTACGATGTTCTTCCAGCAGAGAGCAATGCAGCCAACACAAATTTGTGCCCTTTATACATTCCATTATGTGCATTCATGCTTGATCAAAATGAAGGAGAGTGAGGATCTGAGAGAAGACAACCTAATGCCTAATCTCAAGGATAAAATGATACATGCAGATATAGTGCATTCATAGGCAGTAAAAAATGAAAGGTTAAACCAGGGCTATGCCTGCTGTTTGTTGGCTAATCATAACCATAAGGTACCAGGAGGGCAAATGGAAAGGTGGTAAAAATCATTTCTGTGTTAAGATCTGAAGAGCTCTCCCAATGCTAAGAGGAAAAAATTTCTCTCAATGATAGATGAATTTCATTATTAGACATTCATTCCTTTGGTTTAAGCCGTATCCTTGGCACATTGGAAATATTCAAAGTACTTGGCTACTATGACAGAAATGCTAATAGCACACTCAGGGTCCTTTTAATCTTCTCAGTTATTTGGAAAACTAAGGCATAATTGTTCCCACACTTTCTTAAAGCTGCTGTCTGAGAGCAAATTTTCTCCAATTAAATGTCTTTTGTGGAATTGGAAGGCAGAACTATAGACGTTACTTTTTTTTTTTAACACTTTAGTTCCTTGTGTGAAATTCCATTCTACTTAAAACACCTATAAGTAGCTTTTATTTATTTTTTTTATTTTAAAAATTTTTAAATAAACATATAATGTATTATTAGCCCCAGGGGTACAGGTCTGTGAATTGCCAGGTTTACACACTTCACAGCACTCACCATAGCCCATACCCTCCCCAATGTCCATAACCCCACCACCCTCTCCCTACCCCCCCATCCCAGGCCACCCTCAGTTTGTTTTGTGAGATTAAGAGTCTCTTATGGTTTGTCTCCCTCCCTTCCTACCCCCCAACCCCCCCACATTGCATCTCTACTTTTTCATATCAGGGAGATCATATGATAGTTGTCTTTCTCCGATTGACTTATTTTGCTAAGCATAATACCCTCTAGTTACATCCATGTCGTCGCAAACGACAAGATTTCATTTCTTTTGATGGCTGCATAGTATTCCATTGTATATATATACCTCATCTTCTTTATCCACTCATCTGTTGATGGACAACTAGGTTCTTTCCATAGTTTGGCTATTGTGGACATTGCTGCTATAAACATTCGGGTGCACGTGCCCCTTCGGATCACTAAGTTTGTATCTTTAGGGTAAATACCCAGTAGTGCAATTGTTGGGTCATAAGGTAGCTCTATTTTCAACTTTTTGAGGAACCTCCATGCGTAGCTTTTATTTTTAAAACTGACCAGGACTCTCACTGATGTGAATAAGCATGTCTACTGGGGAGAATGGATGAAGCAATGTAAGGGAATAAAATTCTCATAAAAGCATGAGCTCTAAAACATGCGGAGTGAACACGGCTCACGAGAAAACCAGTCCCATTTTGTACGTGGCTAAAAGATGGCTTCTTTAAAAACTAGTTCTTCTGGAAGAACTTACCAGGATATAGTTGGTCTATAGCTGGTCTTTGCCACAAAAGTAAAATAATCACCCTTGGGGTCTCCCATCTAAATTCTAAGTAAATCTAATTGCTATCACACAATGTCCTTAATCTGCTCTTGGTTCTTTTATATCCACCTCCTACCCCATTTTAAGAAGTCAAAAATATAAAATAGCCTTACAGCTATTTTAGTTAAATGGTACTATTTTCTAAACATATAAAGAGGCTAAATACAGTAGAACTATTTTCCTAATATGATCTATACTTGATTTAATGACTAGATATGATCTAACTTTATCCCACACCTAGAAGGACTGCAGAGAATAAAAATAAAATGAAAGAGGGCCAGTCTAAACATTTCATGCTCAACACACATGACAGAAGTAGGAATACATTTTCTTAACAACCTCCTATTCTGCCTCATCTCCTCTAGGAACCTGGTATTCCTATTCCTACAAACACAACAGAAAGCATTTCATGGCAGTATTTTGGCCAGTGAAAACTCCTGAAGTTCTGAGGCAAAAGTAACAAGTTATTCCTAGGTTTGCCACAGGCAAAGCAGTGAAAAGGAGGAATCACTCTCGCTCATGGTTTCTGGGTCTCTGCTGGGCCGTTGGGCTTCTTGGGGAGACTATTCTTCACATTCCCATTGTAACTGGGAATTCCTATGGATGGTGCTTATTGGTCCTGAAGAGAAGTTGGGCACTGATTGCTCACCTGTGTTTGACGACTGCTTCATGGGCTGCTGAGGACAACTGGCCCAGAGCTGAAGGGCTTCCAAAGAGCCTTTGTGGTCTTCTAGGTCTTTGATGCTGAAGACTGACTCTGTGTTATAGCAGTCAGTACAAGATCTAACATCGGCATGTTGATTGATTTCACACCAGCTATAAGGATATTTGCCTGGAAATAGAAACACAGTTTCTGCTTTGTCCTGGGAGCACAGTTATCCAGGGACACACCCTTCACAAGATGGCAGCCTGGATCGCTGGCCTTGACCCACACAGTGGACTTGGGTCTCTACCATGGCTGTGCCTCATCAAAGAAGAAACTGCAAGAACACCCACTCGTCAGCTGTCCCCTGGCCTGCAGACCTCCCTTAAATCAGACAAAGCTGAGGAGAAGAGACCAAGAAACTCACCTCTGGATTGTAAGTGTCACAACAATTCATTGCTGTCACCGTGACCATGCCCGAGTTCTCACTCCCTGTCTGTAGGCTCTGCACTCACACACAGCTCTCACCTGCTTGGCTGCTTTCCATTGTAGCCCTGAGCACAAGTTAGTTGAAGCTGTTGTTGCAGAAGACCGTGAAGCTCCTGACCATTATTTGTAAATGCTCACTTGGTATCTATTTGCCCCGTGTTTACACATAATTCTGACTAGCCCCATTTCTCTCCTCATCAGTACAGATGAATTGTGTAGATGTCCCAAAACCCTTCTTATAGTTATTGACCATAATTTACAGGTTTGCGTGCGGTGTCTATAGGCTCTCTGGTCCTTTATTTTGTAAAGCATTTTATTTAGTTTTCCATACGAGTTGATATAACTTGGCACTTGAAAGGGTGATCTTTTGGTATCACCATAAAATAGCCATCCCCCCCTTTTTTAAAGATTTTATTTATTTGTCAGAGAGAGAGCACAAGTAGGCAGAGCAGCAGGCAGATGAGAGGGAGAAGTAGGCTCTCTGTGAGCCGGGAGCCGGATGTGGGGCTCGATCCCAGGATGCTGGGATCATGACCTGAGCCGAAGGCAGCCTCTTAACTGACTGAGCCACCCAGGCACCCCAAGCCATCACTTTTGAGTGCCTCCTTCATGCGAGGCAAGGTGCCAGGTGCTTAACAAATTATCATCTTTCCTGGTGGATAGTGAGCCTGCAACGAGCCCAGGCATGCATCTGAGAGGTTTGGGGAAGGCAGATTCCTTCTGCCATGGCTTTGACAGTTGGTTTTATTTTGAGAATTAAAGACATTGCTCTCTTAAGGCAGAGGACTATGTACTGATTGCATTTAATTGATCGTATTGGGCCAATGTAGTTTGATAAGTAATAATGATAGCCAATGTTCTTAAGTATCTGCGCTGTGCCAATCAATGTGTCTGATTTTTAACATGAAATATCTTTACTCCAGCCAGGTAGGTACTACTATCTGCATTTTGTATGGTGAGAAACACTGGCTCCAGGGGTACATCATCTGCTCAATGACACTAGCTGAGTGACAGAGCCAAGACTCAACTCCACTTGCATAAGAATCTGAAGCCAGACTCTCCCAATCCTAGACAACTCCAGTTAGAGAGGAAATCCCCTTAACTGCACCTTATGGTTCCTGAACATTGCCCCAAGGGACTCACCTCTGCAAGGAGCTTTCCAGTATAGTGGGAAGGTTCCTGTTTCCATCTCTCTTCTTGGTGGAACAGTGTTCTCAGTCAGGGAGAGGAGAGCCATTCTGCATCCTGTGGTCTGAGTCAAGGGAGAATTTTAATCATCTAAGAGGAACCCAGCCAGAGTAATTCCTAGACCAGCTGAGTTCACCTCTCAGAATGACCTGGCTCTCTTCCACTGCACTCAGTTTTTTTCCTGGCAGCCAAAGGTACTGTAAACACGGTCTCTGGACCTTGGAAGTGTTGCAGGATTTTTTTCTCTTTGTCAGCGCCCATGGTTCTTGGTCACACCACTTCTAAGAATGAAGAGGTAGACCAGACAGAGTGGTGGGCAGCAAAGCAAGCTTTATTGAAAGATAGCAGCAAAGTGATAGTACAAAGCTCCTAAGGAGGGAGGGGACCCAAAGGGGTTGCCACTGGAGTTTCTAAGTCTAGATTTTTTTGTGTAGAAAAGTAAAAATGCCTCTTTATTTTTGGATTGGAGGAATGCATACTCTATTGGAAGGCAGCTGGTGTCTGTGACTTGAGGGAATTTCTTTCTTTCTTTTTCTTTACATTAAAAAAATTTTTTTAAAGGTTATTTATTTATTTGAGAGAGTGAGAGGAGAGAGAGAGAGAGAGATAGAATGAGAGAGAGTGTGAGCAAGCACGAGAGGGGAGAAGTCAGAAGGAGAAGCAGATTCTCTCTTGCCAAGCAGGGAGACTGATGTGGGACTTGATTCTGAGACTCCAGGATCATGACCTGAGCTGAAGGCAGTTGCTTAACCAACTGAGCTACCCAGGTGCCCCTTTCTTTTTTTTTTTTTTTTCCATTTATTTTTTATTATGTTATGTTAGTCACCATACAGTATGTCATTAGTTTTTGATGTAGTATTCCAAGATTCATTGTTTATGTATAACACCCAGTGCTCCAATGCAGTACACGCCCTCCTTAATACCCATCACTGGGCTCACCCATCCCTCCACTCCCCTCCCCTTTAAAACCCTCAGTTTGTTTCTGGGAGTCCACAGTCTCTCATGGTCTATCCTCCAATTTTTATGGGCTTGTTGGCAGGCTGTTTCAATCTGATTAACCCTCCCTGTGCCTGACATCTAATCAGATTTTTGTCACCTATCTATCATATGGAGAAGGGTAGAGGGCTTCTTCCAGGGTGGTGTAAAACCCTTTTAAGAGTGGTTTCCTCTTAGAGTGGGGACCCCTTGTTCCTGCCTGCTTTCCAAATGTCCTTCATCAGAAGGAATTTCTCCTGGTGCCTACAGCAAAGAAGGTGTCTGTGGTGTTGGGAGAGCAGCCCCCAGGGCAAGTTGACTCCACTCTGCGGGAAAGTCAGCTGGGTTCTCCTATTTTCCTACTCTGAGAGTCCAGAAGACCCCATGAACACAAAATCGCATTCCTTCCTCCTGCCATAAATGTCTTTCTCATGCTTTGTCTATTCTAAAATCCAGTGATGTCATCCCTTTGGTTCTAGGTTATCTGGCTATTGGAAGGCTAGAGGTGACTATAACTGGGTACTTCCCTCCCACCCCACCCCAGTTGATTAGGCCATGATAATATGTCAGCATTTTAGGCTCTGGTTAACTGGTTTGTCCTGAGGGCAGGCCTTCTAGAGAAGAAGCTCTGGAATATTAAAAATGGTTCCTTTTCCTCCCTCACTGGGAACATGAAGAGGTTTTTCTCTGTTATTCACTCCAGGAGGTGTCTAGTTCCAGGAGGCGAATCCCACCAGTGGACTTTTCTCTCATGTGTACTGTGAGAACCTGGTCAAGTTCTTAGGGTAAAATGCAAAAGTCACATCTGTGGTGAGTCCCCTATGAGTGAGTGCCCCGGGAGTTTTTCGGTTTTTTAAACGTTTTATTTGTTCATTTGAGAGAGACAGACAGACAGAGACAGTGGGAATGGAGAGAGGCAGAGGGGGAGGGAGGAAGAGTCTGAAGCAGACTCCACACCAAGTGAGGACCCCAGGTGGGGGTGGGCTCAATCCCAGGACAGGGAGATCTTGACCTGAGCTCAAACGGAGGAGAGTCAGATGCTTCACTGACTGAGCCACATAGGCACCCCTCCCCTGGAGCTTTTAACTCTCAGAGTTGTCCACACCGAGCCTCCCGCAGCTCACCAGTTCACAGTCAGGTTATCCTGGCCCAGCACTGGCTCCAAGCACTGATGTCTGCCCTTGTTGAGCCTTGGTTCTGGTAAGAACCTGTATTCAATTGTCTCTCCAATCTTAGGGGCAAAGGTTTGCCCTGTGCTAACCTCTCTTAAGGATCTAGAAGAGTTGTTTTTTCCCCCAGTCTCTTTAACTTTTCATTGTTAGGACAATTAAATTTTCATTGTTAGGCAACTTACATGTTTCCTACATGTGGAAGGCAGTGCAATCATTTTCAGTTGAGATTCTCCAGGTAGTTTAACAACTCAGGATCCCTCCAGGCCGAAGAGAATGAATTTGTGGTGTTGTGGCTAGTCTGCTATAGTTGTCATTGTGGTTTTGGTGTTTCCTGAGTCTCGTTCCTACTCAAATTGTGTAGAACTGAAGGAGTCATCCATTAGGCATCATCCTCCTCAATGCATTAAAAACTCACATAAGAATTTTCAACCAGGGGCACCTGGGTGGCTCAGTGGGTTAAGCCTCTGCCTTCGGCTCAGGTCATGATCTCAGGGTCCTGGGATCGAGCCCAGCATTGGGCTCTCTGCTTGGCACGGAACCTTCTTCTTCCTCTCTCTCTGCCTGCCTTTCTGTCTACTTGTGGTCTCTCTCTCACTTTGTCAAATAAATAAATAAAATCTTTTAAAAAAAAAGAATTTTCAACCAGGTACAAGACTCTGGCACACCCTGGTAAATCATCTTTTTAAAAAACTTGGAATGAAAAAGTGCAGGAATGTAACTTAAAATAATGAAAAATGCAAGTTACAATTCGGGTTTATCAGCTTGCCCTGAAATTGTGTTTCCAAAGAAGATTGTTTCCAATCTATCCTGATTTCTAGGTATAGTTTTATGAAACAAGATCATAAAATCAAGGGATAAATGGTCAAATGACATTTATTTTATTTTATTTTACTTTATTATTTTTAGAGAGGCAGTGTGTGAGCAGGGAGGAGCAGAGGGAGGAGGAGAGTATCTTTTTCTTTTTTTTTAAGAGTTTATTTATTTGACAGACGGAGATCACAAGTAGGCAGAGAGGCAGGCAGAGAAAGAGAGAGAGAGAGAGAGGGAAGCAGGCTCCCCGATGAGGAGAGAGCCCGATGCGGGGCTTGATCCCAGGATCCTGGGATCATGACCTGAGCGGAAGGCAGAGGCTTTAACCCATTGAGCCACCCAGGCACCCCAGAAGTAGAGTATCTTAAGCAGGTTCCACACTTGGTGAGGAGCCCAACGGGGGATTTGAGCTCAGGATTCTGAAATCATGACCTGAGCCAAAGTCAAGAGTCCGACGTTTAACTGACTGAGCCACCCAGGGAGCCTTATTTTATTTTTAAAAATTTTTATTATTTTAAAAATTCTAGCATAATTATAATACAGTTTACATATTACAATATTAGTTTTGGGGGTATGGATGGTGATTCACCAATTCTATTCATTACTCATCACGACAAGAACCTATTCAGCCATCCTCCCACCCACCTCCCCTCTGGCAACCACCAGTTTGCTCTCCTTATTTTAGAGTCCATTTTTATGTTTCTGTTTTTTTCTTTGTTTGCTTTGATTCTTAAGTTACCCATAAGAGTGAAATCCAATGGTATTTATCTTTCTCTGGCTGACTCCTTTCACTCGGCCTTATGTCATCTAGACCCATTTGTGCTGTTGTAAATGGCAAGATTTCATTCCTTTTTATGGCTGAGTCATTTTCCACTGTGTATATACCACATCTTCTTTATCCATTTATCTATCAATGGACACTTGAGTTGCCTCCATATCTGGCAATTGTAAATAATGTTGCAATAGACATAGGGGTGCATTTGTCTTTTCAAATTAATGTCTTCATATCCTTTGGGTAAACACGGAATAGTGGAATTACTGGATCACATGGCAGTTATATTTCTGATACTTTGAGGAAATGCCATAGTGTTTTCCACAGTGGGTGTACCCATTTGCATTCCTGCCATTACTGCACGAGGGTTGTTTTTTTGCCAAAATCTCATGAACATTTGTTGTTTACTGTGTTTTTGGTTTGAGCCATTCTGACAGGTGTGAGGTGATACCTTGATGTGGTTTTGACTCATATTTCTCTAGTGATTAATGATGTTGAGTGTCTTTTCATGTTTCTGTTGGCCATGTGTATGTCTTCTTTGGAGAAATGTCTTTTCCTGTCTTCTGCCCATTTTTAAATTTGATTCTTTACCTTTTGGTGTTGAGCTGTACAAGGTCTTTATGTATTTTTTATACTAACCCTTTATTGGATATATCATTTGTTAATCTCTTTTCCCACTCAGTAGGTTTTCTTTTGGTTTCGTGGATTGTTTGCTTCATCGTGCAGCAGATTTTTCTTTTGATATGGTCCTAATAGCTTATTTTTGCTTTTGTTTCCCTTGCCTGAGTTCTCATATCTAGAAAAAAGTTTCTATGGCCAATGTCAGAGAAATTAGTGCCTGTGTTGTGTTCTAGGATTTTTATGATTTCAGGTCTCACATTTTAATCCATTTTGAGTTTGTTTTTGTGTATGTCATAAGAACTTGGTCCAGTTTCATTCTTTATTGCATACAGCTGTCCAGTTTTCCAACACCATTTGTCAAAGAGACAATCTTTTTCCTATTGCGTATTTTTGCCCCCCTTGTCATAGATTAAGCAACCATATAATCGTGGTTTTCTTTCTGGGCTCGCTACACTGTTCCCTTGATGTAAGTGTAGAGAGATTGACAAAGTAAAGCTTGAAATTGTTGGAAGTCACCCTAGCACCCTCTGGGTACACACCCTAATTACTGTCACATACCACCAGCCCATGTTTGTAGCCACCAAAGATCTCAGAGTGAGGAATGAATGTTGGCTTGGAAGGCTTAAGACACACAGGGCAGCCAGAGGGAAAGTCCTGAGCCTACAAAGTGAGGTGGCCATGAAATTGGCCACTAGAGCAGTCATTTCTTACCCATGCTGCAGTCCCCACTGCACTGGTAAAAGGTATGGTTGGATCTCTCATCAGAAAAGTGTAGTCCCAGGACACGTATATTTACAAATGATTTCACAGGGTTCTTCAGTTTGAAACCTCGAGTCTTGGAGTGGAAATCATTTCTGTGAAAAGATGTGGCACCTGAGAACAGTCACCTACAAGAGGCTCAAGTGGCAGAGGCCAACCTCCATGCCACTCAGTCTCTGCCATGTTGCCCTCATCAGTTCAGCCCTGCACCTCCAGGTGGAAAGCCTATGGCCAAAGCTCAAGGCCTAAACTGCTGAGCCCCAAGTCCCAGACAGGGTCTGAGCAGGGGCTGTCTGTGTGCAGCCTCTAGGATGCACTGAGCCTGGGATCCACCACCCTGAGCCCTGTCCCTTGTTCAGCTCACCTTCCTTTCCTCTGTGCCCATGTGTATTTGCATCCTACTAACCAGATCTTCTATTGCTGGTTCCCCGCTCCCCGCCACCCTCAAGCCTTGCCAGTATACCTACACTATACAGAGTTCTCCAGTCGGGAGCTTTTATTTTCTCATGGCAGTGCCACACCAAGGGTTAAAAAGGAGGAACGCTGAATGAGGACTTCGTGGAAACAGGGTATCCCCAAGTAGAGCCCACCAACGGGGAAGGGGAAGAGATATGGCCCAAGGTGGTGTGCCCTAAAGTGCTAAAGCTTTTGGGGACCGAGGAGAGGGGTACACC
Source organism: Lutra lutra (assembly GCF_902655055.1). NCBI lineage: Eukaryota > Metazoa > Chordata > Mammalia > Carnivora > Mustelidae > Lutra > Lutra lutra. Next base: position 69,805,651 of record NC_062287.1, read on the forward strand.
GTGGTTCTCGTCACTCGCGGCACACTTGGGGATGGTCTGCCTGGGTGGGGTCTCCGCCTGCATCCACAGTCCCGTGATGCAGCCTCACCAACCACATTCACAGCCCGCCCTGTGGGTGGGGGGATTTGCAGCTGGGGGCTGCCAATGCAACAGCAAGGCTTCACTTGTAGTCGCGCTGGGGGAGTGTATGGAGGCTGAGGATTGTGCACTGCGCGCTCAGACTTGGAGATCAGGACGACAGTGAGAAGCTTCTTTCTAGGCACTCTTTGTGCTGAAGGCAGCAAGTCAGGACTTCGGACTTTCCAGGGGAGCTTGAGAGTGGAAAGATCAGGTGGAGGGGTCCTAAAACCCTCCAGTTGGGTGGGTCCAGCTGCTGCATAATTGCGTTTTAGGGTGCGCACTTAAAATCGACAATTACTGCAGGTATGATGAAAGCCGATCATGATCATGCTGTGTGTGCATGGGATCCCATGAGAAGCCCAGAGAAGTTTCAAGGATTGCCTGTCTCAGAGCGACATGTACAAAGAACGATCTAATTTGGCTTCACTTGATAATTAGGCATGAGCTCAGTGGGAAATGGTTTTGATTCATTTTCTTCTCTTTATTTCATTCAAGAAGGTTGAGAAGATAGTCGGGCACAGAGAGGATCCCTGACTCGCTGAAACTCCAAGTTCTCCACCCGCAGCAGGACAGGAAAAAGTAAGTGGGGACTCCAGCCCCACCCAGACAAAACGGGAGACAGACAGGACCCAAGAACAGCAACTGACGGTCCTTCCGTTTGTCCTCCGTGGACAATGGCCAGAACACTTGAGGCACAGACTTCAGACTACCTCAAATAGGACTATTAGAGAGAGCCATGGTCCTTCTTGGGAGTGGTGGGGGTCTTACTCTGCCCAAGGCACCGGGATGGTGAAGGCATCCATCACACTCATGAACATAGTCTTGTCAGTGATCTGGGTGAGGCACGTGGAGTCCCAGTTATACTTACACATGCCTTCCACCAGGGTAGGTGTTCTCTGACAGTGCGTAGAGAGCTGGAACTGGCTCCTAGGAAGGTGATCAGGAAGTCAGTGGCCATCTTCTAAATTTCTTTGAGAATGCACTTCTGGGTTTGTTTGCCTTGCCCTCCAGGAAACAGTGTTTACCCGGCTTTGTGAAAGATGATCTTGTAAGACCTGGTGCTGGCTCTGGTCTAGCCCTGAACCTGTGTACACAGGCACCCGCAGCTGGGAGGAACATTGCTCTATTCCTGCAGCTGTGGTGGTCCGGGCTACCAGGCAGAAGACAGGCAGCGGGGCGCGGGGAGGGACGCTGGCGGGGAGGTAGTGCCTGAGTCCCGATGGGGATGGAGTCCAACACTGTGAACCTCCTCGCACCAAATGATGAAATAAGTTTACAAAACCAAGAGCAAATTAGTCAAACGGCTATTTGAAAATCAGTATTTTCCTTGGCGAATTATATATTAGAGCGTGTTCTGTGTAGCCTTAAGTTAGAGAGGTTCCAAGATAGCCCGACATAATCTAAGCAGCCCGCGCGTGTGAAGGTCTAAACTTCCTAGAACTGACTCGATAAATCAAGGATGGACTCAGAAGAGAATGGTTTTGCGGTTCACACTAGGACGTCTAAGAACCCGCCGCCCTGCCAGTCCACCACGAGGACAGTGAGTCTTACACACCCGATCCCCAGTCCCGAACTTTCTCCCTCACGGTGGGGCAGCACCGGGAGTTAAGATGGAAGAAAGCTGCACACAGGCATCTCACAAAGTAAATGTCTTTGACGGTGGCCACTAAATTAGAAGGGAAGGAGATGTGACCCAAGGCAGCTGTGCACTATGAAATGCAAAAGCTTCTGGGGACTGAGGAGAGGGGCGCATCGTTGCCTGGATCACATACGAAGAACCCGGGCATGATTTCCGCTCTGCCTGGGAGACATACATAACTGGGGTCTCTGCCTGCGCTGCACAGCCCCGTGATGTCGTCTCCCACCCACTGCACCTACAATACCATGATTGCCGCGAGGACCACCGCTGCCGCGGGGACCCCGGCTGCCGCCACAGACACGGTTCTCCCACTATGGCCCCCTTGCCGCCGCGGTCACGTTTGCCGCCTGGGGAGAGTATGTGGAGGCTGAGGCTCACATGCTGCACGCACACTCCGAGATCCAGGGAACAGTAAGAACCTCTTTCTCTGCACTCTTTGTGCTGAGGGAAGCATGTCAGGACCTTGGACTGCCAAGCAAGCAGGGAGCGGAAAGATCATGTTGGAGGGGTCCTAAAGCCCTCCATCTGGCGGGTCCTGGAGAGAGTAGAGGCGCCACATGAGAGAGCACACTTACAATTGAGAGTGATATGATTTCAGCAGATATCACCATGCCCTGTGTGTATGCGATCCCGTGAGAGAGACTCAGAGCATGAGCCTCGTGACCCCATGTCGATGCCCCGTGTGCTGGACCCTGGCACCGGCATGTGCTCCGAGGAATGCGCACCCGTTTGGAGACAAAATGAGTTTGTGTGAAAGCTTTGCGTGTGAGCTTAGTGTCTGTGCGGATTCCTCAGTACCTTCAAGCCTGCTCCGCTCTCTAGTGAAGGACGGAAGTGCGGGGAAGGCGGGCACAGGGCTGGGATTGCGGGCCACTTGGGACAACTTGACAAACAGCAGCCAGAAACAGGGGGCAGCTAGGCAAATGGCTCTATGGGGTGAGGAGCCAGAGGTGATGGATGGCAGGAGAGGGAGATCAAGGGCTAGAAGTCCCTTTGAAGGCTTGGGAAGCAGCGGTGCCTAACACCTTCAGGCTCAGGCCCAGGAGGGCTTCCAGCTCTTCCTAAACCGCAGGACAGACCAACCAGCACGAATCCAGAAAGCCACACAAGGTGGGAAGCCAGAAAATGGTGATTTTGACTTCACAGAATCCTTCTCTGGGCCAAGCTCTTCTAAATCCCTCTGTAACTGGGGTACAGGCACATGGCTACTAACGACAACATGTTCTGAAACCAGGAATATATATGGTCCCCATTTCAAAGATGATGGTACCCCAGGGGATACAGTTAACTGCCCTTAACTGTACCCCCTGCAATTGAGTTCAATGGACAAAGTTCTTGAGATCAGTCCCATCTCTTGCTTCCCATGTGCTTTGCCCCTCTGTGATTCCAGCTGCCCAAATCAGATACCCTGCTTATGCCCAGAGTCAACGCTGCTGCAAGTTTTTAACTGTCCATGCCTCACTTGGATGGGGGATCTAGGGTCAGACCTGGGGAGCTGGGACGTCTTGCTTCCTGGATATTATCCTATAGGACTGCACCGCTGGGATGGTGAGGGGCACATGTTCATAACCCAATGGAACTAAACAGGTAAAATTTACCTTGACGTCAAACCACCCTCAGCTTCCTGCTCCTATTCAGGGTATTTTCCTGGTCCCCACCGTCCCTCTCCCTCCCTCCTCTCCCATCAATGACCTCAATGCAAATACAAGTGGGATGGTCCTGCGGAATGTTCTAGGTTCTGGACGTAAATGGGTGACACAATCCATCATGGTACGAGATCTGTTCTCTCATTGGTTGCTCAGAGCTCCAGGACCACCCCAGACCCAGAGCATCAGGAATAAGAGCTGCTGCTGGTGCTCGGAGGCAGCAGAGCCACTGCTCCGCTCAAGAGTCCCTGCGGCTTCCACAGCGCCACTGCCTGACGCCAACGCTGCCACAGCTGCCACCACCTGGGCTCCAAGCCACCTGCTTCCAGGTGAGTTCCGAGATTCCCGCTTCGCTGTGTGAGTCTATCTCTCCCTCTTCTTCCCTCTCTCTTTTGCACTCGTCCTTCTTGTAGCTGCTCTCCGTTACTCCAGGATTCATCGCAGGCTCCTGCCTCAGGTAACACTGGCCAGTTTCAGTCCAGGGACTTCCTGCTTCACTGCGCACTGAGACCCACTTCAGTTCGCTGTTCTTGCCGCACGTGCGCTCGGGACACTGGAGCTCCACAGATGCCGTGTGCACAGCGGGGCGCAGGGGTGCTCACGGACCTGTTTGTGCCTAGTGGCCCCTGGGAAGTCATTTCGGAACTTTGGCCAGCCTCGGTGGGTGGCAGATAGGCTCAAAGACCGAGAGGAAGGCAGCCTTGGATAGCAAGCCCTTTTAGTGAGTTCTGGGACATTTTCCGCCCTGCTTTAAGTCCTAACCCCAATTTAGGACTCTGCTAAGCTGGTTCTTGCAGGGAATTCTTTGCCAGAGTGCGGAGCAGGTAAGCAGAATTTGTTTCTTCAGTTTCTCTAAGATTCCATTGGTAGAGATAATTCCCTTTTATCGACCTCCCCATAACCCACCAGGTAAGAGCAAAAGCCCCACACAGGGAGGACAGTTCTGGGTTGTGATAGGAGAGCCGCTTGGTGACAGGGTGCTCAGTGGAGACCTGGCCAGGATGTGACTTTGAGAGGGTGCCCGGTGGTGGGGAGGGGGCTACCGACAGAATCCTCTTCACCCAGTGGTCTGCTAGGATAGCTCAGCTGTTACTCTGCTGTCTTTGCTAAACTATGCATGCTACAGACTCACTGGATCTTTCAGCCATCCACTTTCTTGGGGAGGAAACAATCATAAAGGGAATGACATGACCAGCCTGAAGCCGCCATCCCAGGGAGTTAGAGGTAGAAGCAGGACTGGAGCCCAGGTCCTTGGGCTCACAGAATTCAGACTGGTGCAGAAGGTGACGTCTTTCTTCCCTCTTTCTTCTCTTGCAGAGAAGCATCATGGGCTTCTGGAAGTTCTCTCCTTTCCTGGTTCTCAGCATCCTGGCCCTGTACCAGGTGGGCGTCCTCCAGGCGGCACCATTCAGGTAAGACAGCCCTGCCAGGAGTGCACCCCCCTCCCACTTCTCAGACCATGTCTTTCTCAGAATTCTGGTGTGCTGAAAGTTTACTAACTGGTGAGAGGGGCAATGGGGAAGTGTGTATTTTTTCTCATATAAAGATGTGTAGCCCATAATTGAAAAATAGCAATGAATTTCATACAACCCATTGAGTGTCACTAATGCTTTTGTTGTTTTTACCAGGAAGCCTGGATGCTTATTCTGGGGAGAGGCAGGCAGGGACTCAGAGCTTGTATTGGGTTTTCTTTCCCTCCCCAGGTCTGCTCTGGAGAGTCCTACAGACCCTGATGTGCGCAACGAGGAGGAAATGCGACTCCTGCTGGCTGCAGTGATGAAGGAGTATGTGCAGATGCAGATGAAGGCCCAGGAGCTGCCCCAGGAGCAGGAGACTGAGGGCTCCAGGTGAGGCTTCCCCCACCCCCGGCTCAGCTCAGGGCATCCCCTCTCTCCTGTCATGCCCAGGAAGGCATATCCCAAGAGGTAAGAGAGAACAGAGCTGGAAGGAGGCGAGAACCCTGCCATTGTTCACCTCCACCTGAGGCCCAGGATTCTAAGGCTCTACTGACAATAGAGGTCACAGAGACGATGGTTAGAGCACATAGAAAAAGATCCCTTTCTGAAAGCAGTTAGGGAAGGTATGAAATCCCCCACTCTGACCATTGGGCTGGCAGCACCGAGGAGACTTCCCGGGATCAGAGGAATTAGGACTGGTAAGTGTGACCTCTCACTGACAGGTCTTCTCCTCTTTCTCCATCTTGCTAATTAGAGTCACCGTCCAGAAGAGATCCTGCAGCTCTGCCACCTGTGTGGCCCACTGGCTGGGAGGCTTGCTGAGCAGAGCTGGAAGTGTAGCAAACACCAACCTCCTGCCTACCAGCATGGGATTCAAAGTCTACAATCGCCATGGCAGGGAGCTTAGGGCTTAAGCAGTGGAAGTGCTCCAGGAAGAAGGTGACTGCCCTTCTAGTGTCTGGTGGAAGGATGGAAACCCGGGTAGTGCAGGGGTACAGTCCACACGTTAAGCCTCTGAGAGCCCTCTATTAGCCGTATGACCATGGGTCAGACATGTTTTCCGAGCCAGTTTCTCCATCTGTGAATCAAGGGCAACAATAGCATCTACTTGCTAGATTAATATAAAGACTGAATGAGATAATAGATGTATTTTCACAATTAATAAGTAACTAAATTCTGGTTGTTATTTGTTTTTTTCTAGGTCACCATGAAGCGAACTCTATTTCCTTTAATTTAAAATGAATGCAACTCATAGGATAAGGAGCATGGAAAACACACACATCTGCATGCTTAATATTAAAAACATTCTTGTCTGAAATAAATTAAATCTAAATAAAAAGAATAAAATTATTGCAATTACCTAGTGTGCATCTTTTTGTATGACAGCATGTCTGTATCTGGTAGCAACGATGGGCCCTGTGAGCCAACCCATGGATGTTGACAATCCTGTAAACCCTCAGGGGCATGGGGAGTAGCTGCCTGGTGGGTGTCTGGGGGCACATAATAAATGCGGGGCCTGCATGGAACTCTGAGAAGAAATGTTGTCACTGGTGAACTTCATCACGATAAGAAAGGGTTTCTGACACATTTGAGAGGAGTCCCTACTGCTATTTATGGTGTTTCTCCCCAGAAAGCCTAAAGACCTGTGAACGCTTTGTCGAGGCTGACCATGAAGCACAGGCAACATGCTTGGGATGGGATGGGTCCTCAGTATCCCTTTCTGGAATTAGAACTCTATACATCTCAAAGACAATTCCCCTTTATTTGCAGAGTTCCCTGGTCCCCAGCCTCAGAGATTGTCTGTGCACTTCCTCTTGACTCAGGTTTGCCCTTGCCCAGCCCTGCCTTTCCTCCCCATCAGCACCCCTCCTCCTCCCCATAGCCTGCAAAGTCCTTGAGAAACAGTGGCTCAGAGTCTGAGATGCTGCCACAGACTGACAGGCCAGGAAAGGTCAGCAGGTACCATTCAGTCCAACTTTTCTTATCTTCTTGGGTGTGGAGAAGAAAAGCATGTTGCTCTAAAGCCCGTACTATGTTTAACAGAAACATTCATACCTTTAACAAGTACTCTCGAATGGCTGCATGCCTAGGTGTCCTTTGCTCCTTTGGCCTGGACTCCAAAACAAGGTCTGTGAACCTAAACCTGACCTGTGGCCTAGATCCACATGCAGCCAACATCAGCTAAGATCGTCCTCATCCCTACTACATGCCCATGACCAAGAAAATAAGCATTTGCCTTTGTAAAACCCGAAGGTTTTGAGGTTGTTTATATGTAATACTGCTGTGACAAAAGCTGACTGGTATATAGGCTTCAGAAGTGTTATAAAGTGAATGTGTTCCCTCACAAACTCTAACCCCCAATGTGACTGTGTTTGGAGACAGGGCCTGTAGGGAGCAGCTAAGATTAAGTGAGATCCTAGGCATGCGGTCCTGATCTGATAGGACAGGTGTCCTTATAAGAACAGAGAGTGATCAGAGATCCCTCTCTTTCCCTCTCCATGCACACGCATAGAAGGGGCCTGATGGGGACACGGTAAGTACATGGCCATTTGTAAGACAGAAAGCGAGACTTCACCACACGGCAACGCTGATGGGACTTTGATCTCACAAGTCCAGCATCCAGAACTGAGAACAGTACGTGTCTGCTGCTGAGCTGTCCAGCCTATGCTGTTCGGTAATGACTGCCAGACTAATACAGGGGTCATTCGTTGATGGAACTATTTTTGGTACCACAGGTTGTTTTTCCTCTCACTGAGAATTGGACTTTGTGTTGATTTGCTCAATGTCCAAATTAGCAATTTTATTCGATTCTTTTTATGAGTTCATTTGCATTTTGTCTCCCTAAAATTGACTTAAGGAATATTCACTGTGTTTGGTTCAATCTCCTGCTGCTGAAACTGGATCATCTGTACTGTAGATAATGAAGTGGTTTTCTCTCGTACTGAATACATACATCCTACTATAGAACAATGAGTATAGATATATGTACCAACCTGGAGCAACCTCATATATAATACTGAGTACAAAATAAAGCAAGTTTCGAATGACAGATACCAGATGATACTATCTGTTTTGCATTTAAAACATGTCTAACATTACTGTACAAAACCTACACATGTATACAGTCATTCATAGGGAGAACAAACATTACGTTCTAAAAAAAAGTAACTTTATAGGGTGAGAACAAAATGTCAATAAGAAGGGTGTTTAGTCGGCACCCAGGATAGTTTTGTTTTATTGTGTAAGCTGGGTAGTTGGAATATGTGAATGGTCATGATATTTGTGTTTAGTAGGAAAGAATTTCGTAAGTATGATTTACATTAATTTACATTAAGGCAACTGTTGTCAATTTTTTAAATGTATGAATTTTAAATACCCAAAGAGGATCTGTTCTATTCAATGGAAAGCATGAAAAAAAAAAAATCCAGTGAATGCACAATTGAGAAAAGATGGCAGTAATAAATACTCACATAGCTTTAGAATAGTGGTATATTAAAGTCACCAATTGAGAGCCAAGACTATCTGCTGCATCTTTTTAAAGAATACAACAATATTTTTTCCACAAGAGAAACATTTAGAACAGAAGGACTCAGAATTGATTAAAATAAATGGGTAGTAAAAGATAAGTGACAAATATGAACAAAAATAAATTGAAATAAGGTCATAATCTGGGATCAAAATTGAATTCAAGGCAAAAAAAATTTATTGGAAATGGAAAGGTGTCATGTGATGGGAAAAGGAACCAAATGTCAAGAAGATACATCGGTAATACACACACATGCACCCAACAACATGGCCTCAAATTATGTGAAACAAAACCCGACAGAACTGCAGGTGAAATATGTGTATCAAGAATTCTTGTTATGCAATTAATGCACCCCGCTCAATAAGCCATTAGCTTTTGGAATCACCTTCAAATGCATGGTTCAAAGCTGGCTCTGCAAATACCACTGACACTATGATAGGTTTGAGAAAACACAGTGTTTATAACCACAAAGGTGTGATAGAGCTTATTAGAATAAGATTCTGTCTACTTTTCCCAAAACCATTTATGAAATAAACCAGCATGTATCACATTGATTTTAACACCAGCCTTATACGCTACTCTCCTTCTGGTCTTCTTTTCTTCTCCACTGATAACTCTCTATATTCTAGTAACACGGTTTCATTACGAGTAGGATAAAGGTACTTCAGCTTCTCTTTTTCAAAATGCTCTTGGCAATTTTTACACATCTATTCTTCCAGAAGGAAGTTAGAATAATTGTCAATTTTTAAAAATCCTGTTTTGATTTTGTTTGGCATTGGGCTTTCCAAGTAGACAACTGCATCGTCTCTATAGTAAATCTTTGTTCATATTTTTGTTCTTTTTGTATCATGTAGAACTTCTTTACAATGTTGAGGCAAAAATGATTATAGTTATCCCTGATGGTGAAGGGTATTGATTTCAAAAGGAGTTTCAGGGGTTCCTGGGTGGTTCAGTGGGTTCAGCCTCTGCCTTCGGCTCAGGTCATGATCTCAGCATCCTAGGATTGAGCCCCGCATTGGGCTCTCTGTTCGGCGGAGAGCCTGCTTCCCCCTCTCTCTCAGCCTGCCTCTCTGCCTACTTGTGATCTCTCTCTGTCAAATAAATAAATAAAATCTTTAAAGAAAAGGAGTTTCAGTATCATCCTAAGAAAGTATCTTTCTTCTTACTGTATATTAAGAGAGTTTTTAAAAATCATAAATGAATACTAAATTTTATCAAAGTATATTTTGGTACTAACAATAATCTTAGGGCTTTTCTCCTCTGACTTACTATTATGATAATACATTTCCAAACACAGAAATTCATAATAATAATTAATATTTTTGAGTGCTTACTATATGCTAAGCTGTAGTAAATGCTTCACAGAATTAACTCTTTTTTTTTTAAAAGATTTTATTTATTTAACAGATAGAGAGACAGATCACAAGTAGGCAGAGAGGCAGGCAGAGAGAGGGGGAAGCAGGGTCCCTGCTGAGCAGTGAGCCTGATGTGGGGCTGGATCCCAGGACCCTGAGATCATGACCTGAGCTGAAGGCAGAGACTTAGCCCACTGATCCACCCAGATGCCTCCAGAATTAACTCTTTATAATGATTACATAAATACATAGTTTCATAGTTCCATGTTATGGATGAAGAAACTGAGATACAGAGACATTAAACAGGTTAACCAAAGCCATACAGCTATCAGATCAATATCAAGATGTAAAACTAGCGGAGGAGTCAAGATGGTGGAGAAGTAGCAGGCTGACATGACATCAGGTAGCAGGAGATCAGCTAGATAGCTTATCAAACCATTCCGAACACCTACACATCCAACAGGAGATCAAAGAGAAGAAGAGCAGCAATTCTAGAAACAGAAAATAGACCACTTTCTGAAAGGTAGGACTGGCAGACAAGTGAATCCAAAGTGATGGGAAGATAGACCGTGGGGGGAGGGGCCGGCTCCTGGCAAGCGGCAGAGCAATGGAGAACAAAATCAGGACTTTTAAGTCTGCTCCACTGAGGGACATCACTCCAGAGGCTAAACTGGGGTGAAGCCTACATGGGTTCAGCGTGGCCTCAGGGCCCACGGGGTCACAGAAAGATCGGGGGTGTCTGAGTGTCACAGAGCTCGCAGGCATTAGAGCAGGGAAGCCGGCTACAGAGACAGAGCCGAGGAGTGAGCTCTCAACTTGGGGTTACCTTGAAACGTAATCCGTGGCAGAGGCCGGTGCTCTGTGAGTGGGGTCTCCACAAGATCCGGGGGGACTCCAACCTGGAAGAGCTCAGGGATCTGTGGGGATCGGAGACTCCAGGTGGAGCTGTGTGCCAGAGACAGAGACGCTTGGTCACAGTCTGGGTGAGCTCAGAGCGAGGCTGGAGGTCAGGGAGACGGGAGTGATTGAGTGCTTTTCTCTGAGGGCGCACTGAGGAGTGGAGCCCCAAGCTCTCGGCTCCTCCAGGGCGGAGACTGGGAGGCTGCCATATTCATTCTCGTCCTCTGGAACTCTACAGAGAGCATTCAGGGAACAAAATCTCCTGAAAGCCTATATGTTTATTAAAAAAAAAAAAAAAAAAAAAAAAAAAAAAAAAAAAAAAAAAAAGCTCCTGAAAGTGAACCCAAGCGGATTACGTAGCCTGGCCCCTGGTAAGGGCAGTGCAATTCTGCCTGGGACAAAGACACTTGAGAATCACTACAACAGGCCCCTTCCCCAGAAAAGCAACAAGAAATCCAGCCAAGCCCAACTTCACTTACCAAGGGGATCAGCGGAATTCCAGAGGAGGAGAAAGCAAAGTATGGAATTCATGGCTTTCTCCCCATGAATCTTTAGTCTTGCAAAGTTAATTAATTTTAAAAAAATTTTTTTCTTCTACTAATTTTTTAAAACTTTTAACCGTTCTTCTTTTAATGTTTTTTAAACTAGTTTATCTTAATATCTTTCAAAAAAAAATCTTTTTTGAACCTTCATTATTATACTCCTATTTTATCCTTCATTGTATCTAACTTTATTTTTTGTATACACATAGGGTTTTTTCTTCTAACAAATTTGGGGTACAACTTCTTCTAATAGATCAAAATACACCCTAAATCTAGCACCGGGCTTTTCTAGTCTCCAGCCTGTGCAAATTCTCTCCACTTTATTTTTCTTTATTCTCCCAACCAACTTACCTTAGCAACTCATTTTTTAGAAATTAAAAAAAAGATTTTTTTCCATATTTATAGTCATATTCCATCCCTTCATTGTGATTACCCTTATATATGTTTTTCATTCTTTAAAATTTGGGGAGGAAGTTTCTTCTAAGAGACCAAAATACTCCCAAAATTAAGTGGGTGACCCTGTTCTAGTCACCAGTCTAATATATATATATATATATTTTTTTTTTCTTTTTAATATTTTTTCTTTGTTTTTTTTTTTTTTTTAAATTTTTTTCTGAACTTCTTTTTACCCCCTTTCTCCGCCCCCCCCCCCCCCCCCCAATTTGGAGTCTCTTCTGACTTGATTAAAGCACATTTTCCTGGGGTCTTTGCCACCCTTTCAGTATTTCATTTGCTCCTTTATATATTCTTATCTGGACAAAATGACAAGGCAGAAAAACTCACCACAAAAAAAAAAAAAAATTAAAAAAGAACAAGAGGCAGTACCGAAGGCCAGGAACCTAATCGATATGGACATTGGTAATATGTCAGATCTAGAGTTCAGAATGACGATTCTCAAGGTTCTAGCCGGGCTCGAAAAAGGCATGGAAGATATTAGAGAAACCCTGTCTGGAGAAATAAAAGACCTTTCTGGAGAAATAAAAGAACTAAAATCTAACCAAGTTGAAATTTTAAAAAGCTGTTAATGAGGTGCAATAAAAAATGGAGGCTCTTACTGCTAGGATAAATGAGGCAGAAGAAAGAATTAGTGATATAGAAGACCAAATGACAGAGAATAAAGAAGCCGAGCAAAAGAGAGACAAACAACTCCTGGACCACGAGGGGAGAATTTGAGAGATAAATGATACCATAAGACGAAACAACATTAGAGTACTTGGGATTCCAGAAGAAGAAAGAGAGAGGGGAGCAGAAGGTGTATTGGAGAGAAAACTGTTGTAGAGAATTTCCCTAATATGGCAAAGGGAACAAGAATCAAAATCCAGGAGGTGCAGAGAAGCCCCCTCAAAATCAATAAGAATAGGTCCACACCCCATCATCTAATAGTAAAATTTACAAGTCTTAGCGACAAAGAGAAAAATCCTGAAAGCAGCCCGGGAAAAGAAGTCTGTAACATGGGTGCCTGGGTGGCTCAGTGGGTTAAGTGGCTGCCTTCAGCTCAGGTCATGATCTCGGGGTCCTGGGATCGAGTCCCACATCGGGCTCTCTGCTCAGCGGGGAGCCTGCTTCCCTCTCTCTCTCTCTCTCTCTCTCTCTCTCTCTGCCTGCCTCTCTGTCTACTTGTGATCTCTCTCTGTCAAATAAACAAATAAAATATTAAAAAAAAAAAAGAAGTCTGTAACATACAATGGTAAAAATATTAGATTGGCAGCAGACTTATCCACAGAGACCTGGCAGGCCAGAAAGAACTGACATAATATATTCAGAGCACTATACGAGAAAAACATGCAGCCAAGAATACTATATCCAGCTAGGCTATCATTGAAAATAGAAGGAGAGATAAAAAACTTCCCGGACAAACAAAAACTGAGAGAATTTGCAAACACCAAACCAGCTCTACAGGAAATATTGAAAGGGGTCCTCTAAGCAAAGAGAGACCCTAAAAGTAGTAGATCAGAAAGGAACAGAGACAATATACAGTATCAGTCACCTTACAGGCAATACAATGGCACTAAATTCATATCTCTCAATAGTTACTCTGAATGTAAATGGGCTAAACGCCCCAATCAAAAGACACAGGGTATCAGAATGGATAAAAAAACAAAACCCATCAATATGCTGCCTACAAGAAACTCATTTTAGACCCAAAGACGCCTCCAGATTTAAAGTGAGGGGGTGGAAAACAATTTACCGTGCTAATGGACATCAGAAGAAAGCTGGGGTGGCAATCCTTCTACCAGATCAATTAGATTTTAAGCCAAAGACTCTAATAAGAGATGAGGAAGGACACTATATCATACTCAAAGGAACTGTCCAACAAGAAGATCTAACAATTTTAAATATCTATGCCCCTAACGTGGGAGCAGCCAACTATATAAACCAATTAATAACAAAATCAAAGGAACACATCGACAATAATACAATCATAGTAGGGGACTTTAACACTCCCCTCACTGAAATGGACAGATCATCCAAGCAAAAGATCAACAAGGAAATCAAGGCCTTAAATGACACACTGGACCAGATGGACATCACAGATATATTCAGAACATTTCATCCCAAAGCAACAGAATACACATTCTTCTCTAGTGCACATGGAACATTCTCCAGAATAGATCACATCCTCAGTCCTAAATCAGGTCTCAACCGTTATCAAAAGATTGGAATCATTCCCTGCATATTTTCAGACCACAATGCTCTGAAGCTAGAACTCAATCACAAGAGGAAATTTGGAAAGAACCCAAATACATGGAGACTAAACAGCAGCCTCCTAAAGAATGAATGGGTCAACCAGGAAATTAAAGAAGAACTGAAAAAATTCGTGGAAACAAATGATAATGAAAACACAATGGTTCAAAATCTGTGGGACACAGCAAAGGCAGTCCTGAGAGGAAAATATATAGCGATACAAGCCTTTCTCAAGAAATAAGAAAGGTCTCAAATACACAACCTAACCCTACACCTAAACGATCTGGAGAAAGAACAACAAAGAAAGCCTAAACCCAGCAGGAGAAGAGAAATAATAAAGATCAGAGCAGAAATCAATGAAATAGAAACAAAAAAGCAAAACAAAACAAAACAAAAACAATAGAACCAATCAGTCAACGAAACTAGGAGCTGGTTCTTTTAAAGAATTAATAGGTTTGAAAAACCCCTGGCCAGACTTATCAAAAAGAAAAGAGAAAGGACCCGAATAAATAAAATCATGAATGAAAGAGGAGAGACCACAACCAACACCAAAGAAATACAAACAATTGTAAGAATATATTATGAGCAACCCTACACCAACAAATTTGACAATCTGGAAGAAATGGATGCATTCCTAGAGACATATAAACTGCCACAACTGAACCAGGAAGAAATAGAAAACCTGAACAGACCCATAACCAGTAAGGAGATTGAAACAGTCATCAAAAATCTCCAAACAAACAAAAGCCCAGGCCAGACAGCTTCCCAGGGGAATTCTACCAAACATTTAAAGAAGAATTAATTCCTATTCTCCTGAAACTGTTCCAAGAAATAGAAATGGAAGGAAAACTTCCAAACTCATTTTATGAGGCCAGCATCACCTTGATCCCAAAACCAGACAAGGATGCCATCAAAAAAGAGAATTACAGACCAATATCCTTGATGAACACAGATGCGAAAATTCTCACCAAAATACTAGCCAATAGGATCCAACAGTACATTAAAAGGATTATTCACCACGACCAAATGGGATATATTCCAGGGTTGCAAGGTTGGTTCAACATCCGCAAATCAATTAATGTGATACAACACATTAATAAAAGAAAGAGCAAGAACCATATGATACTCTCAATAGATGCTGAAAAAGCATTTGACAAAGTACAGCATCCCTTCCTGATCAAAACTCTTCAAAGTGTAGGGATAGAGGGCACACACCTCAATATTATCAAAGCCATCTATGAAAAACCCACTGCAAATATCATTCTCAATGGAGAAAAACTGAAAGCTTTTCTGCTAAGGTCAGGAACACGGCAGGGATGTCCATTATCACCACTGCTATTCAACATAGTACTAGAAGTCCTAGCCTCAGCAATCAGACAACAGAAGGAAATTAAAGGCATCCAAATTGGCAAAGAAGTCAAACTATCACTCTTCGCAGATGATATGATACTATATGTGGAAAACCCAAAAGACTCCACTCCAAAACTGCTAGAACTCGTACAGGAATTCAGTAAAGTGTCAGGATATAAAATCAATGCGCAGAAATCAGTTGCATTTCTCTACACCAACAACAAGACAGAAGAAAGAGAAATTAAGGAGCCAATCCCATTTACAATTGCACCCAAAAGTATAAGGTACCTAGGAATAAACCTAACCAAAGAGGCTAAGAATCTATACTCAGAAAACTATAAAGTACTCATGAAAGAAATTGAGGAAGACACAAAGAAATGGAAAAATGTTCCATGCTCCTGGATTGAAAGAATAAATATTGTGAAAATGTCTATGCTACCTAAAGCAATCTACACATTCAATGCAATCCCTATCAAAATCCCATCCTTTTTTTTTTTTTCAAAGAAATGGAACAAATAATCCTAAAATTTATATGGAACCAGAAAAGACCTCAAATAGCCAAGGGAATATTGAAAAAGAAAGCCAAAGGTGGTGGCATCATAATTCCAGACTGCAAGCTCTATTACAAAGCTGTCATCATCAAGACAGTATGGTACTGGCACAAAAACAGACACATAGATCAATGGAACAGAATAGAGAGCTCAGAAATAGACCCTCAACTCTATGGTCAACTAATCTTCAACAAAGCAGGAAAGAATGTTCAATGGAAAAAAGACAGCCTCTTCAACAAATGGCGTTGGGAAAATTGGACAGCCACATGCAGAAAAATGAAATTGGACCATTTCCTTACACCACACATGAAAATAGACTCAAAATGGTTGAAGGACCTCAATGTGAGAAAGGAATCCATCAAAATCCTTAAGGAGAACACAGGCAGCAACCTCTTTGATCTCAGCTGCAGCAACTTCTTCCTAGGAACATCGCCAAAGGCAAGGGAAGCAAGGGCAAAAATGAACTATTGAGACTTCACCAAGATCAAAAGCTTTTGCACAGCAAAGGAAACAGTGAACAAAACTAAAAGACAACTGACAGAATGGGAGAAGATATTTGCAAATGACATATCAGATAAAGGGCTAGTATTCAAAATCTATAAAGAGCTTAGCAAACTCAATACCCAAAGAACAAATAATCCAGTCAAGAAAGGGGCAGAGGATATGAACAGACATTTCTGCAAAGAAGACATCCAGATGGCCAACAGACACATGAAAACGTGCTCCACATCACTGGGCATCAGGGAAATACAAATCAAAACCACAATGAGATATCACCTCACACCAGTCAGAATGGCTAAAATTAACCAGTCAGGAAAGGACAGATGCTGGCGAAGATGCAGAGAAAGGGCAACCCTCCTACACTGTTGGTGGGAATGCAAGCTGGTGCAACCACTCTGGAAAACAGCATGGAGGTTCCTCAAAAAGTTGAAAATAGCCCTACCTTATGACCCAGCAATTGCACTACTGGGTGTTTACCCTAAGGATACAAACGTAGTGATCCGAAGGGGCATGTGCACCCAAATGTTAATAGCAGCAATGTCCACAATAGCCAAACTTTGGAAAGAACCTAGGTGTCCGTCAACAGATGAATGGATAAAGAAGATGTGGTATATATATACAATGGGATACTATCAACCATCAAAAGAAATGAAATCTTGCCATTTGCGACGATGTGGATGAAACTAGAGGGTATTATGCTTAGCAAAATAAGTCAATCGGAGAAAGACAACTATCGTGTGATCTCCCTGATATGAGGAAGTGGAGATGCTATGGGGAGGGGTGGTTAGGGGGGTAGGAAAAGAATAAATGAAACAAGATGGGATTGGGAGGGAGACAAACCATAAGAGACTCTTAATGTCACAAAACAAACTGAGGGTGGCTGGGGCGGAGGGGTGTAGGGAGAGGGTGGTGGGGTTATGGACATTGGGGAGGGTATGTGCTATGGTGA
Organism: Lutra lutra; assembly: GCF_902655055.1. Lineage (NCBI taxonomy): Eukaryota > Metazoa > Chordata > Mammalia > Carnivora > Mustelidae > Lutra > Lutra lutra. The sequence continues at coordinate 69,822,872 of NC_062287.1, forward strand.
GTGCTGTGAAGTGTGTAAACCTGGCAATTCACAGACCTGTACCCCTGGGTCTAATAATACATTATATGTTTATAAAAATTTTTAAAATTAAAAAAAAAAAGATGTAAAACTATTCCTAGGCTATCTGGCTCTAGAGTCTGGTCTCTTAAATCACTATACTGCTTCTTGACAAAATTGAAATTTTTCTTGAAAATTTTCTAACTTTGATGAGACATTCATTAACAGAGCCAAGAAGCTCCACAAACTTCAAGTAAGATAAATTCAAAAGATCCACATCAAGACATCTTATAATCCAACTTTTGAACATGAAACACAAAGAGAGAATTTTTAAAGCAGTAAGAGAGAAGCAACTTGTCACATACAAGGGATTGTTAAATAGAATATATTCTTCTTCAGAAACTTTGGAGGCCATATGCACCCCTGTGTTTACTGCAGCATTATTTACAATAGGCCACATATGAAAGAAAGCTGTCTGCCGAGCTGAGTGGATGAGGAAAATGTAATATATATACACAATGGAGTATTACATAGCATTAGAAAAGTGAGATTATGTCATCAGTGACAACATGGGTAGATCTAGAGGGTGTTATGCTAAGTAACATATGTCAGAGAAATGAATGATTTCATTCATATCTGGAATCTGAAAAAGAATGAAAAAACAAAAAGCAGAATCAGACCTACAAATATAGCAAACAAACTGATGGTTGCCAGAAAGGAGGGGGCAGAGGCTGGGCAAAATAGGTAAAAGGTAGTGTGAGGTACAGGCTTCCAATTATGGAATGAATAACTCATGGGAATAAAAGGCATAGCATGAGGAGTATAGGTGATGACATTGTAATGGCATTATATAGTGACAGATGGTGATTGCACTTGTGGTGAACATAGCATAATGTATAAACTTTTCCAATCACTATGCTGTATAACTGTAACTAATGTAACATGTGTGTCAACTATACTCAAAAAAGAAAAAAAAATTGGAGGCCAGAAGACAATAGGATGATATATAAAAGTTACTTTAAAAAAAATTGTCAGCATAGCAGCAATGTCCACAATAGCCAAACTGTGGAAGGAGCTGAGAGGTCCTTCAACAGATTGCATGGATAAAGAAGATGTGGTTCATATAGACAAAGGAGTATTACTCAGTCATCAGAAAGGATGAATACCCACCATTTGCACCAACATGGATGGAACTGGAGGGGATGATTCTAAGTGAAATAAGTCAAGCAGAAAAAGACAATTATCATATGGTTTCACTCATACGTGGAACATAAAAAGTAGCATGGAGGACCACAGGGGAAGAGAGGGAAAACTGAATAGGAAGAAATCAGAGAGGGAGACAACCCATGAGAGACTCTAGACTCTGGGAACCAAACTGAGGGTTACAGAAAGGAGGGGTATAGGGGAATGGGGTAACCAAGTGAGGGATATTTAGGAGGGCATGTGTGGTGATGAGCACTCGGTGTTATACACAACTAATGAAACATTGAACACTATATAAAAAATGAATGATGTGGGGCGCCTGGGTGGCTCAGTGGGTTAAGCCTCTGCCTTCAGCTCAGGTCATGATCCCAGGGTCCTGGGATCGAGTCCCAGATCGGACTCTCTGCTCAGCAGGGAGCCTGCTTTCCCCCCTGCTCACTCTGTCTGTCTCTCTGCCTACTTGTGATCTCTCTCTGTCAAATAAATGAATAAAATCTTTAAAAAAATTGAATGATATGTATATGGACCACATCTTCCTTATCCATTTGTTCATTGAAGGGCATCTTGGTTCTTTCCACAGTTTGGCAACCATGGTCCATATACACTATGGAGTATTATGCCTCCATCAGAAAGGATGAATTCCCAACTTTTGTATCAACATGGATGGGACTGGAAGAGATTATGCTGAGTGAAATAAGTCAAGCAGAGAAAGCTAATTATCATGTGGTTTCACTTATTTGTGGAGCATAAGAAATAACACAGAGGATATGGGGAGATGGAGAAGAGAAGGGAGTTGAGGGAAATTGGAGGGGAAGATGAACCATGAGAGACTATGGACTTTGAAAAACAATCTGAATGTTTTGAAGGGGTGGGAGTGGGAGGCTGGAGGAGCCTGGTGGTGGGTATTATGGAGGGCATATATTGCATGGAGCACTGGGTGTGGTGCATAAACAATGAATTCTGTTACACTGAAAAGAAATTAAATTTAAAAAATGAATGATGTACTTTATACGGTCTAATTGAATATAATAAAAAATGAAAAAATGTCAACAAAGAATCTGGTATTTGGCAAAACTGTCCTTCAAAAGTGTGAGAGAAATTAAGACATATCCAGAGGGGGGGAAAAGAAAGCTGAAGGAGCTCATTACTATTAGTCCTGCCCTGTAAGAAATGATCAAAGGTGTCCTGCAGAGGGAAATAAGAGGACACTACAAAGTAACTCAACACCATATGAAGAAATAAAGATCTCAATAAAGGTATGTGCACGCACAATAATAAAAGATAGTATAATTTTAACAATGAATTATTACTCCAATTTTATTTTTTAAATGATTTAAGAGAGTAGTATTTTTTAATTAAAAAATAACATAAAAGGGGGGGCCATCTATGGTAAGCCATGGCTAATGGCTAAGACTCTAGTGAATATAAAGTGGAAGAGTACAGGTATGCATGACAACAGGTGCATCAGTCAGGGTTCTCCAGAGAAAAAGAAAAACAGAAGCTGCAAGAGATGTTATTTATAAGATAAAAATATATATTTTTAACTACATATATATTTATATATGTAAATTATAATTAGCTGCTCCCTCACATTCACAGAACTCATGGTGTTTTTTTTTTTAAGATTTTATTTATTTGTCACAGAGAGAGAGTGAGTGAGTGAGTGCATAAGCAGGGGAGGCAGCAGACAGAGGGAGAAGTAGGCTTCCAGCTGAGCAGAAAGCCAGATGCAGGGCTCAGTCCCAGGACCCTGGGATCATGACCTAAGCCAAAGGCAGATGTTTAACTGACTGAGCCACCCAGGCATTCCAGAACTCATGGTGGTTTGCTTCTTCAAGGCCAGCAGTGAAATATCTCTCTTTCGAAAAGAAGAGTTTCTCTTTTAAGCATTTTCACCTAATTAAGTCAAACCCACCTATGATAATCTCACTTCTGATCAACACAAAATCAATGGATTTGGGACTTTTATTATATATGCAAAATCCTTTTACTTTGCCATCTATGGTAACCTAATCATAGAAGTGACATCCACAATATTTATAAGTCCTTTCCTTAGTCAAGTCAAAGGGACTGTGTAGTGGTATACCTGAGAATGGGAATCTTAGGGACTATATCAGAATTCTACCTAGATTCTGCTAGTAGAATCAGTGATTCATGCCCTGCTTACAGGCAAAAATACATGAACTGTCTTCCCCTGTTTCCAAGAATCTCATTTCATGAGCTCAATGTCCAAAATTCCTTCCAAATCAATTCCAGGTGTAGATGAGGTTCCTGGATGTAGTCCATTATGTACCACTTCTGGGGCAATTACTTTCCATCTGTGGATATGTGAAACTAAATAGACAGCCCCTTACACACCCAACATACAATGATGGGACAGACATAAGGTAATAGCTATAGACATTCTGGTTCAAAAAGGGCAGGAAATGGAAAGTTAAAAGGAGTAATTGGTATCTGGCAATTCTAAAATCCACTGGGCAAATGTCTCTTGATTAGGTTTCAAGGCCTGAGAACAATCTTCCCTGGCTCTCAGCTCTGCCCTCTGAATCATCCTTCCTTTTTCATGAAAGATAACACATTTGCAGTCTGTGGTTTTATAAGTCGGCTTCTAACCAGTAGAATTTGTGAGTCTAAGAGCCTCATTTAATTTTGTACTTTTCTTGTACTTTTTAGTCCAAACTGGTAGTGTTTCTGCTAAAACTTTTTTTTCCCCAAGAACCTTGCAGGCCTTGCAAGGTTTCACAGGGACTTACTCCACTAGACAAAAGATACACCCACAAATCCTGTCAAGAAAATTCATTCTCTATCCTTGGCTCCTGCTGAAATAGTTAAGGAATGATTTGTTTTTAAAGATTTTATTTATTTATTTGACAGAGAGAGATCACAAGTAGGTAAAAAGGCAGGCAGAAGGAGAGGGGGAAGCAGGCTCCCTGCTGAGGGGAGAGACCAATGCGGGGCTTGATCCCAGGACCCTGAGACCATTACCTGAGCCAAAGGCAGAGGCTTAACCCACTGAGCCACCCAGGCACCTTGAGCAACGTTCTTAAGTCTCCTGGAGACCCTTTGACTTGATTGAAATGACCTGAGAGGCAGACTCTGAATCTCTTGAAAGAACACAGTATGACTGAATACTCTGATTCTTTTTTTTTTTTTTTGAAGATTTTATTTATTTATCTGACAGAGAGAAATCACAAGTAGGCAGAGAGGCAGGCAGAGAGAGAGGAGGAAGCAGGCTCCCTGCTGAGCAGAGAGCCCGACTCGGGGCTCAATTCCAGGACCCTGAGATCATGACCTGAGCCGAAGGCAGCGGCATAACCCACTGAGCCACCCAGGCGCCCCTACTCTGATTCTTTTTTTTTTTTTTAAAGTTTTTTTTTAATAAACATATATTTTTATCCCCAGGGGTACAGGTCTGTGAATCGCCAGGTTTACACACTTCACAGCACTCACCATAGCACATACCCTACCCAATATCCATAACCCCATCCCCCCTCTCCCAACCCCCCTCCCCCCATCAACCCTCAGTTTGTTTTGTGAGATTAAGAGTCACTTATGGTTTGTCTCCCTCCCAATCCCATCTTGTTACATTTATTTTTCTCCTACCCCCTTAGCCCCCCATGTTGCATCTCCTCTCCCTCATATCAGGGAGATCATATGATAGTTGTCTTTCTCCAATTGACTTATTTCGCTAAGCATGATACCCTCTAGTTCCATCCACGTCGTCGCAAATGGCAAGATTTCATTTCTTTTGATGGCTGCATAGTATTCCATTGTGTATATATACCACATCTTCTTTATCCATTCGTCTGTTGATGGACATCTAGGTTCTTTCCATAGTTTGGCTATTGTAGACATTGCTGCTATAAACATTCGGGTGCACGTGCCCCTTCGGATCACTACGTTTGTATCTTTAGGGTAAATACCCAGCAGTGCAATTGCTGGGTCAGAGGGTAGTTCTATTTTCAACATTTTGAGGAACCTCCATGCTGTTTTCCAGAGTGGTTGCACCAGCTTGCATTCCCACCAACAGTGTAGGAGGGTTCCCCTTTCTCCGTATCCTCGCCAGCATCTGTCATTTCCTGACTTGTTAATTTTAGCCATTCTGACTGGTGTGAGGTGATATCTCATGGTGGTTTTGATTTGTATTTCCCTGATGCCGAGTGATGTGGAGCACTTTTTCATGTGTCTGTTGGCCATCTGGATGTCTTCTTTGCAGAAATGTCTGTTCATGTCCTCTGCCCATTTCTTGATTGGATTATTTGTTCTTTGGGTGTTGAGTTTGCTAAGTTCTTTATAGATTTTGGACACTAGCCCTTTATCTGATATGTCATTTGCAAATATCTTCTCCCATTCTGTCAGTTGTCTTTTGGTTTTGTTCACTGTTTCCTTTGCTGTGCAAAAGCTTTTGATCTTGATAAAATCCCAAAAGTTCATTTTTGCCCTTGCTTCCCTTGCCTTTGGTGATGTTCCTAGGAAGATGTTGCTGCGGCTGAGGTCGAAGAGGTTGCTGCCTGTGTTCTCCTCAAGGATTTTGATGGATTCCTTTCTCACATTGAGATCCTTCATCCATTTTGAGTCTATTTTCGTGTGTGGTGTAAGGAAATGATCCAATTTCATTTTTCTGCATGTGGCTGTCCAATTTTCCCAACACCATTTATTGAAGAGGCTGTCTTTTTTCCATTGGACATGTATTTGGGTTCTTTCAAATTTCCTCTTGTTATTGAGTTCTAGCTTTAGAGCATTGTGGTCTGAAAATATGCAGGGAATGATCCCAATCTTTTGATACCAGTTAAGACTTGATTTAGGACCAAGAATGTGATCTATTCTGGAGAATGTTCCATGTGCACTAGAGAAGAATGTGTATTCTGTTGCTTTGGGATGAAATGTTCTGAATATATCTGTGATGTCCATCTGGTCCAGTGTGTCATTTAAGGCCTTGATTTCCTTGTTGATCTTTTGCTTGGATGATCTGTCCATTTCAGTGAGGGGAGTGTTAAATCCCCTACTATTATTGTATTCTTGTCGATGTGTTTCTTTGATTTTGTTATTAATTGGTTTATATAGTTGGCTGCTCCCACGTTAGGGGCATAGATATTTAAAATTGTTAGATCTTCTTGTTGGACAGATCCTTTGAGTATGATATAGTGTCCTTCCTCATCTCTTATTATAGTCTTTGGCTTAAAATCTAATTGATCTGATATAAGGATTGCCACTCCTGCTTTCTTCTGATGTCCATTAGCATGGTAAATTCTTTTCCACCCCCTCACTTTAAACCTGGAGGTGTCTTCGGGTTTAAGATGAGTTTCTTGTAGGCAACATATAGATGGGTTTTGTTTTTTTATCCATTCTGATACCCTGTGTCTTTTGATTGGGGCATTTAGCCCATTAACATTCAGGATAAGTATTGAGAGATATGAATTTAGTGCCATTGTATTGCCTGTAAGGTGACTGTTATTGTATATTGTCTCTGTTTCTTTCTGATCTACTACTTTTAGGGTCTCTCTTTGCTTAGAGGACCCCTTTCAATATTTCCTGTAGAGCTCGTTTGGTGTTTGCAAATTCTTTCAGGTTTTGTTTGTCCTGGAAGCTTTTAATCTCTCCTTCTATTTTCAATGATAGCCTAGCTGTATATAGTATTCTTGGCTGCATGTTTTTCTCGTTTAGTACTCTGAATATATCATGCCAGCTCTTTCTGGCCTGCCAGGTCTCTGTGGATAAGTCTGCTGCCAATCTAATATTTTTACCATTGTACGTTACAGACTTCTTTTCCCGGGCTGCTTTCAGGATCTTTTCTTTGTCACGAAGACTTGTCAATTTTACTATTAGGTGATGGGGTGTGGACCTATTATTTATTTTGAGGGGGGTTCTCTGAACCTCCTGGATTTTGATGCTTTTTTTGATTTTTTTTCCCTTTGCCATATTGAGGAAATTCTCTCCAATAATTCTCTCCAATATACCTTCTGCTCCCCTCTCTGTTTCCTCTTCTTCTGGAATCCCAATTATTCTAATGTTGTTTCGTCTTATGGTGTCACTTATCTCTCGAATTCTCTCCTCGTGGTCCAGTAGCTGTTTGTCCCTCTTTTGCTCAGCTTCTTTATTCTCTGTCATTTGGTCTTCTATATCGCTAATTCTTTCTTCTGCCTCATTTATCCTAGCAGTGAGAGCCTCCATTTTTGATTGCACCTCATTAATAGCTTTTTTGATTTCAACTTGGTTAGATTTTAGTTCTTTTATTTCTCCAGAAAGGGCTTTTATATCTCCCGAGAGGGTTGCTTTAATATCTTCCATGCCTTTTTCAAGCCCGGCTAGAACCTTGAGAATCGTCATTCTGAACTCTATATCTGACATATTACCAATGTCTGTATTGATTAGGTCCCTAGCCTTTGGTACTGCTTCTTGTTCTTTTTTTTGTTGTGAATTTTTCCGCCTTGTCATTTTGTCCAGATAAGAGTATATGAAGGAGCAAGTAAAATACTAAAAGGGTGGCAACAACCCCCGGAAAATATGCTTTAGCCAAATCAGAAGAGATCCCAAATCGTGAGGGGGGAGAAAGGGGATAAAAAGGGGTTCAGAAGAAAAAAAGAAAAAAAAAAGAAAAAAAAAAGAAAAAAAAAGAAACTATTAAAAAAAGAAAGCCGATAAAAAATATAAAAAGGAATATATATATATATATATATATATATATTAGATAAACTATTTAAAAAACGTTAAAAAAAGAAAACGGTAAAAGTTAAAAAATTTAGCAGAAGAAGAGAAAAAAAAATTGAAAAAGAGAAAAAAAAATTAAATTAACTGCAAGGCTAAAGAATCATGGGGAGAAAGCCATGAGTTCCATGCTTTCCTTTTTCTCCTCTGGAATTCCGCCGCTCTCCTTGGTATTGAAACTGCAGTCCTTGGTAGGTGAACTTGGTCCTGGCTGGGTTTCTCATTGATCTTCTGGGGGAGGGGCCTGTTGTAGTGATTCTCAAGCGTCTTTGCCCCAGGCGGAGTTGCACTGCCCTTACCGGGGGCCGGGCTGAGTAATCCGCTCGGGTTTGCTGGGTTTGCTTTTGGGAGCTTTTGTTCCCTGAGCGCTTTCCGTAGAGTTCCGGAGGGCGGGAGTGAAGATGGCGGCCTCCCAGTCTCCGGCCCGGAGGAGCTGAGAGCCCGGGGCCCCACTCCTCAGTGTGCCCTCAGAGAACAGCGCCCAATGACTCCCGTCACCCTGGCCTCCGGCCGCGCTCCGAGCTGACCGAGCCTGCGACGGGCCCAAGGCAACCCCGAGTTTAGAGCTCACTCCTCGGCTCTGTCTCTGTAGCCAGCTTCCCTGTTCTAATACCAGTAAGCTCTGCGACACTCAGACACCCCCGATCCTTCTGTGACCCTGTGGGACCTGAGGCTGCGCTGACCCCGCCTGGGCTTCACCCCAGTTAAGCCTCTGGAGCGATGTCCCTCAGCGGAACAGACTTTTAAAAGTCCCGATTTTGTGCTCCGTTGCTTCGCCGCTGGCCGGGAGCCGGCCCCTCCCCCCGTGGTCTATCTTCCCGTCGCTTTGGATTCACTTCTCCGCCTGTCCTACCTTGCAGAAAGTGGTTGATTTTCTGTTTCTGGAATTGCTGTTCTTCTTCTCTTCAATCTCCCGTTGGATTTATAGGTGTTTGCAATCTTTAGATAAGCTATTTAGGTGATCTCCCGCTACCTGAAGTAGTCTCAGCTGCTACTTCTCCGCCATCTTGACTCCTCTCCTGATTCTTTTAATCTTTCTTAGGTTTTAGCAAAAATGCTGTAATGACTCCAGCCTTTTCTCTAAAGCATGTTTTCCTAAGAATGAATCTCTTAATTTTAGCATCTTTTGCTATCTAGAGACACTAAGATTTTTTTCAAAATCAGATTTGGGTTCCTTTTTGCTCCAGTGTTTCAAGAGTTCTTCCCTCAATTTCTATCTCCTCATATTTTACTATAAACAAGAATATAAACAAGAAAACCTTGGTAGTGCTTTCAACATTTTGCTTGGAAATCTTAGCTATACTACCAAAGTTCATCACTTAAAATTTTTCCTTTTAACATAAGCACAGGAGACAATTGTGCTGTTTCTGTCATTATATAGTAAGAAATCCCCCTCCCCGGTTTCCAAGAACATATTCTTTGCCTCCTTCCAGTCCTCACCAGCACTGTCCCTAAAGTCCAGATTTCAACTACAGTCTGCTCAGTGCAGTTTGAACTTTCTCATGCATGTTCTTTTTCTTTCTTTTTTTTTTTTTATAAGCAGAACAGCAGGATTTATTTTTTAAAATTTATTTATTTGACAGACAGAGATCACAAGTAGGCAGAGAGGCAGGCAGAGAGAGTGGAGGAAGCAGGCTCCCCGCTGAGCAGAGAGCTCGATGTGGGGCTCGATCCCAGAACCCTGGGATCATGACCTGAGCCGAAGGCAGAGGCTTTAACCCACTGAGCCACCCAGGTGCCACTCAGGCATGGTTTTCAAACTCTTCCAGCCACTGCCTATTCTCTGGTTCTACAATTACTCTCAAATTCCTATGTATTTGTTACAGCATGATACCACTTCTAGGTACTAACATCTGTGTTTATCATCTATTGCTGCCTAACAAATTAGCACAAACTCAGCAGTTAAAAACAACAACAATGGGATGCCTGGGTGGCTCAGTTGGTTAGGCAGCTGCCTTCGGCTCAGGTCATGATCCCAGCGTCCTGGGATTGAGTCCCACATCGGGCTCCTTGCTCATCAGGGAGCCTGCTTCTCCCTCTGCCTGCCATTCTGTCTGCCTGCGCTTGCTCTCTCTCCCTCTCTCTCTCTGACAAATAAATAAATAAAATCTTAAAACAAACAAACAAACAACAACATACATTTCCGTAACTATTGCTTTTGTTCCAGCTCTCATTCATTTTGTGCCTGAATTATTGCAATAACTTCCTACTGGCTTCTTACATGGTCTGGCTCTCTCCCATTTAGTCCACCCTCTCCACTCAAATGAGACAATACAATCTTGTTGCTACTGTACTCAAAGATCTCCTGAAGTTCTTATTGTCTATAGTCTTTGACGTAGAATAAAAGAATTTTAACAGTACGGTTCCAGCCTATATTTTCAACTTCTGTTCAGCCATTTTCCCAGTACTACTACTACTCACTATTCCCCAAATGTACTGTTCATGCCCCTAAGTCTTTGTGTTATCTCCTTGGTCTGGATTGTCCATCCATCTGTCCTCTTCCTTCATCTACCCAGCAAAGTCTTCTCTGTCCTTCTTTGCCCAGTGTATATGGTATCCCATCTGTGATGCCTGCAATGACACCCTCACTCTTCACTCAGGCAGAATTGTTCCTTCTTTTGTACTCTACAAATTCATGTCTCAAAATGTGATCCATGCATGAGCAGCACTGGCATCCCTAGATGACTCACCACGTTATGAGTCATATCATTATGTTAAAATATAGATTCTAAATCAGTAGATCTGGGCCGGGAACAAACACCCCAATGGTGCCAATGCTGCTGATTTAAAGACCATACTTCGAGCAGCAAGGTTAACAGCATTTTTATTATAGCTCTGAATACATGATCGTTAACACCTCTGTCTCCTTTCTTATATTCTAAGTATCTTTAAAGGTGGGGTTATTTATCTCTTTTTTCTTTGCCAGTCTCCAGAGTGCCTCACACAGCCCTCAGCAGTTGGAGGATGATAATAACTTAATACCTGTGTTTTACAGAAAAGAGTAATGTACAGATCCCTTATACAAGCTGTTAGCATTAAATGTACAAGTTTGAGACTGTGCACGAGTTTGGAAGGAGAGGAGGTCAGGGATAAGAAAAGGGGGCTAAGGTCAATCCTTTAGATAAAGAATCAGAACAGAGTTTAGATCAAAAAGGATCTTTGGGGCACCTGGGTGGCTCAGTCATTTAAGCATCTGCCTATGGTTCAAGTCATGATCCCAGGGTCCTAGAGATCCAGCTCCCTCTGCCCCCACCCTGCCATCTTTCTCTCTCTTTCTCAAATAAATAAATAAAATCTTAAATAAAAAAAAGAAGGATCTTTTTTTGTTGCCTTTTGTTTTTGTATTAAAGTGTCTTAATCCTTCTTTTTATACCAAAGAAAAAGACTAAGATCAGTGATAACTCATTTTTAACACCTAACACTGGTAATTATCCCTTTCTTTTCCTCAATTTTTCATTATGATAAAATACACATAACATAAAATTTCCCATCTTAAGCATTTTTAAGTGAACAATTAGTGGTGTTATACACATTCATCATGTTGTGTAACCTCCACCACTATCCATCTCCATATCTCTTTTCATTTTGCAAACTGAAACTGTATCAGTTAAATACTAACTCTCCATTCCATTCTTCTCCTAGCCCTTGGCAACTGCCTGAAAACTGGCTGTCTTCCTTTCAAGACTTATTAAAGATAATTGAAGTCACAGACTGCATAAACATAGATGTTATTTGGAGTGATGTTCATTTCTTATAAGCAGTTTTAAAGTCCAAGTTTTTTTTTTTCTTTCTGTGAGCACACATCTCCCAATTATGAAGTAAAACAGTGGAAAGTAAGATTCTCTTTATAAGTCAGTCCTATAAACAAATTTCCACAACCTTCCAGAAGTACAGAAGAGGAAAAAGAAAACAACAGAGTACAGGAGATAATATTTTCCTCCCACTTGCAAAAAAAAAAAAAAAAAAAAGGAAAGTATTGTAACAACTAATACTAACTTCAAGACTTCATCAGAATTGGGAACTGCCTCTAAGATAATGGAAGACCGTTAGAAGTGTTTCACAACTAGGATAAAGATCAAATGTTGCTACAGCTTAAAGAGTTATGTTTGGAGGTTATCAACTTTAGTGTAAGGCAGAGCCAGACAAACAAATTCTCCTCCTTTTCCTCTGTCCTTCTTATACCTAATAATACAGTTTAGTCCTATTCCATTTTACCACTCTAGCAGAGAGCCCTCTTTGTAAAAGAAACATGGTCTCCTCAAATAGTTGTACCAGCAATAAAACTGATTATTTGTTTCAAATTCTTGTCCATTGTACTAGATCTTATCCCAAAATAGCAGTCTTCCAACACATTTATAATTTGTAATCTCTAATGATAGGAAATTTACACCCTCCCCCCCAAAAACTGTTCATAGTAAATACTGACTTCCTTTCAGTGCAAACATTTGTATGTGAAAAACTTAGTTTCCTTTCCTGCAAGAAATGATTTCAAATAGTTGGTTTAAAAATACTTCTAAAATTTGTTGGCCTAATAAATCTGTTCTATAATTAACAACCCAGAACATTTAAATAGCACTTTGCTGTTTTCAGTTATTGTTCTCATTATGCACATGAAGAAAAATTAAAATTCAGAGGTCAAGTTTTATCAACCTCTAGTCTCTGTTTTCAACCTCTAGTCTTATGATTTTACATCTTATGAATCCTCCATAAAATTATGGAGACAAATACACCAGAGGTCAAATGTATTAAATGGAAATAAGAGAAGTAGTTCTGGGAGAACTGGAAAATGGACAATAAAAATCTAAGAATTATGTGTGCTTTACTTAAGTTCAGCTTCCTCTAGCAATACAACCCATTAGTAAGCTGCTGCAGAAACCTAGGATAATTCCTGTAAACACTGGTTTAAATAAAGACTTAAGCCCCAACCTGAAATCCCACAATTGGCTAACAGCAACACTATACTATTCCTTCAGAGCACTCACAATTTGTGGTCGATATTTAGAGTCGCGCTCTCTCCCAGGGCTCTTGCTCCCTAACATCAGGCAGTGTCTGCCTTCCTCACCGCATCCTCAGCACCTGGCACAGCCTGGCTTGTTGCTGCACAGGCGTGAAGGCACGAATGGATTCAATACAGAACAGGTGAGCTCGGCCAGCGCCAATGCCCTGGAAACTTCTGTCTCCTTCTGAGGTCAAGACACGCTTCCCATCACACGCTGGAGTTCTGGCCTTCTGCTCTGCAGGGAGCAGCGGCTTGGCTGTGTGCAAGTCCCTCAGCATTTCTGTGCTGCACTTTGCTTCTCTGCAAAGGCCGGAGGTAGCTCGGCGGGACTGTTGTGAGTTTAGGTCAGGGCACCTTGGAAGGGAGGCTGGCCCCCAGCGGCGCAGTCCCAGTGTTTGCTCTGAGGATGCTCCTGCCCAGTCGGGCCCACACTGCTCACTGCGCTGTAGGACTCCGCACCGATTTTTACTCATTAATTCACTCGCTCTTTCATACTTATTTTCCAGAGCCTATCTTGGCCTGGGGCCTGTAAGGGCCTACTTAGCCAGAGCGATCCCATCTCGGATTAAACAGCCATTTTGTTGTTTATGCAGTAAAATATGGTCAACCAGTCCCTGATAACAGAGCCCAAATACAAGGGTGGGTCAGGTCAGGTGCAGCTAACAGAGCCCGAATGCAAGGATGAATCAGGCCAGGTGGAGACATCCATCACTAAAGAACGTGGGCCCGCCTTTTGGGCACCAATTCTGACCAAGGTGATAGACTAGTTCAAATAGCTACTATAGGGTGAATTGCAATTCAATTGGCCACCCGTGTGTGACCTAGCATGACTGTGCAGCTTTCTCTCTGTGTTACAATCTCATTGGCCACCTGCGTGTGGCCAGGCTTAACCACATGGCTTTTGCTCTATAAGTCTGTGAGGCTGGGAGTCACTCATTCTCTCTGTTAGAGGCGGCCCCGACTGGTTGGTTTGATTCTCGATGCTTGGTGCGAAATAAAGCTTTGTTTGACCTTCGCTTTGCATCAGTCTCGCTCCTTTGATCACAGACCCTAACAGGGCCTTCACCTGCCTTTTCTAATCCCCACAGGAAACACCTAGACCTTTAATGCAAACACCCAACAACGTCCTCTTAAACATTAATTTGATTCTAGAATCCAAACGCCTCACTTTCCCAAGTAGCTGTGGGTGGAATCTAACTTACAAAGGCATGCAGCCCTGGAGGGGGACCAAGAAGAAGGATTCCGTGACTCCTTGAACTGAGCATTGTGCCTATCTCCTCCACACCCGCTCCCAGCGTGGCCTAGGCATCTCTGTGCAGGCAGGGAGCACGGCCTTGGAGCTCTGGGGGACCTGGGGCCTACTGCGCAAGTGCAGGAGCACAAGCTCGGCTCCCTCAAGCTCCTCCCCCCCCCCCCCCCCGGCCTACTGCGCAGGTGCAGGAGTCCTACCGAGGTGTTCTCTCGGGTGGGAAGTTTGGACACTGATCTACTTGGGCCTCGGGCAGGTGAGGGCCCTGGCCGGGCAGGGTTAACCTGGCAGGGGAATGGCTTCAAGAACTTCTATCTCCGGGTCGCCTGGGTGGCTCAGTTGGTTAAGCAGCTGCCTTCGGCTCAGGTCATGATCCCGGCGTCCTGGGATTGAGTCCCACATCGGGCTCCTTGCTTGGCAGGGAGCCTGCTTCTTCCTCTGCCTCTGCCTGCCACTCTGTCTGCCTGTGCTCATTCTCGCTTCTCTCTCTATGACAAATAAATAAATAAAATCTTTAAAAAAAAAAAAAAAAAGAACTTCTATCTCCAACTTGGAAGTAGATTTCCCTCCAAGTCACTAGTACACAGAAGGGGGTTCCCAACAGCTCAGGCCCAGCAGCAGCCGTCAAGACCACCCCAGAAGAAAGCCTGGGCCTCCCCCTGTGGCCCACAATCTCTTGGGCTGGTATCTTGCCATAAACTGGCTCAGCTTTCTCATTTGAATTTGGGGGAGTTTGCCAGATGCGGCCAGCACGAACAGCAGTGGAAAGTGTATGCCTCCATGGACCATTGCGCCCACCTCAGCTCCAGGAGGGCCCAATTTGGGACTGCAAATCCCCGCTGCGCTAGGACCAGCTCACCCTCCAGCCTCCCCGCACTCCCACTGGCCTGATACTCCCGTTCCATGGCCATTGGCTAGCTGATTGAAGGGCCCTGGCGCTCCGTAGGACAGTAACTTCTGGATTTGCCTGGCCCTGAACCTGCTGTGAGGAGGTGGGTGCGACCTTCTGGATCTAGGCTCTGCTCTACACCTGGTCGGACACCGAGCCTGAAGGCCTTTTACAGAGGATTGACACCAGGGTCATGGAGGACATGTCAGCATAACCTCCCTCACTGGGCTAGTGAATCCTCCCTCCCTGTGGCTGGCCCTTTATTAAGGTGTCTTTTTAGGAACCAGGTCCTAAACTGAAGAGGTTATCAGCACTGCAGTCTTTCGCTGAACCTGATAATTTTTAGAATCTCCATGAGACAATTGAGCATCTATATAAAAAGAAAATAATCTTACTGTTGTGCATGTTTTACTCATCTGATTTTCTTCCTCCTTATTGAAGGGGTTCAGAAACGAGCCTCACCAAAATGTGCCATTTTGGCACGTGAGTTATTTTGAGCTGAAGATAGTCAAGGCTCAAAGATTCAGGAAGAGCTTTTTACCTCTCCCTTAACTGCCTAAAATAACTTAGACAGCCTGGTCTAGGAAGGGGGCTATCACCAGAGATAAATAGAAAGAGTACAGACTAGGTGTGGTAAGCTGGGGGGACGTAAGCAAGACGTGTTTGTTCAAGTCCTCATTGTCCCACTGTCTCTGCATAGCATAACAAGCATCTAATTGCTCTTAAAGTCCTGTAAATTACCTTCCTCTTCTTTGAAGCCTCAGGCCCCTATCTCATTCCCTAGCTTAGTTTGACCTATATGTCTCAACTGCCAGACTTGCTCTTGGGTCTCATATTATTATGGTGTCCTATACATATGAAACTAAATATGGTTTTTTCCCTGTTAATCTATCTTATGTCAGTTTAATTAATTGGAGAGCCACAAGAATCTAGAAGGGTAGGGGGAAAATACCCCCCCCCACACACACACACATACCTACAGTATGTTATGAGGCATTTTTGTGTGTAATCCCTTAAGAACATTAAGTCACATGTGATTAACTCAGATTACCTATCTTTCCATTCTGTGTTCTTCTAGTAAATGGAAAAATAGTTGTGAGAGATTATGCTAGATTTAGTCCTCATTTTTAAAATCAGAGACCAGTGGAGATGACCCAGGATGGATATAGGAATGCAGGTGGAACACAGTGATGTTGAGGCACAAGAAACGGGAATATCACCTGCTGGATGGTTGAGGTTAGTCCTGCCTGATTTCCCACCATCATCAAGTTTGTAATGTCTTGGCTGGCCACAACTGTTACACAGTATTGGTACTCAATTCAAAAGTGTCCCCCTTCCATCGTTTATTTTCAAAAAGGATTAACTTCTATTCCAAAAATATCCTCCCATTCACTTAAAGTAAGGAACATGCTTCCTTGGGCATACTCCCTCAGTTGTTTCCTTAGAGGGGACCTGGAGACCTGGCAGACTAACAGCATTGATGAGATGCTTTCTCCCCCACGGCTGGGAGATAGTAGGGAGGGATCTCAAAAATCACTAAACACCCCTCGGAATAAAGATCCTTCCTTGTCACCATTTATTATAGTCTCCTAAGAAACTATAAGCACTAATGCTTAGCAAAAAGGAATAGCTTCCTTTATCCTTCCTCTCCACATTTGCTCCTAGAGTGATAGAAAACAATAAACAAATAAGCCATGTCTATGGATTTTAATATGACAGGAATGTTTGGTGGAACAAGAAATGAAAGATTTCACTATTTCATGGCAGGGATCCATCTTCAGTATATAGGGTAAAATGGGTACTCAGAGAAATGTGAAAATCTTGTATGTGACTGTGACATTTCTGTGTGTACAACAATAATGGTTTCAACAGGGAACGGTGCTACTGTGCTCCAGTGAGAGCCTTTTTCCTAGCCTTTGGGAATCGTCCCTCCATATCTCATCCTGAGGGGAAATGTCAGGTGAGTGTCTCAAGGGCTCCTTGTCAGTTCATGGGCAGCTAAGACTCTGCCTGGGCCCTGGGTAAACACAGTCCTACCCCAGTGCACAGTAATGTAGCCAACACCAGTGTGCCTCCTTTGCACATTCCATTATGTACATTCACAGTTGTGTTTCATCAGAATTGAAAGAAGAGTCGAGGTAGTGCCAAGCCAAGCCATATTGGAGCCTAAGACAAAGAAAAAAAGCAACATATCTGATATTGGCATATTAAAAATTTGATATCTTGTTCATCATAGATTTTAGCATTAAGTTTGATTTTTGAAGTGTTACATTAAAATATTATTGGGATTTAGGGATTCCCTTAAATTTTGCTCCCAAGGAAAATGCCTCCCTTTCCTCATGCTAGTCCCAAACCTGGGAGATAAAGTACCCAAATGATGATTTTGATGACAAAGTGGTATGTAGGAACAGGTTTGCCCACTTGGATTTTCCTGGCACTCCTGGGAGTCAGGCACTGAGCAGGGACTGGCAAAGCAGTGGAGCCTCTAGGTGGTATATGAGGAGGTTTATAAAAGTCTCTTTGACCACTAAAACAAAAAAGGTACTCAATTTGCCTTAAGTTCAAGCTTTACCAAATAATTTACTAATCAAACATTCCCTAGAAAAAGCTACATTGGCAAATGCAAACCCTGAAAACAGGAAAGTACAGTGAGAGGACGTTTCTAAAACATGCTTATCCATGCACGAGTTAATTCCAACATTATCTTAGAGGCAAGACAGAATGGGAGACATAATGACACCAATTTGTTGGAGGTGGTCCTGTGGTGATGATGATGGTGGTGGTGTGAGATTTCAAGAAAGGGATACAGAAAGGAAAAGGAGGGTTTCAATGAGAAACTTACTTCTTCACAAAATTTCCAGTCTAGACAGCTGAAGACAGATCACATTTCTCCCAGGAATCTTTCCTGCCATGTCCTGGGGATGCCACTGCCTCTCCTTCAGCTCCCTTCTGAGCCATCCTCTAATCTTGACATCTTTTATCCTTTTCTTTTTAAATAGTTTAGTTTATCCTTTCCTATTTAAATAGTTTAGAAGTCTCAAGTGGATGAACCCTTTATGACCATCTTGTTGAGGATCCTTTTCCAAATGTGGTATCTGAGAATCAGAGGAAGTGTAATGCTCTATCCAAGGGCACACAAGGCAATACAAACACAACCAGAAATCTGGCTTCTGGACTTGCCTCTTCCTTCTGTCCGTCATCAAAAAATTATTCAGTACCTACTAGATTAGTTGCTAGGGATATAATGGTGCACAAATCAGTCATGGCCCTGACCTTCCTGAGATTTAGATTTATTAGAAAATGAAAACATTGGTCAAATAATTCCCAATGGACATACCACTACAAACAGTTTTCTGAAGTAAAGAACAGTTCTGTAAGCATGTATGTATCACAGGAAATGTGATTAATATTGAGGGTTGAAAACTGAAGTCCAGGGCATGGAACTAGCTTATTTCCAGGGACTTATCTTCCCCAGGATTATGTTCACTGCAAATTTTAATTGAAATTCTTCTCAAGCTAGTGGTCTCTGTGGGACATTGAGTGCAGATAAGAAGGAAAAGGAAAGTGGTTATAACAAAATCCATTCTTTTTAAAAATTATTTTATTTTTTATTAATTATCTTTATTAACATATAATATATTCTTTGCTCCAGAAGGTACAGGTCTGTGAATCGTCAGGCTTACATACTTCACAGCACTCACCATAGCACATACCTTCCCCAATGTCCATAACATTAACCTTTGGGAATTGTCCCTCTCCATACCCCTCCTCCTCCCAGGAATCCTCACTTTGGTTTGTGAGATTAAGAGTTTCTTATGGTTTATCTCCCTCCCACCCCATCTTGTTTATTTTTCCCTTCCTTACCCTCCAAAGCCCCCCCCCTCCCACTCTGTCTTTCAAATTCCTTATATCAGGGAGATCATATGATAATTGTCTTTCTCTGGTTGACTTATTTCACTCAGCATAATACCCTCTAGTTCCATCCACGTCATTGCAAATGGCAAGATTTAATTTCTTTTGATGGTTGTATAGTATTCCATTGTATATATATACCACCTCTTCTTTATCCATTCATCTGTTGATGGACATCTAGGTTCTTTCCATAGTTTGGCTATTGTGGACAATACTGCTATAAACATTCAGGTGCACGTGCCCCTATGGATCACTACATTTGTATCTTTAGGGTAAATACCCAGCAGTGTGATTGCTGGGTCATAGGGTAGCTCTATTTTCAAATTTTTGAGGGAACTCCATCCTGTTTTCCAGAGTGGGTGCACCAGCTTGCATTCCCACCAACAGTGTAGGAGGGTTCCTCTTTCTCCGCATCCTCTCCAACATCTGTCATTTCCTGACTGGTTAATTTTAGCCATTCTGACTGGTGTGAGGTGATATCTCATTGTGGTTTTGATTTGTATTTTCCTGATGCAGAGTGATGTGGAACAATTTTTCATGTGTCTGTTGGCCATCTGGATGTCTTCTTTGCAGAAATGTCTGTGCATGTCCTCTGCCCATTTCTTGATTGGATTAATTGTTCTCTGGGTGTTGAGTTTGGTAAGTTCTTTATAGATTTTGGATACTAGCCCTTTATCTGATATGTCATTTGCGAATATCTTCTCCCATTCTGTCAGTCGTCTTTTAGTTTTGTTGACTGTTTCCTTTGCTGTGCAGAAGGTTTTGAACTCGATGAAGTCCCAATAGTTCATTTTTGCCCTTGCTTCCCTTGCCTTTGGCGATGTTTCTAGGAAGAAGTTGCTGTAGCTGAGGTTGAAGAGGTTGCTGCCTATGTTTTCCCCAAGGATTTTGATGGATTCCTGTCTCACGTTGAGGTCCTTTTTGAATCTATTTTCGTGTGTGGTGTAAGGAAATGGTCCAGTTTCATTCTTTTGCATGTGGCTGTCCAATTTTCCCAACACCATTTGTTGAAGAGACTGTCTTTTTTCCATTGGACATTCTTTCCTGCTTTGTCAAAGATTAGCTGACCATAGAGTTGAGGGTCTATTTCTGGGCTCTCTATTCTGTTTCATTGATCTATGTGTTTGTTTTTGACAGTACCATACTGTGTTGAATATAGCTTTGTAATAGAGCTTGAAGTCTGGAATTGTGATGCCATCAACTTTGGCTTTCTTTTTCAACATTCCTCTGGCTATTCGGGGTCTTTTCTGGTTCCATATACATTTTAGGATTATTTGTTCCATTTCTTTGAAAAAAATGGATGGTATTTTGATAGGGAAGTATTCACCATGACCAAGTGGGATTTATTCCTGGGCTACAAGGTTGTTTCAACATCTGCAAATCAATGTGATACAACATATTAATAAAAGAAAGAACAAGAACCTCAATAGATGCTGAAAAAGCATTTGACAAAGTACAGCATCCTTTCTTGATCAAAACTCTTCACAGTGTAGGGATAGAGGATATATACCTCAAAATCATCAAAGCCATCTATGAAAAACCCACAGCAAGTATCATTCTCAATGGGGAAAAACTGAGCACTTGTCCGCTAAGATCAAGAACACGGCAGGGATGTCCATTATCACCATAGCTATTCAACATAGTACTAGAAGTCCTAGCTTCAGCAATCAGACAACAAAAAGAAATTAAAGGCATCTGAATCAGGAAAGAAGAAGTCAAACTTCCACTCTTTGCAGATTATGATACTTTATGTGGAAAATCTAGAAGTCTCCACTCTAAAACAGAACTCATACAGTAATTCATTAAAGTGTCAGGATATAAAATCAATGCACAGAAGTCAGTTGCATTTCTTTTTTTAAAAAATTTATTTATTTATTTAACACACACACACACACACACACACACACACACAGAGGGAGAGAGAGAGAGGGAGATCACAAGAAGGCAGAGAGGCAGGCAGAAAGAGAGGAGGAGAAAGCAGGCTCCCTGCTGAGCAGAGAGCCTGATTCGGGGCTCAATCCCAGGACCCTGAGATCATGACCTGAGCCGAAGGCAGAGGGTTAACCCACTGAGCCACCCAGGCGTCCCATCAGTTGCATTTCTGTACACCAACAACAAGAGAGAAGAAAGAGAAATTAAGGAGTCAATTCCATTTACAATTGCACCCAAAACCATAAGATACCTAGGAATAAACCTAACCAAAGAGGCAAAGAATCTATACTCAGAAAACTAAAAAGTACTCATGAAATTAATTGAGGAAGAAACAAAGAAATGCAAAAATGTTCCATACTTATGGATTGGAAGAACAAGTATTGTGAAAATGTCTATGCTACCTAAAGAAATCTACACATTTAATGTAATCCCTATCAAAAGCTGAGTCTCCCTGGATCTGCCACTTGTGGGGTCCCTGCTCAAAGAGCAGCAGCCCAACTGTTCCTTGGATCATCATTTAAGGTAACCTGGAGCTGAAAATTCATTCCTCAGCTCTGTCTCTGTAGTAAGCTTCCCTGCTCCAATACCTCAGAGCTCTGCTACACTCAAACACCCCCAATCTTTCTGTGACTCTGCCAGTGCTGAGACCACACTGTCCCCCCGAGGGGACATCACTGCTTAGCCTCTGGAGCGATATCCCTCAGGGGAGCAGACTTCTAAAAGTTCTGATTTTGTGCTCCACTGTTCTGCCACTTGCTGGGAGCTGGCCCCTCCCTCTGCAGTCTATCTTCCCGTTGCTTTGGATTCACTTCTTCGCACATCCTGCCTTTCAGAAAGTGGTTGATTTTCTATTCCTAGAATTGCTGCTCTTCTTCTCTTTCATCTCCCATTGAGTTTTTAGGTGTTCAGTGTCGTTTGATAACTATCTAGCTGAAATCCTGCGACCTGATGTCGTTTCAGTCCACTACTCCTCCGTTATCTTGCCTCTATCCTTTAATTGGAAGTTTGTATTTTTTCATGAACTACACCCATTTTGTCCACCTCCCCACCTTTGGCAACCACCAGTCTATTCTCTGTACCCAAGTGCATTGTCAACAGTTAAGATTCCAAATAAAAGGCAGATTGTATGGTGTTTTTCTTTCTCTCACTTATTTCACTTAGTTAGCTTAAGGACCTCAAAGTCCATCCGTGTTGTCACAGATAGCAAGGTTTCTTCCTTTTTTTTAAAAATTTTTTTATTTTTTCAGCATAACAGTATTCATTATTTTTGCACCACACCCAGTGCTCCATGCAATCCGTGCCCTCTACAATACCCACCACCTGGTGCCCCCAACCTCCCACCCCCCACCCCTTCAAAATTCTCAGATCCTTTTTCAGAGTCCATAGTCTCTCATGGTTCACCTCCCCTTCCAATTTCCCTCAACTCCCTTCTCCTCTCCATCTCCCCTTGTCCTCCATGCTATTTGTTATGCTCCACAAATAAGTGAAACCATATGATAATTGACTCTCTCTGCTTGACTTATTTCACTCAGCATAATCTCTTCCAGTCCCGTCCATGTTGCTACAAAACTTGGGTATTCATCCTTTCTTTTTTCTTTTTCTTTCTTTCTTTTTTTTTTTTTTTTACAGCTTTGGTTTCTTCCTTTTTTATGGCCGAATAGTATTCTTTTGGACATATATGCCACATTTTCTTAATTTATTCATCCATCGTGGACACTTAGGTTGCTTCCTTGTCTTGACTATTGCAAAGAATGCTGCAGTGGGGGCACCAGGGTGGCTTAGTTAGTTAAGCGTCTTCTTCATATGATTATAACAAAACCTCACCATTTCAAGTGCCAAATTATATCAACTCGTATGGAAGACTAGATAAAATGCTTTGCAAACTATGGGAACAAAGAGCCTATAGGCACTACATGCAAACCTGTAAATTATGATCAATAACTGTAAAAAGGGTTTTAGACATGTACACAATTAATCTGTACTGATGAGGAGAGAAACAAGGCTGGCCAGAACTATGTGTAAACACGGAGCAAACAGATACTGAGTGAGCATTTACAAATAATGGTCAGGAACTTCACAGTCTTCTGTAACAACAGCTTCAACTAACTTGTGCTCAGGGCAACAATGGACAGTAGTCAAGCAGGTGAGAGATGTGTGTGAGTGCAGAGCCTACAGACATGGAGTGAGAACTCAGTCGTGGTCATGGGAGCAGCAATGAATTTTTGTGACACCTACATCAGTTATCCAGGGGTGAGTTTCTTGATCTCTTCTCAGCTTTGTCTGATTTAAGGGAGGTCTGCAGGCAAGGGGACAGCTGACAAATGAGTGTTCTTGCAGTTTCTTTGATGAGGCACAGCCATGGTAGAGACCCAAGTCCACTGTGTGGGACGAGTGAAGCATTCCAGACTGCTATTTTGTGAGGGGTGTGTTCCTGGATAATTGGATTCTGAGGACACAAGTAGAAATTGTTTTCATTTCCAGGCAGGTATATAATCAGTCCCTGAAGACAGTGAGAGATAAGTTAACTGTCAAATATTCAGATCAAAGTCAGTCTTTGGCCACAAAGCAAAAAATCCCAGAGGATCTCCAAGGCCCTTGGGAACCCCTCAGCCCTGGGCTAGTTGTCTTCAGCACACCTTTAAGCAATAGTCAAACACATTTAAGACATCAGTGCCTAACTTCTATTCAGCTCCAATAGGTGCCCTCCGCAGTGAAACCTTCAGTTAAAATGATAATATATGGGTAGACTCCTCAGGGGCTCTAAGGCTGAGCAGAGATCACTGGTTTGACATGCTTTGTTTCTCCTTGTCACTGCTTTGCATTGTGATGAAGAGGGGAAGGGCTTGTTTCTTTTGCCTCATAAGGAAGGTCAGGAGTTTTCACTTGCCAAAATGCTACCAAGAAATCCTTTCTGCTGTCTCCGTAGAAAGATAGAGAATCTAGGTTCCTTCAGGTGATGAGGCAGGACAGGGGGAAGTTATTAAGAAAGTTTATTCCTACTTTTGCTGGATGCAGTTATAATTCATATGATAAAATTATCTGTTTTCTTTTGCATCAGACTGTTAAACACCATTAAAGCAAGAATGGTGTCTCTCTTGTTTACCCTTGTATTTCTTGTGCCTAGAATGGAGTATATGCTCAAAAAACTTTTGAATCAAGTAAGGAATTTCTACTGAGACCCAAGGACATAAGAAGCCATTATGAAAATTCTCAATACATTTTGGGTAACCCTGCCTAGTTCACTATGGGGTTGGAGTAGGAAGGGGGTAAAAGCTTTCTAAGAAGTTCTAACAAATGCCCAGTAGTAACAGGGTAGCTTTTGGAGAACTCATCCTTATGATAAGTGATTGGAGTATCTATCCTGTTTTCAAAGATGTAGTAAACATTTAAAGGAACAAAATTGATTCTAGGATTCAGTCATTTCTCTACTAAAATGAAAAGTTCAACCAAATACTACTGCTACAGTTCAGTGGCAAAATTTTGATATTTAAAGGAAGTGCAAATATTAACACATCAAGTACCCGTAATTATATTCTATTTTTAAATCTAATAAAAAAATGGAAATGGTGTTTCATCTGATTCATCACAAAAGATATTACAATAATCTAATATGATAATTGCAACAGAATGAATCAGAATCTTGGCTTCTAGTAATGAACAGACATTGCCTTGTACGTATTCCAAAAAAAGAAGAAGAAGAAGAAAAAGAAAGCTGGGGAAAAAAAACGATGGCAGAGAGAATGACATCAATGGTTTAAATATATGGTAAAAATTGAAGTAAAAACAATCTCTTGAGTTTTGCCTTAAAGCTATGTTTTCCAAAATACTTATTACATTAACATGTGGGTATTGATAAAAACCCATTCCCAGACCCCACCTTATGCCAAACGAGTCTGAATTTCCAGAAATCAGGTCTGAGTGTTGAATAGTTACTATACTCTCCAGGTGATTTTGATGCACAGCCATTATTGGGTGGAACTCTAGACTGTCATCTTCACAATATATCTTTCATTTTTTTTCATTTCCCTGATCAAGATCAGCTTCCTTCTGGAAGCATCCTGTAATTTGTTTTATATTAGCAAAATTTCTGTGCTTCCTTTTATCTCCTAACTCCTTATCTTATTATGCCATTTAATCAATGTGTTATAGACTCATGAAATTGAGTTGGTAGAAGAATGGAGAAAAGGCAACACAATATCTTAGTTCTCTCCACAGTGGATCTTTAGATTTTGCTTTTTTAGTTCAAGTATTCTCTCACACAGAACAATAGACATTGTTATATTCAAATGTAAATTTATATCAACTCACATCCCTGGCATGAAAGATCTTAGCATACCGTTTTGGGGGGAGGGTATCTCAGCACACTTAGACTGAACCTGAGGATTTTTCTACTTATATGCTTGACATGTAAATCATGACCCAAGCTTCTGACAGGTTTTAATTAATGGTGAGAACCTAGGTTTAGAACAAGATTTAGGTTCAAGTCCCAGCTGTGACACTATTGTGATTTTAGAAAAAAATTGCTTAAATTTAAATTTAATTCAGTTGTGATTTAGAAAAGTTGCTTTCACCTTTCTACATCTAGATTTCTTCAAATGAAAATACGATGTCTGATATGGAATAATAATAATAATAATAGTTAATAATTTCTAGGTGCTAAATTGAATGGAAGATGAATAGGAAAACAAAATAAATTGTTTCTCATCCGTTAAAGAAAACTGGCGATCATGTAACTGCCACAGCTTTTAGCCTTAATAGGGAGTTAAACTGAGTGTTCCAGAAATAAAGACAAACTGATGATGCTAGTAAAATAGTTTTTCAGAATCAGATCAACGGAAAGACAACAAAACTTGGATATCCTTGTTTCAAAAATCAACAATACCACTTTACTATAAATTATCTCTCTGGAGTTGAAGAAGTTATTTCTTGGCTGGCAGATTGTATTTTCCAGAAGTGCCTGCAATATTATTTTCCATCCTACCTGCTTTAAAAAAAAAACAAAAAACAAAAAACAAAAAACCTTGCCATATTCCCATTAAGAGATGGAGTTTATTCCTTTTCCATTTAGACTGGCTAGACCTGTGTGACTAGGTCAAGGAATACAGTTCAGCAGGTGGCACATGATGAGACTCCTGAGGCTGTCATAAAAGGCAATAGAGCTTTGTCCTAGCTCTGCCTCTGGGGATTTCTGCCTTTGGAATTTCTCGTTGCGTGAGAAAGCCCAGGCCATGCAGAGAGACCCATGCAAGAGAAACATGGGGTTTCCAGCTTTTAGTCCCAGCTATGCTTCCAAATGACACCAACAGTAACCAGTTGATTAAGTCAACTTGGAAATGGGTCCTCATGCTTTCAGTCAATGCACCCCAGGAAATGCCAAGCCCTGCCCAAACTGCACATCTCTGAGCTAACAGAATGATTGTTTTTGTTTTATCACTAACTTTTGGAGTTTTGTGGGATTTTTTTGTGTGTGTGAATAAAAAGATTTTCAGAAGAGTACATTGCTTAATGCTTTAGAACTCTTGTATCAGTATTACATGTCAGCATTTATTTAAAGGCCCTGTGGGTTGTTAGGATGTAATAATCAGGCATCCAGTTAAATTAAAGAATATTATTCAAAGCAGAGCTAGGATTCCTGCTCAGAATTTGTATGTTTATATAATCTGTATATTGTCAGAATACTTTTTATTCCTCTTTTTATTTGATGTTGAATACGTAAATGAATGAATGTATGAATATTTAAAAAAATATTTTATTTATTTATTTGACACAGAAAGAGATCACAAGTACGCAGAGAGGCAGGCAGAGAGAGAGAGGGGGAAGCAGGCTCCCTGCTGAGCAGAGAGCCCAATGTGGGACTCCATCCCAGAACCCTGAGATCATGACCTGATCCAAAGGCAGAGGCTCAACCCACTGAGCCACCCAGGCACCCCTGAATGTATGAATATTGGGGATAGTCTAGTATATGATTCTATTCAGGAGAAAGACTAGGAGTAGTGAAGGGATCAGGGAATTAATTACAAAACTATGGTAATAGATGAGTTGTTTGAGATTTAAGCCAATCACACGATGCAGCTCATCTAGCATCCAGATCTTGGTTTCTTCTCTTCATCAGTTCCTGCTCCTCCTCCAATCCTCATCATTAGGACCACTTTCTTGGACCCTGAAGATGGTTAAATCCCTTGCTATATGCCCTCTGGCTCCATGTGAATTCCCCTCTATAAAGCTCAGCACCCCTGGCTGGATGTGCTTGAGTGTGAGACATAATCTTTCCTCGTTGCTTCTCCATCCCCAGCAACCAGCATTGCAACAACCACACGAGGGCTATTCTCCCTATTCTTTGGGTTGAATTCCAGGCATTTGCTCTGGGACACATAGTTGGTTTGTGTTCCTCACTAGTTTTGGCATTTTGTTTTTCTGGCCGTTAATTTCTTTCATGTGACATTATCAGATGCTTAGGATTTTATAAATTCCCTTTCTATTCCTCCCTTGTGGGAGAATGGAGCTACTCACAAATATAAAATTACATTATCTGATTAAATAAAAGAATAAAAAAACGACAACTAACCTGATTCTCTAAGTGTCCGTGTGGGTACATCCTTAGAGAAACATGCGTTTATTATCCATTCTTTTATCTGACCCCACAACCCTTCTCTCTTTGCCTAATTCCTGTCTGTTTTTTTACACTATGGCAGAACTATCACTTCAGACAATTTGCACCTAGGCTGTCTAAATGACAACTTCATTTCCAGTGTCAGGTATAATAGTATCTAACATATGGTAGGAGCTCAATAAATGTTGAATGGATGAGTGAGTGAATGAATGAGTGAAGGGATTTTGGAGAGATTTTATGTAGGATGTTGTTCAGGGGAAAGACCAAGAATAAAGAAATGAGGGAATCAATCCCAAAGCTGTATTGTATTCTTTGGCATTTAGGCTGACTGAAAGATGTAGCACACCTAGCACTTAGCAATTGGTTTCTTCTTTTTTTACTTTTTAATTTTTTTATGCTATGTTAGCCACCATACAGTACTTCATTAATTTTTGATGTAGTGTTCCGTGATTCATTATTTGCATATAACACCCAGTGCTCAGTACAGCACCTGCCCTCCTTAATACCCATCATCAGGCTAAACCATTCCCCCATCCCCCCACCAAACCCTCAGTTTTTTCCCCAGAGCCCATAGTCTCTCATGATTCTTCGTCTCCCCCTCTGGCCACCCCCCCTTTCATTTTTCCTCTCCTTCTAATGTCCTCCATGCTATTCTTTATACTCCACATATAAATGAAACCATATGATAATTGTCTTTCTCTGCTTGACTTATTTCACTTAGCATTATCTCCTCCAGTTCCATCCATTTCAATGCAAATGGTGGGTATTCATCCTTTCTGACGGCTGAGTAATATTCCATTGCATATATGGACCACATCTTCTTTATCCATTTGTCTGTTGAAGGGCATCTCAACTTCTTCCACAGTTTGGCTATTGTGGACATTGCTGCTATGAACACTGGGGTGCATGTACCCCTTCTTTTCACTACACTGTATCTTTGGGCTAAATACCTGGTAGTGCAATTGCTGGGTCATAGGGTAACTCTATTTTTAACTTTTTGAGGAATCTCCACACTGTTTTACAAAGTGGCTGTACCAATTTGCACTCCCACAGTGTAAGAGGGGTCCCTTTTCTCCATAGCTTCTCCGTTTGTTGTTTCCTGCCTTGTTTATTTTTGCCATTCTAACTGGTATACAGTAGTATCTCAATGTGGTTTTGATGTGAATTTCCCTGATGGCTAATGATGTTTCTTTTTTTTTTCTTTTTTTTTTTTAAAGATTTTATTTATTTATTTGTCATAGAGAGAGAAGCGAGAGTGAGCACAGGCAGACAGAGTGGCAGGCAGAGGCAGAGGGAGAAGCAGGCTCGCTGCCAAGCAAGGAGCCCGATGTGGGACTCGATCCCAGGACGCTGGGATCATGACCTGAGCCGAAGGCAGCTGCTTAACCAACTGAGCCACCCAGGCGTCCCGCTAATGATGTTTCTAAATACAACCCTCCAATAAAATGAAGCAGGAATCCTTGCAGAAATGGCTGATACTAGGACTGAGGCAGGGAACATACAGATGAGTCTGGAGCAATGTGCAGTGCCAGAAACTAAGGAACTACTTATGTGGCCCTAAGTGTGGGCAAAACTTTGTGACTCTTATGTAACAGACAGAATATGGAAAGGGAAATTATGTAACTTTGCTAATAGGCACAACCTGGTAGGCACTATCTTATCCAAGACCTCAAGGTTAATATCACTAGGAATACATATTGACATCATGGACTCTGATACAATCAATGAGAAAGACACCTCTCTTCTGGGATATTCTTCCCCCAAGATCCCTAACCTTTATCAAATCACACACACAAAAATTATATAACGGATGCCTGACCAGGGTATTCAAAAGCATCAAGGTCATGAAAAACAAGGAGATACTGAGAAGCTGTTAAAGAATCCGAGAAGACTAAGGAGACATGACAACCAAACGCAGTGTGGTATCCTGGAACAGAAAAGATACTAGTGGAAAGGCTGATGAAGTCTAAATAAAGTCTATGGTTTAGTTATTATTTTGTATCAATGTTAATTTCTTAGTTTGATAAATGGGCCACGTTTATGTCAAATGGTAACACCATGAGAAGCTGGTGAAGGGAAGAGTAAATAGGAAGTCTGTGTTATCTTTGCACTTCATCTGAAATCTAAATTTATTAAAAAAAAATGTTGTACAAGGCTTGGTTGCAGTGTCCACCTACAGGGACACCTATAGGAAGGGAGGAAGGAGGCCAGTCTGATTTGAGGTCCACGAACTCTTGCCCCTCTAACAGTGCATATATAATGCTACCCTTTTCTGCACAGTGCTTTCAATTTTGTGGAAGGACTTCACACTCTGTAATTCACTTGACCTTCTCCATCAAGAGGAAGGATAGCCAAGGAAGATGGTTAAGTTCATAGAGGACTAAAGTGAGCCTCTGTGCAGGACCTTATGTCAAAACAAGTAATCTCACATTTAATGCTTGGAATTCAGCATCTGTAAGAGACCAAGGTGTGGACTCTGAAAGAAACTGATCCAGAAGAAGACTGCAACATCATTAATTAACACGCACTAAGGAAAGAATCTGACAGTGGCGGCAGCCAAGTCCAGAAAACGGACCCCCAAAATGCTATGAATTTGTTAGCATGTTTGCAGGAGAGACCAGAGGGAGGTAGGCCCAAGCTGTGTCTCATAAACTCAGATAATGGTATCTTCTTGGTAAAGATCAATGCCTTAGGCTGTTATAGTTTTTGTTCTGATTCTGTTCTGTCTGAACAAGTAATTAAGGCTCAAAGAAAGGACATTGATTACCCTTGTATTTAGCATTGAACTAGAAAATGTAAAAGGTTTATGTTTTTAATTCTCTCAAAACACGATGAAGTAGGCATTATTGCCCCAGGGAATCAGAGACCTATACAGAGGTTAAGCGACACACTTGGTTACATAGTAAGTAGTAGAGTTGGAAATCAAATCCAGAGGTGTCTCATGCTCTGACCCAGTTTCATTCTAGCCCAGATGGTATGTACACAGGGAAATGCCCTTCAGTCCCACTGTGCACTTTAGCCATCTGATGGTCGGATGTTGGGAACTCCTGGCAAAAACCAGTTGACCACTCCCTGAGATTGCATGATCCCAGATTCCTTAAACTCATGGTTTAAAGGCAGAAACACAATTTATATTTTGAAGACAAGAAGCTCTGTGCTAAATGGACAAGCGGTGATTCCCTGATATCCATTTCCCCTTCTCCTGCCAATTCTGATATTTGTTCAGTATTAACGGCAACCCTACTCAGCCCAAGCCCTTTTGATGAAAGTTAACTCCAACCTTGGACTTTAAGGCAGGACATGGGCTCCAGATTAGCGTGACCCCACTCTCTGGCCTCAGAGTTTGGTGGAGGGATGGGCATGCTATCAAATGTGGGTCAAAAAGCCTAAGGATTTATTTGCTGGGAGCCTCTGGGAAATATGCCTCTTTGCTCTTCTGGGGGATATTAGAGACATTCTTTCCTTTTTTGTGTGATAGGAATGAGGAAGCACTGCAGCTAATCACTTTGCCAAAGTGAGGTGGAGTCAGTCTTTGGGGAAAGTTGCATATAGATCAGACAAGTTAAAATAAGCCACACTCTTTTTTTTTTTTTTTTTTGCCATTTTCTTCATGAGTTAATCAATCTCTTTTATGACTTAATCCAGTCTGAGTTATATTTTTTTTTACCTTATTTTAAAAATCTTATCTAGAATCTAAATCACCTTCATTGACAACTTCCAAATAAAATTTTATGAACGTTAGTCTGTAAGTGGGGTAACCATATAATTTATTGTAAAATAAGAACTTTTTTTCAGGGTCTATGGGAGCTATTAATAATTACCGAGGAGTGACAGGTGTGAACTGGGACCATCCTGGACAGACAGAGGTATGTTGTGGACACTCCACCACTGAGGCACATGCTGGTTGCAATTCTATCAGTGAACAAGTAGTGAGACTTCGGGCAATTGATCTCGATATCAGTTTTTCAATATATGGATTGAAATACGACATTCTGTGAGTCTCGGTGGTTTGTCTTCAGTCTGTACTATCCTGAGCTCCCTGCTGGACAGGGATTCTGAAGGCTGCAATGTTCCTTACAGTAGAGATAGTGATGTAATAGTGATAATAACAATAGTCACTGTATTAGTCAACTATTGCTGCAATAACGCTGCATAACTAACAACCATAGAAATCTCAATGTCTTACATCAACAGTAATCTTTTTTTGCTGATGACTCTGCGGAGTTTTCATTTGGCTGCTCTCACTTGAGTTTGTTTGAACCCAGGCTGAAGAATCAATGACTTCTCTTGAAACATGCTTTTTTGAAGCATGGCACAGGGTGAAAGCCCCAAGAAGCCTGGGAAAAAAAAATTCAGGCACATTTAAAGCCTTCGGTCTGACATACATTGTATCCACTCACATTCTATTGGCCGAAGCAAGTCAGATGGTCAAACTCAATGTTACCAGGGCTTGCCAATACAATCCATTTCAAGAAGAAGACCTGAAAAGGCACATGGTGAAAGTTTTACATATACAAATCCATTATAGGGTGGAAATGAAGATTTGGTTACAATAATTGGATCTAAAGTCCACCATGTTACCTGGCACTCAAAATGCATTGTATCATTAATCTTCACAACACTTCCATGGGATGTATATTAATATTTGCTTGTTGGATGAGTGTTTCCCTATTGTATGCCTAATGGGCTAAGCACAATGGTTTCTTTGTGAAAGAGTTCTGATATTCAGGTTCCTGTAGAGCGGGCAAAGTAGATGGAGAACTCTGTTAAGCATGAAGAGGGAGCTGGAGTTATTTCTTAAATTCATATAAGCAAGATACACATCTGATCCTAGAACAGCCAATGAACAGGAGAGCCTTTGTTTAGATTGGAAGAGAACTTCCACTGAGGATGCTCACTCTCTTTCTTCTTATCAACTGTGGGCCTCCCTCTTAGGATCACTTCCTGTATGTCAGTATTAAACCTTGTCCCTTCCCCTCCCCCCAGCACAGGCACAAACCCTGTGGCAGCTACACAAGTTAACACCCTGCATATTTCCTTGTTGGGATTTTGCTGTTCTGCCATTTTCATTCCAACCCTTATCCAATGTGGATATCAGAGAAACATTATTGAACAAAAATTAGAAACCACAAAAGACTATAATAAAAATTGTAAGATGGTACACTTGATATCTAAGCATTCAAATGATGGGATCGCTAGCTTCAAGGAAAAAGTAAAAGGGTGGAAATCTAGGACAAGGGTGATTTCCAGTCATTGTTCAAATCCCTCCTCCTCCCACACATTTCCAAGGCCATTTCAATGTCATAGTCTGGAACCTCAAATCTTGAGTGGTTTGCCAAGTCATTGTCCTTTAAAGGATGGATGAAAACCTATTTTTCTATTTAATAAATAATGTCCTCTAACAATTAGTACAAGGTGTTAGGCTATATAATTTTATTTTATCTCACTTTACTGAATATCTACTATATGTCAGGCACTACACTAGGTCAAAGTGACAATACACAGTCGAGTGTGGATATAGTGTATACACACACACACACACACAGGTTTAATCGTTGAGGTGATAACAGTGTTTTATCTGAGTTATGAATAAGTACTAAGAGACACAATAGAGAGAGAAATTATTTCTTATGGAGGAAGGAGTAAGGCAAGAGTAGGTGCCTTGAAATCTATGAGAGAAGAAGAAGATGGAAAGTTTGAGAAGATTATGAGAAGAATGTAAAATGGCACAGAGTATAAAAACACAGTGTCTTCCTCAGAGCCCTGCGTAGTGTCCTGAATGGCTGCCTCAGGGACTGCTGTGGCTGGGGAGTGTTATGTATGGAGTTGTGTCTCCCCAAAGAGGATGTGTTGAAGTCTTAACCAGAATTGACAATATTTGGGAATAAGGTCTTAGCAGAAGTCATCAAGTTGAACTGAGGTCATTAGTGTGGTGTCCTTATGGAAGGAGGAAATTTAGACATAGACAATCATGCTCAGAGGGAAGATGATAAGAAGGGACTCAGAGAGAAGACCATGGGAAGATGGAGGGTTGGAGTGATGCATCTATAACACCAAGAACACCAAAGATGCCAGCAAACCAGAAGTCTGAGGCAGGGAAGAATTCCCCTATGGCTTTCAGAAGGAGCACAGCACTGCTGACACACAGATTTCTGAGTTCCAATCCCCAGAACTGCAAGACAACACATTTCTCTTGGTATAAGATGCCCAGTTCATGAAACTTCTTACAGCAGCCCTAGGAGACTCACACAGGAGGTTAAGAAGTTGCTGTTTCTTAGGGTTCTGGACTGGCCCCCATTTCAAATGCATTGTCTTTCATTTTACGCTTCTGCATCAGGGTTCATTTGAGAAGTGGGTTTTCTTTTATAAAGTGGACACGAAAACCTCAGATATAGAGCTTTGGGAATGTGTCAGGTGGATATTTCCAGTTGCAAATCACCAAAGCCTAGGTCCAGTGTCTTAAATAGCCAAGAAGATTTATGACGTGTATAATTCTACAAGTCTGCAGGTGATGTGAGGCCCAGAGAAGTGTGACAGAGACGTTGATCGAGGCTCTGACTTCATTTTTGTGCAGCCTTCTGTAGACTTTTCACATGATTTCCTCCTCAGTTCCTTTTAAGGTAGCCCAAGAAGCTGCCAGAGTTCCAGCTTCGCCCCACAACACACTAGGCAGAGTAGGGAAGAAGAGTTTTGACTGGGTGTTACCAGCTGGAGCCTGGAGGTTCTCACTGATTCCCTGAGCCTGCACTGATGACAGGCCTGTGTTCTGCACCCACTGTGACAGGAGGGAAGGATTTGCCCTGATTCGCTTAGTCCACAGTTTCCATTACCTTTTGCTCCATAACAAAATGCCCCAAAAGTTAGTAGTTCAAAACCACAACGCGGTATCGGTTCATGATTCTGTGGGTCAGGAATTTGGGCAGGACTCAGCTGGGATGGCTCACTCTCTTGCATACAATTGGCCAGGCTCAGTCACATGCTTGGAATCACTTTGAAAGTCAGCTCAGGTCACCCTGGAGGGTGTCGGTCACAGGTCTGCTGCTTGTCTGGGCTGCCTGGGTCTCCTTCTCTTCAGTGCGTCCTCTCCAGCAAGTCAGCTTGGGTTTACTCTCATGCACCCAGCGTTCTGTGAGGGTGAGAACAGAAGCTGTAAGGCCTCTTGACATCTACTCTTGGAAAGAGTGTGATGTAATTTCTATCGCATTATATTGGGCAAAGCAAGTCCTCATCTGTTGAATTTGTGATGTTTAAAATCTATCATATCACCTTTACAGCTGGGGGAGGAGGCTCAAATCACCCAAACCACATAGCTCCTAAACAGAATGGACATTAGGGAGAAGACTGGCTACAAGCTGGAGAGGAGACTGAAACGTAGATTGAAATTAGGTTGTGAGGGGGCTCCGTATGCCTTGCTAGGCGTTGTAGGAGTGCTGAAATGTAGACTTCCATCTTTGGTCCTTCATCCTGTGCACGTCCCTGCAATGACTTCTTCTCAGGGCTATGTGTTCCAGGCCCCTTGGAAGTTAATGTATGCCCCGATCGGCCACAGGGAGGCTTGCTCTGATCTTCCCAAGATGGCACTCAAAGGCAGCATTTTAGATATCCAGTAGTGATAGAAACTGGTGTACAGATGGCACCGCCTTAGAGAAATACATTTTGACTTGGTCATAATGCCCCCTTGCTTTTTAAAGGCTGTGGATCGAAACCCAGAGTGAGCAGAGAACAGCTGTGTAGTGCCTGGATTATTCATCTGCCATTAACTACCCTGTCAGTAAGTGACCCTGAAGAAATCTCTGTGTAAAAGGTATGGAGTGACCTGTATCATGTTTTGGTTTCAAAGTGCCTTCTCAGTTTGGAGGTTACTTTATTGTCCCTCCTCCCCCTTCTAACAGGTGGAGTTTATCTTGTGACTTGTGAATTTCACCATGTTTTCTGTGACAACATAATTAATGATTCTGATGCATTCCAATTAGTAAACATGATTTAGAAGTGAATCATCATGGTTGTTTTTCTCAACCTGCAGATCAGATTACTCTCAACCTGAGTAATGTTTCCAGCGGGGAGGGGGACAGCAGGGGGAGAGGGTAATGGTCCTTCCTCTTAGGGAGTGGGCCTGCCTTGGTTGTAACTCACAGTTCCAGGCAATGGGGAGCCACTAATATGTCCTATTCCTAATTGCAGGGCAGATTTTCTATTCTGAGATTCAGTCTTAAGGTGCTTGGGGGAGCTATGAAATGTGTTCACTGTATTTCCCCCAGTGTGGGACATATGCTGCTAGTTTGGGATTTTCCACTTTCCAGCAGCACATTATGCCCAGAAACAATTTTTCTTCCTGTTGGTCTAGTCCATGGGGCCAAGACCACCCCTGGGTGCTCACACACACTGTTCTCATTGTCATGTTTTTTTCTTGTTTTCTGGCCTTGACCAGGACAGCCCAGTCCACCCAATATATTTGTACATCAGCCAAGGGGCTCGGCTATAATTTAATTCTCTTTCCTTTGAAATCTCCTCCAAGCATATTGCAACTGATATGATCTCCAGTGACTAATGAAAACAAACACGAACATATTGACAGGGGAGGGTAATATATTGGTAGCATCTGAACTGCAGCTATAGTGAAAGTCACACTAAATGCCATATTTATCTCTGGTCCTGTTCTATGCAGTTTGTCTAAGAAACACAGGATTCACCTTGTTTCTGGTGAAGATAAGTGAATTAATATTGTATAAATGAACAAGATAACCCTGTGCAGCATATTTGAGGACGGAAGAGTTAAGGGGCATGGATAATATTCCCTGGCAGATAATCTACTTCCTTCACTTGGAGTCCTGGATCACAGGAAGGCACCAGTGAGAGTTGATAATAGGTACCTTGAACTTGAACCCTCCCATACCCTGGTGGAAGATACCTGAGCCCACAGGAGGAGTTTGAAAGAGTGAGAACTTCTCTCTTAAACTCAGTAGGATTAAGATTATGAGGAATCCTTTGGGGTACTAGAACAGAGCCAAGGATGAAAGTTGGGGAGATGGGATGGAGGAAGTGAACAGGGAAGAGGGAAATCTTCTATTCACCTGGGGCCTTTCCAAATGGAAAATCCCACCCTGGAACCTGCAACATTTCTTGCACGGTTCCTGGCTGGGCCTCCCTGATCAGGAGTGGTTAGTTGACAAGGAAGACCTGGAGCTTTTTGTGTCTCACTAGAGCCAATGGCTGCTGTGGCTGCTACAACTACCGTTCCATATGAGCAGCTCCTTTCTGCCCCTGCATGCCACTGGAGACCACCCTTGCTCATCAACATGTGCCTGAAGGAGCCTGGGCCCTGGGGGAAAGGGAAGCTATTTACAGTGAATTATTTAATTAGAACCAGGAGCAAGGGTCCACTTCTGCCATTGTCTGGCAGGCTAATCCCAGGACAGCTCCAGATGACTGGGATTATTTAATCTGCAGAATCCATTAGGCTTGTCAAGGTGGAGAGTAGGGGTTGGACAGCAAATAATGTGGAAAGCGGTTAAGGGGTGTGACCTTCCTGCATCTTCAACAGCAGCTCTAGAACAGTGAGCGGGCACTTGGGGAACAGGTGATAGAAGGAGGGAGGTACAAGGCGAGGTAGATCTGGATGGGCTTCATGCCTCTCCCCACCCCCACCCCCACCCCCCCAGGAATTTCTCACTGTTGCTTTTCAACATTGAATGCCCATTGGAATCTCTTGGGACTTCACGAAATGCTGGTACCTGGGTTTTACCACCTCCTCCAGATTTGGATTAAATCAGTCCGGTTTGTGGCCTGTACATCAGGGTTAGGATGCTGCAGGTGAGGAGGTCGAAAGGGAATGGTGAGATTTTATTATTTCAGAGTAGAGATCTGGAAGGGCCCCTACAGAGCACGGCTTCTCAGGTGAGCAACAAGCCAAGAGGGAAATTACCTATATGGATGGATGGATTAGTGGCAAAGAGAGGGCCAAAACTTCGAACTCTTGAGTTCCCAGGACAATTAATATTCCTATTTACCACTCTTCTTTCCCTTACCAGTCATGTAGCCTTCATCCAGTGTCATTTTCCTCATCTGTAAAATGGATATCATCACCTAATCTACTCCTTTCCTATTATTGCCATGAGGGTTAGGGTTCATGAAGATGCTGGACAAGCAGTCTAGGGAGGACAGAAGAAACAGCAGAGCGGTGTCCCCACTCCATGCCTTCCCACTGTACCTAGAATAAACTTCAGACTCTACTCAGACCCAAAGACCCCACGTTGTGGGGCCCTTGTCTACACGTCCAGGTTCAACTCCTGCCATTACCTTCTGGGTTCACCATGTTCTAGACACAGTGGCATGTCTCTGCTCTGGTACACTGAGTTCATCCTTTTTCTGCAATTTCTTTTTCCTCTACCTGGACTGCAGGAGCCCTCTATCTTTTCTTGGGGTTTTAATGATCCCAATTAGCTTGACTGGCAGAGGGCTAAGCAGTGATGACTCCGTGTGGAATTAGAAAGGAGTAGGGATTGTGACTGAAAAGGAAGCAGAGTATATAGAAAAGCTGATGGCGGGGTAGTGTGGAGGTGGAACCTTGATTTTTACCTCAGGGGGGAGGAGCTAGCATGAGGGAAACTTGTCCTGTGGCAGAAAGCTCGGTAACTAAGACAGCAAATTCCCAAAGCACCTTCTAAATCAAAATGCCTTTGAGGAGATGAGACATGAGACTCTTAAGGATTCTGGTTCTCACTTAGTTTCCTTTTTTCCCTTTATGGATTTCTGTACTGCATTTCACTTTGTGGATTTCTGTACTGTATTGCACATATTTCCTCATCCATCTGCATATGAACTGTGAGCTCAGTGAGTAGAAGGGATAGTCTTCATCTTTACCGTATCCCAGCACTGAATACAAAACATGCTAAGTCACATGGATGCCCTGGAGCAGCAATCCATTCAGTGAGCGGGTGAGAGGGAGCAAGGGAAAAGAGAGGAAACAATGGAGGTAGAGGATTGCCTTCATGCTGAAAGAAATCTCACCAGCTTCACGATTTGAAGAGAAGGAGCAGGAGCAAACACAATCTCTTTTCCTCTGCACCCCCCCACAGTTCTTGTCTATGTACTGGTATATTTTACAGAGCTATCATCAAACATCTCCATAACTGGACATTTTGTTTAGCAAACAGTTTTTTGAACAACACCTTACATGGTCTCATATTCTTCATAATTACTGTGAGAGCTGCAGAATATTTTATCCAGTTAAAGCACTGCAATTTATGTCACGGCCTTCGCTGTCCCTTTTGTTGGACATGTAGGCTGTTTTCAATTTCTGCTGTTATAAAGGATGCTGCAGTGACGAGAAGTACCCTCCTTGTGAACTATCTCCTCATCTAAATTACAATGAATGAGATTATTGGGTCAAAGGGCATAAACCTTTCTATGGTTTTCAGTATACACTGCCATGTTCCTGGTTTACATCCACTATAAAAAGTTTCATCAGTTTCCCCTTAAACGATGGTACCAGCGTTATTACTACATCTTTTCTGCCAAGGTAAAGATATAAAAACATACTTTGTTGTTTAATTTGCATTTTGTTACAGGCGGAACCTATTCCCCTATTTGCTTACCATGTATACTCTGTACTGTTTATGTTACTTGCCATTAAGGAAGCATTTATGATATTTGCATATATTAGAATTAAAATTTTTATATATTATAACTGATAATCCATTTCTCTAACGTTTGAGAGAAATACTCTTCCTGCTGTTTTCTTTTTCATTATGATTAGTTGGTCCCTGTACTGAGGTTGTATATTGTTTTTTTCCTTTCAGAATTCTTTCAAAGATCAGAAACTATTGACTAAGTACATCTAAAAACTCTCAATTCTCTTATGTGCAATTGTTGACCATAACGTTATTCAATAAATTTGTAATTTTAGACACACACTTTAGATATAATTTAATGTTTTTCCATGCTGTAATCCAGTGCAAGTTTAGAGTCTGTATGCGAGAGACTTAAGGAAAAATCTTGTTCAAAGGGAGGGCAGGCTCCTTAACTTGAAGTTGCATTTCTCCAGCATGCACACTGTTCTCAGTGACACTGCATGTTGTTTAGTAGCTTTATGATGGGGGGTGACTCTAATGGCGATTGTGAATAGAGAAAGGCTAATGCTCTCCAGACCAGGACCCCACTGTGATTATTTTGGGTTCAAGGCACTTTCTCATGCATGGGATTCTCCTCCATTAAAAAAAAATATTAGTGGGGCACCTGGGTGGCTCGGTGAGTTAAGCCTCTGCCTTCAGTTCAGGTCATGGTCTCAGGGTCCTGGGATCAAGCCCCGCATCTGGTTCTTTGCTCAGCAGGGAGCCTGCTTCCTCCCCTCTCTCTGCCTGTCTCTGCCTACTTGTGATCTCTCTCTGTCAAAAAAATAAATAAAAATCTTTAAAGAAATATCAGAAATTGCATTCTGTGTTTTTTAATAAAGATGAGTATAATTTTGGCTGGATTTATTATTATAGGATTCCCTTTTTCTTATTTTAAAACACGTTAATTAAAATATGTTTTATGGGCCACTAATCTGTGCCTATTGTGTCTAATGGATTAGTCAGTCCTGTCCCAAAGTCACCCCTTAGCTCTACTTAACTTTATCTATCTACCTATTTATCTAAATAATTAAGTCTTCTTCTTGCCTTTTCATTCAGTTCCTCAGATATACATTTCCATCTATATCAGAATCACAGTATTTTAACAATTATTGCTTTTAAAAAATATGTTCTAAAAGCTGTTAGAGTTGATTTATACCCCAGACTTCATTTTAGACCTCTTAACCACTTATTTACAAAATGAACTAGAACTCTTGTTATTATAACAACAACAACAAAAAACTCTGTTGAAGTTGCATTGTGTTTGTAACTTATTACAAAGAGATATGACCTCTTTATAAAAGTACAATAGCTTGATATTCTACTGCAGAACCAGTATACCATGACCATGCTACAGAGAGGGTGTAGAGGGAATTAAGAGAGAGGCAGGAAATAAGATAAAAAAGAACCTGTAGTCTGCTAAGGTGGGCTGCCAACTAGGGGTACTCAGTGAGGCTGGGACACAAACTCCTGTAAGTTGCATAGTCCCAGAAGAAGGTTGTAAACCAGCACTGCAGGACAAGAGCAAATCTATTTTTCTGATTAGGGAAATAGGAATGTCCTTGGGCAGAGATTGAAGACCATCCGTTGGTCAAACCTCTTAATCTCTTAATTCTAAAGTGGCTATTGTAGCCCCTCAGTATCGTATTAATTATGAGTGAGTTTAAACAACAATTTTTTTTCCACTGTATATTTTTTCCTGTTTTGTCGAAGATTATTTGACCGTAGAGTTGAGGGTCCATATCTGGGCTCTCTACTCTGTTCCACTGGTCTCTGTGTCTGTTTTTATGCCAGTACCATGCTGTCTTGGTGATCACAGCTTTGTAGTAAAGCTTGAAATCAGGTAACGTGATGCCCCCAGTTTTATTTTTGTTTTTTAACATTTCCTTAGCGATTCGGGGTCTCTTCTGGTTCCATACAAATTTCTGGATTATTTGCTCCAGCTCTTTGAAAAATACCGGTGGAATTTTGATCGGAATGGCATTAAAAGTATAGGTTGCTCTAGGCAGTATAGAGATTTTAACAATGTTTATTCTTCTGATCCAAGAGCATGGAATGGTCTTCCATCTTTTTGTGTCTTCTTCAATTTCTTTCATGAGTGTTCTGTAGTTCCTCGAGTACAGATCCTTTACCTCTTTGGTTAGGTTTATTCCCAGGTATCTTATGGTTCTTGGTGCTATAGTAAATGGAATCGATTCTCTAATTTCCCTTTCTGTATTTTCATTGTTAGTGTATAAGAAAGCCACTGATTTCTGTACATTGACTTTGTATCCTGCCACATTACTGAATTGCTGTATGAGTTCTAGTAGTTTGGGGGTGGAGTCTTTTGGGTTTTCCATATAAAGAATCAGTCTCTTCAATAAATGGTGCTGGGAAAACTGGACAGCTATATGTAGAAGAATGAAACTCGACCATTCTCTTACACCGTACACAAAGATAAACTCAAAATGGATAAAAGACCTCAACATGAGACAGGAATCCATCAGAATCCTGGAGGAGAACATAGGCAGTAACCTCTTTGATATCAGACACAGCAACTTCTTTCAAGATATGTCTCCAAAGGCAAAGGAAACAAAAGCGAAAATAAACTTTTGGGACTTCATCAAAATCAAAAGCTTCTGCACAGCAAAGGAAACAGTCAACAAAACAAAGAGGCAACCCACGGAATGGGAGAAGATATTTGCAAATGACAGTACGGACAAAAGGTTCATATCCAGGATCTATAAAGAACTCCTCAAACTCAACACACACAAAACAGACAATCATATAAAAAAATGGGCAGAAGATATGAACAGACACTTCTCCAATGAAGACATACAAATGGCTATCAGACACATGAAAAAATGTTCATCATCACTAGCCATCAGGGAGATTCAAATTATAACCACATTGAGATACCACCTTACACCAGTTAGAATGGCCAAAATTAGCAAGACAGGAAACAACATGTGTTGGAGGGGATGTGGAGAAAGGGGAACCCTCTTACACTGTTGGTGGGAATGCAAGTTGGTGCAGCCACTTTGGAGAACAGTGTGGAGATTCCTCAAGAAATTAAAAATAGAGCTTCCCTATGACCCTGCAATTGCACTACTGGGTATTTACCCCAAAGACACAGATGTAGTGAAAAGAAGGGCCATCTGTACCCCAATGTTTATAGCAGCCATGGCCACGGTCACCAAACTGTGGAAAGAACCAAGATGCCCTTCAACAGACGAATGGATAAGGAAGATGTGGTCCATATACACTATGGAGTCTTATGCCTCCTTCAGAAAGGATGAATACCCAACTTTTGTAGCAACATGGACGGGACTGGAAGAGATTATGCTGAGTGAAATAAGTCAAGCAGAGAGAGTCAATTATCATATGGTTTCACTTATTTGTGGAGCATAACAAATAACATGGAGGACAAGGGGAGTTAGAGAGGAGTAGGGAGTTGGGTGAAATTGGAAGGGGAGGTGAACAATGAGAGACTATGGACTCTGAAAAACAATCTGAGGGTTTTGAAGGGGCAGGGGGTGGGAGGTTGGGGGAACCAGGTGGTGGGTATTAGAGAGGGCACAGATTGCATGGAGTACTGGGTGTGGTGCAAAAACAATGAATACTGTTATGCTGAAAATAAAAAAAAAACAAATTTTTTATGCCATTATCCTAAGACCAATAAATTGTGATAGGAATAAGAGACAGAGATCAGGGGGTAGAGGTGGACCAATATGGAACCACTTTGGATCATCACTCATGATCAGTTAACTTTTTCTCCTTTTTCTCTTATTTTATGTTTCCTTATAATTTTCTAAGTTTATAGTTTTCTTACATGAAAAGCAGCCATTTTACGATATATTGGCAAAATTCAGAGGCCTTCTCTCTAAGTCCAAGTCTTTAATGATGAAAATTAACAAGCACTATAATTCAAGCTAATGACTTAAAGCTGTTGTCTGTTATGACTAGACATAACTCTAATATGAGGGCCATTAGAGTAGATTGAATAACTTTAATGCAGAGAAAATTTGGATGTATACCATGTTTAATAAGTCAAATACACAGGTTACATTTGGCATGCTGTTTCCCTTCATGATTCATGAAAAAGACCTAGGGTGGGAAGATTTCAGTGCCTCCTGAGAAAAAGATAAAAGATACGTGATCTGAAAACTCAAAGTTTGAAAATTTCAAGGACAATGTTTTACTTCAGCTTTCAGGTTATGAGGCACATTGGCACACTCTGTTGGAACATCTACTGTGGGTCTATGCCCGCCTACCCTTCATACCTACAATTACACACATATCTTTATTTACTTAGAGAAATCTTCCTCATTCAAATAAGTCAAATAATGACCTACATACTTACTGGGGGATACCACATGAGTTTCCAACACTAATTAGTGTTGATTAGTATATGTGTAAATCAACAACAACAAAATCATCCAGTATTTGTGGGAGCTCAACAGATTCAAAAAAGAGTGGCTAAACTGAATAAACAAAGAAAATTTCCCTTAACCAAATAGGAAATCCAGTTTAAATTTATCATCAACTGGTCATGTCCCCAGACATCAAACAGCAGAATGTAAATTGTTTCTTGGAGATTTAAAAACCCCAATAAAAATTCCTGTTGGTTAAATACCAATGAATACAAACTAAAAATTTTTAAAAATCACAAAATACTCATGAAAGAAATCATCATAATTAAGAGTCACCAGAAATAAGAAACCAAGGGATCAGACCCAGAAAGAATGCAAATACAGAAATTATTGTTTCAAAATACATTTATTCAATATTTTAAAATTAATTAAAAAATTATGTTAAGAGTTTTATTAGTCAACTTGGGATACCATAACAAAATGCCGCAGGCTGGTTAGTTTAAACAACAGAAATTTATTTTCTCAAAGTTTTGGTTGCTGGGAACTTTAGATTAAAGTGTCAGCTAATTTGATTCTTGGTGAGAACTCTCTTCCTGGTTTGCAGACAGCCTTTGGTGCAGCCTTTGGCTGGTGCAGACAGCCCCTGGTTTGCTGTGTCCTCACATGGCAGCGAGAATGAGCTCTAGTGTTTCTGGTGTTTAGGCAACAACACTGTCAGACTAGGGACTCTACCTCTGACTTCAATTCAACCTTTATCACTCTCTCACAGGCCCTCTCTCCAAATACAGTCCTATACGTGGTTACAAGTTCAGCATATGAATTTGCAGCAGCAAGAAAACACAATAATTAAAACTAAAAAAAAAATCAATAGATGGGTAAAATAGAGTATTAAATGTGAAGATAGAATTGGTTATCAGGAAGATAAGTTTAAAGAAATTCCCTAGACACAGTAGGGTAACCAAGAAATAGAAAATACTGTAATAGTTAAGAAGCTTGGGAGATGGAGTGACGTTTAATAGGTAATTAATCAAGTACCAGGAGGAGAGGATAGAGAAGATGGGTGAGGGGCAATACTGGGATGCTAATGGATGCAAATTTTCCAGAACTCATAAAAGTTCTTGTATTTTTAAATTCAAGAAGTCCTAGGAATTCCAAAGAGGATC
Organism: Lutra lutra; assembly: GCF_902655055.1. Lineage (NCBI taxonomy): Eukaryota > Metazoa > Chordata > Mammalia > Carnivora > Mustelidae > Lutra > Lutra lutra. Next base: position 69,867,492 of record NC_062287.1, read on the forward strand.
AATAAAAAGAAGCTAACCTAGATACAATTAACAAAAATTGTGAAAGACCAAGGATAAAGGTCTTGAGAGCAACCAGAGAGAAAATACAGAGGACTTGCAAACAAATACCACTTAAAGAGTTACCTGATTTTGTAAATGTATCAGTGAAAGTCAGAAGATGGTAGAATAGCATCTTCACAGTGTTAGAAGGAAAATAAAATTTCAACATATGCATGGGTGCATGCACATGCATGCTCAAGGAGGGTAAAATATTTCAAAAGATACAAAGAAAACAGACATTTATCATAAATAGAACCTCTATAAAGAATATCCTAAATCCACGTTTTTTCTTTTTTAATTACAGAGTTATGACATATTAAGGGTCAGTGAAATCAACTCATTGGATTATTAACTTTTTATATTTTTAAATTTCTTTCTCATACATTCTTTTGTCATATTTTCCATGTCATTTTCTGACTAAATCTTCCTCATTTTCATCATTATATTCAATTATATTTATGTATTATAAATTATTCAGCCAATTCCCTGTTAATGGACAATGCTTCCTACTCTGTCATCTTCCCAGAATCCTGTCCTACTCTTTGAATTACTATAACAGTATTATAGATTAAAAGGTCTTTACCATAGGTTAAAAGGTCCTCTAAATCTAACCCAGTGATTCTTACTTGTTTGCAAGAACTGAGTAAGTGTGTGTGTGTGTATATATGTATATATATATATATATATATATATATTTTTTTTTTAAATGAATGATCAGGCACCATCCCTAGAAGTCTCAGTCTAGCCTCATGTCTTTCCACTTTGTCTTTTACTCTCTGTGCTCCAACTTTAATATTCTCCCTGTTTCTTGAACATGTGTTGCAGCTAGGTGTGGTAAATATTTTACAAATGATGGCTCTCTGGGAAGAATAATCCTGATTTGCAAATTTGGCAAAATTTTCTCTGTGTATATATCCCCAGCATGTCTGGTTTCCAGCTACCAATGAGATATCACTGAACACAGAGCTGGGAAGAGATGTTAACAATGGCTTGAATTAGCTGGTATGAGTAGGTGCCATTATGTCACTGATTCTATGCCTGTGCTTCTGGTCTCTACACCTGAATGCTCCTTACTTCCCCCACTGCTCACCACAGTGTTTTAATCTTCAGATTTCTAATTAAATGTTCTTTTTTAAGGGAGCTCTTTCCCTAGTTCTTGACTAGGCTGTATCTTCTTCACATATACCTATGCTGCACTGTACTTTACTGTTAATAATCATATTTTATATTAATGTTTGATATCAATCTTCCCAATTTATCTGCCAATGAGTATAGGGGCCATGCCTTTCCTGCTCATCTTTGTATCACCACTCTCTGAGTTGTGGCCTGTTATGGCACAATACATAGAATGGGAGCTTACATAACAGATGTGTATTTTCTCACAGTTCTGTAGGCTGGAAATCTGAGATCAAGGTGCTAACATGGTCAGGTTCTTGAATTCTCTCTTCCTGGCTTGAAGGTGGCCACCTTTTCTCATTGTGTGCTCATATGGTAGAGAAAGAAAGAAAAAGATCAAATTCTCTGGTGACTCTTCTTATAATAGCAATAACCCATTATGAGGGTCTTACTCTTATGACCTCATGACACTGTGTTAAGTGCTACAACAGAGAGCAAAATGGACGCAGCTACTATGTGAATGGAACTTTAAGTCTAAGGGGGATAGACATTAATCAATTAATCATGCTAATAAGTGTGTAAACTACAACTGGAAGAGTGAGATGAAAGAAAGGTGTATTTAGTCTTTGAAATGAAATAAAGAATTATAACCTAGACTCAGTGGGTGGTTGTCTGGGAAGACTTCCTTGAGGAAGCAATGCTTAGCTGAACTGAAAGAAGAGTTAGAATTAATTGAGAATAGGGAAGCTATGGGCACTCTGGAACATGGAAACAGCATGTGGAAAAGCCCTGTGGTAGGAAGAACATGCAGATTCTGACAAACTGAAAGAATGCCAGTGTAACTAGAGCTCAGAGTAAGAGGGAGAGCATAGTGAGAAATGAGGCTGGAACAATAGTTAGTTGCCACATCATATATAGCTTTGTGGACTATATTGAGGGCTTTGTTGATTATCTTTATGAAGGCAAAAAATGATACCTACAATTTTCCTTGATCTACAGATAAGCTATTCTCTCCAGGAAGTCTAAAACTACCCTCTTTATGGAAACAATTAGTGTTATCATTGTCCTGGCAAGACTGAATAGGAGGGATGAAGCCCATATTTACAGTCTTGGCTCAGGGCCCTGTCAGAGACAAGGACAAGACCTTTTTTAGCTCTACATATTGCTTACATGCAACTGCTACAGGAATATCCAGACAAGTTTCACCAAGAACAGAAATATCTGAGGATCCAAATAATTGAAGAGCCTTACTTCCTACCCCAGGGACATTCTTTTTTTTTTTTTTTAAATTTAAACTTTATTTTATTTTTTCAGTGTTCCAAGATTCATTGTTTATGCATCACACCCAGTGTTTCATACAATACACGCCCTCCTTAATACCCACCACCAGGCTCACCCAACCCCCCATCCCTCTCCCCTCCAAAACCCTCAGTTTGTTTCTCAGAGTCCACAGTCTCTCATGGTTCATCTCCCCCTCCAATTTCCCCCAACTCCCTTCTCCTCTCCATCTCCTCATGTCCTCCATGTTATTCCTTATGCTCCACAAATAAGTGAAACCATATAGTAATTGACTCTCTCTGCTTGACTTATTTCACTCAGCATAATCTCCTCCCGTCCCATCCATGTTGATACAAGAGTTGGGTATTCATCCCTTTTTTTTTAAATTTATTTTCAGCATAACAGTATTCATTGTTTTTGTACCACACCCAGTGCTCCATGCAGTCCGTGCCCTCTCTAATACCCACCACCTGGTTCCCCCAACCTCCCACCCCCTGCCCCTTCAAACCCTCAGATTGTTTTTCAGAGTCCATAGTCTCTCATTGTTCACCTCCCCTTCCAATTTCACCCAACTCCCTACTCCTCTCTAACTCCCCTTGTCCTCCATGTTATTTGTTATGCTCCACAAATAAGTGAAACCATATGATAATTGACTCTCTCTGCTTGACTTATTTCACTCAGCATAATCTCTTCCAGTCCCGTCCATGTTGCTACAAAAGTTGGGTATTCATCCTTTCTGAAGGAGGCATAAGACTCCATAGTGTATATGGACCACATCTTCCTTATCCATTCGTCTGTTGAAGGGCATCTTGGTTCTTTCCACAGTTTGGTGACCGTGGCCATGGCTGCTATAAACATTGGGGTACAGATGGCCCTTCTTTTCACTACATCTGTGTCTTTGGGGTAAATACCCAGTAGTGCAATTGCAGGGTCATAGGGAAGCTCTATTTTTAATTTCTTGAGGAATCTCCACACTGTTCTCCAAAGTGGCTGCACCAACTTGCATTCCCACCAACAGTGTAAGAGGGTTCCCCTTTCTCCACATCCCCTCCAACACATGTTGTTTCCTGTCTTGCTAATTTTGGCCATTCTAACTGGTGTAAGGTGGTATCTCAATGTGGTTATAATTTGAATCTCCCTGATGGCTAGTGATGATGAACATTTTTTCATGTGTCTGATAGCCATTTGTATGTCTTCATTGGAGAAGTGTCTGTTCATATCTTCTGCCCATTTTTTGATACGATTATCTGTTTTGTGTGTGTTGAGTTTGAGGAGTTCTTTATAGATCCTGGATATGAACCTTTTGTCCGTACTGTCATTTGCAAATATCTTTTCCCATTCCGTGGGTTGTCTCTTTGTTTTCTTGACTGGTTCAACATTTGCAAATCAATCAATGTGATAGAACAAATCAATAAGAGAAGAGAGAAGAACCACATGGTCCTCTCAATTGATGTAGAAAAAGCATTTGACAAAATCCAGCATCCGTTCCTGATTAAAACGCTTCAAAGTATAGGGATGGAGGGAACATTCCTGAACTTCATCAAATCTATCTATGAAAGACCCACAGCAAATAACATCCTCAATGGGAAAAAGCTTGCAGCCTTCCCGTTGAGATCAGGAACACGACAAAGATGCTGACTCCACCACTCTTGTTCAACATAGTATTAGAAGTCCTAGCAACAGCAATCAGACAACAAAGAGAAATAAAAGGTATCCAAATTGGCAATGAAGAAGTCAAACTCTCTCTCTTCGCAGATGACATGATTCTTTATATGGAAAACCCAAAAGACTCCACCCCCAAACTACTAGAACTCATACAGCAATTCAGTAATGTGGCAGGATACAAAGTCAATGTACAGAAATCAGTGGCTTTCTTATACACTAACAATGAAAATACAGAAAGGGAAATTAGAGAGTCGATTCCATTTACTATAGCACCAAGAACCATAAGATACCTGGGAATAAACCTAACCAAAGAGGTAAAGGATCTGTACTCGAAGAACTACAGAACACTCATGAAAGAAATTGAAGAAGACACAAAAAGATGGAAGACCATTCCATGCTCTTGGATCAGAAGAATAAACATCGTTAAAATGTCTATACTCTCTAGAGCAATCTATACTTTTAATGCCATTCCAATCAAAATTCCACCAGTATTCTTCAAAGAGCTTGAGCAAATAATCCAGAAATTTGTATGGAACCAGAAGAGACCCCGAATCGCTAAGGAAATGTTGAAAAACAAAAATAAAACTGGGAGCATCACGTTACCTGATTTCAAGCTTTACTACAAAGCTGTGATCACCAAGACAGCATGGTACTGGCATAAAAACAGACACATAGACCAGTGGAACAGAGTAGAGAGCCCAGATATGGACCCTCAACTCTATGGTCAGTTAATCTTCGACAAAACAGGAAAAAATATACAGTGGAAAAAAGACAGTCTCTTCAGTAAATGGTGCTGGGAAAACTGGGTAGCTATATGTAGAAGAATGAAACTCGACCATTCTCTTACACCGTACACAAAGATAAACTCATAATGGATAGAAGACCTCAACGTGAGACAGGAATCCATCAGAATCCTAGAGGAGAACATAGGCAGTAATCTCTTCGATATCAGCCACAGCAACTTCTTTCAAGATATGTCTCCAAAGGCAAAGGAAACAAAAGCCAGAATAAACTTTTGGGACTTCATCAAAATGAAAAGCCCCAGGGACATTCTTGAGAATGTATTGTTAATTGTCTAGGATGGATCCAGGTAATAAGATGGCTCTTAGAAATTAAGGTCAAGGGGCACCTGGGTGGCTCAGTGGGTTAAGTCTCTGCCTTTGGCTCAGGACATGATCTCAGGGTCCTGGGATCGAGCCCCGCATCGGGCTCTCTGCCCAGCGGGGAGCTTGCTTCCCCCTCTCTCTCTGCCTGCCCCTCTGCCTGCTTGTGATCTCTCTCTCTGTCAAATAAATAAATAAAATCTTAAAAAAAAAAGAAATTCGGGTCAAGTCATGCTAGGAACTTATCTATTTATTTATTTTTGGCTAGGAAATTTTCAGTAAAGAAAATATAATCTGCTTTAAATCCCAAGAATTGCTAACCAGTCATTCCTTGAGACCTGTGTTCCCAGTCACAGCCAATGCTCCCTGGAGAATCTGCCCAAGGATGAATCTTTTGAGAAGCAAGTGAAGCAGGAGACCAGAGCAACGGAATTCTGTTCACTATTAGAGGCATTTTCTAAGAGTCAGAGTGATCCAAAGATAGAATGAGCTATCTCAGAAGATAGTGGTATCAAAATTTCAAAAAAATAAGCTAGGATACTTGGGGTGTTATAGAAGACATTCAAGAATGTGGGTTGGTCTATGTGGACTTAATGGTTTCTACCCACCATGAAAATCTTAGAGGCAGAAAGAATAATGTGAACCAGTAGCTATAGGATGAAGAACATTAAGAACTCAGATAGAGGTAAGTGATGTTCATAAGAAACATCAGTAACAAGAAAGAATAGAGGACTTAATTTTGTTTGGAGTAAAAGAAGCTTATGCCATTATTCCTAATCTGACTGGGGCTTGGGAACCATGGGAAACAATTCTGAGAGTGCATCCTTTCTGGGAACTGTGTCTTCCAGTGTGAACTCAGGTCTGCATGTCTAGCCAACTCCACTGAATAGGCTTTCCCAAAACTAGGGTTGAGTAGAATTGTCATGGTTTGGATGGATATTAGTTATCCATAGCTGTGTAGCCAATTACCTAAAAACTTAGCAGCTCAGAAGAACAAATATTTACTTCCTCACTCAGATTTGGAGAGTATGCTATCTGGGAGAGGCTCAGCTTGTAGTTTTGGCTCAGGATCTTGCCTGAGGTTGCAGTCCAGCTCTCAGATGGCTCTAGAGTCAGATATAGGCTCAAATGGGGCTGCAGAAGCCACCTCTAAGCTCTCTCACTTGGTCATTGACAGGCCTCCATCTTCACAGCCTCTTGGCTAGAGACCTTTCCTTGGCACATGGACACCTCCATAGCCTGCTTGAGTGGCCTCATTTCATGGCATTTCAAGAGAGAGAGAGAAGTCTGAGCAGCTGAGTGAAATAGTCTCCCAAAGGGAGAAGGACTTGTATCTAGAATACATTAAGATCTCTTACAACTCAAGATGATACTGTGCTCAATTAAAAATGGGCAAAGGAGTGAAACTAGAACTTTATAGAAGAAAGTAAAAAAAATGACTAATAAGTACATGAGAAGGTCCTCAGTTATCAACAATCATTAGGAGAATAAAAATGAAAATCTGTAATGAGGTACTGCTATAGTATTAGAAGAATGGCTAACATTGAAAATATCAAGCCTTGTCAAGGATATGGGAAACAGGGCAAATGATCATAAATTTCTGCTGGGAGAATATAAAATGGCATAGCCATTTGTAAACCAGCACAGTCAATTTAGTTAAAACAGGCATTTACCATGTGATTTCTAGCTACTTATGCAAGAGAAATGACTTCAACCTGTCAAAGAAACACTTGTACAAGAATGTTCATAAGAGTGTCATACATAACAACCCAAAGTAGAAATAATACATATCTCCACCCGGTGAATTTTGGTACATAATGGGATATTACTTAACTCTTTCACTCCAATCCTTGAACTTTAATAACCAATTAATACACATTTAACCTCTCCAGATAGTTATATCTGATATATGCAACAATGTAAATAAATCTCGGAAACATTATGCTGAGTGAAAGAAGCTAGATACAAGAGAGGACATATCATTTGTCTATGGAAAAATGAATCCACAGTGATAGAAATCACATCAGTGATTGTATGAGGTATAGGGGTTTGGGGGAGATTGACTTCAAAGTGGCATGAGAAACATTCTGGGATGATGGTAATATTCTATATCTTTTGTTGTGGGATAATTATATAGGTTTTATGGAACACTTTTGCTAAAACTCATGGAAATATAATTTGTGTGTATAATTTAATGTTATATAATTTTTACCTCATGAATGTTTTTTTTAAAAATAAAAGATTTTATTTATTTATTATTTGACAGACAGAAATCACAAGTAGGCAGAGAGGCAGGCAGAGAGAGAGGGGGAAGCAGGCTCCCTGCTGAGCAGAGAGCCCAATGTGGGGCTTGATCCCAGGACCCTGAGATCATGACCTGAGCCAAAGGCAGAGGCTTAACCCACTGAGCCACCCAGGCACCCCATGAATGGTGATTAATAAAAAATTTTTTATGAATGGTGATTTTTAAAGTAAGAAAAAAATTATAATATGTAAACTAAACATTTTTAGGAATACAAAGGAGAATTCACAGAAATTAAATAATACTTAGAAAATGTATTGCCTTCTCTTTGTCCTTGCAAGATCAACTAACCAGGTAAAAATAATATATAAGAATATTATAATTATTTGCTTTAATTACATATCATAGCTAGTTACTTAGATATTGATATAAAATTTTTTTTACCTTAGGAAAAGTACTCTATTTTCTGTTGTCATTAATGCATTTGTGGGAAAAGATCACATAGTAAGCCTATAGAAAATCTCAGCAAATTTCCCAAGCACAAAATTATAAAGACCATCTCTATCAAACCTCAGTGCAAAAAAACCTGGAACTAAATAACTGAAGAGTAACTTTAAAAGCTATTTTAAATTTTAAATTTCTCTACTAAATTACTTTTGAGTTATAAAAGATATCAAAAGAAAAATTAGGCAATTTTTTAAATGGCAACTTCACATCTCAGAACATGATGTATGGTTAAAGATAAAGTCAAAGATGGGATGCCTAGGTGGTTTAGTTGGTTAAGCATCTGCCTTCAGCTCAGGTCATGATCCCAGTTCCCTGGGATCCAGTCTCACATAGGGTTCCTTGCTCAGCAGGGAGCCCGCTTCTCCCTTTGTGTGACATTCCCCCTGCTTCTGCTCTCTCTCTCTCTCTGACAAATCAATAAATAAAATCTTAAGGAAAAAAAAGAAAGAGAAAAACCTAACAGTTTCCTAATTTATTTATCCATTCAACAAATATTTATTGAAGGATTACACTGTACCCTATGCTCCAGGGTACAGATGGAAAAAAATCTAACTTCCTTCATAAAATTACATGCTGGTAGAAGTACATCGAACAAAACCCCCCTATAAATATATTATCACATACAGTGATAAATTCTTTGGGTAAAATAAGGCTGATAAGGTGGATGGAGAATGTTCAAAGAGGAATGTCATTTTGTATACAGTACTCAAGGAAGATAGTCCTGAGAAGGTGATGTTTCACCAGAATTCTGAAGGAAGGGAAGGAGTCAGTCATGCAGGCTCTGGGGGCATGGCATTGTAAGCAGAGTAGGCTCTGTTACTCTGAGTGAGAAGGGGAAAATGCGGAAGGTTCTGAGCAGAGGATAGACACACTCTGACTTATATTTTAAAAGGATCACTCCAGAATTGTCTGCATGAGAAGGGTAGAAACAAGGAGGTCAGTTGGGAGGTTGTTGTTTTAGTTCATATAAAACATGATGGAAACTTGGATCAGGAAGAATCAGTGGGGGTGGGAAGAGGTGGTTAAAATAGAAATGATCAGGACAAAGAGAATATATGCAATTTAATTTAATAATTCAACTCAGAAATCTAGGAAGAGACCAGCTCAATGAACTTTCCAACAATTATGAGGGAGAAGGAGTTAAGTGGTCAGCAAAGAAATTAATGAGTAAAAAAGAAGAAATGGCAGAATTGAAAAATATTAAAGCTCTTTCCTGAAAAGTTCAATTAGAACTTTCTGGTAAAGTAAGTGAGGGAAAGAAAAAAGGGAAGATACAGATATACTACATTCAGAATGAAAAGAAAGATATAATGTCAAATATAAGATTTTAAATTATAAAAAAAGACAATTTGCTAATGCATGCAAAAAATTAAAAAAAAATTTCACAGAAATATATGTAAGTCAAGAATAGATAGAGTAGCAATAGAGTAGAATAACCATAGCAGAAATTGAAAACCTTAAGAACTCTGTGAGGAAAGCTAAAACCTAAAGGAACTCTGTAAATAAGTTTCAGGTAAATTATATGAAACTTAAAGCTTAGAGAGATTTTATTGCTGACCTGAAATATATTAAAAATTCAAAAGTTTGCTTTAATTCATTTGATGATATTAGCATAGCTCCAATATTAAACTTAACAGTGGTAGGACAAAATCCTTAATAAATCACAAGAACCCGGAATTTGGATGGATATTTTAACACTATCGTCTGACCAAGTAGAGTTTATCAAGAAGCAGTATAGTCAGAGAGAGTCAATTATTGTATGGTTTTACTTACTTGTGGAGCATAAGGAATAACATGGAGGACATTGGGAGATGGAGAGGAGAAGTGAGTTGGGGGAAATTGGAGGGGGAGATAAACCATGAGAGACTATGGACTCTGAGAAACAAACTGAGGGTTTTGGAAGGGAGGGATGAGGTGTTGGATGGGGGTGGTGGGTATTAAGGAAGACATGTATTGCATGGAGCACTGGGTGTGGTGAATAAACAATGAATTTTGGAACACTGAAAAAACAAAGAAGTATAGGGCTTTAAGACCCCTGACTCTGGAGCCAGATAGCCTAGAAATAGGAATAGTTTTACATGTTGATTTGGATCGAATAACCATATGGCTTTGGTTAACCTGTTTAATGTCTCTGTATCTCAGTTTCTTTATCTGTAACATGGAACTATGAAACTGTCTATTTATGCAATCATTATAAAGATTAATTAACTAATTAATTAATTAATTCTGTGAAGCATTTACTACAGCCTAACATGTAGTAAGTACTCAAAAATATTAATTGTTATTATGAATTTCTATGCCTGGAAATGTATTATCATAATAGTAAGTCAGAGGAGAAAAGCCCTAAGATCATCGTTAGTACCAAAAGATATTTTGATAAAATTTAGTATTCATTTATGATTTTCAAAAACTCTCTTAATATACAATAAGAAGAAAGATATTTTCTTAAGATGATACTGAAACTCCTTTTGAAATCAATACCCTTCATCATCAGGGATAACTGTAATCATTTTTGCCTCAACATTGTAAAGAAGTTCTACATGATACAAAAAGAACAAAAATATGAACAAAGATTTACTATTATTTAGAGATGATACAATTGTCTACCTGGAAAGTCCAATGCCAAACAAAATCAAAACAGGGTTTTTAAAAATTGACAATTATTCTAACTTCCTTCTGGAAGAATAGATGTGTAAAAATTGCCAAGAGCATTTTGAAAAAGAGAAGCTGAAGTACCTTTATCCTACTCGTAATGAAACCGTGTTACTAGAATATAGAGAGTTATCAGTGGAGAAGAAAAGAAGTCCAGAAGGAGACTAGCGTATAAGGCTGGTGTTAAAATCAATGTGATACATGCTGGTTTATTTCATAAATGGTTTTGGGAAAAGTAGACATAATCTTATTACTAATAAGCTCTATCACACCTTTGTGGTTATAAACACTGTTTTCTCAAACCTATCATAGTGTCAGCAGTATTTGCAGAGCCAGCTTTGAACCATGCATTTGAAGGTGATTCCAAAAGCTAATGGCTTATTGAGCGGGGTGCATTAATTGCATAACAAGAATTCTTGATACACATATTTCACCTGCAGTTCTGTCGGGTTTTGTTTCACATAATTTGAGGCCATGTTGTTGGGTGCATGTGTGTGTATTACCGATGTATCTTCTTGACATTTGGTTCCTTTTCCCATCACATGACACCTTTCCATTTCCAATAAATTTTTTTTGCCTTGAATTCAATTTTGATCCCAGATTATGACCTTATTTCAATTTATTTTTGTTCATATTTGTCACTTATCTTTTACTACCCATTTATTTTAATCAATTCTGAGTCCTTCTGTTCTAAATGTTTCTCTTGTGGAAAAAATATTGTTGTATTCTTTAAAAAGATGCAGCAGATAGTCTTGGCTCTCAATTGGTGACTTTAATATACCACTATTCTAAAGCTATGTGAGTATTTATTACTGCCATCTTTTCTCAATTGTGCATTCACTGGATTTTTTTTTTTTTTCATGCTTTCCATTGAATAGAACAGATCCTCTTTGGGTATTTAAAATTCATACATTTAAAAAATTGACAACAGTTGCCTTAATGTAAATTAAGGTAAATCATACTTACGAAATTCTTTCCTACTAAACACAAATATCGTGACCATTCACATATTCCAACTACCCAGCTTACACAATAAAACAAAACTATCCTGGGTGCCGACTAAACACCCTTCTTATTGACATTTTGTTCTCACCCTATAAAGTTACTTTTTTTTAGAACGTAATGTTTGTTCTCCCTATGAATGACTGTATACATGTGTAGGTTTTGTACAGTAATGTTAGACATGTTTTAAATGCAAAACAGATAGTATCATCTGGTATCTGTCATTCGAAACTTGCTTTATTTTGTACTCAGTATTATATATGAGGTTGCTCCAGGTTGGTACATATATCTATACTCATTGTTCTATAGTATGATGTATGTATTCAGTACGAGAGAAAACCACTTCATTATCTACAGTACAGATGATCCAGTTTCAGCAGCAGGAGATTGAACCAACCACAGTGAATATTCCTTAAGTCAATTTTAGGGAGACAAAATGCAAATGAACTCATAAAAAGAATCGAATAAAATTGCTAATTTGGACATTGAGCAAATCAACACAAAGTCCAATTCTCAGTGAGAGGAAAAACAACCTGTGGTACCAAAAATAGTTCCATCAACGAATGACCCCTGTATTAGTCTGGCAGTCATTACCGAACAGCATAGGCTGGACAGCTCAGCAGCAGACACGTACTGTTCTCAGTTCTGGATGCTGGACTTGTGAGATCAAAGTCCCATCAGCGTTGCCGTGTGGTGAAGTCTCGCTTTCTGTCTTACAAATGGCCATGTACTTACCGTGTCCCCATCAGGCCCCTTCTATGCGTGTGCATGGAGAGGGAAAGAGAGGGATCTCTGATCACTCTCTGTTCTTATAAGGACACCTGTCCTATCAGATCAGGACCGCATGCCTAGGATCTCACTTAATCTTAGCTGCTCCCTACAGGCCCTGTCTCCAAACACAGTCACATTGGGGGTTAGAGTTTGTGAGGGAACACATTCACTTTATAACACTTCTGAAGCCTATATACCAGTCAGCTTTTGTCACAGCAGTATTACATATAAACAACCTCAAAACCTTCGGGTTTTACAAAGGCAAATGCTTATTTTCTTGGTCATGGGCATGTAGTAGGGATGAGGACGATCTTAGCTGATGTTGGCTGCATGTGGATCTAGGCCACAGGTCAGGTTTAGGTTCACAGACCTTGTTTTGGAGTCCAGGCCAAAGGAGCAAAGGACACCTAGGCATGCAGCCATTCGAGAGTACTTGTTAAAGGTATGAATGTTTCTGTTAAACATAGTACGGGCTTTAGAGCAACATGCTTTTCTTCTCCACACCCAAGAAGATAAGAAAAGTTGGACTGAATGGTACCTGCTGACCTTTCCTGGCCTGTCAGTCTGTGGCAGCATCTCAGACTCTGAGCCACTGTTTCTCAAGGACTTTGCAGGCTATGGGGAGGAGGAGGGGTGCTGATGGGGAGGAAAGGCAGGGCTGGGCAAGGGCAAACCTGAGTCAAGAGGAAGTGCACAGACAATCTCTGAGGCTGGGGACCAGGGAACTCTGCAAATAAAGGGGAATTGTCTTTGAGATGTATAGAGTTCTAATTCCAGAAAGGGATACTGAGGACCCATCCCATCCCAAGCATGTTGCCTGTGCTTCATGGTCAGCCTCGACAAAGCGTTCACAGGTCTTTAGGCTTTCTGGGGAGAAACACCATAAATAGCAGTAGGGACTCCTCTCAAATGTGTCAGAAACCCTTTCTTATCGTGATGAAGTTCACCAGTGACAACATTTCTTCTCAGAGTTCCATGCAGGCCCCGCATTTATTATGTGCCCCCAGACACCCACCAGGCAGCTACTCCCCATGCCCCTGAGGGTTTACAGGATTGTCAACATCCATGGGTTGGCTCACAGGGCCCATCGTTGCTACCAGATACAGACATGCTGTCATACAAAAAGATGCACACTAGGTAATTGCAATAATTTTATTCTTTTTATTTAGATTTAATTTATTTCAGACAAGAATGTTTTTAATATTAAGCATGCAGATGTGTGTGTTTTCCATGCTCCTTATCCTATGAGTTGCATTCATTTTAAATTAAAGGAAATAGAGTTCGCTTCATGGTGACCTAGAAAAAAAAATAGCCAGAATTTAGTAACTCATTAATTGTGAAAATATTGACATCTATTATCTCATTCAGTCTTTATATTAATCTAGCAAGTAGATGCTATTGTTGCCCTTGATTCACAGATGGAGAAACTGGCTCGGAAAACATGTCTGGCCCGTGGTTGTACAGCTAATAGATCAGTTCATGATTCCAAGTGTCGGCTCTGAATTCAGACGTACATGACAGTATAGTGTTTACACCCAAAGCATGTCATTACCTTTCAAACTCAAAAGGTAGAATAATCACAGTTATAAATGCAGGGACAGTCATTTAAATAAACAAATTGATCTTTTCTGGCAGATGATCTCAGTTTTCACAGGGAGATACTGCTCAAATAGAGGGGAGTGACCCTAAATTCCAGGAGTTTCCCTGTTCTCTCTGCAGACGCTGGGATGGGGACATTCCCTTGTAGATTTTTTCTAATATGTGGGCTCTCAGAGGCTTAATGTGTGGACTGCACCCCTGCACTACCTGGGTTCCCATCCTCCCACCCAGATACCTGGGTTCCCATCCTCCCACCTCACATTCTTCCTGGATCCCTTTCAGCTCTTAGGCTCCAAGTTCCTCGTGGCGATGGCCAAAGGCTTCGGGGTCCACACTGGCAGCCACAAATGTGTTTTTCACCATGCGCTCAGCTCTGGCCAGCAAGCCTTCCAGATTCTTGGTCACACAGTGGGCGGTGTCGCAGGGGCTCTCCTGGGCAGTGATGCTGGTGTGCAGGATGGAGGAAAAGGAGCCCATCAGTGAGAGGCTGTCAGAGAGAGATTCTATCTTCCCCATGGGGTAGTCATGGGAAAATGATTGCTCTGAGAGGCACCTGTTAATGGTACGGCTTTCCCCTAATCACAGTGTTCACTGCAGAAATACACAGGCTATGGGGAAAATACCATGATCACTCCCACAGACATTCCCAGGGGTGTGAGGAAGCCCAAAGTGGCTCTGGGTGAGTGGCCAGGGAACACAGAGCTGTAACAGCTTATCCTGTATAAGTAAACTAAAAAGCAAGCAAGGCTTAGGAGAGAGGATTATAGCCCCACACTGACCCCAACTCAAGGACTGTCTAGAAGCCACAGCCCACTCAATGGTACCCAATATCCCTTCTTAGAAATAGGAAAATTCCCCAGACTCACCTGGAGGAGGAAGTATAACATTGGGTCCCAGAGGTGCTTACCTGCTCTGCACGGCTCCTGTCCAGCTACTGGATGTTGGTCACAGGACTACTCACTATGCCCTGGATCCAGCTACCACGGGGCTAAGGCTCCTTCTAAGCACAGGTCTCTGAGTCTGAGAAGCCTGTGCTGTGGCCCAGGGCAATAACCACCACTGCTCAGGTCTTCTTACAAATGCACTTTTATTCCCCAGTGACAAACACATTCATAAGCAGGACTGAGAAGCTGGGCTACGATTCCTCGGGGGAGTCAAAGGCTGCCCCCCCATCTCTTCCCCGGGGGGTTCTCTTCTGGCCTGAACATCTTGCTCTCCTCCCATCTGAGGTTCCAGACATCCACTGCCACAAAGAAAGCTACTGACACCAGCAGCCAGAGAGGACCACATGTATCATGATATAGGAAGGAAGGAAGAAAGGAAATTAGAAAGTTGAGGGAGGGGATTGGTAGGCATCCCGGATCATGCCCGTGTGAGGGCCGTGGTCTCTCTCCAAGCTGCTGGCCATGACCCTTTTCTTGCCAGGGGCTCCGACCCCAATTGCAGTCTGAGGGAACGTGTGAAACTTGTTGAGGTCCTGCGTGTATGTGCCCAGCACACAGGTACTCAGATTACTGCACCGCTTAGCTCGGAAGCTGTCCAGGCTGCAGGGAAAAGACATGCCAGGTGGTACCACAGCCTGGGTCTGCCCCTGTGGGTATCATGCAGAAGGTTAGACCAGGGAGGGGGCACTTGGAGCAGAGGCGGGAGGGGCAGGCAGCCGTGCAGCACTCAATCCTCCATTAGGAGAACCTAGAGGTTTCCTGAGCCAGGGCAGGGTGGGGAAGGGCTGTGGTGGGGAAGGGGTAGCCTTCTCTAGCATTCCTCATGCTGCAAACTGTCAGTCGTCATGCTCTGCACTGAGATTTGCAGGGTAGCTGCTTGTGCATCTCATGCCTCTGACCTGGTGGGGCCCGGGCCAGCCCAGGACTGGTGTGTGCTCCAAGCTCAGGGGACGCAGGGAGGGGAGGCAGGGGCAGTGCATCTGGCCCCATGACAATGTGTGTGTCTCCACAGACACACCTCAGACCGCAGACCTACCTCAGACAGTGCCCTACCCGACCCCACCCTCTGAAAGGCCTTTGGCTTTACCTTGCAAACGTGCAATGAATGAATGCCATGTGCCAGTGTCCAAGAAGCCTAATTCTAAACCTGAGATACGTGTGGTCCATCTGCCAGCTTCACACTTACTGGTCCTAACTCCTCCGATCCCAGGAAGTCCCCTCAGTGCTGCCAGCCCAATTGCCAGAGTGGGGGATTTCATACCTTCCCTAACTACTTTCAGAAAGGGATCTTTTTCTATGAGCCTTAACCATCGTCTCTGTGACTTCTATTGTCAAGGGAGCCTTAGAATCCTGGGCCCCAGGCAGAGGTGAACCATGGCAGTATGCTGGCCACCTGTCCAGCTGTGTTCTCTCTTACCTCTTGGGATATGCCTTCCTGGGCATGACAGGAGGGAGGAGATGCCCTGAGCTGAGCCGGGGCTGGGGGAGCCTCACCTGGAGCTGTCAGTCTCCTGCTCCCGCTGCAGCTCACGGACCTTCAGGCGCACATAGTCACTCAGCACTGCAGTCAGTAGGAGGCATACTTCGTTCTCAGTGAGTATAGGGGGTTCCAGAGAGTTCTCTGAGGCAGGTCTACGGGGGGGATGAAGGTCAATAGGGGCTCTGAGCCTATGTCTACCACCTCCCCTGGATCGGTGGCCAGGCTATTTTCCTGTATTTTGTGATTTCCTTAAGGATGTGGCCACCCCAAATCCTAGTGGTCAGGGCATGAGTCCAATGTCCTTCGAAAAACATTGATTCACCGGTAGTCAGGCACTAGAGTGACCTTGACATGGACTGTTGGAACTAGAATATGTAGGGTCATGAAACTGATGGTGAGATTTTTCAGGAATATTATAAGCTTAGTGTTAAATTTAGCCATTATTAAGCATTGTTATAAAACAGTTTGAGTCAAAATATTTGTGTAAGGGTGAGAAATTAGATTAAGAGGTCTCATATTAAACCTAATAAGAACAAATCAGTGGAAAATTAGATTAGTATGTCCTTTGTTTATCAAATTGTGCTTTAATTAGATAAATTCGTTGGCTATAGATACAAATATTAGGTCAATAGCCATGGCTGTTCTGTAAGAGTCAATAAAATATATGAACTACACAGTAATATATAGAATATACATTTTGATTTTAAGCTGATATTTTAAGAATATCTTTGTAGCATAAAATTTTTATAATAACCCTTATGCAGGTCACATGCATACTTTCCCCCCCTGAGAGCTGGTGGTTAACCTTTTAGCCCATCAGAGTACAGAAGTGTCTGATCCCAGGGGCAGTGGGGGGGGGGGGGCGTGCACTCCTGGCAGGGCTGTCTTACCTGAATGGTGCTGCCTGGAGGACGCCCACCTGGTACAGGGCCAGGATGCTGAGAACCAGGAAAGGAGAGAAATTCCAGAAGCCCATGATGCTTCTCTGCAAGAGAAGAAAGACGTCACCTTCTGCACCAGTCTGAATTCTGTGAGCCCAAGGACCTGGGCTCCAGTCCTGCTTCTACCTCTAACTCCCTGGGATGGCGGCTTCAGGCTGGTCATGTCATTCCCTTTATGATTGTTTCCTCCCCAAGAAAGTGGATGGCTGAAAGATCCAGTGAGTCTGTAGCATGCATAGTTTAGCAAAGACAGCAGAGTAACAGCTGAGCTATCCTAGCAGACCACTGGGTGAAGAGGATTCTGTCGGTAGCCCCCTCCCCACCACCGGGCACCCTCTCAAAGTCACATCCTGGCCAGGTCTCCACTGAGCACCCTGTCACCAAGCGGCTCTCTTATCACAACCCAGAACTGTCCTCCCTGTGTGGGGCTTTTGCTCTTACCTGGTGGGTTATGGGGAGGTCGATAAAAGGGAATTATCTGTACCAATGGAATCTTAGAGAAACTGAAGAAACAAATTCTGCTTACCTGCTCCGCACTCTGGCAAAGAATTCCCTGCAAGAACCAGCTTAGCAGAGTCCTAAATTGGGGTTAGGACTTAAAGCAGGGCGGAAAATGTCCCAGAACTCACTAAAAGGGCTTGCTATCCAAGGCTGCCTTCCTCTCGGTCTTTGAGCCTATCTGCCACCCACCGAGGCTGGCCAAAGTTCCGAAATGACTTCCCAGGGGCCACTAGGCACAAACAGGTCCGTGAGCACCCCTGCGCCCCGCTGTGCACACGGCATCTGTGGAGCTCCAGTGTCCCGAGCGCACGTGCAGCAAGAACAGCGAACTGAAGTGGGTCTCAGTGCGCAGTGAAGCAGGAAGTCCCTGGACTGAAACTGGCCAGTGTTACCTGAGGCAGGAGCCTGCGATGAATCCTGGAGTAACGGAGAGCAGCTACAAGAAGGACGAGTGCAAAAGAGAGAGGGAAGAAGAGGGAGAGATAGACTCACACAGCGAAGCGGGAATCTCGGAACTCACCTGGAAGCAGGTGGCTTGGAGCCCAGGTGGTGGCAGCTGTGGCAGCGTTGGCGTCAGGCAGTGGCGCTGTGGAAGCCGCAGGGACTCTTGAGCGGAGCAGTGGCTCTGCTGCCTCCGAGCACCAGCAGCAGCTCTTATTCCTGATGCTCTGGGTCTGGGGTGGTCCTGGAGCTCTGAGCAACCAATGAGAGAACAGATCTCGTACCATGATGGATTGTGTCACCCATTTGCGTCCAGAACCTAGAACATTCCGCAGGACCATCCCACTTGTATTTGCATTGAGGTCATTGATGGGAGAGGAGGGAGGGAGAGGGATGGTGGGGACCAGGAAAATACCCTGAATAGGAGCAGGAAGCTGAGGGTGGTTTGACGTCAAGGTAAATTTTACCTGTTTAGTTCCATTGGGTTATGAACATGTGCCCCTCACCAACCCAGCGGTGCAGTCCTATAGGATAATATCCAGGAAGCAAGACGTCCCAGCTCCCCAGGTCTGACCCTAGATCCCCCATCCAAGTGAGGCATGGACAGTTAAAAACTTGCAGCAGCTTTGACTCTGGGCACAAACAGGGTGTCTGATTTGGGCAGCTGGAATCACAAAGGGGCAAAGCACATGGGAAGCAAGAGATGGGAGCGATCTCAAGAACTTTGTCCATAGAACTTAATTCCAGGGGGTACAGTTAAGGGCAATTAACTCCTCAGCACCTCATCTTTGAAATGGGGACCATATATATTCCTGGCTTCAGAACATGTCGTTAGTAGCCATGTGCCGGTACCCCAGTTACAGAGGGATTTTTTTTTTTTTAAAGATTTTTTATTTATTTGACAGAGAGATCACAAGCAGGCAGAGAGGCAGGCAGAGAGAGGAGGAAGCAGGCTCCCTGCTGAGCAGAGAGCCGGATACCGGCTCGATCCCAGGACTCTGAGATCATGACCTGAGCAGAAGGCAGCGGCTTAATCCACTGAGCCACCCAGGCGTCCCAAAGGGATTTAGAGAGCTCAGGCCCAGAGAGGGATTCTGTGAAGTCAAAATCACCATTTTCCGGCTTCCCACCTTGTGTGGCTTCCTGGAATCGTGCTGGGTGGTCTGTCGTGCGGGTAGGAAGACTGGAAGCCCTCCTGGGCCTGAGCCTGAAGGTGTTAGGCACCGCTGCTTCCCAAGCCTCCAAAGGGACTTCTAGCCCTTGGTCTCCCTCTCCTGCCATCCATCACCTCTGGCTCTCCCCCCCCCCCCCCACGCTAGAGCCATTTGCCCAGCTGCCCCTTGTTTCCGGCTGCTGTTTGTCAAGTTGTCCCAAGTGGCCGGCAATCCCAGCCCTGTGCCCGCCTCCCCCGCACTTCCTTCCTTCACTAGAGAGCGGAGCAGGCTTGAAGGTACTGAGGAATCCGCACAGACACTAAGCTCATACGCAAAGCTTTCACACAAACTCATTTTGTCTCCAAACGGGTGCGCATTCACGGAGCACATGCCGGTGCCGGGGTCCAATACACGGGGCATCGACATGGGGTCACGAGGCTCATGCTCTGAGTCTCTCTCACGGGATCGCATACACACAGGGCATGGTGATATCTGCTGAAATCATATCACTCTCAATTGTAAGTGTGCTCTCTCATGTGGCGCCTCTACTCGCTCCAGGACCCGCCAGATGGAGGGCTTTAGGACCCCTCCAACATGATCTTTCCGCTCCCTGCTTGCTTGGCGGTCCTAGGTCCTGACTTGCTTCCCTCAGCACAAAGAGTGCAGAGAAAGAGGTTCTTACTGTTCCCTGGATCTCGGAGTGTGCGTGCAGCATGTGAGCCTCAGCCTCCACATACTCTCCCCAGGCGGCAAACGTGACCGCGGCGGCAAGGGGGCCATAGTGGGAGAACCGTGTCTGTGGCGGCAGCCGGGGTCCCCGCGGCAGCGGTGGTCCTCGCGGCAATCATGGTATTGTAGGTGCAGTGGGTGGGAGACGACATCACGGGGCTGTGCAGGCAGGCAGAGACCCCAGTTATGTATGTCTCCCAGGCAGAGCGGAAATCATGCCCGGGTTCTTCGTATGTGATCCAGGCAACGATGCGCCCCTCTCCTCAGTCCCCAGAAGCTTTTGCATTTCATAGTGCACAGCTGCCTTGGGTCACATCTCCTTCCCTTCTAATTTAGTGGCCACCGTCAAAGACATTTACTTTGTGAGATGCCTGTGTGCAGCTTTCTTCCATCTTAACTCCCGGTGCTGCCCCACCGTGAGGGAGAAAGTTCGGGACTGGGGATCGGGTGTGTAAGACTCACTGTCCTCGTGGTGGACTGGCAGGGCGGCGGGTTCTTAGACGTCCTAGTGTGAACCGCAAAACCATTCTCTTCTGAGTCCATCCTTGATTTATCGAGTGAGTTCTAGGAAGTTTAGACCTTCACGCGCGCGGGCTGCTTAGATTATGTCGGGCTATCTTGGAACCTCTCTAATTTAAGGCTACACAGAACACGCTCTAATATATAATTCGCCAAGGAAAATACTGATTTTCAAATAGCCGTTTGACTAATTTGCTCTTGGTTTTGTAAACTTATTTCATCATTTGGTGTGAGGAGGTTCACAGTGTTGGACTCCATCCCCATCGGGACTCAGGCACTACCTCCCCGCCAGCGCCCCTCCCCGCGCCCCGCTGCCTGTCTTCTGCCTGGTAGCCGCGACCACCACAGCTGCAGGAATAGAGCAATGTTCCTCCCAGCTGCGGGTGCCTGTGTACACAGGTTCAGGGCTAGACCAGAGCCAGCACCAGGTCTTACAAGATCATCTTTCACAAAGCCTGGTAAACACTGCTTCCTGGAGGGCAAGGCAAACAAACCCAGAAGTGCATTCTCAAAGAAATTTAGAAGATGGCCACTGACTTCCTGATCACCTTCCTAGGAGCCAGTTCCAGCTCTCTACGCACTGTCAGAGAACACCTACCCTGGTGGAAGGCATGTGTAAGTATAACTGGGACTCCACGTGCCTCACCCAGATCACTGACAAGACTATGTTCATGAGTGTGATGGATGCCTTCACCATCCCGGTGCCTTGGGCAGAGTAAGACCCCCACCACTCCCAAGAAGGACCATGGCTCTCTCTAATAGTCCTATTTGAGGTAGTCTGAAGTCTGTGCCTCAAGTGTTCTGGCCATTGTCCACGGAGGACAAACGGAAGGACCGTCAGTTGCTCTTCTTGGGTCCTGTCTGTCTCCGGTTTTGTCTGGGTGGCGTTGGAGTCCCCACTTACTTTTTCCTGTCCTGCTGCGAGTGGAGAACTGGGAGTTTCAGCGAGTCAGGGATCCTCTCTGTGCCCGACTATCTTCTCAACCTTCTTGAATGAAATAAAGAGAAGAAAATGAATCAAAACCATTTCCCACTGAGCTCATGCCTAATTATCAAGTGAAGCCAAATTAGATCGTTCTTTGTACATGTCGCTCTGAGACAGGCAAATCTTGAAACTTCTCTGGGCTTCTCATGGGATCCCATGCACACACAGCATGATCATGATTGGCTTTCATCATACCTGCAGTAATTGTCGATTTTTTTTTTTGTGTACACATTTAGTTTTATTGTAACAAAGCAACTTGTACACTTTTAACGTTTAAAACTGAGCATCATTAATCAATTATCATATGTTTCACTTATTTGTGGAGCATAACAAATAGCATGGAGGACAAGGGGAGATGGAGAGGAGAAGGGAGTTGAGGGAAATTGGAAGGGGAGGTGAACCATGAGAGACTATGGACTCTGAAAAACGATCTGAGAATTTTGAAGGGGTGGGTGGTGGGAGCTTGGGGGCACCAGGTGGTGGGTATTGTAGAGGGCACGGATTGCATGGAGCAACGGGTGTGGTGCAAAAATAATGAATACTGTTATGCTGAAAAATATAAAAAAATTAAAAAAAAAAGAAAAAAGAATTTAAAAAATAAAAAAAATAAATAAAAGCTACTTATAGGTGTTTTAAGTAGAATGGAATTTCACACAAGGAACTAAAGTGTTAAAAAAAAAAAAGTAACGTCTATAGTTCTGCCTTCCAATTCCACAAAAGACATTTAATTGGAGAAAATTTGCTCTCAGACAGCAGCTTTAAGAAAGTGTGGGAACAATTATGCCTTAGTTTTCCAAATAACTGAGAAGATTAAAAGGACCCTGAGTGTGCTATTAGCATTTCTGTCATAGTAGCCAAGTACTTTGAATATTTCCAATGTGCCAAGGATACAGCTTAAACCAAAGGAATGAATGTCTAATAATGGAATTCATCTATCATTGAGAGAAATTTTTTCCTCTTAGCATTGGGAGAGCTCTTCAGATCTTAACACAGAAATGATTTTTACCACCTTTCCATTTGCCCTCCTGGTACCTTATGGTTATGATTAGCCAACAAACAGCAGGCATAGCCCTGGTTTAACCTTTCATTTTTTACTGCCTATGAATGCACTATATCTGCATGTATCATTTTATCCTTGAGATTAGGCATTAGGTTGTCTTCTCTCAGATCCTCACTCTCCTTCATTTTGATCAAGCATGAATGCACATAATGGAATGTATAAAGGGCACAAATTTGTGTTGGCTGCATTGCTCTCTGCTGGAAGAACATCGTAGGGTGAGGTCCCAGGGCTAGGCTAGGGCCCCAACTGCCCAAGGACTGGCAGGAGCCCAGAAGACACTCAGCTAATGCTACCCCTCAAAATGAATCCTGGAGCATGACTTTTTTCATAGTCTTTGAAAGAGAGAGACTGAGACTCTTACACTTTTTGTTATTGAATATTTGTTTTTAATTCCTTTTTCTTTTCCTTTAGTTCTAATTATTTTACCAGAATATCAACTCTGGGCTGATTTTCCAGGCTATATCGTATATTCTTTCAATATGTGACTTCAAGTTGTCTTTTATTTCACAATGGTTTTCTTCAGTGATTATTTCTTTATATTTGTTCTGTTCTCTTCAGCAGCTTTAGCTTTCTTCCTCAGGAATTTACACACAAATGCACACACACACAGAGACACTTTGCTGAAGTTCTGTGTCAATTGCTCTAAAACCCTTTTTCCTTTCTTTCATATTTTTAAATTAAAATTTTCCTCCTTCCCATTTTCTGTTTCTCTTTATGTACTGCCCCTGGTATTTATTAATTTAACATATTGCTTCAAATTTCATTTCCCTTTCTACAATATTGTTTCTTTTATTTCTCACACTTCCCTTAGTTTTCTTTCTACTTATTTATTTGTTTGTTTATTTGTTTTATTAACATACAGTGCATTATTTGCCCCAGGGGTACAGGTCTGTGAATCATCAGTCTTACACAATTCACAGCACTCACCATAGCACATACCCTCCCCAATGCCCATAACCCAACCACCCTATCCCTGCCTCCCACCCCCCAGCAACCCTCAGTTTGTTTTGTGAGATTAAGAGCCTCTTATGGTTTGTCTCCCTCCTGATCCCATCTTGTTTCGTTTTTTTCCTTCCCTACCCCCAACACCACCCCGCCCTGCCTCTCAAATTCCTCATATCAGAGAGATCATATGATAATTGTTTTTCTCTGATTGACTCATTTCGCTCAGCATAATACCCTCTAGTTCCATCCACATCGTCGCAAATGGCAAGATTTCATTTCTTTTGATGGCTGCATAGTATTCCATTGTATATATACACCACATCTTCTTTATCCATTCAACTGTTGAGGGACATCTAGGCTCTTTCCATAGTTTGGCTATTGTGGACAATGCTGCTATAAACATTGGGGTGCATGTGTCTCTCCAGATCACTACATTCTTATCTTTAGGGTAAATACCCTGTTGCACAATTGCTGGGTCATAGGGTAGTTCTGTTTTCAACTTTTTAAGGAACCTCCATGCTGTTTTCCAGAGTGGCTGCACCAGCTTGCATTCCCACCAACAGTGTAGGAGGGTTCCCCTTTCTCCGCATCCTCGCCAGCATCTGTCTTTTCCTGACTTGTTAATTTTAGCCATTCTGACTGGTGTGAGGTGGTATCTCATTGTGGCTTTGATTTGTATTTCCCTGATGCCAAGTGATGTGGAGCACTTTTCATGCGTTTGTTGACCATATTTTCCTTGTTTTTTAAGGTTCATTTTCAAATCTTCATGCTTTCTTTTCTCTGTTAGTATTCTTTCTGAGTTATTTTGATTCCAATTTAAGTTGTCCTTTTATATCCTCTACTATTTTCTTAACTTCTTTCAGCTTGTTGATTTACAATATTAGAATATAGTTTTCCTTTATTTTATCATGTCTTTCTGGTGTGTTTACATTACTTGAAAGAATATTATTCTGCTTCTAATTTCCCTTTTTTTCTGATAATAATATTTTTAAGATTTTATTTTTAAATAATCTCTACCCTCAATATGGGGCTTGACCTCACAACCTGAGATCAAGTGTCACATGTTCTACCAACTGAGCCAGTCAGGCACCCCTTTTTTATTTGTCCTGGTTCCCATTGATAATAATTTGTAATGTGCTCAGCTGCTTTTCTTTCTCATTGCTAATATTTCAGCGAGATGAGTGTTTTGTACCAGAAGGAAACCAGGATAGTTTTCCTAGCTTCCAGATTCTAGAGCTCCCTTTTCTCTCATTTATTTGAATTGTTTAAAAATACTGTACTTTGTGAAATGTGCTGTCTCCTTCGGACTCTTCTTCCCTTCGCCCCTATTGTTTCTGCTTAATATAGGGACTCTGTCCTATAAGTGAGACTTGGATCCAGAATCAAGATCACCCCAGTACGTTCTGACCTAATGAAATCCCCTTGCACTCACCTGCAAACTGTAGTCTACAAAATCCTCTTAGTATGGACTGCTGTTCTCTGGGAGACTCTTTCTGCAATGCATATAAAGACAAAAGATTTCTAGTCATATCCAAATCACACATAATGAGTAAGGAAAAAAAAACTTATCCAATAGAAAATGTGCAAATGTTACACACAGACCATCTATAGAGGAGGAAACCTGATTGTCAACTAAACCTATGAATGGTGCTTCATCTCACCAGTAACTGGAAATGCTAATTAAAACATGAAAATGGAGTTTCATCTGGCTCAGCACTAAGGACATTACAAGTTAATATAATAATTACAAAAGAGAAAAGAAGAATCAAATTGTGGTTCCCATTAAAGAACAACCATCACCTCTTAGGTATTCTGAAAAAAAAGAAAGGGAAAAAATCTGATAAGAAGAAAAAATTGTATCTCTAGTTCTCTATGGCCTCTGGGTATTTGCTTACACTTCCCACATCCCAGAATATTCTCTATTTACCTCTTTATCTAACTAATTCCTACTCATCTCTCAGGTCTTACTTAATTGTCATCTCTTTCAGGAAAACATCTGATTCTCCTTTAGTCTAAGATAAATGCTCCTGTTTTGTCTGTCCTTGGTATTTTATACTTTCTTTACTATAGCATTTTCCAAACATGGCTGTGATACGGTTTTATGTGCACCTTGCTACAGTGCTGGGTTATTCAGACTTTAATTGAGGTGTTACTGTGAAGGTAGTTGATAGATGCAATTAGCATCTACAGTCAGTTGACCTTAAGTAGATTTTTCTCTAATAATAGACTCACAGTCAGGGTGGGTCTATTCCAAGTAGTTGAAAGCTTTAAGAGCAGAAACAAAGTTTCCCTGCAGAATAAGAAATTTCACTTATGAAATGCAGTGTCACTGATGGGGTCCATGATCAAAGGAACGAGACTGATACAAAGCAGAAGGTCAAGCAAAGCTTTATTTCCTGCCAGCAGCGAGAATCAAACCGACTAGCTGGGGCCGTCTCTTACGGAGAAAGCGACCCTGCCCAGCTTCACAGACTAGCTTTTATAGAGCAAAGGCCATGTGGTTGATCCTGGCCAATAATGTCTCCACCTGGCCTGACTTGTCCTTGCATTCTGGGCTCTGTTATCTCCACCTGACTTGACCCATCCTTGTATCTGGGCTCTGTTATATCCACCTGACCCAACTCGTCCTTCTATTTGGGATCTATTATCTCCACCTGACCTGACCCGCCCTTGTATTTGGGCTCTGTTATCAGGGACTGGTCAACCATATTTTACTGGTTTCCCAGACTTGCTTCTAAGTAAGTTCCTCTGGGGTAGCGGGGCAGGGTCAGTTTAAGTTTTACTGCACAAACACAAAATGGCTGTTTAACCAAGATGGAGTCACTCTGGCTAAGTACGCCCCTTACAGTCACCTCCTGCTTGAGAGATTCCAACCTTTTTTTTTTTTTTCATAATTGCCTGCCCTAGGAATTTTGAACTTGATAAGCTAGCTTCCCACAATTGCATATGCCAATTCCTTGCAATAAGTCCCTCAATATCCTCCACCCTCGATCATCAGGTCATGATCTCAGGGTGTAGGATCGAGCCCCACCTCTGTCCCCATGCTTGGCATGGAGTCTGCTTGTCCCCCTCTGTCTCTTCCTCCCCTGCTTGCTCTCTCTCTCTCTCAAATAAATAAATAAGTAGATAATTTTTTTTTAATCCTCTGCATGTCCAGGGTGGTTCAGTCAGTTAAGTGTTGGACTCTTGATCTTATCTCTTGATCTCTTGATCATATCTCTTCCCCTTCCCTGTTGGTGGCCTCTACTTGGGGATACCCTGTTTCCACGATGTCCTCATTCAGCATTCCTCCTTTTTAACCCTTGGTGTGGCACTGCCATGAGAGAATAAAAGCTCCCGACTGGAGAACTCTGTATAGTGTAGGTATACTGGCAAGGCTTGGGGGTTGCAGGGGGTCAGGGAACCAGCAATGGCAGACCTGATTAGTAGGATGCAAATGCACGTAGGCACAGAGGAAAGGAAGGTGAGCTGAACAAGGGACAGGGCTCAGGGTGGTGGATCCCAGGCTCAGTGCATCCTAGAGGCTGCACACAGACAGCCCTTGCTCAGACCCAGTCTGGGACTTTAGGGCTCAGCTTGGCCTTGAGCTTTGGCCCTAGGCTTTCCAACTGGAGGTGCAGAGCTGAATTGGTGAGGGCGACATGGCAGAGACTGAGTGGCATGGAGGTTGGGCTCTGCCACTTGAGCCTCTTGTAGGTGACTGTTCTCAGGTGCCACATCTTTTCACAGAAATGATTTCCACTCCAAGACGTGAGGTTTTTTTTTTTTTATTATTTTTTAAAGATTTTATTTATTTGACAGAGAGAGATCACAAGTAGGCAGAGAGGCAGGCAGAGAGAGAGGAGGAAGCAAGCTCCCCGCTGAGCAGAGAGCCCGATGCGGGGCTCAATCCCAGGACCCTGAGATCATGACCTGAGCCGAAGGCAGAGGCTTTAACCCACTGAGCCACCCAGGCGCCCCAAGACGCGAGGTTTTAAACTGAAGAACCCTGTGAAATCATTTGTAAATATATGTGTCCTGGGACTGCACTTTACTGATGAGAGATCCAACCATACCTTTCACCAGTGCAGTGGGGACTGCAGTGTGGATAAGAAATGACTGTTCTAGTGGCCAATTTCATGGCCACCTCACTTTGTAGGCTCAGGACTTGCCCTCTGGCTGCCCTGTGTGCCTGAAGCCTTCCAAGCCAACATTCATTCCTTACTCTGAGATCTTTGGTGGCTACAAACATGAGCTGGTGGTGTGTGACAGTAATTAGGGTGTGTACCCGGAGGGTGCTAGGGTGACTTCCAGCAATCTCAAGCTTTAGTTTAATTGTCAGTCTCTCTAGATGTGGAGGGACTGAGATGAATTCATCCCTCAGGCATTCTTTGAACCTGTAAGAAGTAGCTGTGGTGAGCTAGAGGACAAGGTTAAAAAAAAAAAAAAAGGTCTTCTCTTTGGGCACTCAGCACCATGTCTGGCATACTCATGGGCACTCAGTCAATATTTGTGGAATGGGTGGAAATGAATCCATTCTGGCAAATTCAGCAGTCAGTCTCACAACTACTACCACAATTCTTATTTTGGGCTATAGAAAATCCAGACTCAGGTAAGGCAACATTATGTGTGGCTTCAGAAATGTTGAGTGCAGAAATTTCAGACAGATTCCTCCCAGAGTCAGTTTCCTGATAGAACTTTCCAGGAATGACACAGGGAAATAAAGGTTACCCCATGGGTTCTTTGTAAAATCTAGGTTTTTCTAGTGTGAAATACAAAAGCCATCCTCCTCTAAGCCTAACCTTGATTTACTGACTAAGTTAGAACTCGGAGTGTGTCCATTGCTTAGATTTTGTCCAACCGTCCCTGAAACATCTCCAAACGTAAGACTACATAGTGCATGAACTAATAGAATTAGTCAAGGAATATACTGATTTAAAAATATCCATCTGATTATTTTATTTCACAACTTTATGATCTTATTTTATAACTTTAAAGCTGGAATCAGTGTCAGTTGGAAATAATCTAATTTAAAAAAACAATTTTATAATAAGCTGATAAACTCTAATATGTATTTCTATTCTTTTAAATAAGTTTTCAGTGCTTTCTGATTTATGATATATAATATATTATATATATATCCTCTGATATATAAGAAATTATGATTTATCAGACTGTGTTAGTGTCTTGTGTCCAATTGAAAATTGTTATATGAATTTCTATGCATTTATAAGGGTCTCAACTACAGAGTTGCTCCTTGAATTCTACACAATTTGGGTATGATAGAGACTCAGTTACAGCACCAAAGCCATAATAATAACTGCAGTAGCAAAAGCAACATCACAAATTCATTCACTTCTGCCTGGGGGAGATTCCGAGCTGTCCAACTACCTGGAGAATCTCAACTGAAAACTGATTGGACTGCATTCTACATATAACCTGTTCAGAAGACATAGTAATAAGTAAAAGGCTGAAGCGACTAAAAACAACAACAACTCTTCCAAAATCCCTAAAAGAGGTGAGGACCTAAGGGCAAATTGCTGTCATCAAGAATGGAGAGGCATACAGGTAATTACAGAGAAAGACACTGACACTGTCAGACTTCAACCTGACACCACTGCTGGGGTGGAAAACTGGAACTGTCACTGATGACTTGCTGGGAGCTCAGTGTAGACAGCTCTGAGCATTAGAAACTCCTGGAGCCCTCGGTCATACCCCACTTCCCCCCAGTTGTGAGTTTTTCTTCCAGGAGTAGGACCAGATTCTCACGGTAAAACATGGGAGAACAATCCCCTGGTAACCTCCAGAAGTAGAAGGAGAAAAGGCACCATTTTGAAATACATCAGAGCCTTCTGTTTTTCTTAATAGGCCTGCCTCAGAGAAACTAGTTAGAACAAATCAAGCCAGAACCTGATTTGCTGGGGCATATTCAGAGCCTATGTGGCCTGGGAGAAGGGAAGTTCCCAACTGTATTCAGTTCTAGCCTCCCCAAGGGGGAGAAAGGAAATAGACAACTTCAACCCACTCTAACCACCTCTACCACCTAAGGGGAAAGAAGAAAATAGAAACATTGGTGAGGTTCACAGTACAGAGGTATAGGCTCACTAAAAGCCTAAGACTGTAGAGTGCTTCCCCTCCCCTACACCTCACCACCACATTACTAAAGGTATATTTGCAGTTCCTTTCATCTGGTACATCATGTCTGCCTATCAAGAAGGCATACTAAGTGGTAAGAAACACATATACAAAGTAAGCATAAGAAGCAGAGATGTTGGAGTTATCAGACAGGGAATTTAAAACAACCATGATTAATATGCTAAGGGCTCTGACAGATAAAGTAGATGGTATACAAGAACAGATGTACAATGTGAAGAGAGAGATGGAGATCCTAAGAAAGAAGCGAAAAAAAAAATGCTAAATATAAAAAACACCATAACCGAGGGCGCCTGGATGGCTCAGTCAGTTGAAGCCTCCGCCTTCGGCTGAGGTCATGATCCCAGGGTCCTGGGATCGAACCCCGCATCAGGCTCTCTGTTTAGCAGGGAGCCTGCTTCCCTTCCTCTCTCTCTGCCTGCCTCTCTGTCTACTTGTAATCTCTGTCAAATAAGTAAATAAAATCTTTAAAAAAACCCCACCATAACCGAAATGAAGAATTTTTTTTTTTAAAGATTTTTATTTATTTGACAGACAGATCACAAGTAGGCAGAGAGGCAGGCAGAGAGAAAGAGAGGAGGAGGAGGCAGGCTCCCTGCTGAGCAGAGAGCCCGATGTGAGGCTCGATCCCAGGACCCTGGGATCTTGACCTGAGCCAAAAGCAGAGGCTTTAACCACTGAGCCACCCAGGCGCCCCATGAAGAATGTTTTTGATGGGCATATTAGTAGGCTGGACATAGCTGAGGAAAGAATCTATGAGCTTGAGGATTTCTCAATGGAATCCTCCAAAACTAAAAAGCAAAGAGAACATAGACTGAAAAAACAGAATAGCCAAGCACTGTGGGGCAACACAAGAGGTCTAACATATACATAATGGGAATATCCAAAGAGAAAAAAGCAATAGAAGAAATATTTGAAACAATGATGGTTAAGAATTTTTCCAAATTAATATCAGACACTGTATGATACTGTAGTGATGAATACATGTCAGTAGACATTTGTCCAACCCTATAGCATATACAATAGCCACAGTGAACCTAAAGTAAAATATGAACTTTGGGTGAATGTCAATGTAGGTTCATCAGTCGTACCAAACTTATCATCCTTGTGGGAGATGTTGATGCTGGGGTATCTCCTTCAATGCGTGTGTGAGTGCAAAGGGAATACGGGAAAATTCTTCACCTTTTCTCAATTTTGCTGTGAATTTAAAATGTTTCCAAAAAATTAAACTTTTTAAAAAGTTGATTATATTATGAAAAGAATGTTAGAAACTAAAGCTTTCCATCAGTGATTTTACTGCTAAACATGGGAAGAGATACAGGGCTTTTGAATCATTTTCCTAAAACATGTTTAGAGTTCGATGATGCTCTTACTGGGGGAAGTAGGGCAGAACGGGCTGCCAAAGAGGCAGGTATTGAACCTTGGTGGGGATTTTTTTTTTAACATTTTATTTATTTATTTGAGAGAGGTAGAGAGATGGAGGGAGAAACAGGGAATGAGCAAGGGGAGGGACAGAGGGAGAAAGCAGACTCTTCCCTGAGCAGAGAGACTGATGGTAAGGGGGCAGAGGGGGCTCTCAATTCTAGGACTCTGGGATCATGACCTGAGTGAAAGGCAGATACTTAACAGACTAAGCCACCCAGGGGCCCCCTGGTGGGGATTTTGCTGAGACCTTTAAATGGGTAGATCTCTGTAAACATTGGAAGAAGAGGATAAAATGTTTTGTTAACAATCTAGATATAAAATTATCTGTAAGAGGTTGCCTGTGCAGTTACTATGAAAAATTATATACAAAACAAAGCAAAACAATATATAAATACTAAAACTACCATCAGTTGAGTTCCAGCTGTGTGCCAAGCACTGTGTACTCATTATCTCTCATAGTCTCAAAAGTCTAATAAAATGGATATTATTTCTGTTTTATGGGCAAGGTGATAGTAAGAGTATTTGGCTAGACTTAATTATATTTTCTAATTACTACTGAGGCTCTGAGATACCTGAACATGGCTTATCTCTCTGGGCATATCCGGTAAGAGGTCTGGTCCCTGGCACTGACTTAGAAGAAGACATAGGTATGTCTGTCTGCTTCAGGGCTGATGCAATTTGTAGTGAGTGGCTCAATGACAAGGCATAAATCATTTAAAATTCCTGGAAGACCATTTGGGAGATTGACAATTTTGTAGCAGGAAAATAAATGTTGGTGCTGCCTTTTAAGATAAGTAAATTGCTAAAGAATAAAACCAAAATCAATTCATAACAACATTCATAAAATAAAAATTTAAGATGCTTCAGTGTTAAAACACAACTTTAAGTGATTAAACTTTTTCTATTTTGCATTATTCATTGTTTAATCTTCTGAATTATGGTTAATTCTGTAGAGTGTTTCACTTAGCCTGGGAAAGCAGTCAGGGAAAGAGTAGTGGAAAGAATTTGGGGAGTAAGGAAGTAGAGCTCTAATTCCTACCCGTATATGAAGGGTCTGACTTTGAGAAAATCGCTGAGGCCCTTATTTCCATATTTGTCACATAAATATACTGGACTGAGAGATTCAGAAATTCTGATATTCTACAAATGTGCTTTAAACTTTATGCCATCTTCAAAAGATGTTTTATAATACCAGGTCACTCAATATTTGACTTCTCCTGCACAGTATCTAGGACAATCTCTCCATCTCAAGGTCCTTAATGAAATCTCATCTTCAGAGTCCTTTCTGCTAAGTTACATGTTCAGAGTTTCTAAAGATGAGGGTGAGGACATCTCTGGGTGTGAGGGGATGGGTCTAACCCTAACTCTACCACAATAAGAAAATGCTGGGCTGATAGGCAAGGACTATTAGTTTTGGAAGTTTGGAGAAAGAGGCTGCTGTGGGCCAGAGCAGAAAGTAGAAATAGAGGAGAAGTTACAGAGTCCCTGATAAGGGTATGGATCAGGGAGTGAGGAGACAAGACAACTCCTCTTTATATCAGGTGCTGTCCTCTATGCCTCTTTTGTTGGAAAGTGAGCCCTCCTGAATATGGCCTGTATGGCTCTCTACATTCACCCCCCCCCCCCAAAGGAAGGACATGTCCAGAAGACAGGAAATCTCAGCTGAAGAGTCCAAGATGGTGGAGGAGTAGGAGGCCTTAATTTCATCTGATCCCAGGAATTCAGCTAGTTATCAAACCATTCTGAATACCTAGGAACTCAACAGGAGATCAAAGAGAGGAAAAACAGCAATTCTAGGAACAGAAAATCGACCACTTTCTAGAAGGTAGTACGTGCAGAGAAGTGAATCTGAAGCTACGGGAAGATAAAATGTGGGCAGAGGGGCCAGCTCCCTGCAATTGGTGGAGCTGTGGAGCACAAAATCAGAACTTTTAGAAGTCTGCTCCACTGAGGGACGTCGCTTCAGAGGCTAAGCAGACTGGAGCCCTTGTGAGGACAGCATGACCTCAGGTCCCGCAGAGTCACAGAAAGACTGGGGGTGTCTGAGTGTGGCAGAGCTCCCGGGTATCGGAGCAGGGAAGCCAGCTGCAGAGATGGAGCCTGGGAGTACGCTCTCAGGTGGGGTTATGTTAAACTGTGATCCGTGGCACAGTTGAGCCACTGCTCTTCCACAAGCGGCATATCGGGGAAGACTCACCTTCCTTCCCGGAAAGAAGCCATGTGGGAGCTGTAAGGGCCTATTTAGCCAGAGCAGCTCCATCTCAGTTGAATAGTCATTTTGTTGTTTATGCAGCAAAACTTAAACTGATCTTGCCCCCCCACCCCAGAGGAACTTACTTAGAAGCAAGTCTGGGAAACCAGTAGAATGTGGTCGACCAGTCCCTGAAAACAGAGCCCAAATACAAGGGCGGGTCAGGTGAGGTGGAGATAACAGAGCCCAAATGCAGGGATGAGTCAGGAATGAGTTGGGCCAGGTGAAGACATCCAATCATTGGAGTGCACATACTGTCTCCCCAGCTCCCAAGGAGTGTGGGCCCCGCCTTTTGGTGCCTTCTGGGCACCAATTCTTTTTTTTTTTTAATTTTATTTTTTATAAACATATATTTTTATCCCCAGGGGTACAGGTCTGCGAATCGCCAGGTTTACACACTTCACAGCACTCACCATAGCACATACCCTCCCCAATATCCATAACCCCACCCCCCCTCTCCCAACCCCCCTCCCCCCATCAACCCTCAGTTTGTTTTGTGAGATTAAGAGTCACTTATGGTTTGTCTCCCTCCCAATCCCATCTTGTTACATTTATTCTTCTCCTACCCCCTTAACCCCCCATGTTGCATCTCCTCTCCCTCATATCAGGGAGATCATATGATAGCTGTCTTTCTCCAATTGACTTATTTCGCTAAGCATGATACCCTCTAGTTCCATCCACGTCGTCGCAAATGGCAAGATTTCATTTCTTTTGATGGCTGCATAGTATTCCATTGTGTATATATACCACATCTTCTTTATCCATTCGTCTGTTGAAGGACATCTAGGTTCTTTCCATAGTTTGGCTATTGTAGACATTGCTGCTATAAACATTCGGGTGCACGTGCCCCTTCGGATCACTACGTTTGTATCTTTAGGGTAAATATCCAGCAGTGCAATTGCTGGGTCATAGGGTAGTTCTATTTTCAACATTTTGAGGAACCTCCATGCTGCTTTCAGAGTGGTTGCACCAGCTTGCATTCCCACCAACAGTGTAGGAGGGTTCCCCTTTCTCCGCATCCTCGCCAGCATCTGTCATTTCCTGACTTGTTAATTTTAGCCATTCTGACTGGTGTGAGGTGATATCTCATGGTGGTTTTGATTTGTATTTCCCTGATGCCGAGTGATATGGAGCACTTTTTCATGTGTCTGTTGGCCATCTGGATGTCTTCTTTGCAGAAATGTCTGTTCATGTCCTCTGCCCATTTCTTGATTGGATTATTTGTTCTTTGGGTGTTGAGTTTGCTAAGTTCTTTATAGATTTTGGACACTAGCCCTTTATCTGATATGTCATTTGCAAATATCTTCTCCCATTCTGTCAGTTGTCTTTTGGTTTTGTTCACTGTTTCCTTTGCTGTGCAAAAGCTTTTGATCTTGATAAAATCCCAAAAGTTCATTTTTGCCCTTGCTTCCCTTGCCTTTGGTGATGTTCCTAGGAAGATGTTGCTGCGGCTGACGTCGAAGAGGTTGCTGCCTGTGTTCTCCTCGAGGATTTTGATGGATTCCTTTCTCACATTGAGATCCTTCATCCATTTTGAGTCTATTTTCGTGTGTGGTGTAAGGAAATGATCCAATTTCATTTTTCTGCATGTGGCTGTCCAATTTTCCCAACACCATTTATTGAAGAGGCTGTCTTTTTTCCATTGGACATTCTTTCCTGCTTTGTCGAAGATGAGTTGACCATAGAGTTGAGGGTCTATTTCTGGGCTCTCTATTCTGTTCCATTGATCTATGTGTCTGTTTTTGTGTTGGGCACCAATTCTGACCAAGGTGATAGGCTAGTTCAAATAGCTACTATGGGGTGAACTGTAATTCAATTGGCCACCCATGTGTGACATAGCATGACTGTGCAGCTTTCTCTGTGTGTTGCAATCTCATTGGCCACCTGTGTGTGGCCAGACTCAACCTCATGGCCTTTGCTCTATAAAAGTTAGTCTGTAAGGCGGGGAGGGGTTGCCCTCTCTGTAAGAGGTGGCCCTGAATGGTTGGTTTGATTCTTGATGCTTGGCACAAAATAAAGCTTTGCTTGACCTTTGCTTTGTATCAGTCTCGCCCCTTTGACCACGGACCTATCAGGAGCACTGGCAGGAATCTGCTGAGTTTGGAGACTCCAAACGGGGCCATGCACCAGAGAGAGAAACACTCGGTCACAGGCCAGGTGAGCATGGAGTGTGGCCGGAGACCAGGGAGACAGGAGTGATTAACAGATTTTCTCTGAGGGTGCACTGAGGAGTGGGGCCCCAAACTTTCATCTCCTCCAGGCTGGAGATCGGGAGGCCGCCATCTTCATTTCCGTCCTCCAGAGTTCTATGGAAAGCGTTCAGGAAATAAAAACTCCCAAGAGCAAACCTGAACAGATTGCTTAGCCTGGCCCCTGGCAAGAGTGGTGCAATTCTGCCTCGGGCAAAGACATCTGAGACTCACTGCAATAGAACGCTCCCTAAGAAGATCAGCCTGAAAGTCCAGCCAAGACCAAGTTTACTGATTAATGAGGACAGGAAAACTCCCAGTGTTAGGGGAATACAGCACATAGAATTCTTGTTCCTTCCCCGTGATTCTTTAGTCTTCCAACCTTAATTATTAAATTTTCTTTTTTTTAAATTTTTAAATTGAAAGAATTTTTTCTTTCATTTTTCAACCAATTTATCAATTTTTTTAACAAATCTTTTTTTAATTTTCATTTTTATAGCCATATCTATCCCTTCATTGTATTTAACCTTATTTTTGTGTTTTTACTTTAAAATTTTGGGAGGCAGTTTCCTCTAACAGACCAAAATACACCCAAAATCTAGTGTATGGCTCTGTTCTATTCACCCGCCTGATCATACTCTCTCTTTTTTTCTTCTTTTATTTATTTATTTTTGTTTTCTTAAAATCATTTTTAATTTTCAGCTTTACACTCACATTCTATCTTCTCAATGTATTTAATTTTATTTTTGTATATGTAAGTTTTCCCTTCTTTACAATTTTGAGACCAAAGTACATTCAGGACACGGTGTATTGTGCTGTTCTGTTCACCTGTCTGTTTATATCCTTTCCTTTTGTTTTTGTTATTCTTGTTTTCCCTTTTGTTTTTTGTTTTTCTTTTATTTTCATTTTACAGTTACAGTATATCTCATTAATTTTATTTTAGTACATATACAACTTTTTTCTTTCTTTACAATTTGGGATCTAGTTTTCTAAAAAACAGACCAAAATACACAGAATCCAGTGTATTGCTCTATTCTTCTCACCTGTCTGATTATATTCTTTTTCTCCGACCCTCAGTTTCAGGTCTCTTCTGATTTGTTTGGTTTATACTTCTCTTGAGTTCTTGTTGTCCCTTTAGTATTTTGTTCTCTTGTTCATCTGTTCTTTGGATAGAATGACAAGACAGAAAAACTCACCTCAAAAAAAGAGAACAAGAGGTAGTACTGACTGCCAAAGACCTAATCAATATGGACATTAGTAAGATCTTGGAAATAGAGTTCAGAATAATGATTATAAAGATACTAGCTGGGCTTGAAAAAAGCATAGAAGACACTGGGGAATCCCTTTCTGGAGATATAAGATCATTAAAATCTAACCAAGTCAAAATTAAAAAGGTATTAATGAGGTGCAATAAAAAATGGAGGCTCTAACTGCTAGGATACATGAAGCAGAGGAGAGAATTAGTGATACAGAAGACAAAATGATGGAGAACAAAGGAGCTGAGAAAAAGAGAGACAAAAAACTACTGGATCATGAGGGGAACATTTGAGAGATCAGTGATACCATAAAGTGAAACAATATTAGAATAATTGGGATCCTAGAGGAGAAGAAAGAGAGAGAGGGGCAGAAGGTATATTGGAGCAAATTACAGCTGAGAATTTCCCTAGTGTAGGGAAGGAAACAGACATCAAAATCCAGGAGGCAGAGAGGACCCCCCTCAAAATCAATAAAAATAGGCCAACACCTTGAAACACTAACAGTAAAGCTTGTAAATTTCAGAAACAAAGAGAAAATCCTGAAACCATCTCAGGACAATAGGTCCTTAATCTATGACCTGGCAACATACCTATCCACAGAGACCTGGCAGGCCAGAAAGAACTGGCATGATCTATTCAGGGTGCTAAATAAGAAAAGTATGCAGCCCAGAATACTTTATCCAAAAAGGCTGTCATTCAGAATAGAAGGAGAAGTTAAAGAACATTTAAAGAAGAAGTAATACCTATTGTTCTGAAGCTGTGTCAAAAAGCTGAAATGGAAGGAAAACTTCCAAACTCATTTTATGAGGCCAGCATTACCTTGATCCCAAAACCAGACAAAGACCCCATTAAAAAGGAGAAGTACAGACCAATATCCCTCATGAAGATGGATGGAAAAATTCTCACCAAAATACTAGCCAATAGGATCCAACAGTACATTAAAAGGATTATTCACCACAACCAAGTGGGATTCATTCCTGGGCTGCAAGTGTCATTCCATATCCACAAATCAATCAATGTGATACACTACATTAATAAAAGAAAGGACAAGAACCATATGATCCTCTCAAAGATGGAGAAAAAGCATTTGACAAAGTACAGCATCCTTTCTTGATTAAAACTTCACAGTGTAGAGGTAGAGGGTATATAACTCAATATCGTCAAACCCATCTATGAAAAACCCACAGCGAATATCATTCTCAATGGGGAAAACCTGAGAGCTTTTCCCCTAAGGTCAAGAAACAGCAGGGATGTCCACTCTCACCACCACTGTTCAACATAGTACTAGAAGTCCTAGCCTCAGTAATCAGACAACCAAAAGAAATAAAAAGCATCCAAATTGCCAAAGAAAGTCAAACTCTCACTCTTTGCTGATGACATAATACTTGGTGTGGAAAACCCAAAAGACTCCACTGCAAATTGCTAGAAGCATATAGGAATTCAGTAAAGTGTTAGGATATAAAATCAATGCAGAGAAATCAGTTGTATTTCTATACACCAACAACAGGGTAGAAGAAAGAGAAATTAAGACGTTGACCCCACTTACAATTGCACCCAAAACCATAAGATACCTAGGAATAAATCTAACCTTTAAAAAGGCAAAAGAGCTGTTCTCAACAAACTATAGAATACTCATGAAAAAAACTGAAGAAGACACAAAGAAATGGAAAAGCAGGGATACCTGGGTGGCTCAGTTGGTTAAGCGTCTGCCTTCAGCTCAAGTCATGATCCCATGGTCCTTGGATCGAGTTCCACATCAGGCTTCTTGTTTAGCACAGTCTGCTTCTCTCTCTCTGTCTGCAGCCCCCCTGCTTGTGCTCTCTCTCACACAAGTAAATAAATAAAATCTTTAAAGAAAAAAGGAAATGGAAAAGTGTTCCATGCTCATAAATTGGAAGAACAAAAATTGTTAAAATGTCTATGCTCCCTATAGCAATCTACACATTCAATGCAATCCCTATCAAAATATCATCAATTTTTTTTTCACAGAACTAGAACAAATAATCCTAAAATTTGTATGGACCAGAAAATACCCCAAATGGCCAAAGGGATCTTGAAAAAGAAAACCAAATTTGAGGATGCCTGAGTGGCTCGGTCTGTTAAGCCACTGCCTTTGGCTCAGATCATGATCTCAAGGTCCTGGGATCAAGTCCCTCATTGGGATCCTTGCTCAGCAGGGAACCTACATCTCTCTCTGCCTCTGCTTGCATTTGCTCTCTCTTTCTGACAAGTAAATAAATAAATAAAATCTTTTTTTTTTTAAGGGAAAACCAAATTTGGTGGCATCACAATTCTGGACTTTGAGCTCTATTACAAAGCTGTAACCATCACAACAGTATGGTACTGGCACAGAAACAGACATATAGAACAATGGAACAGAATAAAGAACCCAGAAATGGACCCTCAACTCTATGGTCAACTAACCTTCAACAAAGCAGGAAAGAATAGCCAATGGACAGTCTCTTCAAAAAATGGTGTTGGGACAATAGGACAGCCACATGTGGAAGAAGGAAACTGGACCATTTTGTTATACCGCACACAAATATGGACTCAAAATGGATGAAAGACCTAAATATAAGACAGGAATCCATCAAAATCTGGAGGAGAACACAGTCAGCAACTTCTTTGCCCTCGGCTGCAGTAACTTCTTGCTAGACACTTCTCCAAAGGCAAGGGAAACAAAGGCAAAAATGAACTATTGGAACCTCATCAAGATTAAAAGCTTTTGCACAGCAAAGGAAACAGTTAACAAAACCAAAAGACAACTGATAGAATGGCAGAAGATATTTGCAAATGACATATCAAATAAAGGGTTAGTATCCAAAATCTACAAGTAACTTAACAAACTCAACACCTAAACAACAAATAATTCCATTAAGAAATGCCCAGAAGACGTGAAGAAACATTTCTGCAAAGAAGATATCCAAATGGCCAACAGACACATGAAAAAGTGCTTAGCATCACTCAGCATCAGGGAAGCACAAATCAAAACTACAAAGAGATACCACCTCCCACCAGTCAGAATGGCTAAACTTAACAAGTCAGGAAACAACAGATGTTGGTGAGGATGCAGAGAAGGGGGAACCCTCCTACACTGTTCGTGGGAATGCAAGCTGGTGCAGCTACTCTGGAAAACAGTATGGAGGGTCCTCAAAAAGTTGAAAAAAGAGCTACCTTATGACACAGCAATTGTATTACAGGGTATTTACCCCAAGATACAAATATAGTGATCCAAAGGGGCATGTGCACCCCAATGTTTATAGCAGCAATGTCCACAATAGCCAAACTATGGAAAGAGCCTAGATGTCCGTCAACAGATGAATGGACAAAGAAGAAGTGGTATATATGTGGTATATATATATATATATATATATATATATATATATATATATTCCATTATATATATAATATATATATAATATAATATATATATTACTATGCAGCCATCAAAACCCGAAATCTTGCTATTTGCAACAATGTGGATGGAACTAGAGGGTATTATGCTAAGTGAAATAAGTCAGTTGAAGAAAGATAATTATCATATTATCTCACTGGTATGCAGAATTTAAGAAACAAGGCAGAGGATTATAGGGGAAGAGAGGAAAAATTGAAATAAGATGAAACCAGGGAGGGAAACAAATCATTAGAGACTCTTTTTTGTTTTTTTTTGTTTGTTTGTTTGTTTGTTTTTTTTTAGATTTTATTTATTTATTTGACAGAGAGAAATCACAAGTAAGCAGAGAGGCAGGCAGAGAGAGAGGAGGAAGCAGGCTCCCTGCTGAGCAGAAAGCCCGATGTGGGGCTCGAACCCAGGACCTGGGATCATGACCTGAGCCAAAGGCAGCGGCTTAACCCACTGAGCCACCCAGGCGCCCCTGTTTTTTTTTTTTAAGATTTTATTTATTTACTTGAAAAAGATCACAAGTAGGCAGAGAGGCAGAGAGAAAGGGAATCAGGCTCGCCACTGAGCAGAGAGCCCGATGTGGGGCTCAATCCCAGTACCCTGAGATCATGACCTGAGCCCAAGGCAGAGGCTTAACCTACTGAGCCACCCAGGCGCCCCTAGAGACTCTTAATCTTAGGAAACAAACTGAGAGTTGCTGGAGGGGATGAGGAGGGAGAGATGGGGGGCTGGGTGGTGGACACTGGGGAGGTTATGTGTTGTGGTGAACACTGGGTGTTGTGTAAGACTGATGAATCACAGACCTGTACCCCTGAAACAAGTAATACATTTTATGTTAATTAAAAAATTTTAAAAAGAATCATGAAATCTCAAGTATAAGATGTTATTTATATAACATATATATAACATATATATATATGTGTGTATATATATACACACACACACATATATATGTATGCATAAGATAAACTTCCAATGTATTATGTGCTCTTCAATATTCCTATTCATATGTGCTCCAGGAAAAGGGGAACTATGGAGCAAATTGGTGTCAATTGGGTGCAACTTCAACAGAGGCAGGAAATGGAAAGCTTTGCCATTTTACCACTCCAGGCCTTGATAGGTACTTATGATGCTATTAAATAAACCCTAAAGTTGGGACATGGACTTTGAGCCCCATGCTTTAGGTGCCTCTGCTAGCCTTCTTTGACAATAAACAAAGAACAAACTGTTAAATGAGCATTGGATTAAAACCTACCTGAAATTAACCACTTTTTAAAAACCTATATCCAGTATGTAGAGACTTCAATGAGGTTGGGCAGGCAATAGGGAAGTGTTAAAATATGCAGGTTCACATGAACTTTGATACTTTCCACCACCCATGGTTGGGGGAGCTCTCTAATGTGTCCCTGCTCCCAGAGAGGATGTGATTATTATTCATACTCAGGCATCAGAGCTTGTAGAGCTTTGACGTAGGATTCCCTGTCCCCTTGGTGGGACATATCAACTGCCATTAAAAATTAGAATCTAGGAGGTGTTATTGGTGGATTTTACACTAAACAAGACAAAAGACATTTATGGTAGAGGGAAGGAATGGAATTTTGTGTTCATTGGTAGGGAAATAGGAGAACCAGCTGACTTTCCTATAGAGTGGAGGGGACTTGCTCTGGGGGCTGCTCTCTCAACACCACAGGGAGCTTCTTTGCTATAGGTACCAGGAAAGGTTCCTTCCAAGGTCCAGAGACCATTTTTTTAGAGTGCCTCCATCTGCCAGGGAAAGAACTCAGTATGGCGGAGGAAGGCCAGGTCTCTCTGAGAGGTGGATGGACTCAGATGGTGATGTCAAGGAATTACTCTGGCTGGGTTCCTCCTAAATGATTAAAATTTTCCCTTGGCTCAAATTTACAGAATGCAGATTGGCTCTCCTCTCCCCTGCTGAGAACACTGCTCCATGGAGAAGAGGGGTAGAGACAAAAACCTTCCCACTATATCAGAAAGCTTCTTGCAGAGATGAGTCCCTTAGGACAATGTTCAGGAACCATAAATTGCAGGTAAGGAGTGGTCTGGGATTGGGTAGAGTCTGGCCTTAGGTTCTTATGCAAGTGGAGTTGAGTCTTGGCTCTATCACTCACCTAGTGTCCTTGGAGATGGTACTCCCCTGGAGCCAGTGTTTCTCACTATATAAAATGCAGATAGTAGTAACTACCTAGCTGGAGTAAGAATATTTGATGTTAAAGGTCGGACATATTACATGGCATGGAGGAGATAGTTAAGAGTGGTGACTTTTACTATTATCATTAGTAGTAGCAGTATTATGAAAGCCTATTCCTTCAAGTTCCAAATTATATCAGCTTAGTATGGTAAATTAAATGAAATCATTACACATTCTTCTCCTTTTTTTAAGAAAGAAAGAAAGAAAGAAAGAAAGAAAGAAAGAAAGAAAGAAAGAAAATCTATAAGTCTATAATTCTCAAAATAAATCAATTTCCAAGGCTGAAGCAGAATGAATATACCTTCCCAAACCATTAAGATCCATGGCTGGCCATGTGGTAGTATCATTGCCTAGCAGGATTAATGACAATTTTTGTTAAACACCTGGCACATTGCTTAGCATGAAGGAGGCACTCAAGAGTGGTGGCTATTATTATCATTACAACAAAAGCTTATGCCTTCAAGTGCCGAATTATGGAATTATGGAATTATCGATCCAATATGGATAGTTGGATAAAATGCATTGAATGCTCCCATACCTTTAATAGAATAAACTGAACATAATATAAAACATTTCTTGAGTATATAGTGACACCATTATAAAAATAGCACTTAATGTACTGGGCACTAAACTGTCTGCTCTCAGGCCCTATAAGACAGGTAGGGTCAGCCACCTCAAACTGGATGTATCATGCTATCTTTCTTTGTGAGGTCTAATATCTATATAATTTTATGGTTGTTCTGTTTAATCTTTTCACATTAAGTTGTCAGCAGTCACTTCTTGGACATGTCAATGTAACTATCTTGCAAAACCTACCCACTCTTATGTAATTTGGTATGCAGTGAAATAAACAACAAAACAACAATAAAATCCAAGCTTTGCCAAAAGCTATAGGAACAAATAGCCTATACTCACTGAATGCAAACCTGTACATTCTAGCCAATAGCTATAAAAAGGGTTTTGGACATTTACACAATTAATCTGTACTGATGAGGAGAGAAACAGGGCTGGCCACTATGTGTAAACACGGAGCAAACAGATACTGAGTGAGCATTTACAAATAATGATCAGGAACTTCGCTGTCTTCTGCAACAACAGCTTCAACTAACTTGTGCTCAGGGCAACAATGGACAGCAGCCAAGCAGGTTAGAGCTGTGTGTGAGTGCAGAGCCTACAGACACGGAGTGAGAACTCAGTCGTGGTCATGGTGGCAGCAATGAGTTTTTGTGACACCTACGTCAGTTATCCAGGGGTGAGTTTCTTGATCTCTTCTCAGCTTTGTCTGATTTAAGGGAGGTCTGCAGGCAAGGGGACAGCTGATGAGTGGGTATTCTTGTAGTTTCTTTGATAAGGCACAGCCGTGGTGAAGACCCAAGTCCACTGTGTGGGTCAAGGCCAGCGATCCAGGCTGCCATCTTGTGAGGGGTGTGTCCCTGGATAATTGGGTTCTGAGGACATAAGTAGAAACTGTTTTCATTTCCAAGCGGTATGTAATCAGTCCCTGAAGACAGTGAGAGATAAGTTAACTGTCAAATACTCAGATCAAAGTCAGCCTTTGGCCACAAAGCGAAAAATCCCAGGGGATCTTCAAGGACCTTGGGAACCCCTCGGTCCTGGACCAGTTGTCTTCAGCACACCTTTAAGCCATAGTCAAACATACCTAAGACATCAGTGCCTAACTTCTA
Source organism: Lutra lutra (assembly GCF_902655055.1). Classification (NCBI taxonomy): domain Eukaryota; kingdom Metazoa; phylum Chordata; class Mammalia; order Carnivora; family Mustelidae; genus Lutra; species Lutra lutra. The sequence goes on from NC_062287.1 coordinate 69,911,715, forward strand.
TTCAGCCCCAATAGGTGCCCTCCACAGGTAAACCTTCAGTTAAAATGATAATATATGGATAGACTCCTCAGGGAGCTCTAAGGCTGAGCAGAGACCACTGGTTTGAGATGGTTTGTTTCTCCTTGTCACTGCTTTGCATTGTGATAAAGAGGGGAAGGGCTTGTTTCTTTTGCCTCATAAGGTCAGGCATCTTCATTTGCCAAAACGCTATTAAGAAATCACTTCTGCTAGGGAGATAGAGATTCTAGGTTCCTTCAGGTGATAAGGCAGCACAGGGGGAGGTTACTGAGAAGCTTTTGTCCTACTTTGCCATTCATGTTGATCATTAAATGTTTAGAATTGCCTTGTTGCATTTATTTTTTTCCTCTGCAGTCCTACTAGGTGTGGGATAAATTTAGATCATGTGTAATCATTAGATCATGTATAGATCAGATTAAGAAAATCATATTGGAGACAGCTGGGTGGCTCAGTGGGTTAAGTGTCTGCCTTGGCTTAGGTCATGATCCTAGGGTCCTAGGATTGAGTCCCGCATCGGGCTCCTTGCTCATCGGGGAGCCTGCTTCTCTCTCTGCCTTGCCTGCCACTCTGCCTACTTGTGCATGCTCTCACTCTCTCTGAAAATAAATAAATAAAATCTTAAAAAAAAAAGAAAATCATATTGACTTGGCCTCTTTGTCTGTCTAGAAAATAACAACATTAAAATAGCTGTGAGATGCTTTGTATTTTTTTGTTTTATTAAAATGGTGAGGTTTGAAGGAGTGCTATAGAAGAACAAGGAAGAGGTGAAAGACATTCTGTGGTGGCAGTAAGATTTACTTGGAGATTAGTTGGAAGACGATGATGATGATTTTATATTGTATTTTTGTGAGGAAGGCCAGCCTGACCTACTGATAACCTGTTTTGTTTTTTGTTGTTGTTGTTGAAATTTATTGATTTTTTTCTGTGTCTATGATATCATCATATGATTGTTCTCATTCACCTTGCTAATATGGTTAAATAAACTGATTAATTTTTTTATAATGTAGAACCAACCTCTCCTAGAATAAATTCAACCTGGTCAATATATGTTTTTATATATACTCACACATATATATTTATAATGTATATGTTTTATACCCTCAAATTTAGAGTGATACCTTTCGTTTAGGATCTTTACATTTATGATCATCTGTGAGACTGGCTTTTCCCTCCTGTGAAAGAGTTTATGGTTGTGAACATCTATCCTTGACCATTTTTTAAAAATTAACAGATAATGTATTATTTGTTTCAGTGGTTCAGATCTGTGATTCATCAGTCTTAAACAATACACAGCACTTACCATAGCACATACCCTCCCCAATGTCCATCACCCAGCCACCCCATCCCTCCCACCCCCCTCCACTCCAGTTTGTTTCCTGAGATTAAGAGTCTTTTATGGTTTGTCTCCCTCTCTGTTTTTTTCTTTTCTTTTCTTTTTTTAAAAGATTTTATTTATTTATTTGACAGACAGAGATCACAAGTAGGCAGAGAGGCAGGCAGAGAGAGAGGAGGAAGCAGGATCCCTGCTGAGCAGAGAGCCCGATGCAGGGCTCGATTCCAGGACCCTGAGATAACCTGAGCCGAAGGCAGAGGCTTTAACCCACTGAGCCACCCAGGCGCCCCTCTCTGTTTTTTTCTTGTTCAATTTTTTCCTCTCCCTCTATGAGCCTCTGCTTTGTTTCCCAAATTCTACATATCAGTGAGATCATATAATAATTGTCTTTCTCTGACAGACTTATTTCAAAGAAGCAATTTTCAGGAAAGCCATCTTTCAGTCACATATGAAATGGGACTAGTTTTCTTGTGACCTTTGTTTTCTCCCCATGTTTTAGAGCTCATGCTTTCTTGAGGAATTTTATTCCCTCCCTTACTTCATTCCCTCTCCCCTGTGGGCATGCTTATTCTCATCTGTGACAGTCCCTATTCAGTTTTAGAAATAGAAGCTACTCTAGGTATTTTAAGCAGGAAGGACTTTCATACAGGAATTAGATGTTAAAAAATAATGTTTGAAGTTCAGAAAGAGGCTAGATTTACCATGAGAGAGGTACCTACCGGAAAGGTGGAGACTAAGAAAGCCACACATGTGAATTGTAGACATAAAACAAAATCCATGGAGGCTGTGATCTATGGATCAGGAAATTGCTGCCTGGGACTGCCACAACTGCCTGTCAGCACCCACAAAATGCTGGGTTCTGGGATGTTGCTGTGGAACCTCTGGCTTTTTTATTGTGCCCTTCCGCATGAAACAGCAGAGCACAAAAATAGAATTGTCTCACTCTCCCTTCCAATTCCACATAAGGTATCTAATTGGACAAAATTTGCACTTAGACCCTAGCATTTCAAACCCTTCCTTTAAGGAAGTGCTAGGAAAGTCAATGTAATCCATCCTACCAAGAAACTAAAGAACAAAAATCTCAGATCATATCAATAGTTGGAGAAAAAACATTTGACAAAATCCAACACTCATTTATGATAAAAATTCTCAGTGAAGTAAAAATAGAGGGTAACTTTCTTAACTTGATAAAGACTGTCTTGAAAAAAAAAAAAAGCCCTAGAGTAACATCACACTTAATGCTGAGAAACTTAAAGCCTTCCCACTAAGATCAGGCACTCCTTTTCAACATCAAACTGGAAGTCCTTGTTCATGCAATATGGTAAGAAAAGGAAATAAAACGTATACAGATTGGAAGGAAGAAAAAAAACCCTGAAACTAATAAATGATTATAGCAAGCTTGTAGGATATTAGGTTAATATAAAAAATCAATTGTCTTCCTATAAACCAACAATGAACATTTTGAAATTCAAAACATAATACCATGTATATTTGCCCCCTCAAAATGAAATACTTGTGCATAAATCTAACAAAGTATGTGCAAGGTCTATATGAACAAAACTACAAAACTCTGATGAATGAAGTCAGGGAACTATGTAAATGGAGAGATAGTCCATATTCAGGGATAGGAAAACCCAGTATCATCAAGATGTCTGTTATTCCCAAACTGATCTATTAATTCAGTGTAATCCCAACCCAAATGTCAGCAAATTATTTTATCAATATTAATGAACTCATTCTAACATTTAAATAGAGAGGCAGAAGACCCAAAATAGCCAATGTAATTTGAAGGAGAAGAACAAGTTGGAGAATTGATGCTATCTGACTTCAAGACCTACTATAAAGCTACAGTAATCAAGACAGTATGGTATTGGTGAAAGAAAAGACAGATTAATGGAACAGAATAGGGAGCCCAGAATAGGGAACAGATTCCCATAAATATATTCAACTGATCTTTGACAGAGGAGCAGAGGCAAAACAAGAAAGTGTGGAAATAGTGATTTTTTGTTTGTTTTCTAGCTGACTGGGAGAGTTGAAAGGATCCTTATTAGCTGACATCATTCCCATCCTCTGAATATTCCCAATCTGCCATGAAGAAGGCTCAAAGGAAAGGAATGTATCTCTAATAGTGGAATTTCACCCATTACAGAAAGAAAGTATTTTTCCTCTTGGTGCTAGGAAGGCTCTTCAGATCTTAACTCATAAATGATCTTTTACCAAATTTTTTTTTTTAAGCTTCGTGGTTTTGAATATCCAGTAGAGGTCAAAACCCTTACTTTTCAATTTATTACTGCTCAGGAATGTCATATACTCTTGTGTAATTTTATAATTGAGGTTATCAACCAGGTTGTAACATCTTAGGCTTTTACTTCCCTCCCTGGTGATGAAAACAACTGTGAGGACATATGACAGAATGTGCAAAGGAGGTATATTGTGCTGGTTGAATCACTCTGTGCTGGAGAAGCTCTGTGGGGTGAGCACCCATGGCCCAGGCCAGGGCTGCTGCCATCCAAGAACTACAAGAGAAGCCACCAGACACTCTCTTCTGATGCAGCTCTTAAGAATGAGGGCTGGAGGAGCAGTTCCCAAAGGGCAAGAAAGAGGCTCTCACTGAACACTGCAGGACTGGCATCTTCACAGCTCTCTACTGGGTGTTTACATTTCTCCAGGCACCCATTCCACACTGCATACTGGGATCCCTCACATGAAGGAGTAAAATCCTTCATTTCCTGTTCCACTAAACATCTCTATCATGATCAAATCCATAGACAAGCATTACTGACCTTTTTTTTTTTTTAATTATTTTAAGAGCAAATGCAGGGAACTATTTCTCTTTGCTGGGCACTGAAAGAATATGATAAATGGTTACAGGGAAGGCTCTGGGTTCTGAAAGATTTTTTTTTCCTCTGAGAGACTTTTAATGATTCCTGAGAACCACCTCCTCCTCACTATCCTTTAAGGGAAGGTCCTCCTAGGATGCTTCCTAGGAGACATCGCATCAGTGCTCTTAGGCTAGCTGAGTCATGGATTGAGCTCTTCTTTGCTAATGTAGTCAGGGGAAGAATGCCAAAGAAGGAAAGCTCTTTAATTTAAATATACTGGAGGATATTTACAGAGTGTAAATCTATCTTTTTTGAAAGGAAAAAATTATCTGACCAAGGATCCTCTCCTGATCAATGACTGGCAAGACTAGAGTCTAGGAACATGGCTTTCAGGCAGGGATGACCTCAAGATCATCCTTTTTGGATCAACTTCCTCCTCCTGCTGCCTCCTTTTTACCTAAGGTCCAATCTGACTTATGTTCTCATGGGAACTTACTCATGGCCTTACTCAAGGCTGATGTTTGCCATTTTAACACAGTCCTGACCAAAGGCCTTATCTTAGGACATCAGGCAGCTTGAAAGACAGTGAGAAATTCTCATTTGGCACTACTGTACAGACCTCTATGACACAAACCTCTGTAATTTATTGCTGCCAAAACAATAGTAAAACATGGACTATATTCATCAATGAACACAAATCATATGAGCTCAATGAGCATGATGAGTGTTCACAAATCTGGCTATATGTGTAGAAACATGTTGTTGAAGATGTCTAAAATTCACTGAAACCATGAAACCATGGCCCAAAAACCCAGGTTAACATTTCCTAGTGGTTAAAAGATTAAAGACAAAGGCAGGCATATATGTTAGTCTGTTCAGGCTGCTGTAACAGAATACCATAGAGTGGGAGTCTTATAAATAATAGAAATTTATTTTTCACTGTTCTGGCTGGGAAATCCAAGATCCAGGCACTGGATGATTTGTGCCTGGTGAAAACCCAGTTCAGAGATGCCTGTTTTCACCTGGGAAAAGGGGGGTTAAAAAAAAATTCAAGAAAATGACAGGGCTTCCATATTTTTCTTTTCTAATATCTGTACTTTGGAAGAAGATGAAGCGAAGTTCCTGGCCCAGCAATTTGTCCTCTGGAGCCATCAAACATTGTAGACATGACTAGGGAGGATTATTTACATATATTTATCTTTTGGTTCAGTCACAGTTTCTTGTTACCCTTTTAAGTAAGAAAAGAAAATAACAACAACAACAAATTTTTAACAATATTTTTATTTTTAACAATTTTAACCAATATTTAAATATTTTTCTCTTCTCTTTAAAATAATGTAACCCAAGTATTTCTCCAGCTTCGAGGGTCATTCTTTTATTTAATATTTACATAAAAATGGTTTAAGCTCACATTCTATACCACAGCAAGTCCTAGTTTTAACACAACCTTTTTCCTTTCTTTAGTTAAACTTCAGTTATCTCATTGAACCATGCTCATGTACCTTAAAAGCATTGGAAAGGGGGGAAAAGGCAATTATTTTAAATACAAATCCACCCAAACTGGAGGGATTTTTTTTTTAATGGACTCATTTTATATATACTTTTTCGAACCTTGCTCTTCTCACTTGACAATACTTAATAGTTCTCCCAAGTCATCTGAAAAACCATCTAATTAACTATTTTTAGTGGCTGGATAATATTCAATGGCAGAGATTCTCAAAGTATCTCCATTTGTGATATCCTTACTGGCTCAGTGATTTTTTTTCTTTTTCCCACAGCATCCATAGGCCAAAAGAAATGCTTAGCCCTTAAATAGTCAGGGCCACACAACTTAAAGTATTAATATCTGAACAACCTAGTAGTCAGTTGAAACAATAATATATGTAAATTGGAAGGAAATCTAACATTTTAATTTGAATTAAGTAGCCACAGTTACTAACTAATCCTATGCATGCACCTGTCAGGTATGGCAAAGCTTTTCAAACTTCAGAAGCAGATCAGAGACCACCACCTCCCTTGCCTGGTTCACACTAATTTTTTGTCTGATGCTTGTTGTATATCTTAAAATAAGACATCTGCAAAAGGAAAGAAGCATGATTAAATATCGAAGCTATCAACTACCATAAGCTAGTTGTTCATGACTTGTCCAGTGGATGTCGGATATTAGATTTTCCTAGAAAATTGTAAATATCCGATGGTGTTCCTGTGAGTTTGCTACAGTATCCTAGGACCCGTCAGTGGACAGTTGGGGAAACACGGGCATTTGGTATGGATGTTTAAAATATTTTTAACTCTTCAAAAGATAATTAAAGGTTTATAGCAAAAATAATAGCAATGTGTTATGGGCTTATAATGTAGTAGAATTAAAACATGACAACAAGCTGTGCCTGGGTGGCTCAGTGGGTTAAGCCTCTGCCTTTGGCTCAGGTCATGATCTCAGGGTCCTGGGATCGAGCCCAGCATCAGGCTCTCTGCTCAGTGGGGAGCCTCCTTCCCAACCCCCCCTCTCTGCCTGCCTCTCTGCCTACTTGTGATCTCTGTCTGTCAAATAAATAAATAAAATCTTTTAAAAAATGACAACAAGAGCACAGAAAAGGAAAACTGGAGTTGGGTAATGGAAGTATATTTTTGAGAAGGTTTTACGTTATATGGGGAAAGGTGTATTATTTGCAGAGAGACTGTGATACATTAAACATGTATATTGTAAGCCTTAGAAGAACCAATAAAATACAACAAATAGAGATAAAATGGAGTAATAATGCTCAATCCAAAAATGAAGGCAAAAAAGCAAGGTTCAGATAGTACAAATAGCAAGGTAATGGGTTAAAAACCCAATGATAACAGTAAAAACATAAATAATAAATCATCTAAGAACTCTAATTAAAAGATTGTCAGGCTGCATATAAAGTTAGCTTAAAAGTAAAAGACTGAAAAGAGATATGCCATGCAAATTTTAATCACCCTAAAGTTGGAATGTCAGACAAAGATGTCAGAACAGAGATTATTACCAGGGATGAAGAGAAGCATTGCTGTCATGATAGCAAGATTTAATCAGTAAAGGAAACATAACCATCCCATCTGTTCATTCCCAGTGAGAGCTTGAAAAGAATATGAAGCCATACCTGACAGTACTGGAAGGAAAAATAGGCAAATCTACAATCACATTTCAAGGTTTGAAAACACTCTTTTCTTGGTAGTTAATGGAAGAAGTACACAAAAAATAAGCAAGGTGAGAAAAGACAGGAACAATGATAACAGCAACATTCCACCACCAACAGCAGAATACACATTTTCTACAAATGTGCACATGACATTTAACAGGAGAGACCATGTGCTAGATCATAAAACAATTCTCAATGAATTAAAAATCACATAGCATCTATAAAATGATTTAAATCACAAATCCATGCTAGAAAGATTTCTGAAACATTGCCAAACATTGGAAGCGAATAATACATTTTTAAATAACCCATGGTCAAAGATGGAATTGTAGGGAGGTTGGAAAATATTTTGAATGGAATGAAAATGAAAAAATATACCATGATTTGTAAGAAAGAGCTAAAGGACTGCTTCCTGGGAGATTCAAAGGCTTAAATGCTTATGTTCTCAAATCAATGAACTAAGCTTCCATCTTAAGAAGATAGAAAACGAGGAACAAATTAAGCCCAAAGTGAATAAAAGGAAGGAAATCATAAAGAAAAGAGCAAAGATTGGTATAATAGCAAATGAACAAATGATAGTATGTGAACTTCAAGCTGGTTCTCCCTAAAGATTATATAAAGCTCTAGTGAATCTGATCAATAAAAGTCACAAATTACCAATGTCAGGAATGTTAGAGCATCCTTACTAATGATACCCAATATTAAAGGGATTTTTAAAAATTTTTTAAATTTATTTTCAGCATAACAGTATTCATTGTTTTTGCACCACATCCAGTGCTCCATGCAATCCGTGCCCTCTCCAATACCCACCACCTGGTTCTCCTAACCTCCCACCCCCCGCCCCTTCAGACCCCTCAGATTGTTTTTCAGAGTCCATAATCTCTCATGGTTCACCTCCCCTTCCAATTTCCCTCAACTCCCTTCTCCTCTCCATCTCCCCATGTCCTCCATGTTATTTGTTATGCTCCACAAATAAGTGAAACCATATGATAATTGACTCTCTCTGCTTGACTTATTTCACTCAGCATATATTAAGGAACGTTACCGTGACCAAATTCATGTCAGTAAATAAAACATGCAAATTAAAATATATACATGCCTTGAAAGATCTGAGCTACCAAATGGACAAAACTAACAATGCTCTATCAACCAAGAAAATTAAATACATAACTAAAATTCTTCCCACAAAATGAAATCAAGATTCAGATGGCTTCTCTGGCGAATTTTACCAAATATTTAAGGAAAATATAAAACCAATCTTCTACAATTTGATTTTATGAATCCAAGTCATTTTCGGGGCACAATTACCCTGACACTAAAATCAAAGTCATTACAGGGAAAGGATCTTACAGACCAAGCATATACTTAAATAGGTGCATTAATTGCATATAAATTATATTACAATGAAGTTTGATTAAAATTAAAAAAAAATAAAATAGTGTGTCAGATGGTGATAGAGTTCACTGGAGAAAAATAAATTAGGGATGAGGGATTGAGAATGCTAGGTGCAGTGAAGACTCAGTTTTAAGTTGACTAAGGAAGGCCTCAAGGAGAAAGCAACAATTTAATCAAAATGGCTAGAGATAACAAGGTTTAGCACTTGGTAAGAGTAATTCCAAACATACCTTTATGAACACAGACAAATCTATGGATACATAGGTGGTGGGAAAGTAAATAAAAATAGTTTCACAAACTAGGATCATACTCTATATGCCTTTTCTATGTATTATATTTATCATCCTTGAACGTACTAGAAAAAAATATGCTAAAAGAATTACTGGATTACAGATATTTATTTAACAACATGACCATAAAAATTATTACAAATTGAAGCTATACTTTTCCCACCACCAATTTCTTTTATTGGTGTATAATTTGCATAATGTTAAACTTACCCTTTTCAGATGAAGATTTCTATTAATTTTTCTAAAGGTTTTAATTTCAAGGTTTACAAAAAATTAGGGAGAAGGTACAGAGATTTCTCAGATGCCTCCCACTCCCACACATGCACAGCTTCCCCTATTATCAACATCACTCTCCAGAATGGTAGATTTTTTAACCGAAGTTGAACCTGCACTGATACATCCCAGGCACCCAAAGTCTATGGCTTACCTTAGGGTTTTTACTCTTGGCATTGGGCGTTCTATGGATTTGGACAAAAGTATAACGACATATATTTGTTACTATAATATCACACAGAATATTTGTATTGTCCTAAATATTTAGAGCTATACTTTTCAATTCTTTAATGTGTGTCTATATTCCCTTTTTATTTTTATTTTTTTTTAAAGATTTTATTTATTTGTCAGAGAGAATGAGCACAGGCAGACAGAATGGCAGGCAGAGGCTGAGGGAGAAGCAGGCTCCCCGCTGAGCAAGGAGCCCGATGTGGGACTCGATCCCAGGGCGCCGGGATCATGACCCGAGCTGAAGGCAGTTGCTCAACCAACTGAGCCACCCAGGCGTCCCTATATTCCCTTTTTAGACAATGTGTTTTCTCCCTATTATAAAAATACTTCATACCTTCTCATTTTTGTTACATTATTTTTATATTTTCAGAACATATGATATTTTTTCAATAGGAAGACAGGATTTAATTAATAAAAAGCTTGAAATACACTTGTTTTAAATCAAGGCCTTACATGAAATATACCACATTATCTTGGGAGAAATTATATTGAGAATGAGATATTATATCTCTTTGTTTTTCCCCCCTAATTTTATTGAGGTCCAACTTACATGCACTCAAATGCACTCATTTTAAATATATAGTTTCATGAGTTTTGAACATGTTACTACCATTGTATTCAAGACATAAAACATTTCCATTGCCCCAAAGTTCCTCTCCTTCTTCTTCCCAGCCAATCACTCCTTTCTATCCCATATAACCACTGATCTGTTATCTGGCATAGATTAGATTAGTTTTCCAGTGTTTTCAATAAATGTAACCATATACAGCATATATTTATCTGGCTCCTTTCATGGATTTATTCATGTAGTGTGTAACAATAGTTTGTTCCTTTTTATTGCTGAGTACTAGTTCATTGTATGAATAAGTCACATTGTGTTTGGTCATTCCCTTGTTGATAGACATTGTAGCTGTTCATGATTTTGTCTATCATAAAAACAAATCTGTGAACATTCTTGTACATATCCTTTTTGTGTGTAGAAATATATTTTAATTTGGAAGGGGGGTTAAAAAAAAAGAGTGTAGTTACTAGGCCATTCAGTAAACATCTGTTTAATTGTGTTAAGAAACTGCTACATCATTTTCTATAGTGATTATAACAATTCACATTCCCACCAACAGTGTCTGAGAGTTCTATTTGCTTCACATGTTCACAAACACGTGGTATGGTCAGCTTTTAAAAAATTTTAGCCATTCTGCTGGTCCTGTATTTGTATCTGGTAATGGTTTAATTTGTATTTTCTTTATGACTAATGATATTAGCATCTTTTGATGTGCTTATTAGCAATTTGTGTATGTTGTTTTGTGGAGTATTTGCTCATGGAGCTATTTTATCCATTGTTGTGGAGTTATTTTACCCATTGTTAAATTGAGTTGTCTCCTAACATTGAATTGCAAGAGGAGATATATATATATATATATATATATATATATATATATATATATGTATATATATGTGTGTGTGTGTGTATGTGTGTGTGTGTATAGATATATACACACACAAACATATATATACTTGTCCTTTATCAGATTTATAAGTTATGAATATTTTTTTCAAAGGCAGGAGGTTTTAGTTTTTTGTTTTTTGTTTCTTTTTTTAATTTTTTAAATTTATTTTCAGCGTAACAGTATTCATTGTTTTTGTACCACACCCAGTGCTCAATGCAATCTGTGCCCTCTCCAATACCCAGCACCTGGTTCCCCCAACCTCCCACCTCCCGCCCCTTCAAAACCCTCAGATTGTTTTTCGGAGTCCATAGTCTCTCATGGTTCACCTCTCCTTCCAATTTCCCTCAATTCCCTTCTCCTCTCCATCTCCCCTTGTCCTCCATGCTATTTGTTATGCTCCACAAATAAGTGAAACCATATGATAATTGACTCTCTCTGCTTGACTTATTTCACTCAGCATAATCTCTTCCAGTCCCGTCCATGTTGCTACAAAAGTTGGGTATTCATCCTTTCTGATGGAGGCATAATACTCCATAGTGAATATGGACCACATCTTCCTTATCCATTCGTCCGTTGAAGGGCATCTTGGTTCTTTCCACAGTTTGGCGACCGTGGCCATGGCTGCTATAAACATTGGGGTACAGATGGCCCTTCTTTTCACTACATCTGTATCTTTGGGGTAAATACCCAGTAGTGCAATTGCAGGGTCATAGGGAAGCTCTATTTTTAATTTCTTGAGGAATCTCCACACTGTTCTCCAAAGTGGCTGCACCAACTTGCATTCCCACCAACAGTGTAAGAGGGTTCCCCTTTCTCCACATCCCCTCCAACACATGTTGTTTCCTGTCTTGCTAATTTTGGCCATTCTAACTGGTGTAAGATGGTATCTCAATGTGGTTTTAATTTGAATCTCCCTGATGGCTAGTGATGATGAACATTTTTTCATGTGTCTGATAGCCATTTGTATGTCTTCATTGGAGAAGTGTCTGTTCATATCTTCTGCCGATTTTTTTTATATGATTGTCTGTTTTGTGTGTGTTGAGTTTGAGGAGTTCTTTATAGATCCTGGATATGAACCTTTTGTCCATACTGTCATTTGCAAATATCTTCTCCCATTCCGTGGGTCGCCTCTTTGTTTTGTTGACTGTTTCCTTTGCTGTGCAGAAGCTTTTGATTTTGATGCAGTCCCAAAAGTTCATTTTCGCTTTTTTTTCCTTTGCCTTTGGAGACGTATCTTGAAAGAAGTTTCTGTGGCTGGTATCGAAGAGGTTATTGCCTATATTCTCCTCTAGGATTCTGAAAATGAAACAAGATGAAACAGCGAGGAGATGAACTATAAGAGACCCTTAATCTCAGGAAACAAATTGAGGGTTGCTGCAATGGAGGAGGGGTGGGTGATGGACATTGGGGAGGGTATGTGCTACAGTGAGCACTGTTAATTGTGTAAGACTGATGAATCACAGACCTATATCTTTGAAACAAATAATACATTATATGTTAATAAAAGTAATAAAAAATTATCCCTTTCCCATTGAATTGCCTCAGAACTTTTGTCGAAAATCAGTTGACTACATATATGTGTTTATTACTGGACTATCTATTTGATTGTATTTATTGATCTATGTTTATCCTCACTCCCTAATCATACTGTTTTGATTTTTGTAGTTTTATATTAAGTCTTAGAATCAGATTGTGTAAGTGTTCTCAATTTAGTCTTCTTCAAAACATTTCTGGCTATTTTAAGCCCTTCATAATTCCATTTAAATTCTAGAATGAACTTGTTAATTACCAAAGAAAAAAATCTTGCGAATAGTTTGGAATGGCATTGAATTTGTAGATCAAATTGGGGAGAATTGCAATTTTTTTTTCCTTTTTTAAAGATTTATTTATTTATTTTAGAGAGAGAGAGAGAGAGAGAGAGAGAGCATGAGTGGGGGTGGGGGGAAAACAGAGGGAGAGGGAAAAAAGCAGAATTCACACTGAGCACAAAGCTTGATGTGGAGCTTCATCTCAAGACCCTGAGATTGTGACCTGAGCTGAAACAAAGAAACAGGCACTCAACTGAATGAGCCACCTACAAGCTGCAGGAAGAATTGAAGTCTTAATGATATTGACTATTCTAATCTGTGAACTTGATATCTCTCTCCATTTATTTGGATCTTCTTTAGTCCTCCTAGGAGTGTTTTGTAGTTTTCACTGTGAGTTTGTTCCTAAGTGTTTTATATTTGTTGATGTTGTAAATTTCAATTCTTAGTTGTTCATTATTTGGATTTAGAAACAATGTGTTTTATATATTGACCTTGTATTTAGGTCAATAGGTCATTTAGACCTTGCTTAACTCATTTACTTGTTCTAATAGGTTTTTTTTTTTTTTTTTAAGTTCCTCAGGATTTTCTGTATACATTGCTCTGCCATCTGTAAATAAAAGCAATTTTACTTTTTGTGTTAGGGAAAAACCTGATTCTCCTCTTGTGTATTTCCTTTACTCTCACACTGCTTCCACACTCACACTTCTGACACTTTTGGTATCTCTGTGACAACAGCTGGGGGTCCTACAATTTTACAAATTCTGACACTATCTACCTAGAAATAGCATCAGATCCTACAGGCTAAGGACTCAGTCATACAAGACTGTCCCATTCCCCAACTCAGATGCCAGTTGCAAGTTGGAGATCCCCAGGTTACCCACAACTTCTGTCTAACTTGGCTATAAATTGGAAGTTCCCATGACCTTCTCTCCTTGAATTTGATTTTTTTTTTTTTAAGTAGGCTCCATGGCCAATGTGGATCCCAACTTCAGGCTTGAAATCACAACATTGAGATCAAGACTTGAGCTGAGATCAAGAGTCAGACTCTTAACCGACTGAGCCACCCAGGCACCCCAGACTTGGATTTCATTATTTGCTAGAGAGGTTCACAAAACTCAAAGAAAGAAATATATATCTATATCTATATCTATATATCTATATATATCTATATATATATCAGTTTATTAAAGGATATAATAAAGGATACATCTAGATAAAAGACAGATAAGGGTGCAGTCAGGGAGGATCCTGAATGCAGGAACTTCTCTCCCTGTGGACCTGGGGTCCATCACCCTCCCTACATAACTGTGTTCATCAACCTGGAAGTTCTTCAAATCCCTTTCTTTGGGGTTTTGATCAATGCTTCATTACATAGGCATGATTGCCATTGGTGAATGACTCCAGCCCCTCTCCAACTCTTCTCGGTTTTTCAGAGTTCAGGGGGTGGGACTGAAAATTCTAAACTTCTAATCACAAGACTGGTTTCTCCAGGTGAACATTTCTCACCCTTACGTGACCCTAGGGTCTTTCCAAAAGTTACCTTATTAACATATCAAGAGACAACTTTATTTATTTCATCACAGGAAATTCCTAGGGTTTTTGGAGCTCTGTTCTAGGAATAGGAAGAAGACCATATATTTCTCTTAAAAATCACAATATCACACTCTTTTTCCGATATGTATAATTTTTATTTATTTCTCTTACCTTATTGGATTGCCTATGACTTTTAGAACAAATTTGAAGTGGTGGGAGTTGACACCCTTTCTTTGTTCACAATCTTTGGGAGAAAGCATTTATTTTTTCACAAGTAAGTGTGTTTTAGCTTTAGGATATTTTTGAAAGATTTGATCAAATTCTTTCTATTCTATAGGAAGTGAGTTTTTTTTATCATGAACATCTGTCAACTGCATTTTGTACATCTAGTAAGATGATTCTAAATTTTTCAAAATTTTGTCAACATGTTAAATTATTTTGATTTCCAAATATGGAACCAATTTAGCTTTCCTGTGTAAATTCCACTTTGTCATTATTCTTTATACATATTACTGGATCTAACTTGTTACTAATATTTTATTAGGGAATTGTTTTTGTCTATGTAGATAATGACATTGGTCTGCAGTCTCCTTTTCTTATAATGTCTTCATCTGGTTTTGGTATCAAGGTAATGTTGGCCTCAGAAAATGAGTAGGGATATGTATTTCCCTTTGAATCTTCTGAAGGACTTTGTGTAGGATTGGTATAATACCTTTTAAAAATGTTAGATAAAAGTCGTTAATAAAATCATTTTGGTCTTGAATTTTTTAGTGAAAAATTTGAGTTACAAATTCAGTATCCTACTTGAAGAGTTTTTTATTTCTTCTTTAATCAGTTTACAATTGTCACTTACTGTTCTTTTATTATACTTGGGATCTTGGGATGCGTGGGTGGCTTAGTTGGTTAAATGTCTTCCTTCTGCTCAGGTCATGATCCCAAGGTCCCAGGATCAAGTGGCTTCTTCCTCAGCAGGGAGCTTCCTTCTCTCTCTGCCTTCCACTCCCCCGGTTTTTACCCTCTCTCTCTGACAAATAAGTAAATAAAATCTTAAAAAATACATATGTGGGATCTATAGTGATGTTCTTTATTTTATTCCTTTTTATTCTTCTTTCTTTCTTTCTTTCTTTTTTTTTTTTTTTTTTTTTGTTATAGAGAGAGAGTGTGTGAATGCAGATGTAGAGGGGCAGAGGGCAGAGGAAGGAAGAGAATCTTAAACAGCCTCCTTGGGTAGCTCAGTTGATTGAGCATCTGCCTTTGGCTCAGGTCATGATCCCAGGGTCCTGGAATCAAGCCCTGCATCTGGCTGCCTGCTCAGCAGAGAGCCTGCTTCTCCCTCTCCCTCTGCCACTCCCCTTGCCCTCTCACTTCCTGTCAAATAAGTAAATAAAATCTTAAAAAACAAACAAACAAACTGCTTTTAAAACCAGACAGATGCTATAGCTTTCTTGGGGTGTGGTTAAATGTCTAAAGGTCACTTGAAGGATATTGATTTTCATGGTTACTTTGTTTGATGCTTTCCATTAAAACTCTTACCAAGTGCTAAATGATCACCTCAATACCATGATAGATAAAACATAAAAGATGATCACAAGGACAAAGATTGATGGATAAAACAAAAATCTAAAGCCCTTTTGTGGTCCTGTCTGAAAATAGATACTTATTTTGCTCTATCTTTTAAAACTACTCCATGCAAATCCTGCAAATTGATGACTTCATCTTTTTCACACATCTACATGTAGTTTTACAATTACATTTTATTTTGTGCTCATTGTCAACACAACTTCAGAGTTGTGGCCACATAAAGCATGATAGGAACTAACATGGTTGAGGAAAACTTTACAGTTTTATCTAGAGCCAATTGAAAAGAATTTGAAATATAAATATAAGATCCATTTAAGCAGAAAAGTGATTAGTTGACTCCAACCTGGATGAAGGTTTCAAAATACTATGCACCCAAATTGATTCAGTGTAAAAAGTCCCAGCATATTGAGGAAGCATAGAATCATTTTTGGAAGCAAAGAATATCTTTGTCATTTTTTGGGTCATATTTACTGTCATTCATTCCTTTTAGAGTTAGAAACCTTTGGGATGTCAAGGGTTATTTGGACTTTTTGTTGGTGGTATTGAGAAAGAAAATCTCTAGATACTGTGTTTAAAAATCTGTGGTAGGGGGGTGCCTGGGTGGCTCAGTGGGTTAAAGCCTCTGCCTTCGGCTCAGGTCATGATCCCAGGGTCGACGCATCAGGCTCTTTGCTCGGCGAGGAGCCTGCTTCCCTTCCTCTCTCTGCCTGCCTCTCTGCCTGCTTGTGATCTCTGTCTGTCAAATAAATAAATAAAATCTTTAAAAACAAAACAAACAAACAAAACAACAACAACAACAAAAAACTTCCATTACTCTTCAAAAAACAGCCCTGAGAAAACCAGAGAGCTACATGCAGAAGAATGAAACTGGAACACTATCATACTCCATACACAAAAGTAAACCCAAAATGGATTAAAGACCTAAGTGTGACATCCAAAACCACAAAACTTCTGGAAGAAAACATAGATGGTAATTTAGTTGTTATCAGCCATAGAAACATTTTTCTAAATATGTCTCCTTAGGCAAGAGGAAGAAAAGCAAAATTAAACTATTGGGACTACACCAAAATAAAAAGCTTTTGTATAGCGAAAGAAAACATCGACAAACCAAAAAGGCTACCTACTGAATGGGAGAAAGTTTTTGCAAATAATATATCCAATAAGGGGTTACTATCCAAAATATATAAAGAACTTATACAACTCACTGCCAGAAACACAAATAATCAATTAAAAAATGGGCAGAGGGGCACCTGGGTGCTCAGTTGGTTAAGCATCTGACTCCTGATTTTGGCTCAGGTGATGATCTCATGGTTGTGGGATAGAGTCCTGTGTCAGGCTCCTTGCTCCGTGTGGAGTCTGCTTCAGATTTGCTCTCCTTCTTCTGATCCTCCCTCTGCTCTCTCTCTCTCTCTCTCTCTCTAAATTAAAAAAAAAAAAAACTAAAAAATGAACAAAGGACCTGAATAGAGTTTTTTCCCCCAAAGAAGACATACAATTGGCTAAGAGACAGATAAGAAGATGCTCAATATCCCATCATCAGGGAAATGTGAAGTAAAACCAAAATGAGGTATCACCTTACACCTGTCAGAATGGCTAGAATAAAAAGACAAGAAATTAAAAGTGTTGGTGAGGATGTGGAGAAAAAAAGAACCCTCATGCTCTGTTGGTAGTAATGTAAATTGGTATAGTTGCTATGGAAAACAGTATGGAGGTTTTTTCAAAAAATTAAAAATAGAATTACCCTATAATCCAGTAATTCCACTACTGGAGGTCTACCCAAAGAAACCAAAAACACTAATTAAAAAAATATATACACATTTGTATTTATTGCAGTATTATTTACAATAGCCAAGATATGGAAGCAATCCAAGTGTCCATTTGATCAATGACTGGATAAAGAAGATGTGAGATTATATATATATATATATATATATATATATATTCAGCCATAACAAAAAATGAAATCTTGCCATTTGTAACAACATGGATGGATCTAGAAGATATAATGCTAAGGGAAATAAGTCATACAGAGAAAGACAAATGCCGTATGATTTCAGCTGTATGGAATTTAAGAAACAAAATAAAGAAAAAAGAGACAAACAAAAGAACAGAATCTCAAGTACAGAGAACAAACTGGGTGTTGCCAGAGGAGAGGTGTGTGGGGGGAGAAGGTAAAGAGAATTGAGAGTATACTTAGTCTTGATGAGCACCAAAAAATGTACAGAATTGTTGAATCATTATAATGTATATCTGAAACTAATATAATATTGAATGTTAATCACACTTCAGATTGTTCCAATCCCATCCTCATTTTTTATTTGAATAAGGTTTCCTATCTCTTACATCTGTTAAAACAACAATTACAAAAATAGGAATAGAATTGCTGCTGAGCATTTTTTATGTTAGTAGTAAGTAAGAATTATCCATGGATACTGAAACTGATTAAAAAAATATCTTATATCCATCTTGTTAATGTATTTCCAGTAAAAATTTACTTTTTATGTATAGTATTGATTTTTTAAAAGATTTTGAATTTATTTTTGTGCATGGTGTAGGAAAGTGGTCCAGTTTCATTCTTCTGCATGTGGCTGTCCAATTTTCCCAACACCGCTTGTTGAAGAGAATTTCCATTGGATATTCTTCCCTGCTTTCACAAAGATAAGTGACCATATAGTTGTGTGTCCATTTCTGGGCTTTCCATTCTGTTCTATTGATATGTGTGTCTATTTTTGTGCCAGTACCATGCTGTCTTGATATTACAACTTTGTAATATTGCTTGAAGTCCAGAATTGCTTTGCTTTTCTTTTTCAAGATTGCTTTACCTATTCAGAGTCTTTTGCAGTTTCATATAAATTTTAGGATTTGTGAAAAATGCTTCTGGTATTTTGATAGGGATTGCATTAAATGTGTAGAGTGCTTTGGGTAGTATAGACATTTTAACAGTATTTGTTCTTCTAATCCATGAGCATAGAATGTTTTTCCATTTCTTTGTGTCATCATCAATTTCCTTTGTAAGTGTTCTATAGTTCTCAGAGTACAGATCTTTTACCTCTTTTGTTAGGCTTATTCCTAGGTATCTTATGGTTTTTGGTGTAATTGTAAATGGAATCAATTCCTTGATTTCTTTTTCTGCTGCTCCATTATTGCTGTACAGAAGTGCAACAGATTTCTGTACATTGATTTTGTATCCTGTGAATCTAGTGAATTTGTGTAATTAGTTTTAGCAATTTCTTGGCAGAGTCCTTCTGGTTTTCCACATAGGGTATCATGTCATCTGCGAATAGTGAAAGTTTGACTACTTCCTTGCTGATCTGGATTCCTTTTATTTCTTTTTGTTGTCTGATTACTGAGGTTAATACTCCCAGTACTATGTTAAATAATAGTGAGAGTGGACATCCTGTTTTCTTCCTGTCTTCATCCTGTCTTCCTGTCATCTTTTCCCCATTGAGGATAATATTAGCTGTGGGTCCTCCGTACATGGCCTTTATAATCTTTAGGTATGTTCCCTCTATCCCTACCTTTTTGAGGGCTTTTATCATGAATGGATGTTGTACCTTGTAAAATGCTTTTTCTGCATCTATCAAGAGAACCATATGGCCCTTCTCCTTTCTTTTGTTAATGTGGTGTATTACATTGATTGATCTGTGAATATTGAACCACCCTTGCAGCCCAGCAATAAATCCCAGTCAATAATGGTGAATGATTCTTTTAATGTACTGTTGGATTCAATTTCCTAGTATTTTAGTTGAGAATTTTTGCATTAGTGTTCATCAGGAATATTGGCTTGTAATTCTCTTTTTTAAGGGGACTTTGCTTTTTGAATCAAGGTAATACTGGCCTCTTAGAATGTGTTTGGAAGTTTTTCTTCCATTTCTATTTTTTGGAACAGTTTGAGAATGGATATTAACTGTCCTTTAAATGTTGGTGGAATTCCCCTGTGAAGCCATTGTAGCCTTGGACTTTTGTTTGTTGGGAGATTTTTGATTACTGATTCAATATCTTTGCTGGTTATTAGTCTGTTCAATTTTTTTTATTTCTTCCTATTTCAGTTTTGACAGTTTATATGTTTCTGGGAATTTATCTATTTCTTTCAGATGGCCCAATTTGGGGGCATATAATTTTCCTTTTTCTTTTTTTTAAAGATTTTATTTATTTATTTGAGAGAGAGAGAGCATGAGAAAGGGGAGGGTCAGAGGGAGAAGCAGACTCCTGCCGAGCAGGGAGCCTGATGCAGAACTCGTTCCCGGGACTCCGGGATCATGACCTGAGCCAAAGGCAGTTGCTTAACCAACTGAGTCACCCAGGTACCCATTTTTTCACAGTATTCTCTTATAATTGTATGTATTTCTGTGGTGTGGATTGTTATTTCTCCTCTCTCATTTGTGATTTTATTTATTTGGTAAATAAATAAATAAATAAACACCTCTTTTCTTTTTAGTAGGTCTGACTAGGGGTTTATCAATTTTATTATTTTTTTTCAAAAAACCAGCTCCTGCTTTCATTGATCTATTCTGTTTTTTTGTTTCTGTATCATTTATTTCTGCTCTAATCTTTATTTTCTTTCCTCTACTGATTTTAGGTTCATTTGTTGATCTTTTTCTAACTCCTATTGGTATAAGTTTAGGTTGTTTACTTGAGATTTTTCTTGCTTATTGAGGTAGGCCTGTATTGTTATATGTGTCCCTTTTATGAGCCATCTTGGTGCATCCCAAAGGTTTTGGATGACACTGTTTTCATTTGTTTCCATGAATTTTTAAAAAAGATTTATTTTTATTTATTTATTTTTTGAGGGGGAAAGGGTGGAGGGAGAGAGAATGTTATGCAGACCAAACTGATCATGGAACTCAAGAATAAGATGGAGCCCTTATGACCTGAGCCAAAACCAGGGGTTGGATGTATAATTGACTGTGCCATCAAGGTGCCCCTGCTTCCTTGTATTTTTTAATTTTTTCTTTGGTTTGATTTACTGGTTTACCCATTAATTTTTTAGTTGCATGTTGTTAACTTCCATGTATTTGTGGTCTTTCCAAAAATTTTCTTGTGATTTACTTCAAATTTCATAGCACTGTGGTCAGAAAATATGTAACTTATGATCTCAATCTTTTTGTACTTGTTAAGACCTGATTTGTGACCTTGTATATGATACTCTGGATAACGTCCCATGTGCACTTGAAAAGAATGTGTATTCAGCTGTTTTAGGATAAAATGTTCTAAATGTATCTGTTAATTCCATCTGGTCCAGTGTGTCATTAAAAACCATTGTTTCCTTATTGATTTTCTACTTTGATGATCTGTCTATTGATATAAGTGGGGTATTAAGGTCTCCTACCATTATTGTGTTATTATTGATGAGTTCCTTTATGTTTGTTATTAATTGTTTTATATATTTGGGTGTTCCCATTTTGGTGGCATAAATATTTAAAATTGTTACATTTTCTTGTTGGATAGTTCCCTTTATTAAGATATAGTGCTCTTCTTTATCTCTTATAAATATATTCAACTGTTTTTTCCAGAGAAGAATGTAATGGACAAGTGAAAGACTTTTAGGCATAAAATGTAGTGTATTATGATAAAGGAAGTAGAACAATGTAAAATTTCTGACTTAAAGGAGAGCCTGTTCTTTTGTTTTTTAAATTGATGATGTCATTATACATTGCTATGATCTTTTCCCACCTAATTAGATAAAAAGGTACCATTCCTTAGGTACAGGTCTTTAAGAGCAGAACCTGAGATGGGGATTCTTCTACAAGTGATTTATTGAGAAAGTGCTGTCAAGAAAATCCTATAAGAAAATGAAGCAAGCAAGATAGGGCAGGGGAGGAAGCCAAAGATGTGAATTTAGCTTAAATCTAGTCTAAGCCTGATCACATGAAGAGTTCTGTAGTATAATGTAGTATACATTCAGTTCAGTCTGTA
Source organism: Lutra lutra (assembly GCF_902655055.1). Classification (NCBI taxonomy): domain Eukaryota; kingdom Metazoa; phylum Chordata; class Mammalia; order Carnivora; family Mustelidae; genus Lutra; species Lutra lutra. The sequence goes on from NC_062287.1 coordinate 69,933,524, forward strand.
TAAGATTCTCTCTCCCTCTGCCCTTCCCCTCTCAAAAAAAAAAATAAAAATAAAACTTTTTTTAAAAATTCATGGAAATAAGTGAAAAGAAAACAGTGTCATCCAAAACCTTTGGGATGCACCAAGATGGCTCATAAAAGGGACACATATAACATACTCTAGTATATGTTGTATACATAGTTTTCCTACCTTGAGGCAAAGGGGATGGGCTTTTGCATTTTGTGTCAGTCATTGGCTAAGGCTGCCACTGCTGGGTAAGGGGTAGTAGGCATCTCCTGGGAAGGTAGCAGTCATCAGCTGAGAGAAATTCTCTGGAGAAGGCTGTGTCTATAAGATATTAGAGTCAAAACTCAAAGCAGCTGATGAAGGGAATCTGGACAAGGCACAAAATATATGATTCAGAGAAAAGGAAATGATTTTATTATACAAATAGTGAAAGGATAATGAAATGATGATCTGGATCTAAACAAGATATTCTAGGGGGAAAATAGGTGTTGGGCTGTAGGGGATATTGTTGGTTGAGGTTATGACTTGTGCCTGTCTCCAGCTCTTAGTGTGTATAAAAGGCCAACCCCCTTGCCTCAAGGTTGAAACAACTCTGTGGTAAACTTGCTCTAGAGCCTCTATGGGACCAGGCTGAAGCTAGTGTCCAGCTGGGACAACTTCCTCTCCTGCCCTACCCTGCTTTCCTCACATGTTCTCCTGAGAGCATTCCCTCAGGGAATTATTTCCCCAAAATTTCCTGCCACAGGCTCTGATTCTAAGAAATCTAACTTTATACCAGAGAGAAGAAGGAAAAAAGTTAAAATATAGATTTCTCCTTTTTTTTAAAAGGTGGAGTAGGGGTGAAAAGATAATAAATTCTTTTTTGTTCTCTACCTTGTTAGAGAAATATGTCCATAATTTCTAAAACAGAAAGAAATCTAGTGCAGGATAGCTAAAGTTATTAGATGCAATTGATCAGTAGTTCTGACAGCTCTAAACTCCAAAATAAATCCAGGATTACCTCTTTTCACATCCTGTGGTATCATTCTGGTCTGAGCCATGCTGGTCTCACAAAAGGATAATGACAATAGCTTCCTACATGAGTTTCCTCATTTCACTCATATCCCTCACCTCATCCCACATAGTCTATTTGCAACACAGAGTGATTCAATGTAAATCAGATCATGTTGTTCTACTTAAATCTTTGAATGACTTTCCATGTTCTTCAGAATAAAAATCGAATTTTTAAAAGGACTTATTGAAGGCCCTACATGATTTAATTCCTGATATCACTCTAACTTCTTGTCTCAGGACCCACTTACTTGCTCACTCTGCTCAGCCATCTTGAGGCTTCTCAAGCAAGGGGGTACTCCCATTTCAATTGTTTCTACTTTTATCTCTGCCTGGAAAGTTCTTTCACCAAATATAGGCATGACTCTATCCGTCATCTTCTTTGATTTTCACTAAAATGAAACCTTTTCAGTGAGACCTTCCCTGATCCAATATTTAAATTGCAAGGACATTTCATCCCTCAGTTTTTTTTTTTATTTATTTTATTTATTTATTTTTTTTTAATTTTTTCAGCATAACAGTATTCATTATTATTTTTTTTAATTTTTTTATTTTTTTCAGCATAACAGTATTCATTATTTTTGCACCACACCCAGTGCTCCATGCAATCCGTGCCCTCTACAATACCCACCACCTGGTGCCCCCAACCTCCCACCCACCACCCCTTCAAAATTCTCAGATCGTTTTTCAGAGTCCATAGTCTCTCATGGTTCACCTCCCCTTCCAATTTCCCTCAACTCCTTTCTCCTCTCCATCTCCCCTTGTCCTCCATGCTATTTGTTATGCTCCACAAATAAGTGAAACCATATGATAATTGACTCTCTCTGCTTGACTTATTTCACTCAGCATAATCTCTTCCAGTCCCGTCCATGTTGCTACAAAACTTGGGGATTCATCCTTTCTTTCTTTTTTTTTTTTTACAGCTTTATAAACATATATTTTTATCCCCAGGGGTACAGGTCTGCGAATCACCAGGTTTACACACTTCACAACACTCACCATAGCACATACCCTCCCCAATATCCATAACCCCACCCCCTCTCCCAACCCCCTCCCCCCATCAACCCTCAGTTTGTTTTGTGAGATTAAGAGTCACTTATGGTTTGTCTCCCTCCCAATCCCATCTTGTTTCATTTACTCTTCTCCTACCCCATCAACCCCCCATGTTGCATCTCCTCTTCCTCATATCAGGGAGATCATATGATAGTTGTCTTTCTCCGATTGACTTATTTCGCTAAGCATGATACCCTCTAGTTCCATCCACGTCATCGCAAATGGCAAGATTTCATTTCTTTTGATGGCTGCATAGTATTCCATTGTGTATATATACCACATCTTCTTTATCCATTCGTCTGTAGATGGACATCTAGGTTCTTTCCATAGTTTGGCTATTGTAGACATTGCTGCTATAAACATTCGGGTGCACGTGCCCCTTCGGATCACTATGTTTGTATCTTTAGGGTAAATACCCAGCAGTGCAATTGCAGGGTCATAGGGTAGTTCTATTTTCAACATTTTGAGGAACCTCCATGCTGTTTTCCAGAGTGGTTGCACCAGCTTGCATTCCCACCAACAGTGTAGGAGGGTTCCCCTTTCTCCGCATCCTCGCCAGCATCTGTCATTTCCTGACTTGTTAATTTTAGCCATTCTGACTGGTGTGAGGTGATATCTCATGGTGGTTTTGATTTGTATTTCCCTGATGCCGAGTGATATGGAGCACTTTTTCATGTGTCTGTTGGCCATCTGGATGTCTTCTTTGCAGAAATGTCTGTTCATGTCCTCTGCCCATTTCTTGATTGGATTATTTGTTCTTTGGGTGTTGAGTTTGCTAAGTTCTTTATAGATTTTGGACACTAGCCCTTTATCTGATATGTCATTTGCAAATATCTTCTCCCATTCTGTCAGTTGTCTTTTGGTTTTGTTCACTGTTTCCTTTGCTGTGCAAAAGCTTTTGATCTTGATAAAATCCCAAAAGTTCATTTTTGCCCTTGCTTCCCTTGCCTTTGGTGATGTTCCTAGGAAGATGTTGCTGCGGCTGACGTCGAAGAGGTTGCTGCCTGTGTTCTCCTCGAGGATTTTGATGGATTCCTTTCTCACATTGAGATCCTTCATCCATTTTGAGTCTATTTTCGTGTGTGGTGTAAGGAAATGATCCAATTTCATTTTTCTGCATGTGGCTGTCCAATTTTCCCAACACCATTTATTGAAGAGGCTGTCTTTTTTCCATTGGACATTCTTTCCTGCTTTGTCGAAGATGAGTTGACCATAGAGTTGAGGGTCCATTTCTGGGCTCTCTATTCTGTTCCATTGATCTATGTGTCTGTTTTTGTGCCAGTACCATGCTGTCTTGATGATGACAGCTTTGTAATAGAGCTTGAAGTCCGGAATTGTGATGCCACCAACTTTGGCTTTCTTTTTCAATATTCCTTTGGCTATTCGAGGTCTTTTCTGGTTCCATATAAATTTGAGGATTATTTGTTCCATTTCTTTGAAAAAAATGGATGGTACTTTGATAGGAATTGTATTAAATGTGTAGATTGCTTTAGGTAGCATAGACATTTTCACAATATTTATTCTTCCAATCCAGGAGCATGGAACATTTTTCCATTTCTTTGTGTCTTCCTCAATTTCTTTCATGAGTACTTTATAGTTTTCTGTGTATAGATTCTTAGTCTCTTTGGTTAGGTTTATTCCTAGGTATCTTATAGTTTTGGGTGCAATTGTAAATGGGATGGACTCCTTAATTTCTCTTTCTTCTGTCTTGTTGTTGGTGTAGAGAAATGCAACTGATTTCTGTGCATTGATTTTATATCCTGACACTTTACTGAATTCCTGTACAAGTTCTAGCAGTTTTGGAGTGGAGTCTTTTGGGTTTTCCACATAGAGTATCATATCATCTGCAAAGAGTGATAGTTTGACTTCTTCTTTGCCGATTTGGATGCCTTTAATTTCCTTTTGTTGTCTGATTGCTGAGGCTAGGACTTCTAGTACTATGTTGAATAGCAGTGGTGATAACGGACATCCCTGCCGTGTTCCTGACCTTAGCGGAAAAGCTTTCAGTTTTTCTCCATTGAGAATGATATTTGCGGTGGGTTTTTCATAGATGGCTTTGATAATATTGAGGTATGTGCCCTCTATCCCTACACTTTGAAGAGTTTTGATCAGGAAGGGATGCTGTACTTTGTCAAATGCTTTTTCAGCATCTATGGAGAGTATCATATGGTTCTTGTTCTTTCTTTTATTAATGTGTTGTATCACATTGATTGATTTGCGGATGTTGAACCAGCCTTGCAGCCCTGGAATAAATCCCACTTGGTCGTGGTGAATAATCCTTTTAATGTACTGTTGAATCCTATTGGCTAGTATTTTGGCGAGAATTTTTGCATCTGTGTTCATCAAGGATATTGGTCTGTAGTTCTCTTTTTTGTTGGGATCCTTGTCTGGTTTTGGGATCAAGGTGATGCTGGCCTCATAAAATGAGTTTGGAAGTTTTCCTTCTATTTCTATTTTTTGGAACAGTTTCAGGAGAATAGAAATTAGTTCTTCTTTAAATGTTTGGTAGAATTCCCCCGGGAAGCCGTCTGGCCCTGGGCTTTTGTTTGTTTGGAGATTTTTGATGACTGTTTCAAACTCCTTACTGGTTATGGGTCTGTTCAGGCTTTCTATTTCTTCCTGGTTCAGTTGTGGTAGTTTATATGTCTCTAGGAATGCATCCATTTCTTCCAGATTGTCAAATTTGTTGGCGTAGAGTTGCTCATAGTATGTTCTTATAATTGTCTGTATTTCTTTGGTGTTCGTTGTGATCTCTCCTCTTTCATTCATGATTTTATTTATTTGGGTCCTTTCTCTTTTCTTTTTGATAAGTCTGGCCAGGGGTTTATCAATCTTATTAATTCTTTCAAAGAACCAGCTCCTCGTTTCGTTGATTTGTTCTATTGTTTTTTTGGTTTCTATTTCATTGATTTCTGCTCTGATCTTTATGATTTCTCTTCTCCTGCTGAGTTTAGGGTTTCTTTCTTGTTCTTTCTCCAGCTCCTTTAGGTGTAGGGTTAGGTTGTGTACCTGAGATCTTTCTTGTTTCTTGAGAAAGGCTTGTACCGCTATATATTTTCCTCTCAGGACTGCCTTTGTTGTGTCCCACAGATTTTTAACCGTTGTGTTTTCATTATCATTTGTTTCCATAAATTTTTTCAATTCTTCTTTAATTTCCTGGTTGACCCATTCATTCTTTAGAAGGATGCTGTTTAGTCTCCATGTATTTGGGTTCTTTCCAAATTTCCTCTTGTGATTGAGTTCTAGCTTTAGAGCATTGTGGTCTGAAAATATGCAGGGAATGATCCCAATCTTTTGATACCGGTTGAGACTTGATTTAGGACCAAGAATGTGATCTATTCTGGAGAATGTTCCATGTGCACTAGAGAAGAATGTGTATTCTGTTGCTTTGGGATGAAATGTTCTGAATATATCTGTGATGTCCATCTGGTCCAGTGTGTCATTTAAGGCCTTGATTTCCTTGTTGATCTTTTGCTTGGATGATCTGTCCATTTCAGTGAGGGGAGTGTTAAAATCCCCTACTATTATTGTATTCTTGTCGATGTGTTTCTTTGATTTTGTTATTAATTGGTTTATATAGTTGGCTGCTCCCACGTTAGGGGCATAGATATTTAAAATTGTTAGATCTTCTTGTTGGACAGTTCCTTTGAGTATGATATAGTGTCCTTCCTCATCTCTTATTATAGTCTTTGGCTTAAAATCTAATTGATCTGATATAAGGATTGCCACTCCTGCTTTCTTCTGGTGTCCATTAGCATGGTAAATTCTTTTCCACCCCCTCACTTTAAACCTGGAGGTGTCTTCAGGTTTAAGATGAGTTTCTTGTAGGCAACATATAGATGGGTTTTGTTTTTTTATCCATTCTGATGCCCTGTGTCTTTTGATTGGGGCATTTAGCCCATTAACATTCAGGGTAAGTATTGAGAGATATGAATTTAGTGCCATTGTATTGCCTGTAAGGTGACTGGTATTGTATATTGTCTCTGTTTCTTTCTGATCTACTACTTTTAGGGTCTCTCTTTGCTTAGAGGACCCCTTTCAATATTTCCTGTAGAGCTGGTTTGGTATTTGCAAATTCTTTCAGTTTTTGTTTGTCCTGGAAGCTTTTAATCTCTCCTTCTATTTTCAATGATAGCCTAGCTGGATATAGTGTTCTTGGCTGCATGTTTTTCTCATTTAGTACTCTGAATATATCATGCCAGCTCTTTCTGGCCTGCCAGGTCTCTGTAGATAAGTCTGCTGCCAATCTAATATTTTTACCATTGTACGTTACAGACTTCTTTTCCCGGGCTGCTTTCAGAATCTTTTCTTTGTCACTAAGACTTGTCAATTTTACTATTAGGTGACGGGGTGTGGACCTATTCTTATTGATTTTGAGGGGGGTTCTCTGAACCTCCTGGATTTTGATGCTTGTTCCCTTTGCCATATTGGGGAAATTCTCTCCAATAATTCTCTCCAATATACCTTCTGCTCCCCTCTCTGTTTCCTCTTCTTCTGGAATCCCAATTATTCTAATGTTGTTTCGTCTTATGGTGTCACTTATCTCTCGAATTCTCCCCTCGTGGTCCAGTAGCTGTTTGTCCCTCTTTTGCTCAGCTTCTTTATTCTCTGTCATTTGGTCTTCTATATCACTAATTCTTTCTTCTGCCTCATTTATCCTAGCAGTGAGAGCCTCCATTTTTGATTGGACCTCATTAATAGCTTTTTTGATTTCAACTTGGTTAGATTTTAGTTCTTTTATTTCTCCAGAAAGGGCTTTTATATCTCCTGAGAGGGTTGCTTTAATATCTTCCATGCCTTTTTCAAGCCCGGCTAGAACCTTGAGAATCATCATTCTGAACTCTATATCTGACATATTACCAATGTCTGTATTGATTAGGTCCCTAGCCTTTGGTACTGCCTCTTGTTCTTTTTTTTGTTGTGAATTTTTCCGCCTTGTCATTTTGTCCAGATAAGAGTTTATGAAGGAGCAAGTAAAATACTAAAAGGGTGGCAACAACCCCAGGAAAATATGCTTTAGCCAAATCAGAAGAGATCCCGAATTGTGAGGGGGGAGAAAGGGGATAAAAAGGGGTTCAGAAAGAAAGAAAAAAAAAAAGAAACTATTAAAAAAAAGAAAGCCGATAAAGAAAAAATATAAAAAGAGGAAAAAATATATATATTAGATAAACTATTTAAAAAACGTTAAAAAAAGAAAACGGTAAAAGTTAAAAAAAATTCAGCAGAAGAGAAAAAAAGAAAAAAAAATTGAAAAAGAAAAAAAAAATTAAATTAACTGCAAGGCTAAAAAATCATGGGGAGAAAGCCATGAGTTCCGTGCTTTGCTTTCTTCTCCTCTGGAATTCCGCCGCTCTCCTTGGTAGGTGAACTTGGTCCTGGCTGGGTTTCCCGTTGATCTTCTGGGGGAGGGGCCTGTTGTAGTGATTCTCAAGCGTCTTTGCCCCAGGCGGAGTTGCACCGCCCTTACCCGGGGCCGCGCTGAGTAATCTGCTCGGGTTCGCTTTCGGGAGCTTTTGTTCCCTGAGCGCTTTCCGTAGAGTTCCGGAGGACGGGAATGAAGATGGCGGCCTCCCAGTCTCCGGCCCGGAGGAGCCGAGAGCCTGGGGCCCCACTCCTCAGTGCGCCCTCAGAGAACAGCGCCCAATGACTCCCGCCACCCTGGCCTCCGGCCACGCTCCGAGCTGACCGAGCCTGCGACCGGTTCAAGGCAACCCCGAGCTGAGAGTCACTCCTCGGCTCTGTCTCTGCAGCTGGCTTCCCCGTTCTAATACCGGTAAGCTCTGCGACACTCAGACACCCCCGATCCTTCTGCGACCCTGCAGGACCTGAGGCCACACTGACCCCGCCTGGGCTTCCAGTTAAGCCTCTGGAGCGATGTCCCTCAGCGGAACAGACTTTTAAAAGTCCTGATTTTGCTCCGTTGCTCCGCCGCTCGCCGGGAGCCAGCCCCTCCCCCCGCGGTCTATCTTCCCGTTGCTTTGGATTCACTTCTCCGCCAGTCCTACCTTGCAGAAAGTGGTTGATTTTCTGTTTCTGGAATTGCTGTTCTTCTTCTCTTCAATCTCCCGTTGGATTTGTAGGTGTTTGCAATCTTTAGATAAGCTATTTAGCTGATCTCCCGCTACCCGAAGTAGTCTCAGCTGCTACTTCTCCGCCATCTTGACTCCTCTCCCTCAGTTTTTTTTTTTGTAATACTCATTAACATCTGACATTCCATGTTCTACTTTTTTATTTATCTGCCCCCACTAAAATGTGAGAGAGTAGAAATCATTGCGTGGTTTGTTTGCGATAGTGTATCCAGCACCTACAAAGGTCTCTTCCATGTAGTAGGTGTTCAGTAAGTGGGTTGATTGAATTGAACGTATCAATCCATATAAGAAAAATAATTCAAGGGGATAACAACTTATGAGAGCAATCTTTAAGAATCACGTGGAGATTAATGGAATGGATGCAACAATAATATGTGGACACATAATGGTGTTTAATGAGCATGTCTGAAGGGTAACCATTAATCAATCAATTCTATCTTGGAAAAATTCTCATGTCTTCCAAACATGCTTTGTGGAAAATAGTGGATCATGTAGATGTTAATTTGTGTTGCATTAAAAAAGATTCTGGAGTCAAATAAGCTCAGAATATTCTAAATACTAAATCTCTTCTTGGAAATTCATGATAACAGTATATTAAAGACTGTATAAATTCTAGATGAAAATGTAATCTTAAATTTTGTTTAAGTGGAAGCAAACTTTTGAGAAAAGGAAGATGGCAGAGGAGTAGGGGACCCTAGTTTTGTCTGGTCCTTGGAATTCAGCTAGATGGCTATCAAATCATTCTGAACACCCATGAACTCAACCAGAGATCTAAGAAAATAATTGCTGCAACTCTGCAAATAGAAAAGTGACCACTTTTTGCAAGAATAACAGGAAGGAAAAACTCACACCCCAAAAAGAGAACAAGAGGCAGTACTGACTGCTAATGACCTAATTACTATGGATATAAGTAAGATGTTGGAACTAGATTGCAGAATGATGACTAGAAAGATACTAGCTGGGCCTGAAAAAAGCATAGAAGACACTAGAGAATCCCTTTCTAGAGTAATAAAAGAACTAAAATCTAATCAGGTCAAAATAAAAAAAAAGCTATGAATGAGATGCAATATGGAGTCCCTAACTGCTAGGATAAATGAGGCAGAGGAGAGAATTAGTGATAGAGAAGACAAAATGATGGAGAATAAAGAAGCTGAGGAAAAGAGAAATAAACAACTACTAGGTTATAAGGGGAGAATTTGAGAGTAAGTGATACTATAAAGCAAAAACAATATTAGAATAATTGGGGTCCTAGAAGAAGAGGAGAGAGAGTGAGAGAGCAAGCAAGCTAGAGGTAGGAGGTATATTGGAGCAAATTATAGTTGAGAACTTCCTTAATCTGGGGAAGGAAATAAGTATTCAAGTCCAGGAGGCACCGAGGATCCACCCCATCAAAATCAATAAAAATAGGTCAACACCTTGATACATTAAGAGAAAACTTGCAAATTTCAGAAACAAAGAGAAAATCCTAAAAGCAGCTCAGAACAAGAGGTCCTTAACCTACAAAGGTAGAAACATAAGACAGGCAGCAGACCTATCCCCTGAGACCTGGGAGGCCAGAAAGGACTGGCATGATCTATTCAGTGTGCTAAACTAGAAAAATATGCAGCCCAGAATACTTTATCCACAAGGCTGTCATTCAGAACAGAAGGAGAGATTAAAGAGCTTCTAGGACAAACAGAAACTAAAAGAATTTGCAATCACTAAACCAGCCCTGCAAGAAATGTTAAAGAGAGAGTCCCAAAGTAACATAGACCAGAGGAGCATAAATAATATTCAAAAACAGTGACTTAGGTTTAGGTAATAAAATGGCTCTAAGTTCATATCTTTCAATAGTTACGCTGAATGTGAGTGGGCTAAGTACTTCAATCAAAGACACCGAGTATCAGATTGGATTTTAAAAAAAGCAAGACCCATCAATATGCTGTCTGCAAGAGACTCATTTTAGACCCAAAGACACCTCCAGATTGAAAGTGAGGAAGTTTAAAAAAAAAAAATAAAGTGAGGAAGTTGAAAAGCACTTATCATGCTAATGGACATCAAAAGAAAGCTGGGTGGTAATCCTTATAACAGACAATTAGGTTTTAAACCCAAGACTGTAATAAGCAATGAAGAAGGATACTATAGGGGTGCCTGGGTGGCTCAGTCGGTTAAACATCTGCCTTTGGCTCAGGTCATGATCCCAGGGTCCTGGGATTGAGCTTCATGTCGGGCTCCCTGTTCAGTGGGGAGTCTTCTCCTTCTCTCTCTGACCCTCCCTTCTACTCATGCTCTTGTTCACTCTGTCTATGTATCTCAAATGAATAAAAAATAATCTTTAGGGGCACCTGGGTGGCTCAGTGGGTTAAAGCCTCTGCCTTCAGCTCAGGTCATGATCCTGGGGTCCTGGAATCGAGCCCCGCATCGGGCTTTCTGCTCGGCAGGGAGCCTGCTTCCTCCTCTCTCTCTCCCTGCCTCTCAGCATGCTTGTGATCTCTGTCTGTCAAATAAATAAAATCTTTAAAAATGGACATTTTATCATATTAAAGGGTATATCCAATCTATCCAAAAAGAATTTTTTTTTAAGATTTTATTTATTTATTTGACAGACAGAACACAAGTAGGCAGAGAGGCAGGCAGAGAGAGAGGGGAGGAAGCAGGCTCCCTGCTAAGCAGAGAGCCCTACATGGGACTCCATCCCAGGACCCTGGGATCATGACCTGAGCCAAAGGCAGAGGCTTTAACCCACTGAGCCACCCAGGTGCCCCCCCAACAAGAATATTTAATGTTTGTAAATATCTATGCCCCTAACATGGGAGCAGCCAATTATATAAGCCAATTAATAACAAAATCAAAGAAATACATTGATAATAATACAATAATCATAGGGGACTTAAACACCCCCCCACACTGCAATGGACAGATCATCTATGCAGAAGATCAACAAGGAAATAAGGACTTTAAATGACACACTGGATCAGTGGAACTTCACAGATATATTCAGAGCATTCCATCTTAAAGTGAGAGAATGCACATTCTTCTTGAGTACACCTGGAACATTCTCCAGAAGTTCACATACTTGGTCACAAATCAGGTCTCAACTGGTACCAAGGATTGGGATTATTCCCTGTATATTTTCAGACCACAATGCTTTGAAACTTGAACTCAGTCACAAGAGGAAATTTGGAAGGAACTCAAATACATGGAGGTTAAAGAACATCCTAATAAGAAATGAATGGGTCACCCAGGAAATTAAAGAAGAATCTAAAAAAATAATGGAAACATATGAAAATGAAAACACAACTTTTCAAATTCTTTGGGATGCAGCAAAAGCAGTTCTAAGAGGGAAGTATATAACATTACAAGCCTTTCTGAAGAAACAAGAAAGATCTCAAATACACAACCTAAACTTACACCTAAAATAGTTGGAGAAAGAACAACAAATAAAGCCCAAATCCAGAGGACAAGGAAATTAATAAAGATTGGAAGAAAGCAATGAAATAGAAACCAAAAGAACAGTAGTACAGGTCAGTGACTCTAGGAGGTGGTTCTTTGAAAGAATTATAAGATTGATAAACCCTGGGCCAGACTTATCAAAAAGAAAAAAGACCCAAATAAACAAAATCATGACTGAAAGAGGAGAGATGACAACAATACACTGGGTGTTGAGATTTCTTGAAAATAAAATCTTAAAAAATTATCCTAAGACAAATGAAAATGGAAACCCAACATACCAAACTCATGGGATGAGCAAAAACATTTCTAAGAGAGAAGTTCATAGCGATAAATGCCTACATTAAGAAAAAGGAAAGTTCAGGAGTTCCTGAGTGGCTCAGTGGGTTAAGCCTCTGCCTTCAGCTCAGGTCATGATTTCAGGGTCCTGGGATCAAGCCCCACATGGGGAATCTCTGCTCAGCAGGGAGCCTGCTTCCCTTTCTCTCTCTGCCTGCCTCTCTGCCTACTTGTGATCTCTCTCTCTTTGTCAAATAAATAAATAAAATCTTAAAAAAAAAGAAAAAGTAAAGCTCAAATGAGCAATCTAACTTTACACCTCAGCCAACTAAATAAAGAACTAACTAAGCCCAATGTTTTAGAAGGAGGGGAAACACAGGGAATAACATAGATCAGAGGAGAAAGAAATGAAATAGAGACTAGAAAGACAATAGAAAAGGTCAATAAAACTAAGAACTTTAAAAAAAATAGACAACATTTAGCTAGACTAAGGAAAAAAAAGAGAAGTGACTCAAGTAAATATAATCACAAATGGAAGAGGAGGCATTACAACTATGCTAAAGAAATACAAAGAATCATAAGAGACTACAATAAACATTTATATGCCAACAAATTTCAGCCAGAAGAAATGGATAAATTCCTACAAACATATAACCTATCAAGACTGAATTGTGAATAAATAAAACAACTGAATAGAACAATAATGAGTAAGGAGAGTGAATCTGTAATCAAATATCTCCCAAAAAAGAGAAGTCCAGGACCAGATGACTTCCCTAGTAAATTATACCAAACATTATTAATAAATGTTTATTTATTAATATTTACTATTAATACCAATTCTTCTCAAATTCTTCCAGAAAGTTAAAGAGGGGGCAACATTTCCTAATACATACTACAGGGCCAGCATTATCCCAATACCAAGGCCATATAAGTACACTACAAGAGAAGAAAATTACAAGCCAATATTCCTGATGAACAAAGATGCAAAAATATTTTTAAAAAGATGCAAAAATCATCTACAAAATACTAACAAATTGTATTCAACAGCACATTGAAAGGATCATACACTATGATCAAGAGGGATTTATCCCTGGATTACAAAGATGGTTCAATATATATAAATCAATAAATGTGATACACTATATTAACAAAATGAAAAAATAAAAACCATATGATCATTTCAATAGATACAGAAAAGGTATTCAATATTCTTTCATGATTAAAATTCTCAACAGACTAGGTATAGAAGGAATGTACTTCAACATAACGAAGGCCATATATGACAAACCCACAACTAATATCATACCTATAGGTAAAAAGCTGAAAGATTTTCTTTTCTTTTTTTTTTCTAAAGATTTTATTTAATTATATGGGAGAGAGCATGAGATAGAGTAAGCGAGTTGGGGGAAGGGCAGAGGGAGAGGGAGAAGCAGGCTTGATCCTATGATCCTGGGACCATGACCCGAGTAGAAGGCAGATGCTTAATCAACTGAGTCACCCAGGTACCCTATTTTCTTTCTCTCTCTCCTTTTTAAAAGATTTTATTTATTTGTTTGAGAGAGAGAGAGAGAGAGAGAGAGAGAGAGAGCAGGGGGAGAAGTAGAGGGAGAGGGAGAGAGATAGAATCTCTAGCAGACTCTGCATTGAGCCCAGAGCCTGACATGGGGCTGGATCCCAGGACCCTGATATCATGACCTGAGCCAAAACCAAGAGTTGGATGCTTAACCAACTGAGCCACGTAGGCACCCCAAGCTAAATGCTTTTCATCCAAAACCACAAATAAGACAAGGGCACCCACTTTTATCACTTTTATTCAGTAGATTACTGTAAATTCTAGCTAGAACAATTTAGCAATCAAAGTAATAAAAGGTAACAAAATTGTCTATTTTCAGATGACATGATATTAACATATAGAAAATCCTACAGAGGGGCGCCTCTGTGGCTCAATGGGTTAAGCCTCTGCCTTCGGCTCAGGTCATGATCTCAGGATCCAGGGATCAAGGCCCGCATCAGGCTCTCTGCTCAGTGGAGAGCCTGCTTCCCCCTCTCTCTGCCTGTCTCTCTGCCTGCTTGTGATCTCTCTCTCTCTCTCTCTGTCAAATAAATAAATAAATAAAATATTTTTTAAAGAAAAGAAAATATGGCCCCCTGGGTGGTTCAGTGGATTAAAGCCTTTGCCTTCAGCTCAGGTCATGATCCCAGAGTCCTGGAATTGAGCCCCGAATCGGGCTCTCAGCTCAGCAGGGATCCTGCTTCCCCCTTTCTCGCTGCCTGCCTCTCTGCCTACTTGTGATCTCTCTCTCTCTGTGTCAAATAAATAAATAAAATCTTTAAAAAAAAGAGAAAAGAAAATCCTACAGAGACAACCAAAGAAACCTCCTGTTAGACTTATAAATGAATTCAATAAAGTTGTAGAATATAAAATCAACATGCAAAAATCCATTGTGTTTCTACAACTGATCCATCTACAACAATGGATTATTAGGAAGAGAAATTAGGAAAACCATCTAATTTAAAATAACATTAAAAAACCCCAAAATACTTAGGAATAAATTTAACATAGAAGGGAATAGACTTATGCCTTGAAAACCACAAAACATCAATGAAAGAAATTGAAGAAATCACAAATAATCTGAAAGATAACCTATGTTTGTAGATCAGAAGAATTAATATTATTAAAATGTCCATATTACCCAAAGTTTTCTACAGATTCAGTGCAATGCCTATCAAAATTCCAATGATACTTTTCACAGACATAGAAAAAACAGTCTAATATTCATGTAGAAACACAAGAGACCCTGAATAGCTAAAGCAATCTTGAGCAAGAAGAACAAAGCTGGAGGGATCACTTCTTGATTTCAAATTGTATTACAAAACTATAGTAATCAAAATATTATGGTATTGGTATAAAACCAGACACAAAGATCAGTGAAATAGAATAGAGAGCCCATAAATAAACCCATATATGGTCAACCATAATAGATTGGTGGTTGCTAGGGGGTGGGCGCTGAAGGAAATGAGAGATGTTGGTCAAAGGGTACAAGTTTGCAGTTATGAGGTGAATAACTTCTGTAGATCTAATGATGATTATAGTTAATAATACTTTATTGTGTACTTGAAATTTGTTAAGAGTAGATCTTAACAATTCTCACCCTAAAAAAGATAACTATGTAAAGTGATAGATGTCTTAATTAACTTGATTGTGCTAATCATTTTACTATGAAATGCTTATCACATTATTAGGCTGTACACTTTCAATATAGTATATATAAAAATACAGTTTTAACACAATACAAATATATAAATATGCACAGTACATAGTAGAATTTGTATATTATAAATGTATTATCATTTATGTATAGTACATATATATGTTACAATCTATATGAAATATATAAATATTATATATAGATATATTATAATTTTTTTGTCAGTCATACCTCAATAAAGATGGGGAAAAATAAAAGCACTACTTATCACATTAGTAGATGAAGTGAGGCTGCAGAAGAAGTCAAAAGTGAAGGGATAGATCAGCTGGATGGGTGCTTGGAGCACTAATTTTTAATGAGGCTAAAACATCTCTAGACAATTGGAAATATGGTACAGGTTCATTCTCTTTTCTAGTACCAGATGGAAAATGGTCAACTGTACATTGTTCCCACTTCTGCTGAAGTAGATAGTGCCCTCTAGTGGAAATTACACCAAAAATACCCTCATTGCTGCTGTCAACCTACTATAACCATCTTTCACTAGCCACTTGTGGCTATTTAGTTTTAATTTCTTATGAATTAAGTAAAATTAAAAATTTTATTTCTCAGTTCCAACATCCATATTTGAAGAATAGATACATGTGGCTAACGGCTACTGTACTGGATAGCACAGATACAGAACACTTTCATCATTGAATACCATGCATTATAAGCCGTTAACTGTGGGCCAACTGGCTGTCACGCCTTAAGTCTGTTGTCAGAGCCAACTGAAATTTCCAAACCACTAAAATACATGTAACTGTAAGTAAGGGATTTATTTTGTTGTCTAATTTTTCCTTCTTTAAAACACTTCTCAACAAGTAGTTTCAGAAAATCGCAATTTCAAACATTCTAATTTTAAATAAGCAAAAATGTTACAAGCATAGTTTTTAGCATAAACAGACATACTATTTTAATTACAAGAATAGAAATTCTACCCCCACTCATAACATTGAACAATTTTTAAAAAGAATTTTGGCTTGAAGTACTATTATATGTTTAACCTCTGTGTATTCCCCATCCTCCCTCATTTTGGGTGAGCTCTACCTTTGCCCATGACAGCTAGGAGTAGGGTGAGTTACTGAGATTTCGGTCTTTTACTATTTTTAAGAATCCAAGGTTTTCACCAAAGCCATTTGGAAAGCTTGCATTGTCATATACAATCTGTGGCATTTCCCTTGCATAAAAACTAGATGGTAGCGCCAGAAGACCCATGAGGATCTACAAATATTTACTTTATTCATGCTGATCATGACCATACCCTTAAAAGAAACAGGTAGGCACCATGCCTCAGAAATCTTCAGCAATTACAGTCTTCTTTTATATACTGTTGTAATAATTATTTTTAAAATCCCATCACTGTCCTTTGTACATACTTCTTTCAAAATCCACCTCAAATATGCTCTCTCTCATAATAGAAAAACATTAAATGTATAGTCTCTGCTTTTCCTGCTTTTGTTTTCAGGCACCTTGTTGACCAATTATGCTTATTAAGTTAAATTACTTCTTTCCCCTGAGTCAATTCATCCTATTTCTACCATAAAGCACAGCATGCAAATGTTCACAACAATGTGTAACCACATAGTTATATACTTTATGTACTAAATCTTTCACAAAATGTCTTTTTTCCCCATATCCTCATTAGCCTAATAATTTCCTTCTATTTTACTGTAATATATTTCCTCTTAACTAGCACTTTGAGACCTGGCATTTCTTGATCAGTCCTTTGGGAAAATGAACGTGAACAGAATAGGCTTGAGAGATAAGTTTTCTCTAATAAATCTAATGTAAGACAAATAAATATAACACTACAGTTTGGTCTCTGAAAGCTACCCGTACATACATGCAGGTCGAAAAGTTGGGGGTGACATGGCTGTACAGATATGGTTGTGAAAAATATTTAGTAGTTTTAATTATTCTTGGTTTTAACATCTACTGGCAATGTGACAGTATAGTAGATATCAACTAGGATGATTGACTAGTCCCTCTTCTCTCTAAGGACCACCATAATACACAGGGTTAGACCTATGTTGGTCTTGTCTGAAATGAATTACCCACAGGCAACTGGCTCTGATGGGATCTGATAAAGACCAGCCAGCCACTGTCTTTTTTCAGGATTTGTCACCTAGTACTATGTGGTGGTTTCTGTTATTGATATGAGACATGGTACCCATCAAGTCCCTAACTTTCCTGGCATGAGAGCCCTGGAAGGATTCAGTCCTGAAAGGAACTAATATTTATACTGGTGGTTTTTCAGAATTTTTCCTCTTTCTGGGCCATTAAATAAGATTTTAAATCCCAGTTATTGTCATCTGTACAAACTTCATTCAAAATCCTTTCTTTTACCCCCATCTTTTAAAATCCCTTATCTTTGGGGGCACCTGAGTGGCTCAGTGGGTTAAAGCCTCTGCCTTCGGCTCAGATCATGATTCCAGGGTCCTGGGATTGAGCCCCACATCGGGGTCTCTGCTTGGCTGGAAGCCTGCTTCCTCCTCTCTCTCTGCCTGCCTCTCTGCCTACTTGTGATCTCTCTCTGTCAAATAAATAAATAAAATCTTTAAAAAAACAATAAAATCCCTTATCTTGGACACCTGGGTGGCTCAGTCAGTTAAGCGTCTGCCTTCGGCTCACATTATGATCCCAGGGTCCTGGAATCAAGCCCCACATGAGGCTCTCTGCTCAGGTGGGAGTCTGCTTCTCCCTCTCCCTCTGCCTGCCACTCCTCCTGCTCTTGGGGTTGCTCTCTTTCACTCTCTATCAAATGAATAAATAAAATCTTTTTTGTTGTTTTTTTTTGTTTTTTTTTTTGTTTTGTTTTTTAATTTTATTTTTTTATAAACATATATTTTTATCCCCAGGGGTACAGGTCTGTGAATTGCAGGTTTACACACTTCATAGCACTCACTATAGCACATACCCTACCCAATGTCCATAACCCCACCCCCCCCTCCTAACCCCCCTCCCCCCATCAACCCTCAGTTTGTTTTGTGAGATTAAGAGTCACTTATGGTTTGTCTCCCTCCCAATCCCATCTTGTTTCATTTATTCTTCTCTTACCCCCTTAACCCCCCATGTTGCATCTCTACTTCCTCATATCACGGAGATCATATGATAGTTGTCTTTCTCCAATTGACTTATTTCGCTAAGCATGATACCCTCTAGTTCCATCCACGTCGTCGCAAATGGCAAGATTTCATTTCTTTTGATGGCTGCATAGTATTCCATTGTGTATATATACCACATCTTTATCCATTCGTCTGTTGATGGACATCTAGGTTCTTTCCGTAGTTTGGCTATTGTAGACATTGCTGCTATAAACATTCGGGTGCACGTGCCCCTTCGGATCACTATGTTTGTATCTTTAGGGTAAATACCTAGCAGTGCAATTGCTGGGTCATAGGGTAGTTCTATTTTCAACATTTTGAGGAAGCTCCATGCTGTTTTCCAGAGTGGTTGCACCAGCTTGCATTCCCACCAACAGTGTAGGAGGGTTCCCCTTTCTCCGCATCCTCGCCAGCATCTGTCATTTCCTGACTTGTTAATTTTAGCCATTCTGACTGGTGTGAGGTGATATCTCATGGTGGTTTTGATTTGTATTTCCCTGATGCCGAGTGATATGGAGCACTTTTTCATGTGTCTGTTGGCCATCTGGATGTCCTCTTTGCAGAAATGTCTGTTCATGTCCTCTGCCCATTTCTTGATTGGATTATTTGTTCTTTGGGTGTTGAGTTTGCTAAGTTCTTTATAGATTTTGGACACTAGCCCTTTATCTGATATGTCATTTGCAAATATCTTCTCCCATTCTGTCAGTTGTCTTTTGGTTTTGTTCACTGTTTCCTTTGCTGTGCCAAAGCTTTTGATCTTGATAAAATCCTAATAGTTCATTTTTGCCCTTGCTTCCCTTGCCTTTGGCGATGTTCCTAGGAAGATGTTGTTGCAGCTGAGGTAGAAGAGGTTGCTGCCTGTGTTCTCCTCAAGGATTTTGATGGATTCCTTTCTCACATTGAGATCCTTCATCCATTTTGAGTCTATTTTCGTGTGTGGTGTAAGGAAATGATCCAATTTCATTTTTCTGCATGTGGCTGTCCAATTTTCCCAACACCATTTATTGAAGAGGCTGTCTTTTTTCCAGTGGACATTCTTTCCTGCTTTGTCGAAGATGAGTTGACCATAGAGTTGAGGGTCCATTTCTGGGCTCTCTATTCTGTTCCATTGATCTATGTGTCTGTTTTTGTGCCAGTACCATGCTGTCTTGATGATGACAGCTTTGTAATAGAGCTTGAAGTCCGGAATTGTGATGCCACCAACTTTGGCTTTCTTTTTCAATATTCCTTTGGCTATTCGAGGTCTTTTCTGGTTCCATATAAATTTGAGGATTATTTGTTCCATTTCTTTGAAAAAAATGGATGGTACTTTGATTGGAATTGCATTAAATGTGTAGATTACTTTAGGTAGCATAGACATTTTCACAATATTTATTCTTCCAATCCAGGAGCATGGAACATTTTTCCATTTCTTTGTGTCTTCCTCAATTTCTTTCATGAGTACTTTATAGTTTTCTGTGTATAGATTCTTAGTCTCTTTGGTTAGGTTTATTCCTAGGTATCTTATAGTTTTGGGTGCAATTGTAAATGGGATGGACTCCTTAATTTCTCTTTCTTCTGTCTTGTTGTTGGTGTAGAGAAATGCAACTGATTTCTGTGCATTGATTTTATATCCTGACACTTTACTGAATTCCTGTACAAGTTCTAGCAGTTTTGGAGTGGAGTCTTTTGGGTTTTCCACATAGAGTATCATATCATCTGCAAAGAGTGATAGTTTGACTTCTTCTTTGCCGATTTGGATGCCTTTAATTTCCTTTTGTTGTCTGATTGCTGAGGCTAGGACTTCTAGTACTATGTTGAATAGCAGTGGTGATAACGGACATCCCTGCCGTGTTCCTGACCTTAGCGGAAAAGCTTTCAGTTTTTCTCCATTGAGAATGATATTTGCGGTGGGTTTTTCATAGATGGCTTTGATAATATTGAGGTATGTGCCCTCTATCCCTACACTTTGAAGAGTTTTGATCAGGAAGGGATGCTGTACTTTGTCAAATGCTTTTTCAGCATCTATGGAGAGTATCATATGGTTCTTGTTCTTTCTTTTATTAATGTGTTGTATCACATTGATTGATTTGCGGATGTTGAACCAGCCTTGCAGCCCTGGAATAAATCCCACTTGGTCGTGGTGAATAATCCTTTTAATGTACTGTTGAATCCTATTGGCTAGTATTTTGGCGAGAATTTTTGCATCTGTGTTCATCAAGGATATTGGTCTGTAGTTCTCTTTTTTGATGGGATCCTTGTCTGGTTTTGGGATCAAGGTGATGCTGGCCTCATAAAATGAGTTTGGAAGTTTTCCTTCTATTTCTATTTTTTGGAACAGTTTCAGGAGAATAGGAATTAGTTCTTCTTTAAATGTTTGGTAGAATTCCCACGGGAAGCCGTCTGGCCCTGGGCTTTTGTTTGTTTGGAGATTTTTGATGACTGTTTCAATCTCCTTACTGGTTATGGGTCTGTTCAGGCTTTCTATTTCTTCCTGGTTCAGTTGTGGTAGTTTATATGTCTCTAGGAATGCATCCATTTCTTCCAGATTGTCAAATTTGTTGGCGTAGAGTTGCTCATAGTATGTTCTTATAATCGTCTGTATTTCTTTGGTGTTCATTGTGATCTCTCCTCTTTCATTCATGATTTTATTTATTTGGGTCCTTTCTCTTTTCTTTTTGATAAGTCAGGCCAGGGTTTTATCAATCTTATTAATTCTTTCAAAGAACCAGCTCCTAGTTTCGTTGATTTGTTCTATTGTTTTTTTTGGTTTCTATTTCATTGATTTCTGCTCAGATCTTTATGATTTCTCTTCTCCTGCTGGGTTTAGGGTTTCTTTCTTGTTCTTTCTCCAGCTCCTTTAGGTGTAGGGTTAGGTTGTGTACCTGAGACCTTTCTTGTTTCTTGAGAAAAGCTTGTACTGCTATATATTTTCCTCTCAGGACTGCCTTTGTTGTGTCCCACAGATTTTTAACCGTTGTGTTTTCATTATCATTTGTTTCCACGAATTTTTTCAGTTCTTCTTTAATTTCCTGGTTGACCCATTCATTCTTTAGGAGGATGCTGTTTAGTCTCCATGAATTGGGGTTCTTTCCAAATTTCCTTTTGTGATTGAGTTCTAGCTTCAGAGCATTGTGGTCTGAAAATATGCAGGGAATGATTCCAATCTTTTGATAATGGTTGAGACCTGTTTTAGGACCCAGGATGTGATCTATTCTGGAGACTATTCCATGTGCACTAGAGAAGAATGTGTATTCTGTTGCTTTGGGATGAAATGTTCTGAATATATCTGTGATGTCCATCTGGTCCAGTGTGTCATTTAAGGCCTTGATTTCCTTGTTGATCTTTTGCTTGGATGATCTGTCCAATTCAGTGAGCGGAGTATTAAAGTCCCCTACTATTATTGTATTATTGTTGATGTGTTTCTTTGATTTTGTTATTAATTGGTTTATATAGTTAGCTGCTCCCACGTTAGGGGCATAGATATTTAAAATTGTTAGATCTTCTTGTTGGACAGTTCCTTTGAGTATGATATAGTGTCCTTCCTCATCTCTTATTATAGTCTTTGGCTTAAAATCTAATTGATCTGATATAAGGATTGCCACTCCTGCTTTCTTCTGGTGTCCATTAGCATGGTAAATTCTTTTCCACCCCCTCACTTTAAATCTGGAGGTGTCTTCGGGTTTAAAATGCATTTCTTGTAGGCAACATATAGATGGGTTTTGTTTTTTTATCCATTCTGATACCCTGTGTCTTTTGA